>NC_060122.1:630069498-631269498 GCF_021461395.2 Schistocerca americana
TATCTGACCCCAGGAATGTGTCAACAAAGTTTCCCCTTTCTGGGACAGTGAATTCACGGTGTTCTTATTTCAATTTCCAGGAGTGTATTTTGATCTAAGTAATGAGACAGTACAGAGGGCAGTTTGATACGCTTTTTGACTAGTAATTTGATGCAGTTAGGGGTGGTAATTTGATACACTTTTGTCTCAAGAGAGAGAGAGAGAGAGAGAGAGGAGAGAGGGAGGGACGGTGTGAGATGAATCACATGTTTGTACAGTATTTTTGGCATATAAAATGCAGAAGCAGATGTTTACTTTGAATGAGGAGGTGTTTCTGGAGTATGGTATTTGATGTATGAAATACAGAGAGATCACAAGTCTCTGAGGAGTGCAGAATTTGACGTATGAAATACACATAGGCCATTTATTAGTGAATTTATAATAATAAGTACCCAGTCTAGCGGGACGCGAAATTGAAGTGTCACCCATCCACCAGTGTCAGCCCAGTTTACAGGTGAATATAAGTTTAATTTAGTGTTTTGTTTATGTATTTTGTAGTATTTGTAATGGTTGTGAATTATCTAAAGTTTTATATGTATTTTTATGTTTCATGTACTGAGAGGGCGGCACAACGAACGGAGACAGCATCTTCACTGCCGGGACCAGAGAGAAAATTGCTGGCCACTATACGTCGCGGGTCGGCAGCCAAAGAGCAACAGAAGATCCTGAAGCTGAGTTGTTGAGTCGTGCTTCTAAAAACTGAAAAAATAAGAATTTGTAATGTTTCTACAACAATGACGTCATAGAAAGTTTAATCATGTTGTAAATGTTCAGTTCTATCTTGTCAAGGCTCATGTTCACGTCTATATGTAGTATATATGAAGATAATCAACTAGTTTATACTACAAAAGTTTAAATACATGTTCCGATAATTTATTTATGAAGAATTATATTAAGGAAGAAGTATTACTGATTTATTTGAGGGGATTATTAATTTTTGACAAAGTTCATCGCGAGTTTGAGTCTTAAAAGTTTATTCAGTGTGGTTTTAATATTTATGAAAGCAGATAATTTGCATTAATATAATGTCTGAGAAGAAACAAACGACATCTAAATTGAAAAAAGTTTGCGCAAACCAATTGGACTGAGTGACGTAATTCTGCGCATATGACTCAAATAATGATATTTTAATTACAGTTTCGTTCAAGAAAGATTCAGAGACTACTTTAAAAAAAGAATTTAAATAATTTTGAAGTGTTTTGTAACTGACGTAGGTGACGAAGTCTGCACATGGTCATATGTCAAAATAAAATCATTTATACAAAACTTACGTCGTTACACTACACCAGTCATCTTTGACTTCCATAATGATAATGTAAGTTGACACCATTTGATGCATTATAATAATCGTATGGCATCCGTCCATCCTCGAAGGATAATGGTGTAGCATAGTTAGTTCAGACTTTGCAACATCTAATATGGCTGAAAAGTCCCTCTCTAGAATGGCAGTCTCTTCTGTAGTTTGGGCACTTGAAATGTGAAGGACTTCCACCAGAGGCCGCTCTCTTCTTCCGTCTTGCCCTCTTCCTGATGTCTTCTTGCATGCATTCGTTCTCTGCAAGCTCTACCCCAGTGTGCACACCTTGTCGCCACTTGACACCGCCACCAGCTGTATTTTCCCACTGACTTGGATCGACGCTGGCCTTGGTCAGATCTCATTTTCAGACATCCTTGAAGCGAAGTTGCGGTCTTCCTACAGACTTCACACTCTCCCGAAGTTCTCTGTATGGCACTTTTATCGGTATTCGCTCAGTATCCATTCGCCTGACATGTCCCAGCCAGCTAAGACGATGGTGGCTAAGGAGTGCATGAACGCTGGTAGTGCATGTGAGCCGTAACATTTCAGTGTTGGGTACCCTATCCTTCCAAGAGATTTGAAGGATTCTCTGGAGACAACGGAGATGGAAGCTGTTCAGTCGGGATTTATGTTTTGCAAGAGTTTTCCATGTCTCACATCTATACAAAAGGGTGCTAATAATACAAGCATTATATACTTGCAATTTAGTTTTTAATGTGAGTAGTCCATTCGTCCATACTCTGTTTTTCAGTCTACCCATGACAGCCGATGCTTTTGCAGTTCAGTTGATAATCTCAGTGTCCACAGACGAGTTGCTATATATTGTAGATCCCAAGTAGGTAAAATAATCAACTACCTGGAGAGGATTGCCGTCAATGCTGATGGATGGAAGGTTGGTGGTTCCCTGCGCCATATCTCAGCCTTTTGGAGGCTGATGCTAAGACCAAATTTTCCACATGCGTGTGATAACTTTTTGATTAGATACTGTAGCTCATGCTCTGAGTTTGCTACCAGATCTGCATCGTCTGCAAATAACAGATGGCGAATGACAACTGTATTGACATTGGTCTTGGCCTTGAGACGGGAGATTTCCATCTGGCCTTAAATGTATATACACTTCCTCCCCACAGTCTTCAGAAGCAAATCTGAACAGAAATGAAAAGAAAGAGCCAAACAGAGAAGGAGCTAACACACACCCCTGCTTTACAGCACTATTTACAGTGAATGATTCCGATGTTTTGCCGTGAAACAGACTGACGCTTGTATTTTCTCATGGAAATAGACAGTTATCCGCAGAAGCTTAGCAGCCACTTGAAGCGCCCAGCTCTGCTCACTACATCAAATGCTTGACGAGGTCAAAAAGAGCAATATAGAGTCGTCTGTGCTGCTCACGGCACTTCTATTGCAGTTGTCGTTATTTGCGCATGTCCTACAGTTTCGTTGTGCCCTATTCTTGCTGCTCGCCAGTCATTCCGAGTTCTTTCATTTGGGTTTCTTTTGTAAGCAAGCAGTGCTTTCCGTTTTGCCTCAACGACTGGTTCCATCTCCTCCAAATTTAGCTCGTACCAGTCCTTGTTTCTATTATCTTTCATTCCATAGGCCAATACTGCCAAGTTGTAGATGATGTCAGAAAGTTCTTATCAATATTCATTTCTGTTTGTGCCTTTCTTGATAAAGAACAACTGGCGAATTGTTATATCCGCTGAATCTGTGAACATGATTTGTGTTGATCCACGGTTGACATCTTTGTTTAGCGTAGTGATATTTTTTAGGAGTGAGCTTCAGTCTGCTCGCTACCAAAGCATGGTCAGTGTTGCAGTGAGCGCTATGATAGCTTCTTGTCAGTAGGACATTTTTTAGATCAGTACGCCTCGCTATGACAAAATCAAGTTGGGGCCAGTGATGAGAGTGGGGCTGTCTCCAGGTCACCCTGTGTCGATCTTTAAGTTGGAAATACGTATTTGTAATACACAGACCACGAAATCAACACACTTCTAGCAGTGCCTGATTATAATCATTTATTTTTCCCACTCCATGATTACCCAGGCAAGTCAGCTACAAGTCATTATCTGACCCAACTTTAAGTCGCCGGGAATATATAGTGACTCTGAGCCAGGTACTTCGGTTGTTCTGTTACTGAGTACATCATAAAACAGATCTTTCTGTTCTACGCTGGATCATAAGATGGCAGCATACACATTAAAGATGTTGATAGATCCACTTGAAGAGCATACTTGTGCAGTAAGGATCCGCTCTGTTCCACCAGATGGTGGCACAATAATGTTCAGGTGGGTGTTTTTAACGGCGAATTCTACACCGTGGAGCTTGGCTCATCTTGTGACTTCCCCTGCCAGAAGAACGTGTAATTAGCTTCTCTTTTAGAGCCGGCGTCTGGTATCCGCATCTACTGTGGTCTCGCAATGTCCATAGTCAAGCGATGGTGCTCCCTATCAGTCTTACGAATGAAATAACATCTTGGGTATCGTCAATGTATCTTGGACACACGGTCCCGACTGTCCAGGTGGCAATACGAAATGGTGGCTTCTTTATTATTACCTTTCAGTTTCTCGTAGGTGTACTTTATCTACCCGCTTGTTGAAGATCACTTCTAAGCTCCACACACCCTGTCAAGCAGGCGGTAGTGGCGGGACAGCACTTTATTGGCTGGGAGCTGCCCGGCTTGAGGCGGGCGGTAGCCGTCCAGTGAGATGCTCCCACCGTCAGTAGTGCCCCTGGCGCTAAAGTCTAACGTCAATTAGACAGTGCTTATAATTGCTGACTGGGTCTTCCCGTGTTGTTCCGATGTCTACAGACGTCCTCTCCAGGATGCTACATGCCTGGGCGACAAATATGAAGACATGTGAGGCGCCCATGCATCACGGTCTCCCTCTCGACGTAAATTACAGTGTGCAGAGGAAAGGCAAGCTGATACGTCTGGTATCACTGCGATTGCAGGAGCTGCCGGGAGGGGACGTAGTGCGCCTTCCAACCGCCTTTGGGGCCGCACTCCAGAATATTTTCTTTCAGGGTTTTCTCCCTTAGCCTTCATCCCTCCCGAGACTAGCCACAAGGCAGTGGTATGTAAGACAGTTAAATGAGGATAGGAGTGGTAACTGAGGAAAGGGTAGAATAGGGAATACGTAGGATATAAAAGATGGGTCGTTGTGAGGCACATTTCGTGTGGCTCCTCCGCTGAGACCCGTCCGGCTAGGTTAGACCTGCCAGTAGCTACGCTACTGCCGGCATAGCTCTCAGCTTCCCCGGAGCACGCAAACTCTCCCGCCCACCAGGACAGTGCTACGATAAGGCGGTGCCTCCTGGGAGACATAATAATAATAATAATAATAATAATAATATCCCAGAGGTACGTGAAGCCAAATAATTTTTGTTCGATCTCTGGTGCATCATTTTATACTGTGTTCTGACTGGTTAGATATAGAGACCAGGGGATGGAGAAGGGGATTGTCTCGATGTGTATGTTGGAAGTAACGTAATTTACATCATATTTGTAGTGATCTATAATTCGCTGGAGATAAGGAGAATGGAAGGAAAGGCGAGGCGTGGGATAGAGGGTTTTTAAATTTTTCCATTGAATTAGTTCCACCAACTTGGACTTTTCATTGTTTCTTTATTTCAGTTAAATACTGTACTGTGACTGGTGGAGATTAGGCAGCGAAGTGGGGGTTTATAAAGCACAACTGCACTAGTTTCCTTTTTTACAATTTGTTCTAAACTGGTTGGATGCTTGATTTAATAACTGACTGTGGTAATTTTGGGAGTGGAGGAGGGATTGGGGAATAAAGCACAACTGAGCTAGCTGGATTTTTAAATTTTCCACCCGTTTTCAAATTTTCCACCAATACCATCTTCGATTTTGTTATATCCGAGCAATTTTATTTTTATTTTCAACCACCTGCCATCGTATATTCAGACGTTTGCCGCCGGTTTTTAAAAATAGGTAATGGCGTATTTTAAATTTCCGGCTATTTTATTTAAGTTTCCGCCTCTTTTTAATCTCTCGCTATATACCATCTTGGATTTTTAATACCCGCCAAATGCTACTGCAGCACTACGACAGCACACGGTGCAGTGTCTCCCTGCATAAACCCACTTATAAATGTAATTTTGTGGCTGTCACTCCAGCTCTGGCGAAGTACTGCATGGAAATATTTTATGAGCATGACTAGATGCGCATCTTTCCTTCCCGGAGCAAATGCCATGAACTGTTGATTCTTTAGAATTCTGTCTCCCTTTCAGTAAGGAATAGATCTGATTCTGTGGTCTCTTGCATCGGTGACTGGAACAATAACAGCTCCAATCATGTGTGAGAACCAATGAATTTCAGTCCATTATATTGTACGCATGTTTACGTGACACCTGGATCCGTACCCATTTCAAATACTTTCTGCATAACTGTGGTGCTTTTTGCTGTAGTGTTCACTCAACATTTTACTTCAGATAATTCACATCACACGGATTAGATCTCAGTCTTCGTCTCTCCCAGAGAACTTCATACACCACTCACTTTACACTCTTTAGCTGAATTCATATTTTCAATTTAGTTTCTGTCATTAGCGTGTTCTCATTGACCTTGGATTCAATTTTATTATCTTGCCATCGAAATTGCTTTCATATTCTTCAAACTTCTGCTCCATAAATTCTCCTTCATATTGAATTGTTTTTGTTTTGTACTCGTTAAAAGCCTCCTCACTCTTCATTCTGCATTATCTCGCATTCATTAAATCACATGTTCTACAATTGTTCTATTTTCTTGTCCTTTCCCTCCATCCATTTCTGAAACCGACTTAAAACCCTTGTGGATGTATTATCCATTTTCTCAGGAGTGTTTATTATATTACTAACTTATTCTGTAATATCTTTAATTTTGCTAACTTCTTACGAAATCTAATTTATTTTTGCCGGTTCAGTAGACACCAACTACATCCTACCAAAAAGATCATTAAGCTTTACAGTTAAGTCAACATATGTTGCAGTCATACTTGAAATTACTTTTGAAAAGCTCATAAAAACAAAATTTTCTTATTCTAAACACACTAAATAAATTTCTCTTCACCAGTACTGGAATTATTACATTCGTTCACCATTCTATAACGCTGTCTTTCTTCAACCGTTCATTCTCAACAATGTCCTTTGCCCACAACTTACCTGTTGTCAGTCATTTCACTTAAAGCTACTACACTTATATATTTGGTCTCTGACGATCCCAATGTCTATGTGACATTAAACCATAAACTTCTTCCCTTGCTTCATCTGTATTTATGTATAGAAGTCTTCTGAGAAAACCCTTTCGCAGACACTCGATACTAATATCGTGTTGTTAACTTACGTTTTTTGTGTGTTGAGCTCTCCTCAAGTCCAAATCTTCAGACTTCAACTATGTACTTTTCAGATATCATGTAGTCACTGACTTCTTTATCCTGTTCAGCACTGAATTTCGTGATAATCAGTGCTTTAGTTTTAAATTACAACTGACATTTCTTTTATACTTTCCTCTCGATTATGTGGTCATCCCCTCGGGATTTGAACACTACAGTGCAGTCTCTAGGTCGCACCAGATTTTACAGATTTCCATGTCACGTGTTATGTTCCGATTTTCTCTTCTGCTTGATGGAAGTCGAACTCAGGGGGAAAATAATTAAAATATTACGTCTAGTGTCATTTTTGTTATTTCGTTAATGACAGGAAACATCCAATCAGGCCCTTCTCTTTGATGGGCTAAGACTTCACGACTACAAGATTTCATTTATTTTGTGATTCGTAGTGTTAGTCAACAATAACTGAATCACTTTCATGCACTCGCTTGGTTTATTTGAATTGCTAACAGTGCTTCTTCACTGCAATAGTACTTCTACAACAATCAGTACTCAAGAGAGAAGTGAGCAATTTGTAAGAACCCTCACTTGTTTCCAAAAGAAGGTAATTGGAAATTATTCAACATACAATATTAATATGACAGACGAAAAATCCTTCACTTATATCTTCGCTTTATTGATGGTTAAAAAGGTGTGCAGTCTGGCACGTTAGAGCGCAGACATACACATACACTGCATAATTACTCTCTCCCACTTCCCCTGTCACTCCGTGTCACTGCCAACACACACACACTCACACAGACACACAAACACACACGCAGTAAACAACCAGAACGTCAATAACGCTTTGAAATACGCGTGACACACACCCCTCATATATAAACTCAAAAAGAGACAAATGAACACCAGACGGCCGCAATGACACGCTATGTGACGACTAAAAACTGCTGTTTTCGGAAATAATAAATAAATATGCCTATGTAACCATCAAAACATACATGAACAAACCAAATAAATGTCTTAACACACTGAAAAGAGTAGGAAACAAGGTTAGAGATACAAAAATCATAACTATCATGATAAATAACACGATTTTCGCTCTAAAATGGTCTAAAACCAGGAATATAGAAACCTTCTCGTTTTAGTTTTCGGATATCAGGGTGTAAACTGCATGGTGTTTGCAACGGTAACTTGTTAGCATCATGTAAGGTATGTGTAAAACTATATAAATACTTGTTTCTCAAAGTATTATTGTGGGTCTCATTTTCGATATAGCATAAAAATACAATATTTAGTGCATTAAATATATAGGGTGTTACGAAAGCACTCTATAGTGCGACAGCTGGTATTCTGGGCCAAAACAAGACAAAAATTTCGAGTAAACATGGGTTAAAAATGTCCAGCAAATTTGTTCTCTCGAGTGCATACGTTAAGAGCTGTCAGTAACTGTTAATCTTCGCTACTACGATAAACATTTCTTCGACTAAACGAGTAATCATTGCTACTAAGTTGAGTATTCTAGAGAGAATTTTTATTGGACACTTTTTTCTCGTCTTAGTCCACGCCACCATCTCTCAAAATACGAAAGACTTTATTTAACTTAATGTGTATGCAAACCAACACTTCATTTGAAACTTCCTGGCAGATTAAAACTGTGTGCCCGACCGAGACTCGAACTCGGGATCTTTGCCTTTCGCGGGCAAGTGCTCCACCAACTGAGCTACCGAAGCACGACTCACGCCCGGTACTCACAGCTTTACTTCTGCCAGTACCTCGTCCCCTACCTTCCAAACTTTACAGAAGCTCTCCTGCGAAACTTGCAGAACTAGCACTCCTGAAAGAAAGGATATTGCGGAGACATGGCTTAGCCACAGCCTGGGGGATGTTTCCAGAATGAGATTTTCACTCTGCAGCGGAGTGTGCGCTGATATGAAACTTCCTGGCAGATTAACTTTCATATCAGCGGACACTCCGCTGCAGAGTGAAAATCTCATTCTGGGAACACTTTATTTGACACGTAATTACCACTGCATTATATATATGTAAATAACGTAAAGCGGATATCAGATATCAAATTATTATGATGACTTTCACATTGATCAATAAATGGTCCATTGAGGAGACCAGGAAAAGATCTGAAACGTTGGGACAGAGCAAAACTAACGAACGTCGTCTTGCATTAAACAGAATAAATTTCCTGTTTATCGAAACCGTACTATCTAGGAAAAAGATGTCTTACCTCAATCGCTACCAAAAAGTTCTCTACGTCAGTTAACACATAGCTTAGCAACTGCAAAGTATAGCATCACAGCAAGTCGTGGCCTCAACATCTTCGTACATTGAAATACCAGATATTCAAAGTATCGTTTAAAGAACTACGTCCTTAGCAAAACGAAATATCCAAAATGAATTTTCGCTCTTGACTGGAATGTGCACTGATTTTAAACTTACTGGCAGATTGAAACTGTGTGTAACGCAACTAATGTGGACCTTAACTTTAAAACCCAGGAACCCACTATTTCATGACTCTCCTCTAAATGACGCACAAAATTATCAACGATACTGAAGGGAGCAAATGAAATACCTCTACCAATCCATCCACCAGGAACTGGATCAATCACTGCCTGCTAATGTGCCGGAATACATCGTCACCTACAGTCAACTTCTGAAGCCGTGTTTCGATGCTCCACATGATTCATATACGATTCTTAGCATTGTCCTCTTCTACTGCAGTCACTAACAACTAAGTTCCCGCAGTTCTATCTGCTCCGGGTATGGAGCAATGTCTTCCATACAATGACACCCACTTTTCTTTAAGTCACACTGTACCTTTGTGTGGGAAGTTGAACTGACTCAATCTTGAACAGAGTGCGCTCTGCAACCATTGTCAAATTGCCGATATAGTCAAACATCGACTCTTGTCTCAGGAGCAAATGGTCATTGGGAATCGATTAAAAAACGAAATCAGCTACCATCACCAGAAAGTCGCTTCACACGTGCATGACATCACATCTGTTACACCTTGACTGAAAATTCTTCCTGCTCACCAAGTGTTACAGCTAATATTCACTAGCTGCTACACTTAATGTATTATCCCATTTAGACTACACATCCCGATCATTAATGCTCCAGGGCCATCCTGAATCATCATCGTCTTTAGTATCTAGCGAAGTGCCTAATAACAGGATACAACTGCACCTCTCATAATTTCATCCACACAGCAATGTGCACACTTTAATCCACAAACAAAGCTATCCCATCTCTGTGCCCTTCCCTACCTTAAATTGCCCCCCCCCCCCCCCCATACACACCGTGTATCCCTTCACTAATGGCAGAAGAGACTTAGCGACATTGACAGTATGATGACTCTGGCACATAGTTACAGTTTCTGCCGCTCTTGATGGTCTATCGTTTCGAAAATATTTGATTTTAATAAATTGCATTCATTGACTTTATTTATCTTTTATTTGAGTATATTCTGACAAAAAAAAATTTTGGAGGTTTAGTTTGGAGTTCACAGAAATAGTACTTCTCATATTCTTTGGATCTTTGTAACCTTTGGGTAGTTTAACCTTAATTATTTCATCCAATTCCGACAACATTGAGTTTGTCAATGATGGGGCACGTATATGTGCAGTAAGGTGAGTGTAAATAATTGAAATAAATGTTGATTTGAACAACAAAATGCCCATTCCTGTGGAAAGGAGGGAAGGAGAAGTGCAATCCATTGCGTTTTGCTATTACTAAATCACATTATAGAGTGATTCACTTCTACTCAAAACAATTGTTGTCTGCTTTTAGAAGTTATATATTTTGTACGTGTTTCCCCAAGATAAAGGGTTCTTTCCAAGATGAAATAACAGTCAGGGGGCGTAAAATATATTGTCGCTGTAGCGTAGTGGTTATGATACTAGATTGTTGCATGGAGAGTCGTGAGTTCAAGCCTCCCCTGAATCGTAAAACTCTAATCTCTATATTCGGTTCGAGTGCATTCTAGAACTATCCACAAATGTCAAGAACCCTTGTACTGGAATGTTCTGTAGCTGTATATATACCGTATGTGTTCTGGCCGGAGGCAGTTCGCTCCGCGGTCTTGCATGTGCAATTGCTGAATAAACCTCCGTTAAGTGAAGTTAGTGTTCGTCATTCATCTACTTACACCTTTCTCATGGAGGCGCTGGGTATTGGAACTTGTGATACCGCACATTATCGACGACACAGTGGCTTCCATCGGGCCTCGACAAAGCAGCCGTTTAGTGGCGAGGAACACGAGTTCGAACCATATTTAACAGATCTCAATCTATCGGAAACAAAAGAAAAAGAAGAGGTCAAGATGACAGCAACTGTTTGCCACCACATGAAACATCCTTCCGGGTTCTCTGGTGACAATGGCCAAGATCCAAAATAGTGGCTGAAGGTATATGGGCGTATAAACAAATGTAACACGTGGGAAGACACATTGTGTTTGGTTAACGTATTTATCTACCTGGAGGACAATGCCAAGCAATGGTATGAGAACAACGAGGAGAAGTTCACAAGCTGGGAAGTATTCCAGGAGGAACTACGCAAGTATTTCGGCGACACACAATGACAGAAGTGCAAGGCTGAAGATAAATTAAATTGCAGGGTACAGCTCCAAGAGAAACGACAGTATCCTACATTCAAGACGTCTTGCAGCTGTGTAAAATAGAGGATCCTATAATGAAGGCACTTAGATTGCACGGTGACCACAAAAGAGAGAGGTCGTAAGGGAATAAGTGGAACAGATATTGAACCCAATCTCTCGTCCTTCATTCCCCTTTAAAACGGTAAAGAAGTCGATACCCAGGCGAAGTTACGTTCCTACAATGCCGCATGAGGAGCCTGGTTGGGCACTAAGGAAGACTGATGTCTGGAGGACCCAGGATAACCAACTAGTATGTTTCCACTGCGAACTACCGGGACACGTGGTGCGCTATTTTCGAGAAAGGCGGCGGATATTTGATGATGCCCGCGCCAGAAGACAGCAGACTGATCTTAGCGAAGGCAACTGCGGGACGAGGAAGATGAACAAGGAGATGTGGGTGCAGGACGACGTAGGTCACCATCGCCGCAAGCTAACCGCTGGAGAGGACGCTCCCTAACACGTCGATCAAGGCTTCCATCGCCGCTTATAAACTCCAGTCGATCACCTAGCCGCCGCAGCCTGGAAAATTAAAGGGTGCGACCTTCTACATCTACATCTACATACATGCTCCGCAATCCACCATACGGGGTACGGGGCGTGGCGAAGGGTACCTCGTACCACAACTAGCATCTTCTCCCCCTGTTCCACTCCCAAACAGAACGAGGGAAAAATGACTGCCTATATGCCTCTGTACAGGCCCCAATCTCTCTTATCTTATCTTTGTGGTCTTTCCGCGAAATGTAAGTTGGCAGCAGTAAAATTGTACTGCAGTCAGCCTCAAATGCTGGTTCTCTAAATTTCCTCAGTAGCGATTCACGAAAAGAACGCCTCCTTTCCACTAGAGACACCCACCCGAGTTCCTGAGGAATTTCCGTAACACTCGTGTGATGATCAGACCTACCAGTAACAAATCTAGCAACCCGCCTCTGAATTGCTTCTATGTCCTCCATCAATCCGACCTGATAGGGATCCCAAATACTCGAGCAGTACTCAAGAATAGGTCGTGCTAGTGTTTTATAAGCGGTCTCCTTCACAGATGAACCAAATCTTCCCAAAATTCTACCATCGAACCGAAGACGACTATCGGCCTTCCCCACAACTGCCATTACGTGTTTGTCCCACTTCATATCGCTCTGCAATGTTACACCCAAATATTTAATCGACGTAACTGTGTCAAGCGCTACACTACTGATGGAGTATTCAAAAATTACAGGATAATTTTTACTATTCATCTACATTAATTTACATTTGTCTATACTTAGAGTTAGCTGCCATTCTTTACACCAATCATAAATCCTGTCCAAGTCATCTTGTATCCTCCCACAGTCACTCAACGACGACACCTTCCCGTACACCACAGCATCATCAGCAAACAGCCGCACATTGCTATCCACCCTATCCAAAAGACCATTTATGTAGATAGAAAACAACAGCGGACCTACCACACTTTCCTGGGGCACTCCAGATGATACCCTCACCTCAGATGAACACTCACCATCGAGGACAACGTACTGGGTTCTAATACTTAAGAAGTCCTCGAGCCACTCACATACTTGGGAACCAATCCCATGTGCTCTTACCTTAGTTAGGAGTTTGCAGTGGGGCAACGAGTCAAACGCTTGTTCATCCGTCTGATACCCTTCATTCATGGTTCGGAAGATATCATGTGAAAAAAGGGCGAGTTGTGTTTCGCAGGAGCGATGCTTTCTAAAGCCGTGCTGATGCATAGACAGCAACTTCTCTGTCTCAAGGAAATTCATTATATTCGAACTGAGAATACGTTCGAGAATCATACAACAAACCGATGTTAATGATATTGGTCCTTCCACCCTTCTTATATAGAGGCGTCACCTGCGCTTTTTCCCAGTCGCTCGGGACTTTACGTTGGGCAAGAAATTCGCGATAAATGCAAGCTAAGTAAGGAGCCAATGCAGTAGAGTACTCTCCGTAAAACCGAATTGGAATCCCATGAGGACCTGGCGATTTATTTATTTTCAACTCATTCAGCTGCTTCACAACCCCAGGGATGTCTATCACTAGGTCCTCCATACGGGAATCTGTACGTGACTCAAACGGTGGTATGTTTGTACGATCCTCGTGCGTGAAAGATTTCTCAAACGCTAAATTTAAAATTTCAACTTTCGTTTAGCTGTCTTCCGTTGCCAGGCCAGACTGATCAGTGAGAGACTGGATGGAAGCCTTCAACTCGCTTACCGATTTTACGTAAGACCAAAATTTCCTAGGGTTTTCAGCAAGATCTTTTGCTAAGGTATGAGGTGGTAGTGGTTGAATGCTTCGCGCATCGCTCTTTTTACTGCAGCACGAATCTCTTCTAACTTTTGCGTGTCCTCATTCTCCCGATATTTCTTGTACAGCGAGTGCATTGCTTCCTGAGCATTCTCCGAATTGCGCTGTTAAACCACGGTGGGTCTTTTCCGCCCGTAACACACTTTTTCGGCACATACTTGTTCAATGCGTGATTTACAATCTGTTTAAAATTTGCCCATAATTCTTCCACGTCCATCGTACCGGAAGTTAATGAAGTCGATTCATTTACTAAGTGGGATGATAACAACTGCTTATCTGCTCTTTCTAGTAAGAATACTCTCCTAGCCTTCTTGACCAACTTTTTAACTTTCGTAACCATAGTCGTAATGACAACGTCATGATCACTAATCCCTGCTTCAACACTGACACCGTCGGTGAGGTCTGGTCTGTACGTTGCTACCAGATCTAAAATATTTCCATTACGCGTTGGCTGTCGATTTAGCTGCTCAAGACAGTTTTCGGATAATGTGTTCAACAGTAATTCACACAACGGCTTGTCTGCATCCCCTGTACTGAATCCATAGACATTCCAGTCTATACTAGGTAGGATGAAGTCGCCTCCGACTAATATAGCATGATCCGGGTACTTTTGCCATACAGAATGTAGACTCCCTTTGAATGATTCTCGAACGGTCACGGTGGAACCTGGTGGCCAGTAATAACAACCCGCAATTCATTTTATTTCCCCTAGCCCTGTTAAACGCGTCCAGATAACGTCTCCAGATAACCGTCGATGGAGACGAGGCCGCCGAAGAGAAAAATCCTCCGCCTTCGATCACAACAAAAATGATAGGAAACTACGTCGATATCCTCGTGGATGGCCGACCAGCCCAAGCCCTTGTGGACTATGGAGCATCATATTCAGTAATTTCGGCGACGTACCGTCACCAGTTGCAGAAAATCGTATTCGTCGACAGCAAAACATCTCTCCTGAAGGTGGCTATTTGGAAATATGTAAAACCTACAGGAATATGTATCATTCGTGTGGGTATAAGTGGCAATACACTGCCCTTAGAATTCATCTTCTTACAAGAGTGTAGTCATGACGTCATTCTCGGATGGGACTCTTAGAAAGCTTTTCAAGGAGTTACAGATTGTGGTCGCTCGAAGATTATACTAGACGAGATGAGATCCTGTTAACAGGAAGATGCGCATCTGAGTGTGTGGCACTATGTGTGCTGGATGAAGGGATCATTGGTTCACATGTCTCTGAGCACTATGGGAGTCAACTTCTGAGGTCTTTAGTCACCTAGAACTTAGAACTACTTAAACCTAACTAACCTAAGGACATCACACACATCCATGCCCGAGGCAGGATTCGAACCAGCGACCGTAGCGGTCTCACCGTTCCAGACTGCAGCGCCTAGAGCCACACGGCCACTTCGGCCGGCGAAGGGATCATTCCTGCAGTCAGCGCTTGAAAGGTGTCATGCCATGCATCACCCCTGGACCTTGTAGTGGAATGTAAGAGAAGCATACCACTGACGCATAACTTGGTCAACCCAGCCTCTGTCGTCTCGTTTAAGAACAGATTCGATGAATTGTGGATAGTTAACTGACGCCAAATACCGTATATCCTTCCTAGACGCATGTGCGTAGCGAGCGTTGAGCCGTTAATTGTTGGAAAACTGAGTGTCATAGAAACCTCCCATGGCGAGTCTCTGGGCAAAATTAGCGCTACCACTACGAGACAAGATCTTCTGGCTCGACTATCACCAGATCTCACTATGGAACAACAGAAGAAGCTACTTGCCATTCTTCAAGAATTCTCTGAATGCTTCAATCCACAGGTGAAGAGCAAATTAGCCAAATCGACGGTGAAGCACCGGATTAGCACAGGAGACCATCAACCAACAAGCCAGAGAGCATACCGTGTGTCAGCAACGGAAAGTCGAATAATTCATGAAGAAGTAGAGAAAATGATGAAGAATCACATCATTCAGCCTTCGCGGAGCCCATGGTAGTCATCAGTGGTTCTCGTCGGGAAGGAGGATGACAGTTAGCGCTTTTGTGTTGATTACAGGAAGTTCAATAAGATAACTAAAAAGGAGGTTTACCCTCTTCCACGAATTGACGATACACTAGATTTTCTGAAGGGGGTTAAGATTTTCTTAATCATGGACTTGTACTCGGGATACTATCAAATTGAAGTAGATGAGGCTGATCGTGAGAAAACTGCATTCATCACCCCTGAGGGCCTGTATGAGTTTAAGGTAATGCCGTTTGGCAACTTTTGAACCAATGATGAATAATCTTCTAAGACACCTGAAGTGGACGATGTCTTTGTTATTTAGATGTCATTATAGTGTTCTCAGTGACATTTTATGAATACATAAAAAGACTGAGGGCCGTTCTTAAGTGTCTCCAACAAGCCGGACTGAAACCTAATCCAAGATAGTGTCTCTTTGGTGCAAGAGAAATCAAAATCCTTGAGCATCTTCTGTCAAACGAAGGTGTGCGCCAAGATCCAGAAAAGGTGAGAGCTATAAAGGAATTTCCTATTCCTAAAAGTATTAGAGATGTGAAAAGCTTCCTCGGATTGTGTTCTTATTACCGTCGTTTTATCAGACTTATGCATCAAAGCCAGGCCACTCCAAGCGTTGTTAAAAGTCGATGCTAAATTTATATGGGCTGGAGCTCAACAAGATTCTTTCGATGTGCTGCGAAAAGCTCTGACAGCTAACCCTGTACTTGGTCTGTATGATCAGGGAGCGCGTACAGAACTACACACAGATGCCAGTGGGAATGGCATCGGTGCTGTTCTGGTGCAGATTTCGGATGGAAAATATAAGGTTATAGCCTACGCTTCTAGGACACTTACAAAATCCGGGAGAAACTACTCAACTACAGAAAGAGAATGTCTTACTATGATCTTGGCCATGTGCAGATTTCGACAGGATCTCTATGGAAGGCCATCCACAGCTGTTACAGACCATCATTCACTTTGTAGGTTGAGAGGTCTTAAGGATCCAACAGGTCGACTTACCAGGTGGGCACTACGTCTTCAAGAGTATGATATTACCATAGAGTACAAAAGTGGAAGAATGTACCAAGATACCGACTGTCTCTCAAGAAACCCTTGCAAGACCATCAAGACTTTTATGAAGATGGTGACTATCTCGCTGCACTCCCGGATATCCCTGCTGAGCGGAAGAATGACGCCAAAATATGCAAAATAATGCTTGTCTTAAATCGGTCGGAGGATGTGAAAGGAGAGGTTGAAGATAGTTAATGGATTACTTTGCTAGAAAAACTTTGATTCAATTGGAATGAGGTGGCTACCAGTGATTCCTAAACACATGCGCTTGGATGTTCTACAGAAATTCCATGACACACCTGAGGCCGGACATTTAGGATTTATTAAGAGAGACGATAGAATCCGCAAGAGATTTTTCTGGCCAGGTTTATTTAGGAGTGTCCGTCACTATGTGTAGCACTGTCGAGAGTGCCAGAGGAGAAAGGTAGTTCCTCAGGAACCATATGGACGACTCATAGCAATTCCACCAGCCGAAACGCCTTTCCAGCGTGTTGGGATTCACCTCCTCGGACGATTTCAAACGTCTGCTAGAGGCAACAGATGCATTACTACTTGAACTGATTATCTGACACGCTACGCCATTACAAAAGCCGTGAAAACAGCCGAAGCATTCGAGGTAGCCAGATTCATCGTGGAGGACATTGTATTAAAACGCGGTGTCGCAAGGTCGTTAATTACAGATCGAGGAAAAGGATTTCAATCCAATCTTGTGGCAGAGATAAACCGTCGGTGCAACATTACTCATCACATGACGACTGCCTACCATCCGCAAGCTAACGAGGTTACTGAACGCCTTAATAAGACCTTGGCCGACATGCTATCAATGTTCGTCAATGTTGACCAGAGCAACTGAGATGAGGTGCTACCTTTCGTGACTGTTGCCGAAAACACCTCCAAACAAGGCACCACAGGAGTTACGCCGTTTTTCCTGGTGCATGGACGTGAGGCGACGACGACGATGGGCACTATGTTTCCGTTACATCCTGATGACGTGGACGACGACTATACGACTACATCGGCCAGGTCTTAACCAGGGCTGAGGAATATCGACAGTTAGCTCGACTCCGCACGCTGCAGGCTGAAGAAAACGATCGCCGAACGTACGACGCGAGCCACCGTCCTGTTGTCTGCCAGTCTGATGACTTCGTGTGGACCTTCACTCCTGTTCTGAAGGTATATCTCTCAGAGAAGCTCCTCAGGCGCTACTTTGGACACTGTAAGGTTGTGAGACAGTTGTCTGATGTTACTTATGAAGTTGAAGCTTTCGACCCCGACACAAGACGAAGAAAGATCAGAGATGAGGTCAACGTCCTGCGAATGAAGCCCTATAAGGGTCCAGCAACCCAGGGTAAAGTCGAAGCTCCAGCGACAGGCAACAAGCGGAAAGGTAACCAGAGGGAACATCAGTCATCGGGAGTCTGAATATGCAGGACCGACGACTCCTTCCCGGACTAGGACGACATAGCACCGTGACGCTGTTCTCTTAAGGGGGGAGCAATGCCGCAGGAAAAACCGAGAAACGTAGTCGCAGTAGTGTGGTGGTTATACTACTAGACTGTTTCACGGATAATCGTGAGCTACAAACTCCCCTGAACCGTAAAATTTTAATTTTTATATTCGGTTCGAGTACATCCTAGGACTATCCACAAAAGGCGAAAATCATTGTACTGGAAAGTTCTGTAGCTATTGTAAGAGGTCCATGACTAAGGAATTTTTTGCTAGTGCAGAACAGTTGAATCGAAGATTGAACACCTACCTCAACTGTGACGACATTCTGCACGTCACATGACTTACCTGACTCTAGAGCGAACGACATATGACAGTTTTTGCATTACAAATGAACTATCAATTTTCAGAGTGTTCCTTCGTTCATCGATTGAAAACCAGTATATTCATCCATTTTACTACTTAAGGTATACTTTTGTAGGGAGATAGACGGAAAAAGTTACATGTTCTAGGATTAGACGCTAACAAAGGTATGGTACTATTAGCAGGAGTTTGTAAGACACATGGTGAGACCTCACAATTTTCACAACCAAGGTGTCACTAGAAACGTTCGAAAAGATATCAAGGGTTATGTGATGTGATGACTGTGAGACAAGACTACGAAGACGTGAGCAAGATAAATTTTCACCTAGAGGTAATTTAGGGGAGAAATGGGTACAGGTATTACCTAAGTCATACCGCAGAAATATGTATGCGTTATAAAGCTGTTACAAAAAGGTACGGCCAAACTTTCAGGAAACATTCCTCACACACAAATAAAGAAAAGATGTTATGTGGACATGTGTCCGGAAACACTTAATTTCCATGTTAGAGCTCATTTTAGTCTCGTCAGAATATACTATACTTCCTCAATTCACCGCCAGTTGGCCCAATTGAAGGAACGTAATGTTGACTTCGGTGCTTGTGTTGACATGCGACTCATTTCTCTCCAGTACTAGCATCAAGTACATCAGTACGTAGCATCAACAGGTTAGTGTTCATCACGAACGTGGTTTTGCAGTCAGTGCAATGTTTACAAATGCGGAGTTGGCAGACGCCCATTTGATGTATGGATTAGCACGGCGCAATAGCCGTGCGCGGTCCGTTTGTATCGAGACGGATTTCCAGAACGAAGGTATCCCGGCAGGAAGACGTTCGAAGCAATTGATCGGCGTCTTAGGGAGCACGGAACATTCCAGCCTATGACTCGCGACTGGGGAAGACCCAGAACGACGAGGACACCGGCAATGGACGAGGCAATTCTTCGTGCAGTTGACGATAACCCTAATGTCATCGACAGAGAAGTTGCTGCTGTACAAGGTAACGTCGACCACGTCAATGTATGGAGAGTGTACCATGTACAGCGTTTGCAGGCACTATCAGCAGCTGATTGGCTTCCGCGGGTACACTTCTGCGAATGGTTCATCCAACAATGTGTCAATCCTCATTTCAGTGCAATTGTTCTCTTTACGGATGAGGCTTCATTCCAACGTGATCAAATTGCAAATTTTGACAATCAACATGTATGGGCCGACGACAATCCGCACGCAATTGTGGAATCACGTCATCAACACAGATTTTCTGTGAACGTTTGGGCAGGCATTGTTGGTGATGTCTTGATTGGGCCCCTTGTGCTTCCATCTACGCTGAATGGAGCACGTTATCATGATTACATACGAGATACTCTACCTGTGCTGCTAGAACATGTGCCTTTACAAGTACGACACAACATGTGCTTCATGCACGATGGAGCTCCTGCACATTTCAGTCGAAGTGTTCGTACGCTTCTCAACAACAGATTCGGTGACCGATGGATTGGTAGAGGCGGACCAATTCCATGGCCTCCCCCGCTCTCCTGACATCAACCCTCTTGACTTCCATTTATGGGTCATTTGAAAGCTCTTGTCTACGCAACCCCGGTACCAAAGGTAGAGACTCCTCGCGCTCGTATTGTGGACGGCTGTGATACAATACGCCATTCTCCAGGGCTGCATCGGCGCATCAGGGATTCCATGGGACGGAGGGTGGATGCATGTATACTCGCTAACGGAGGGCATTTTGAACATTTCCTGTAACAAAGTGTTTGAAGTCACGCAGGTACGTTCTGTTGCTGTGTTTTTCCATTCCATGATTAATGTGATTTGAAGAGAAGTAATAAAATTAGCTCTAACATGGAAAGTAAGCGTTTCCGGACACATGTCCACATAACATATTTTCTTTCTTTGTGTGTGAGGAATGTTTCCTGAAAGTTTGGACGTACCTTTTTGTAACACCCTCTATGTAGCAGACGAGCAATTTGTTGATTTCAGGGCAAACTGTCCTTTCCACAACTACATGCCAAGCAAACGAGGGAAGTATGGAACCAGTTCTGGGAACTGTGTAACAAGGACACAAGTTATATAACAATGTTCACCCTCTTCGATCTTGTTAAACTGCTGCAAGGAGAACAAATTGATACAGCAGCGTAAGAATGTTTATTACATTGGCGAGTGTGTGCTTCAGATGGACAATGAATCTGGTAAAGTTCTGGCAGTGAGAAGGTGTAAAGACATCCATCATCCGACTTCAGTAGAAGAAGGGTAAACGAAGGAACATGAATTTTGAGATGGTATGCCTTCTGATTCTGACATGGAAATAAATGATATTTCTGCATATGTAAAGATTTGTGTGTATATGAATTGGGTAGACATCCATTTTATTACTAGGAAGGAAACTGGCAAAGGATTGATAATTCAGACTGAGCGCTGGTCACACTGTTCTGATGTGAAGCTTCTTGATTTTGTAGTTAAGAAACAGATTATTGTTCTCCACCTACCTACCCATAATAAGCAATAGTGGCAACCTCTAGAAGAGGCCATGTTCAAGCCCTTAAAATGCAATAGGCTATCAATATTTGGGTGCGCAGCCATCCAGGCCGCAAAGCAGAATCGTGCTTCAACTGTAAGTCATGGCGTCTCTAGCTTTTCATCCTGTGGGATTTATCAACATGACCCACTGAAAATCTGCGACCAGACATTTGTTATATTTGAGTGAGCAACGAGTGGTACAATTGACAAACAACTGGAAATAGCGGCAAACTGTAATCTTGCTTTAATTGTGGATCATGGCGTTCTTGCTTTTCGGCCTATGGGATTTATCCACACTATCTATCCAAACTCCCAGACCACGTATTTGCGACGTTGTAGAGAGCAACTAGTGGTGCAGTTGACACAACATGACATCACAGCAAATTTAACACAAGCATGCAGCGTAGAAAAATGTAGCAATTCTGCTGTACTACGCACAAACAATGTTTCAGCGTCTATCCCTGCACCATCACCACCCACACGCAAAGCAGCCATAAGGGCGCTGCCACAGTAATTTGTTACCAGATAACTAGTGATTTGCGTGCCCAGCTTGAGAGATGTTGCTTCAGTCATGCTGAACCATCCAGAAGCGCTGCAGGACCATTAAGAAAAAGCGGAGAATTAATAATTCCTCTTTTGATGACGTAAGCCCTGTTTCTAAGGTTTCAGCATCTAGGCCAACCAGGAGGAAAAGACAAATTTCAGAGATTCTTAAGAGCAGAAAAAAAAAGTTAGGTGAGAGCAAAGCACGAACGAGTGGATCAAATTGTCGTGTTCGGTGACGGAAGAAATTGAGACCACCAATTAGTTGATCTTCAAGCAATGAGAAACTTTTACATCTCAGTTACTCAAATGGAGAGACTGACAGCGAAGACGATGTTTGTCTTACCTGTAAGGGCTCCTGATGAAAAAGTACGCAAGTGTGACTGACTCCATTTCAGTGGATCTAAGAAGTGGTCTCAATGACGACTGTGGGAACTGGAGTAACTGTTGTAATATTTGTAAAATATTAATCAGATTACGCTGAACAGTGAATAAAAGTGTTAGTGTAGCAATAGCTAACTCCCAACTGCAAGATTATTCTCGTTTGTATTTTCCACAAGCAAATGATTAAGAAATTTTGTTTGTTTCACTCAGCTGCGTCTTGCAATACTTAGAGGTGGCATCATACCCAGCCAGCAGTGGAAGATGTCAGCTCTACAGTACTTTCAATATCACAGTGTATTTATCATTTATTCAGATATTTACGGTTTATACCTTCAATTTAATTAAATGCAGGATTTTGTCTTAACTCGAAAGCTTTTGGAAAGGGTGGCTCAACCACTACAGAAGAAAATTTCTGATCTATGGCCTTTTCTTCTAACTTACTTCTGGGTGTTTGTGCGTGGTACATTACACATTTTCTTCAACTGCACACCTACAACTTTTAGTGGTAGGAGGTTCTTAACCCCACAGCGCTACTTTCCCGGAAGCAAATGTTTTGTTGTTGTTGTAGTCTTCAGTCCAGAGACTGGTTTTACGCAGCTCTCCATGCTACTCTATTCTGTGCAAACGTCTTCATCTCCAAGTAACTACTGCAACCTACACCCTTCTGAACCTGCTTAGTGTATTCGTCTCTTGGTCTCCCTCTACGATTTTCACCCTCCACACTGCCCTCCAATACTAAAATGGTGATCCCTTGATGGCTGAGAGCATGTCTTACCAACCGATCCCTTCTTCTAGTCAAGTTGTGTCACAAATTCCTCTTCTCCCCAATTCTGTTCAGTACCTTTTCATTAGTTACATAATGTACCAACCTAAGCAAATGATACGTGTACCAAACTTGGTTAAAATTGATACAACAGATAAGGAGGAGAAGTTGTATACATGGTGCACAGCGGTATAATAAGAATTCTGAAGAAAAGCAGCTGTGGTAATTTGCTGTGAGACAGCCTGATAAAATTATCGGCTCCATGCTTGATTTGTATATGAATAAATTTACGAAATTTAGTTGGATTGCTTCCAGATTTTCCTAAGTTATGCTATTATGTTACATTATTCTACTCTAACTCTTTGCCATAAGGGTGCTAAGTCTTGTCTTACTGTCACATTAACTTATTTCCAGATAGCTACCGATATGTGTGACTAATTTGGAAGTCATTCTTCGATTACTGATAATATAAGTTGCCCTCTTTGCATCTCAACCAGCACAGGTGAGAAACATCATAGTGTCTGTCACAATTGAGCCTAATTCCCACTGAAACAATGGTCTGAGACTAACATCTGTCGTTACTGGTTATTCAAACAAGTCACGTCTCCTCACACCCATCTCCAGCCGCAGTGGTTGTAGGGGTATATCATTCTCATGACATTTACATGCAAATAATTCCACAAAAATAAAAATATTGTGTAATGGATGCTAAAAATTTGGTTGCAATTGCTTCAGATTTTCCTGTGTTACATTTCTATGTGGCCTTCTTCTCAACCAGCACCTCCTCGCCCATAGGAGATATGTGATTCTTATTATCACTGTGTTGCATTCCAGACGGTAAATGAAATGTGTACCAAGTTTTGCTTATGTCGGTCAGGGAGTATACGAGATGTGTGAGATAGACAATTACTATTAGTTTTATAGATAGATATAGCTCACTATAGAAAGATGGATGAAAAAATCATTTATGTTTGGTTTGTTAATCTTAGGTATCCAGTCAGTGAACAAAGTGACCATCAGTCCTTGCATAACTGATTTTCTTTTTTGACAGAAAAGTTTACATTTTTGAAGATCCTAATCCATACACCTGATAAAAATTTACAATTTATTGGCATTTTCCTAAATTTTCTTCTTTCATGTGGCCATATAAAGAGATGTGGTGTATCAAAATAAGTGCTTTAAAACCTGGTTAAGCTGCGCTAGCAGTAAGAAAATAATATTTGCCTCCCACAAACGCTTCAGTAGTTGGGCTACAAGGGTACTGGCAAGATTAATAGGCTACCAATATTGCAGGCTTGTCTCCTCCTTTTGTCAAGATTGTCAAAACATAAATATGCATATCGTATACCTCCTAGGCATCGTTCCTATGGCAGGCTGTAAGAGTAATCTCACTACCTCACAAATCGGCACACACCTTTGTGGCACATCAATTTGTATGTGCATACAGCTCGAGTCACTTTCATTTTGAATTGTACATTGGGGAAGATCTAATGCGATCGTTCCTCTCTGAACTTGAAGACTTAGCAAGGAAAGTTGATGTGATTAATGGCAGCAGAATTCTTATCACTGACATGCATTGTACATGAATGCAACTGATTGCTATTGAGAGAGGACAAGTTACTCTTTCACCTATTTTTCGCATACGGAAAATTATTAAAGATTCTGTTACAACCTGACACACCTTGAGCGAGACTTTAGGAAGTTAATGGCCTGAGCCAACGTTGATGGAGCCTGATACGGCGCTTAAAACATGAGGTATTTTTATGGTTCTTAGCTAGTAGAAACGGCTTGTTGGAAGTTGAAAGCAAATGGCGGCAAGCCCATCCCTTGGTAAATCTGGCCAGATAGGCCCACAGCCATACATGGCAGACACGACAGTCCCTCATTGAGACAGGGCTCCAGCAGAACGATGCGTGATGCCTGCCACAGGACCAGCAGAAGCCAGGGAAGGGGCGGCAGTCTAAAGGAACGTGTCTACACAGTGGAGTCATAAACCAGGCACTGTGCGCAGAGCCACGCATAATAAAAAATCACATGTTTTCATGTCCGCTGATAATGCAAGTAGGCCAGTGAACCATTTCCCTCGGCTGCCTCTGTTACATAAGAAAACTCCAACATCTGAGAAACGTTTAGAGATAGAATCTTTATTACACCTCATTCAGATAAAGATCTTTGAGATTATATCTTTTCGCTTCTTGCATGGGAAGCGACATGACTTAAGAGGAAACCATCTCCTCCCCTCTGCAAAAATTAAAAAACCCAGTAATTGGAGGTTTCCTTTTTTTTTAGAGACGCAGGTTTCTTAACTCTTGCCCTGGTTCCACATGAGTTCGTGCTGTCGTGTAGGAGGGGAGATTTAGCTCCTCTAGAGCCCTGTGATTGGCTGAAGACAATTCATTCATGCACTTTGCGGGGAAACGCAATTTTTCTCAGGAGGGGTACGAGGCAAAGGGGTGCGGGACTTTGCTCTGGTAAGGGACTTCTAGTCGAAGCTCTGGCATGTGTGGTTGGTACTTGGGACCTGACCTGAGACTGATTTAACTTGCGAGTATTTTAGACTGGGGAGCCTATGGTGAAGTTCTTACTTCAAACGTCTCGGACTACTCGTTTGCTGAGGGCCCACTTATTCATTTTAGGTTTACCAGTCTTGACGTTTGATATCCTTATATTCTCTGTTGTATAAGTGAGCCAAATTGGTCCTTGGTACTACCAGTGAATGGGTGTGTCACACACTGAAATCCACTGTGATTTCAGGGCTCTGATACAGATTAAATTGCGATCTGTCCGCCTGATCGCTATATCGTGAGATATTTGCATATCTTTGGTGGCCATTTCTCACCTTCGCTGCACATATCTCCACAGCTCAAAGTCACGTCGCTGCATGACGCAAACAAGGTAACATACCGCCACTCTGGCACTGTCAGGGCGTACAGCTCTCAATCGCCACTTGCTCTCAGTTGCACCTACGTAGAGAAAATTCAGTAGATTTGATCAATCAAAGGCTCCTCAGTATCAGATCAATTCAAAAAAATGGTTCAAATGGCTCTGAGCACTATGGGACTTAACATCTATGGTCATCAGTCCCCTAGAATGCAGAACTACTTAAACCTAACTAGCCTAAGGACATCACACAACACCCAGTCATCACGAGGCAGAGAAAATCCCTGACCCCAGATCAATTCAGCTTTCGTTATCCACATTTTACGGCCAAATTACTTGACTCACTGTTCACCTAATTAAACCGTCTGCCAAGCAGGGCCCACCCAATGGACTATTAGATCACCTGTTAGTTGTTTAGCGTATTCAATCTATAGCTTGTTTAGTATAATTTATGTCTTGTTTGGGAAAGTAAATATTGTAAATACACAAAATTTAGCCAACATTCTCAATCAGTTTAATAGTCCAAACACGTTACCATTCATCATATTTGTGGAATTAATACAACTCTCATGACACATTCATTTTCATCCATGTGAGTGAATTTAGTACTCTTTGGCTGATTTCAGACTGTGTAATGATCAAGTTAGCATTGTATCTGACTGTACGAAAAAATATTTCGTTTTAAAGAGAATCACCAACAAAATTACGCTGTGATTCCTAGACATATTAAGATTCATGTAGGCACCGCCATAGAAACATGCAGAAACCATGTTTTCAGGAGGACTTCCAGCTCACTAGAGTCATACATTGGCGCTAAGTTTCAGCTCATAACAAACGAATGGATTTTCACCTATGAACATCTGGACTTGGTGAAGAGACTCAATGAAACCATTATGCCCAACAAAACAGCATTTTTCAACAAACATAGAGGCACCAACATATTTGCAGACATTTTGAAATAATCATTCTCATTCATCATCTCATAAATTCTCTAGTTTCTGGTGAAGTCTTGTTCTGGCCACGACAAAAGTCAACAAAGTCTTAATGTCATGCATGATGAAAATCATGTGATGTTTTGTTCTGTACACTTCCTGCCAAATGATTTGTTACAACTCCCCAAACTCAGTGGTTGTAATATGTAAGAATGACTAGGAGGTACGATTTCAGAGAGAGGAATGGTTCATGCCGATGCACCCAGAAATACTAAGGCAAATGTGTCGTTGACTTTATTACGTCAAAGGTACACAGCTGGCCTCGTGCTGAAGTCAGCGATGGCTCTGCTTGGGTCAGCATCAATGCTAATACCACAACCTGAGCATCAGCATCCGTTTGCCCAACCTTGTGGACACAGTGAATCTACTTGCGCTAAGAGGCGCAAAGTGTGTTAACTGTGCCCATGGTGCAGGACACAGCTGACTGCTACCTCTATATGGACCCCATGTGGAGCACTTAAGAAAAGTAGCTTGCTACAGTCATTGTAGTGAGCATTAGCAACTCCAGGTGTCCGCCCTGGACGGCTTCTATAGTGGCTACAGCCAGCTCTACAGCTGGGAATGCCGCGATTTGGTTCCCCTGCCCTGTCCCTGCAGATGGCAGCTTGCAGTGTGCCAGACAATGCTACCCACAGAGCGGAGGCTAGCAGCCCTCTCGCTTCTCACGCCAGTGTAGCTCCAAGATGCGATGCTCTCCGCCACAGCAGCGACGCGTCTGTTCAGTGGAAGTAGGAGATAGCTTCAGTGGGTGTCGTGGTTGGACTGAATCTTAAACAATCGTCATTCCCTAGGGTTCTAGACACAGACAGAATTGCGACACGACTGCCTGCTTTGAGCCTCCAGACTCGCTTAAGTATACGTCTTTTCCCGATGCCTCTGACACAGTTTCTCTGGAGGGGGAGGTGGGATGCTCTTCGATAATTACAACGTCAGCTTTTCTCAGCCCATTTAGGCCCCTACACACATTGTCACTATGCGTTGTTGTAGCTGCAGTAAATAGGTTATTCACAGCATGTCGGTGCTCTGTACTGCACTGATTAGTTCAGATTTGTGTACAATGCCCACCGGGCTGTGCCTTCCTGCCTGCGAGTGGTATCATAAACCAACCTCACAGAATCGTTTGCAAAACATCAATAATGCCTGCACTGTCATCCGATGAGCCAGTTTGCCTCTTAACTACCTCCTTCTAGCCATAGCAGCACGAGATTTACATGAATTCCTCAAATCCTTGCCTCTACTTATTTGTGGAACAGCAGTTTGTTGGTAGTCCTGGATAATTTCTAGGCCATAAAGCTAAATAAGAGTCACCAGCGTTGTTTAGGCCTGTGGGACTTGGTTAAAATAGTCACTTCCTGTATACCACCATTCAGTGCCTTAAGCTCTGTGGCTCCAGAGATCAACCAATGGACTAGATAATTAACACCACAATCAGTCACTATACCATCATCAAGCGGTCTCTTCCATCTCTTTCGTAAACAACACAGGAACATAGTCTAAAACCAAGGAGAAGTGTTAGGACATACACAAGAACTCCATGCTTCAAATTCATATTTGAGAAATACTCAATTTATTCTCCTTCTAATAACCCTCACCAAGTCCACTCTGCCAGATAGGTGGACAACTACCTTTTAGTCCTTGAACACCTGCTACAATCAACATCCCCCTCGATAACCAGCAATAGACTACGATGTTTCCCATCTGCAGAAAAGTGAACGCTCTTCCGACCAATTTTGGAGCTTTCACATCAAAAGAAGAAATTTCCCCCTCCCTGACAGTCACCTACCAATATACAGCTCCACACTGTCTTGGGCCCAAATGCCTCCAACGCCCCTCCTGCGCACTACCAGGGGCACTGAACCATTCCTTGATTTCGCGAGGTGCCCACCGGTCTATGACACTCCTTTCAAATACTCAGCTTTCGGTCAATCAGCCTTCAAGGCAGGAACCAGGCTCACGCTTGTAATGCTACTGTGAAGTGCATCAGCCTCTTGACACTTTGACTGATTTGTTCCCAAAGGGTAGTAGGAAATACCAGCCATTCTTGGGAAAACACTCACCTTTGAAAACACCCAGTTTCCCAGTTGAGCCAGGTCACACCTACTAGACAGATTAAGCAAAGACTGCTCACTTCACTCCAGGTATGAGAGTAGGTACTGTCCGCTGGAGACCAAGAAGCAGATGGGGTCGCCTGTAGATGGGGAAGCGACCAGCATTCAACGAATGCTGGAGCCCGGAGATAATCTGTTACAATTCTCGAATGATTCTGTAAATATATTCTCTCGATCCTGCATGTTACTGCACTACAGCGGTGCTTTCTTTAGACTTTGTGCTCAAACTCATGCTTGTCAACACTGAACTCATAACCGAAGTTAACATGCTGTGATTTTTCGAGGAGATAGTTGTGGCGAGAATTGGCCAATGACAAAAAACAAATGGCTGAAAACTTTCATAACACATTCAGCAATCTAAGTTACTTCATGTACTTGGAAGCAAACAGCTTCTGCGGATATGCATTGCAATAAACTCTCTAACTACTAAAGGTGTCTGTGGCTCTCTACTGTTAAAACTGTCAGATTGTGTAATTTCTCAATTGTGGCAGTACATTCTGAAACAGGGTACGCTTAGAGGTACATTTATCATATGCTAATGGTTTGCATGACGACCACAGCAATTTGCCACTATGTCCAAAGCAGTGTAACATCTCCAACTGCAAGCCTGTGATGACGCTGGAGGGAACGAAGGATACATTATACAGTGCAGAAACCTCCAGCAATGTCTTCAGTTGGCGCTTGAAAATGGATGGCACTATTTCTTTCAAGAAACTCTCTTGCTTGATGGAGTGCTTTGATGTATTTGATGGGTGCACCGAAGAGAGGACTTCATGGGATATTCGATTTTGAGTGAGGCTTTTATAAAGTGATGAATGATACAGTTTTTAGATAAGTTAGAAACCACCACGAAATCAGTCACGCACTGGAATGAGTGCTATGGTGCAAGAGATTATACCTCTATATGTGTATATTGGACCTGTCCAAACTCCACGTGTACCAGTTCCATTATGAGTTCATGAAGACGCATTTTCCCGATCCAATAGTTACTTTGTGCAGATAGAAATAGCTTCATTTATTGTATGAAGGGTTGGAATCCATATGAAGTAATAACGTGCAATCCCAGTTGCGTTCGACACGTCTGGATATGTAGTTAACAAACCTTACGACATAATGCGGAACTTACCGGCTTAATGATAGATGAGACGAATTGGTTCCTGACTGTGGTTTTTGTAGGCCATTTTTCAAAGTGGTTGCATCTTGTGCAGTTACAGGTGCCACCCAGCGGTTGATTGAGGGTTGTGCCATGTAGAATCAGTTGCTGTCATGGTTGACAATTACTTACCTGTGCATCAAAGATGATCTCCTCACAAATCTGACAATAATACAGACTGTTCCAGAATGGATACAGCTGCATTACTATTTGAATTTCCTGCCAACGTATACTTAAGAGCAATGGAGAGGGTCTGGTGTGATGTCAAAAGGTAGAGTAAAACTACACCCCCTGTAGTGCAGTTGCCCCTTAGCTTGTAGTGAATGTTGCCTGTCTATCTTGCCCTGGGGCTGTATTCCCATAACCACAGTACTGGTTTTGGGAATTATCTTTGCTGTTCGTGCCGGGTGTAAGATAAATTAAGTACCGGTGGTCGATATCATTCATGAGGAGCAGACACATTGTTATTTGTATCAAAGCATCAGATTCATTACTGATTTTGACAGAAAGTGGGGACTAATCATTCCTTCTGAGCTTTTCTTTGGTTTAAAGTTTCAGTGTACGAGATTTCCTTGTATGTCGTGGTACACACATTTGGCAGACACTGTGAATTTTCGCTTAGTGGTTTTCGTTTAACAAACGTGACATCAAGTAACAAGTTTTTTACAGTTCTAACCTGCAGCCTTCTGTTTCTGCACTGACATCTGATTCTGAGGAAATTCTCAGGTATGCTTAAAAGCTGTCATAATTTGTACAGAGAAAACGGTGTCGATAATTTAAGAGATGACAGAAGAATGTTTTAACTGTAGATGAGAAGAGGTCTGACTGCATAATTTATACTATGTAAGTAGTGGATGCAGACTTTGTGTTTCTGATCACTGTCTTCTTTCTAGTAAAATTCAACATTTAGATATATTCTTTGCTTAAGGAAAGCTGTGTTACTGTGTCTGTAATAAGTCACAGTTCTTAATAACGCTCCTCTCAGAAACTTATTTGGTTTTTCCTTGAGTTTTTACACTATTTCAGTGGTTGTGGACTTAGGGTTACGGTTATTTGTTCAAATACTCGATCCATTCCTTTTGCATGTACTTTACTGACATTGCGTTGGTTGAGAGGTTTTGATTAGGATAGTTCATATTTGTGGAATTGTTTTCTTTAAAATTTCTTCCTCATTACAGCTGAACCTCAGGAAGTGTAGTCCATCCACGATGGAAGTAACTTATAAATCCCTCGATCCCCCAATACTTCAATATTGCTCATTTGTTTGACAGCCGTACTCAGTGGAATATGGAGGACAAAAAGGAATATCCAAAGAAGAGAAGTGCGTTTCATTACTTGTTCACTCAGGTAGAGCGAAAGCTTCATGGAGGTGCTCACTTAAGTCCTGTGGTGGAAGCAATGGCAGAAGCATTGCGGATTGAAATGTGGGAGTTCTGAGTACATATGTACCTAAAAGAGTTTACCCACTTACTTTTACCTCGTATATATACCTCACTAATAAATCATGAAGGTAAAACTAGAGTGGTATCAGCTCATGCGCACTCTTACCAGCGGTCCTTCATTCCGTGCTCCTTTTACATTTGGAACAGGGGCTGAGGGAGGTGACAATGACATACACTACAAAGTAATCTCACCACACACCGTAAGATGGTTTGCAGAATACAGATGTGGGTGTAGATATCTAAATAGCACCAATTTATGCAATGAATTATGTGTATTATAGATTAAATTTAGCTCAGAGGATTTACGTGGAGAGCTCTAGGAACTTGAAGTGAGGACTAGACATATTCTTCTCTGAGACAGTGAGGATCCTAAATCTCTTATTAACTTAAATCGTCGTGCTATCCAGGACTTTTTTTCATGTAAGTGGACGATCATTGAAAACTGGAAAACAGTCAATATATCAGAATCAGCGCAGTGCCAACGTAAAAATGAAAAGTGTGGGGGAAGATAGGTGGAGACAGAGAATGTTGAAAAAAGGATATCCTGAGTGCACCTAGTGGTATATGAATATTGTATTGTTCATGATCTGGGTTTTCCATTGGTCATGTGTATATCAATAAAGCCTCTACTTTTGTGGATACGTGACATTTCTGTTGAATATTTCAGCTCATTGTTTCTCCTACATGTACTGATCATCATCTTCTGTTAACGTCATGACGATACGTTTCTTATGCAGCCACCAATAAAAGTAAACGGCAAAGAGTGAAAAGTGTGTGTATTTGTCACTTCCAGGCAAAAGTCGATAGCAGCACTGACACTGGCAAAAGTTCAGTATAGCTGTAATCAGTATAGCCAACATAAGAATTATGATATGAATATACTGGCAACTATATAAGTAGCAAAAGTAACATTCACATTGTCTCTACCTGCAATCCCCATACACCGTCTCTAATCATCTTAGGCACCAACTTTCGACTCTGCCACCGTCATTGACCGTCTGTTAGGCGAGGTATACACCACAGTGCTGAATAAATTCCCCACTATGTGCTATTTTATACATTGATAATCCAGAATGAAGGTGGATTTTCTACCTAGTTTAATGTTCTGCAATATAAAGTGCAGTCCGTTCCCGTGTTCTGCAATACAAACTGCAGTCTCTCCTTTATGTATGCATGTCATTTTTACAGAAACATAATAACTGATTAAACAGTCTACAAGTCCTTTCAAGAGCACAATTTTTTGGTTTTGTTTAGTCTGAAAAGAATCTTCACTTCGTTTGTGTTATCTTCATTGTTTTCCTTTTCTTTTATTCAGGATCCATAAGGAAAATGATCCAATGGAGATATCAAAGCTATCGTGAAAAGCGTGTGGTGATAAGACAAAATATTATGTATTGGAAAAAATGTGAACCTTTCTTAATTCATTAGTAGTATCTAAAAAGCTTGGGAACAGGGCTTTAAGTTTCATTCTGATAACTACAAGAGTATCTTTGACTTGGTTCACCTGACAGTGATAGTGCCAAAAACATAGGCAATACAATTTACCGTAATATGGAACATTATTGGCATACATATCAAACAACAACATTGTAGCTACGAAATAAGAATATTCGATCAGATCTTGCTTGACCTACGTGCATGAACAATATATATGTTCATAATTAAATTAATTCTATTTTAAATATAGGACTTAATCTTGTGTGAGAAACGTCAGAATCGAGGTACAATATTTACCTTTAATTGAGATACCTCCACCGCTGTAGAAATATATTTCTAAAACTGTTAAAAAGCAAGTGGGGCTATTTTTTAAAATGTGGTTAGGCAGGAGCAGCTCATGGAAATGGTCCTAACGGTCAACAACTGCTAGCAAATTTAGGTACGATTTCAAAAAAAGTAACCAGAAACGAAGACTTGCGTGGTAATTAAACAACTTCATATTTGTGAAAGACTCTGAAATTTTAAATTCAAGTCATCAGTGTGCGTTATCAGGTACTATTTTGTGGAATTTAAGTTAGAAAGCTGAAGAACGTTTTTTAACAAGAAATAGATCGGACATATATATAGTATTTACCATCGATTTTCGAGTAATGAGACGATGGCTTCACAAGAAATACATAACAACCATCGAAATCGGTGTACATGCGACATAATATGCCCCAGAATACTGCCCATAACATCACTATTCTTCTGGAGCTCGTACCTAGTGTCCTATTCGTGATAGAACTGGAGGGTCAAGTGTTTGGGATTGATTTTGGCCTAGGGACCATTTGTATACCCTACAGAATGACCGTCTTAGTGTCATTATCCTACGGTACCGGGTCAAAGTATGAATATTACACATTTCTTCCTGCTTAGGCAACTTGAGAAGTTCAGTTTGTTCTTTCAGCATTTTACGTGGTCTGTGATGAGCCTCAGCGGGCTTGTGGAGGCAGCATAATTGCATGGCCGAGAAACCATAAAAAATGGTTTCTTTACCATTTATCTGTACCAAAACTGAGCCGCTGATTCTACAACGTCTGTACATGGAAAATGGCTGAAATATGTACAATATATTCCTAAGATGCAAGTATTGAACGAACTTGAAAATTTTCTTGATGTTTTTATGCGTTTCCTAAATATAAAGTTTAAAATTTACCTTACTTTTGTACCTAAAATCCAACACGAGGACAAATATAAATGATAAATAACCGCAGATAATTGCTAAAGTTCTGACTTTATTTTTCTAGGCATTTATCTAGAAGTGACATCTTCCCATTTTCTAAAACTTTTATCCGTTATAGAGAAACACCCTCAAAACATGGCTTTTAGGTACCAAAACCGAGCCGCAGATTTCAAGGCGGCTGTCCACAGACCATTGGTGTAGTTTTCACTCTATATTGCTAAGATCCCAATTCAGAACCACAGTGAAAATTTTCTTAACGTCTCTATCCTTCTACGAGGTATGTAGATTCATAGTTACCCTACCTGTACACGTTAAATATGCAAGTAAAATCCAATGTGACGCGGAAACCTTTATAAAGAGAAGCAGCAGGGAGAAATATCCTGATCTGGAAACCCCATGTTATAGTACTGAAGCACATCCAATATTTATTTCGTGTAGAACGCGGCATGACGTGCGAAATAAGTTTTATGTTATTTCACATTCAGACGAGTAAACTATCAAAATTTGGCGGACCCGTAAAGTTTTTTTCAGACAGGCCCAGTTATGGCAGGGAAAAGAAGGGAACCAGCACAAAAATGATCCTCTCGGAGCACAAAGAAGGCGAATATGCTACTGTTTAAAAGACTCTGATTGAAAAGTACCCTTAAAAATTTTCCAAAAATTTTGCATGCGAACACATTCGTGGTAGTTCATGCTGAAAGAGAAGGAGACTTTGGCAGTGGGAAATAAACGTAAAAGTAGTAAATACATGAAGAAATTAGACAGTTGTGGTATCGAAAGAGCGAAGGAGACAATAGTAAGGTGAGAGAAAGGGAGGGACACAGTGGGTGTGGAAAATAGTTGACAGTGACAGACCAATGCTAGGAAAATAGTGAAGCAGAGAGTGTCGATGGAAGAGGAATGAAGAGATGGACGAAAAGGACGTTGTTCAGAGCAAGTAATAATAGGAGACAGAGTATATGACAATGACAACGATGAAGAGGGAGATAGCAACAATCAGAAGAGACAGCAGCTGTGGGAAGGAATAAATGAGATGGTAGCAGTGAGAGAAAGCTAGAGGGAGACAGTGCAGTGAGAGGAGACATTAGTAGGAGCAGGAGAGAACGAAGGAGACTGTGGCTGTCGAGACAGGAGACAGTGACTGAGAAAAGGAAGGAGATGACAACAAAGAGAAGGGCTGAATGAGTGAGCTGGAGAGGGCAAGTGGGAATGGATGGGTATGAGCGACTTACGGCGATGGACTAGTAGGTTTGAGTGAATTGCAGTTAGAGGATCTAGTGGTAGTGGGAGGTGAGATGCATATTAAAAACAGCACAAATGTGTTCGGATGCCAAAATTTTTGGAAACGTTTTTGAAGATGCTGAGGATGTTCGAATGAGGCAGCTGGTACTCCTCTTTTCGGTGAGTTCTTTAAAGCGGAGGATATTCATCAATTTTATGATCCGATATGAGCATGTTTCCGCTGGTGTGTAGTACGCTTGACTAACCGTTTTCCAGTAAGAATAGCTTCATATACAGATCTTTGCACTGAATGAAAGTGACAAACCCGGAAGCAGAAGCGAATTACTCGTTCTATCTTTGCGAGAATTCTGTCACTTGCACAGTAAATAGCAGGTGATATAATCGTGGCCCGTTGGACCTGTCGTAAAGCGTTAGAAGTTTGGTTACTTTAAGCCGGCGAGATTTATGGTGAGGAAGACCGGGTCTTACTTTCTGATGAAGGCGCCAGCGCGCAAGTCCGTCTCCTCCCGCGCACTCTGGTTGGTCGCCCGCGTAAACTTCCACCTCGGGACGATATATGAACGGAGGAAATGAAAGCACGGCGCGGAAAATACGCGGAGGCGCCCGCGGCTGTAAACTCGGCGCAAACACTGTGGCAGGGGCGGCTGAGAGGCGGGGAGGTCGCACTGCAACATGCGTACGCCTAGCCCGGCCTGACTGCCACGGCAACAGTGGCGGTTGCATCCTCACGTTTCACCGTAGCTGAATGAATGCCAGTCTGAAGTAAAGGAAAATATCTTGTGTTATTACTTCCACCCAAGGTAATGCCTGGTTATTTGAGATTCCCACCCCTCTCCCCCCACCTCCTCATTTTAGGCATAAATATCGAAGACATATATGAGCCGTGCACGGCTCGCGTTTATCCCATTTATTTGTCATATTCTATTACAGTACTACCACCTCGATTTCTTATTCCATTTACCGGCGTCACTAACTTCCTACCTAACTTGCCCGAGAGTGGCGGCCGCAGCGCGTATCGATAAGTGCTCTGTCGTACCATCTCTGGGTACCGATAGTATTTCCGAGTGGTCATGTGTCTGGCTGTCAGTTGGAGACGGACCAGCAGTGAAGTCGGGGACGGAGTGTAGCTGAGGCGCCGACAGCCAGTGCTCGTCGACCACTACCGACACACATGAACTGTCCGACGGAGATAGATTGGAGCGGGACGACCGTTAGTTGGTCGTTCGGTTTGTCGTCTCATCAGCCGACGTATATCTGGTCCTCTCATCGTTTCCGGGCCTTAGCAGTCGGTCGGTTGGCGTTGAGCAGCGAGGAATTCTCCGCGGGACGTAGTTTGGCTGGGCCCGCTGACGGTCTCTACGTGGTGTCGGAGTGTGTGGGGCTGTTCCCATTGCTACGAGGTTGGTGGCTCACAGACCCTGGACACGATAGTTGAGTTCTGATTTAATCGACCACCAAGTCAAGACTGTTCACATTGTGTCGTTTGCAGTTCGTTGTCGGCTGTTGGTATATTCCCGCCAGCAACAACGTGTGTATTCGAGTTGGCAAATTTTAGCCACCCTCCGGTGGAGTTTCACTGTATTTGGTTATTTCAATTGAAGTGCACCAGCGGAATCTTCTGCCTTGTGGCCGTTAACGTTCCAGTTACCTGGCCGTTGACGTAAATTTCAGGCAGTGTAGTTTCCTCATCGTTTTCTTGCTGTCCAGAATGATGTGTAGTTTGACAGCTCCATGTATGATCAGTTGTGGGCGCCAATATCTTCTACGTTGTTCCGTTCAATTCCCTGTTGTGCCCTGGTCGGGTGAGGTGGAAGTTATCCTGTCGCTGGGTGCGCTGACTGTCGGTTGCTTGGGATGTCGTCGGATCGTGAATGGTTGGCCCGACTGCCTGTCTCACCTAAGAGAGCGTCAGTGTGTGAATTCCAGGCCGACCCCCGAACATTTGAGCGCCCTTGGGCATACTGTCTTTTTATTGTTCTTGTTATTTGTACTTGTATGACTTCTAAAGACTTCTAGAGGTTGTTTTGCCCTGAAGGCGCAAGATTCTTTAGGCCTTCAGCCTAATTCAAAGAACTGTTTCACGTAAAACCTTTGGAATTTTAAAGGTTTTGATGTTGTTGAAAATTAAGTGTTGGGCCGTCAGCCGATTTTGAGTTTGAGTTGTTTTGCTCTTAAGGCCTTCAGGCTAAATTGAAGAACTGTTTCACATAAGGCCTTTGGTATTTAAAAGAATTTAATGTTATGGAGTTTTAAGTGTTAGGCCTTCAGCCGATTTGAATTTAATTTCTTTACTCTTGAAGTGTCTGATTCTTTGGACCTTCAGCCTAACTAACGAACTGTTTTAAAATAAGGCTTTGCCTTTCAAAATTCTGTTTTGGTTGAGTTTTGCCTAATTAAGAACTGTTTTACGTAAGGCCTTTGTTTTTTTTTTTTTTTTTTTTTTTTTTAAGAAAAAGGTAATCTTGTTTAACCTTAAGTGTTGGACTTTCAGCCGATTTTGAATTCAAATTGTTTGCTCTGAAAATGTCAGATTCTTTGGGCCTTCATCCTAAATAAAGAATTGTTGTAAGATAAGGCTTGCCTTTTAGATTTCTGATAATGCTTGCGTTTTAAGTTATTGGCCTTCAGCCGTTTTTAAATTAAAGTGGCTTTCAGCCGGTAATGAAGTCCCTAAGATTAAAGCTGTGTGTTTTAATTTTTTTTTCTCTTGTAATGTTTGATCGAATAATAAAGTTGTACGTTCGAGTGTAACTGACTGCCCCTTATTTTGGCCCCCTTCCACAATTTATACTATCGGTCCTGTCCTGTGGATTTACCATGGCGTCTCAATATACACTCTGTCATAGAAAGACTTGCAAACAGAAAGAAAAGGAGGGTTATGGTCATATTTGGTGGGCATCTAAATGGTACCAAGTATATGAAATAATTACACTTCCAGGTACGGAGCACCAACTCGTAGCATGGAGTCGAGCCCCTATGGCTGTGAATACGGCCGTCCAGACGTCACGGCTTGAAGCTGCAAAGGTCTCATGTGTAATTCTGTGATACTCCATCCCATACTACTTGCACTTGAGCGCACGGATCGCACAGTTTGGTGGCACCCCTAACTTTTTCGATCGGGGAGAGAACAGGAGATGTCACTGACAATGGCAGAGTATCCACAGCCGCAGGCAGTGGCAGTGATACGAACGGCTCTCATGTTGCAATATGTCATTGGCGTGGGCACTGATAAACAGCAGACATACCGGTTGCAGCACCTCATCCAGGTTCTGTTAACTTTGGGCGGATTTCGTAGGATATTGCTCCACACGAGAATTATGGGATGTGTGATGGGGGAACAGAAACCGCTCTTCATGACGGTCTCCACTGCACCTCCAGACACGGTTGGTTGTCGCCTCCAATGGAGAAGCGCGACCTGTCCGAAAGACGACCTTCTGCCAGTCTGCCTGACCCTATGTCCATCATTTCTGACACAAGGTGAGGCGGGGGCGGCGCTGCGCGTCTGAGACTGACAGGCGTCGTAACGGTCGGCGTGTGGCGAGATCTGAGCCGCTCAACCGCCGGCAAATTGCACTAGCTTTTAAGGGTGTTGCATAAAAGGCAGGAGAGCTAGCTGAATAGCGCCTATCGTTGCCCCCGGATCTGTTTCGGCATGGAGGACAATCCACTGGTACACCCTCCTTTTGGAGCATGCCACACATCCTACATGTGGTGCACGTGCGCCTTGTTGTATCCTTTGCCGCCAACAGTAGGTAAAGGCGGTTTCAATACAAAGTACGTGACGTTCAGCACTATGACAGGACCACCCAACCTCCCGCAGCCACTTGATGCGGCCCACCTCAAACACGTCTAGCTGGGGAAAATGCTGTTGAACGTGTCACCTGGGAGTAGCGCACATTCGGGTAACGCTATAGTGATTCTACTCCCTGTCGTACTAACCGGAAGTGTCGTTTGGAGCCCTCTTATATCAGCCAATGATCATAACGTCACGGCACCATTCACGCTGTCCGATTGCGTTCTTGAACCTGAAAAACTAATCGTAGGCATAGCTGGTGGTATGCAGTGTACCAGACTAGTTTGCTGTGGATTGATCAAGTCCTTCTGAGTGCAGTTCTTTTTTTCTGATGATGAGTATGATCTCCTAATGAAGTGTTGCCTTCCCAGTTGACGCCTGCAAACGTTTTCCTGCCTACTTGACCACTTGATATCCGTATAATGGGGAGCTTCCTGCCTTGGGAAGACACCACAGAGATTCTTTTTTGGTTCTACATTTTCGCCTCAGGTCAAACGTAACTGCATTCTTCGTCATAAGAGCAATCCATCCATTTGAGTGCATTTTGTATAGCACGAAAACGTGCAAGAGGATATTGAAAAACATATTAAAGAGGATACACCAGTGATTGCAAATCAGAACTTCTTCACTATGAATAAAAAAAGTTACTGCATGGGGCTACGGGATGCCCTGTTCATGACCTTACCTTGAGGAATGGAAGTTACAGGTGATAAAAAACACAGCTTCACGTCCCTAATGTACGGCATCTGTAGAGGAAAGTTCCATCAAACGCTACGAGGGGCCTTCAGAAAGTAAGAGACACATATCGCTCACGCTAAGGTCTCTGGGCAAGAGAGGTGGTGTGTTGTCGAAAGAGAGTACATGTTCTTGATTTCCTGCAGACACAGTTCCGCTGTGGTTGTAACCTCCCAACGGATAAAAATTATAATAATAGCACTGACATTTACTCTAACCTAGCAACAGCAAAAAATAATTATATCATTCACGTTTAGCACAACCTGCCAACAGATAAATTCCGTAACCTACCGATAATAAAAATGTGACTAAACTCACAATAGAATTGTGGCTCACTTATAACCTTTCATTAATTGACTGTGAATTTAAACTGGTAAATTATGGATGTCAGCAGTGCTGCGTCATGGCCATGAAAGATCATACTGAACAAATTGAAACTTCTTACCTCAATAAGGTCGCCGGATGACGCGCATATATCTCCTCCGATAAGAAATTTTTCTGGCACAGCCCAGTGCAGTGCTGGCCGATAGATTTGTCATGTATAAAAGGAACAACTGATTTTTCTTTACAATAATCGGGATGACCACGGATTGGAGAAATTAGTAAATTCTTTAACTTGAGATGAATGATTGTCAAAAGTCAATTTTTATAAGAAATATTATTATTATGAGACTTAAAAAAAACATTTACGTGGGACTTGATATAACAGTAATACAAATGCGCAAGGCTATTTTACCTTATGCTACATCGCACAGGCACCGCCATCGCTCGCCACGACCGGCCCAGCCAACTCGACACACAAGACTGCTAGGTACTACGTACTTCTACTGCTACACAGCTCCTACAGCAGTCAATACTGCTCTTTGGTCTGAGACTCTCTTATAGCTTCCATATCGCAGGCAGTGCATGACCAATCCATCGAAATTACATCTCCTCGAGCGCGCTAGCAACAAATACCTTAATCATGGACCTCTTACATAACCCTCCACTCGGGGGTAAATTTGGTAGCGATGGTGTGTCAATTGGACTTCCCCTGAGCAACACATTTTTCTATAATCTATTTAGTTTACTAAGTCTACAGTCACAGAGTACATACAGAGTATAACATTATTGATAAATAATATAAGTACAGAACATAATAAGAAATGAAATACACTCCTGGAAATTGAAATAAGAACACCGTGAATTCATTGTCCCAGGAAGGGGAAACTTTATTGACACATTCCTGGGGTCAGATACATCACATGATCACACTGACAGAACCACAGGCACATAGACACAGGCAACAGAGCATGCACAATGTCGGCACTAGTACAGTGTATATCCACCTTTCGCAGCAATGCAGGCTGCTATTCTCCCGTGGAGACGATCGTAGAGATGCTGGATGTAGTCCTGTGGAACGGCTTGCCATGCCATTTCCACCTGGCGCCTCAGTTGGACCAGCGTTCGTGCTGGACGTGCAGACCGCGTGAGACGACGCTTCATCCAGTCCCAAACATGCTCAATGGGGGACAGATCCGGAGATCTTGCTGGCCAGGGTAGTTGACTTACACCTTCTAGAGCACGTTGGGTGGCACGGGATACATGCGGACGTGCATTGTCTTGTTGGAACAGCAAGTTCCCTTGCCGGTCTAGGAATGGTAGAACGATGGGTTCGATGACGGTTTGGATGTACCGTGCACTATTCAGTGTCCCCTTGACGATCACCAGTGGTGTACGGCCAGTGTAGGAGATCGCTCCCCACACCATGATGCCGGGTGTTGGCCCTGTGTGCCTCGGTCGTATGCAGTCCTGATTGTGGCGCTCACCTGCACGGCGCCAAACACGCATACGACCATCATTGGCACCAAGGCAGAAGCGACTCTCATCGCTGAAGACGACACGTCTCCATTCGTCCCTCCATTCACGCCTGTCGCGACACCACTGGAGGCGGGCTGCACGATGTTGGGGCGTGAGCGGAAGACGGCCTAACGGTGTGCGGGACCGTAGCCCAGCTTCATGGAGACGGTTGCGAATGGTCCTCGCCGATACCCCAGGAGCAACAGTGTCCCTAATTTGCTGGGAAGTGGCGGTGCGGTCCCCTACGGCACTGCGTAGGATCCTACGGTCTTGGCGTGCATCCGTGCGTCGCTGCGGTCCGGTCCCAGATCGACGGGCACGTGCACCTTCCGCCGACCACTGGCGACAACATCGATGTACTGTGGAGACCTCACGCCGCACGTGTTGAGCAATTCGGCGGTACGTCCACCCGGCCTCCCGCATGCCCACTATACGCCCTCGCTCAAAGTCCGTCAACTGCACATACGGTTCACGTCCACGCTGTCGCGGCATGCTACCAGTGTTAAAGACTGCGATGGAGCTCCGTATGCCACGGCAAACTGGTTGACACTGACGGCGGCGGTGCACAAATGCTGCGCAGCTAGCGCCATTCGACGGCCAACACCGCGGTTCCTGGTGTGTCCGCTGTGCCGTGCGTGTGATCATTGCTTGTACAGCCCTCTCGCAGTGTCCGGAGCAAGTATGGTGGGTCTGACACACCGGTGTCAATGTGTTCTTTTCTCCATTTCCAGGAGTGTAGAGTGCACACGCACTGAATACAGAACATATTAAGAAATGGAATAGAGTGCACACGCACTGAGTGCAGAACATATTAACAAATAACAAAGTGTATACGCAATGAGTACAAAATATATTAACAAATGGCATAAAGTGCACACGCACTGTATAAGTCTTTAACATTTTTAGTAGAACTGATCATATTAACAAATGAAATGAAGTGCACACGCATTGTACAAGTCTTTAGCATATTTAGAAGAATTTAAACATATTGAGAAATGAAATAAGGTCCACACGCACTGCATAAATCATTACCATTTTACAAGAATTTAAACATATTGAGAAATGATATAAAGTGCACACACACTGTAAAAGTCTTTACCATTTTACAAGAATTTAAACATATTGCGAAATGAAATAAAGTGCACATGTTGTTGTTGTTGTTGTTGTTGTCTTCAGTCCTGAGACTGGTTTGATGCAGCTCTCCATGCTACTCTATCCTGTGCAAGCTTCTACATCTCCCAGTACTTGCTGCAACCTACATCTTTCTGAATCTGCTTAGTGTATACATCTCTTGGTCTCCCTCTACGATTTTTACCCTCCACGCTACCCTCTAAAACTAAATTTGTGATCCCTTGATGCCTCAGAACATGTCCAACCAACCGGTCCCTTCTTCTTGTCAAGTAGTGCCAAAAACTCCTCTTCTCCCCAATCTTATTCAATACCTCCTCATTAGTCATGTGATCTACCCATCTAATCTTCAGCATTTTTCTGTAGCACCGCATTTCGAAAGCTTCCAATCTCTTCTTGTCGAAACTATTTATCGTCCATGTTTCACTTCCATACATGGCTACACTCCATACAAATTTTTTCACAAACGACTAACTGACACTTAAGTCTATACTCGGTGTTAACAAATTTCTCTTCTTCAGAAACGCTTTCCTTGCCATTGACAGTCTACATTTTATATCCTCTCTACTTCGACCATCCTCAGTTATTTTGCTTCCCAAAAGCAAAACTCCTTTACTACTTTAAGTGTCTCATTTCCTAATCTAATTCCCTCAGCATCACCCGACTTAATTCGACTACATTCCATTATCGTCGTTTTGCTTTTGTTGATATTCATCTTATATCCTTCTTTCAAGACACTGTCCATTCCGTTCAACTGCTCTTCCAAGTCCTTTGCTGTCTCTGACATAATTACAATGTCTTCGGCGAGCCTCAACGTTTTTATTTCTTCTCCATGGACTTTAATACCTACTCCGAATTTTTCTTTTGTTTCCTTTACTGCTTGCTCAATATACAGATTGAATAACATCGGGGATGGGCTACTACCCTGTCTCACTCGCTTCCCAACCGCTGCTTCCCTTTGATTCCCCTCGACTCTTTTAACTGCCAGCTGGTTTCTGTACAAATTGTAAATAGCCTTTCGCTCCCAGTATTTTATCCCTGCCACCTTTAGAATATGAGAGAGAGTATTCAAGTCAACATTGTCAAAAGCTTTCTCTAAGTCCACAAATGCTAGAAATGTAGGTTTGCCTTTCCTTAATCTATTTTCTGAGATAAGTCGATGGGTCAGTATTGCCTCACGTGTTCCTACATTTCTGCGGAATCCAAACTGATCTTCACCGAGGTCGACTTCTACCAGTTTTTCCATTCGTCTGTAAAGAATTCGCGTTAGTATTTTGCAGCTGTGACTTATTAAACTGATTGTTCGGTAATTTTCACATCTGTCAACACCTGCTTTCGTTGGGATTGGAATTATTATATTCTTCTTGAAGTCTGAGGATATTTCGCCTGTCTCATACATCTTGCTCACCAGATGGTAGAGTTTTGTCAGGACTGGCTCTCCCAAGGCCGTCAGTAGTTCCAATGGAATGTTGTCTACACCCGGGGCCTTGTTTCGACTCAGGTCTTTCAGTGCTCTTTCAAACTCTTCACGCAGTGTTGTATCTCCCAATTCATCTTCATCTACTTCCTCTTCCATTTCCATAATATTGTTCTCAAGTACATTGCCCTTGTATAGACCCTATATATACTCCTTCCACCTTTCTGCTTTCCCTTCTTTGCTGAGAACTGGGTTTCCATCTGAGCTCTTGATATTCATACAAGTGGTTCTCTTTTCTCCAAAGGTCTCTTTAATTTTCCTGTAGGCAGTATCTATCTTACCCCTAGTGAGTTTAGCCTCTACATCCTTACATATATCCTTTAGCCATCCCTGCTTAGCTATTTTGCGCTTCCTGTCGATCTCATTTTTGAGACGTTTGTATTCCCTTTTGCCTGCTTCATTTACTGCATTTTTATATTTTCTACTTTCATCAACTAAATTTAATATTTCTTCTGTTACCCAAGGATTTCTACTAGCCCTCGTTATTTACCTACTTGATCCTCGGCTGCCTTCACTTCTTCATCCCTAAAAGCTACCCATTCTTCTTCTACTGTATTTCTTTCCCCCGTTCCTGCCATTTGTTCCCTTACGCTCTCCCTGAAATTCTCTACAACCTCTGGTTCTTTCAGTTTATCCAGGTCCCATCTCCTTAAAATCCCACCTTTTTGCAGTTTCTTCAGTTTCAGTCTACATTTCATAACCAATAGATTGTGGTCAGAGTCCACATCTGCCCCTGGAAATGACTTACAATGTAAAACCTGTTTCCTAAATCTCTGTCTTATCATTATATAATCTATCTGAAATCTGCCAGTATCTCCAGGCTTCTTCCATGTACACAACCTTCTATTATGGTTCTTGAACCAAGTGTTAGCTATGATTAAGTTATGCTCTGTGCAAAATTCTACCAGACGGCTTCCTCTTTCATTTCTGCCCCCAATCCATATTCACCCACTATGTTTCCTTCTCTCCCTTTTCCTACTCTCGAATTCCAGTCACCCATGACTATTAAATTTTCGTCTCCCTTCACTACCTGAATAATTTCTTTTATCTCATCATACATTTCATCAATCTCTTCATCATCTGCAGAGCTAGTTGGCATATAAACCTGTACTACTGTAGTAGGCATGAGCTTCGTGTCTATCTCGGCCACAATAATGCGTTCACTATGCTGTTGGTAGTAGCTTACCTGCACTCCTATTTTTTTATTCATTATTAAACCTACTCCTGCATTACCCCTATTTGATTTTGTATTTATAACCCTGTATTCACCTGACCAGGAGTCTTGTTCCTCCTGCCACCGAACTTCACTAATTCCCACTATATCTAACTTCAACCAATCCATTTCCCTTTTTAAATTTTCTAACATACCTGCCCAATTAAGGGAACTGACATTCCACGTTCTGATCTGTAGAACGCCAGTTTTCTTTCTACTGATAACGACGTCCTCTTGAGTAGTCCCCGCCCAGATATCCGAATAGGGGACTATTTTACCTCCGGAATATCTTACCCAAGAGGACGCCATCATGATTTAACCATACAGTAAAGCTGCATGCCCTCGGGAATAGTTACGGCTGTAGTTTCCGCTTGCTTTCAGCCGTTCGCAGGACCAGCACAGCAAGGCTGTTTTGGTTAGTGTTGCAAGGCCAGATCAGTCAATCATCCAGACTGCTGCCCCTGCAACTACTGAAAAGGCTGCTGCCCATCTTCAGGAACCACACGTTTGTCTGGCCTCTCAACTGATACTCCTCCGTTTTGGTTGCACCTGCGGTACGGCCATCTGTATCGCTGAGACACCCAAGCCTCCCCATCAATGGCAAGGTCCATGGTTCATGGGTGCACATGCACTGCATAAATCTTTACCATTTTACAACAATTTAAACATTTTGAGAAATGAAATAAAGGCCACAGGCACTATATACATCTTTATCATTTAACAACAATTTAAACACACTGTATCTTTATCATTTTACAAGAACTAGGAAAGGAATGGGAAGGATAGCATCATGGTTGTAGCACAGTGGGTTGCATATAGCTGCGCTGAAAATCCATATCTTTCTACAGAAGCACAACCCCAAGTGAGACAATCTGAAGTTCTCTTCCCTGAAGTATTCATCAATCTGAAGTTCTCTTCCCTGAAGTATTCATCAATCTGAAGTTCTCTTCCCTGAAGTATTCATCAGTGCAGCCAAGACACTGAAATCTTGTATTAATATTGTATGTTATCATTTTAGTAGTAAATTAGGTACACCAAACAGTAGGACCATAATAACATCTCCTTCAGTCACAGTGGTGGACAGTCTGATGTGTCAACACCATATTCTTGTAGAACCCATACTCTTACATCAACGTAGAATTAGTGCAAAAACGAAATATAGTGCTCCATGATCAAGAGGATGGACAGGACATACGGATATTTCAGTACTTGGTGGTAATTAGGTCAGAAGGTGAAGGACATTAAGTCTTATGCTAGTCATCATTCAGAATTATGCTAGTGTATCAACCAATTTGAATAATTATTGGCACACATTGGCTAGTTACTAAACATTTATGTGCTATGTATGGAGTATTACAAAACATTATTCATAAGTCATCTAATTACAGTAATTATTGGCATAGCATTTATGCATAAGTCATCACAATATAGTAATCATTTGCACTGCATTTATCCATAAGTCATCTTACAACAGTAATCATTGGTATTCATTTATGCATAAGTCATCTGATTAGACTAATCATTGGCATAGCATTTATGTGTAAGTCATCTCATTACAGTAATCATTGGCATAGCATTCATGCACTATTGCAAAACATCATTCAGTATTACTCTGAATTCATCATTCAAATCAAGAGTTATTGCGTGTAGCATCAAGCTGTTAGTGTTTGTATATATCATGCAAGTGACATATGACATATTTAAAATGTAACACATTGTAACTATTACTCTAGGTCTGTAGTCCAATAATACGTAGATATAATGGATTCAATTCATCAGAGACACTTGCATTGTATTTAGGACTAGAAATATATCTTAAACTGTTAGCATTATTTAGTTGTATACTGGAAACAGTTGGGACTGGTAATAATTTTTTTTAGCTTGCATGCATAGCGTTTGAATCGATAATTAATTGCTGGGGTATGTAAAAATTTGCTTTTGACTTATTGCTGGAAATAAGGATTAATATTGTCACTTGTCATGAGTCAACCGTAGCAAGGTTATGAAACAAGTACAGTATATGTGATCACATTCATAAATGACAGACACAGCTGGGTAAAAAAATGCAAGTATTAGAACAGGTATCATTACTATGTGCTTATAGCATATTAATATCATGAAAAGCTTCTCCTGGAAAATATACAAAATGTATTATTGACCTGAAACAAAAAAATGTATACTATGCTGAAAAGTAGTAAACTTCGAATTAGCAGGTAATGAAAGGTGTTCTTAATATGCATGTACTCTAGCTGTCTTTCCCAAAACATTCAGTCATTATACTATGGAACATAAGTTCTACTGTCAAAAGGAACTGCAACAAATACTTAAATAACTACATAGCATTTCTTAGCTAACAGTAAACATACAAACTTCATCATTATCACCATCTGCCTAGGAAAAACTTCATTATTCATATTACCATATTCTTCATCTAATTATTCATCATCATCTACTACCATCAGCAAGAAATAGACACTTCGTTATTCATTTTTCGTATTACCATTTACTTCATACAACTATTCATAGTTAGAGTTTCTTACTTCTAGCATATTTCATCACTAAAATTAAGATGTGTAGTTCTGTCTGACAGCTTGAATCAATCGCCTCGTATTCTGAAAGAAAAATAATTAGTTAAGACTGCAATTATACGATGTGTATAGAATATTCTTGTTAATGCTTGTTAATTCTGATCCGTTTACTCTTCATGACAGCGTATTGCATTTTCTTTCGTTCATTCCGGTGGTGAAATTTCCATTTCATAATAAACCACTGTGGTTTGTTTAATTTGTTTCTTTTATACAGTATTGCTTTCTGAAAATGATGAATAAGGATTAATATCTTGCATTTAAATCATATATCCATTAAATAAAAACTTGTTTCAGGTGATATAACTAAGCATACAGCATAGCATGACAAAAAACGTATTAGGTCAAAACCACAGACAATTTTCAAGTGCAAAAATGTACATTCAATATCATAATGTTGTAGCAAAAACTGTAAAATAGTCAAGATATTGTGATATCATAAGGCAAAAATGTCGAAGCCAACTTGTTTGTACATCTTAAGGACTTCATAGTGGATACAGACAAAGATTCTACTTTCGATAGGGAAACAATCACACATACACAAAAAATGGAAAATGTGCACGGTCTGATATATAATGACAAGAAAAGCGTCCTGCTAACCTTACCTTGCCGGGCACTTGCCAAGAAAAAATACAGTCATCATCGGTAAGTGGTCATATAAATATCTGGAAATGGAATTACAGTGTGATAAATCGTAAAGTATGTTCATTCAATAAAGGGTTTAATATTGGAAATATGGTGATTGCCCTTGGTTTTTCTGGTTCTCAACGTTTCGACATGCACTACATTGGGGTGAGGAATGGCGCGAATTCTATATGTACCTGCGTATGGAAGCTCAAATTTACTGCATCAACTCTTTCCTCTGTTGGATAAATCGTGTGTGCGTACTAATATCTTCTGTCCAATGTGAAAGTCACGGCGTGTTCAAACCTTTTTTTGTTGTCCTCTCCGGCGGTCTACGGCACGTTTGATGTTGCTGAGCGCGATGTGAATTATTTCATGGTGTCGTAATCGACGAGATGTAGGCAAATTTACTAATTCTGTAATTTTGTTTGGTGGTTCTACATTTTTCAGTATAACAGACAGAGAGCATAGTGGATTCATTTGCTATGGAATTAATTACATCTTGGAATGAGAATATGTGTGTGTCCCAATCAATATGTCTTTTGTGGCAGTATATTCTACACAGTTTACCAGTTTCTTTCATTAATCGCTCACAAGGGTTCGAAGAAGCATGGTACTTGGATATATAGATCGGAGAAATGTTTCTAGTTCGTAACATACGTGTCCATATAGCAGAACGAAATTGTGGTCCATTATCGGGAATTACTTTCAATACATTCCCTACATGAAATAGAAAATGTTTTACAAATTCATTCGAAATATATTTCGCAGTCGCTTTGCGTAGCGGAGTGAAGGTAACAAATTTCGAAGTGAGTTCAACAGCGCCAAAGGTGTAACAAAAACATCTATTAGATCTGGGAATCGGACCAAAAATACCTACAGCGGCCATATGTCTCAATTTAATCGATCCAATGTGATGTAACGGTGGAATATGTGAAGTAGTGTCTGACTTAGCTTTCTGGCAGATTTTACATGACGCTAAAACTTGTCGAATACGTTTCTCCATGTTGGCAAAATAAAAAAAAAAAAAAAAGTTGTTCAAATGGCTCTGAGCACTATGGGACTTAAAAGCTACGGTCATCAGTCCCCTAGAACTTAGAACTACTTAAACGTAACTAACCTAAGGACATCACACAACACCCAGTCATCACGAGGCAGAGAAAATCCCTGACCCCGCCGGGAATCGAACCCGGGAAAGCCGGGCGTGGGAAGCGAGAACGCTACCGCACGACCACGAGCTGCGGACCGGCAAAATAACAGTTCTGTCTCAGTAAAATAAAACATTTTCTGGCTCCATAATGTGCGCAACATAAATGAGTATACCAAATTAATTTGTTAACAAGTTCGTCGGGAATACATAATAACCATTTGTTGCTGTCAGGCAGAGAGCGGCGAAACAGAATGTTCTTGCGTACAGTATAATGATTTCTAATGGTAACGTTATTCCTATCTTGCCAAAGGTGTTTAATTTCTTTCCGTGCGTTGTCTTTGCTCTGCTCTTGTGCTATGTTTCGTAGTGAGGACGAAACAAAATTTTCGAATGCAACTTGTTGAGCATACATGATGGTAAAATTTGCTTGGTAGAAGTCGGTTGCGACGTCTTGCTGATTTTTGCTGAGAGAATGGGATAGTGCGTCTGCTACAATATTTTGTGTAACGATATTCGAAATAGGATGATGTTTAGCTTGAAATGTGTCATGCTGTTTAACTTGAAATTCATAGACGAAACCGGACATAGTACCAGGGACGTTGTCAAAAACTGGAGCTTGCTGTAAAAGAATTTTGCGTAGTTGAGTACATTCGTCTTCTGTATTTGCACTGCTCTGTTTAACCTTATCAGAAATCATTTGTATAACGTCATAGTCGGCTTCGTCTGGTGTATTGTAGTTGTGAACATACGTATCTGTGAACAATGTGGAATGACAGTCTATGTTACGTGATGCAGAAATAGCCTCTGTCCGTTTAATTGTTTGTTCTTCTGCAGAGAAAGAGTATTGAAATTCTAATTCCAGTAGTACATTTCCATCCTTTAACAATAAATAGGAATTTTGAAAGTCTATAATTGTGTCGTGTTGTACCAAAAAACTCGTACCTAAAATAGCATCTGTTGTCAATAAGGGAACAATCACAAAATTTGAGTTGAACGTATGACCTGCAACACAAAATGATAAGTTTGTCTGTAATTTTACATTTACTCCTTTACCAGATACCGCTCCTTTTACTTTGGTTTTGCCTAATGGTAACGTAGGATAAGCTTTCTCTTTGTTACATTCGTTAAAAGATTCTTCATTTATAACTGATATAGGTGATCCAGAATCGATTACTGCTGAAAATGAGGGTGATTCAATTTTTACTTCAATAACAGGGTGGGAAATGGTTTTTTCAATAACTGGTATTTCATGCAAAAGTGTGTCTCGGATGTCGTCAAAAGTAATAACATTTTCGTGAACAAGATTCTGCGTGTCAAAAGTATTGCTTACGTTGCTGGAAGATGCAACCTGTACTGTATGTAGTCAAATTCTTTCTAACGTGCTGTTATTTACAGGAGGAAGCTGTGGCATTTCGACTATTTGTACTGTTCTGTTATTTCTGTGTCAATTGTACTTGCCATGAGCAACAAATTTTTCTATAATCTATTAAGTTTACTAAGTCTACAGTCGCAGAGTATATACATATATATATCATTATTGATAAATAATATAAGTACAGAACACATTAAGAAATGAAATAGAGCGCACACGCACTGAATACAGAACATATTAAGAAATGAAATAGAGTGCACACGCACTGAGTACAGAACATATTAACAAATGACAAAGTGTATAAGCAATGAGTACAAAATATATTAACAAATGGCACAAAGTGCACACGCACTGTATAAGTCTTTAACATTTTCAGTATAACTGATCGCTTAATATAATCCATTATGGAGTCGAGGTAGCAGGCAGAACTGATCATGTTAACAAATGAAATAAAGTGCACACACATTGCATAAGTCTTTAGCATATTTAGAAGAATTTAAACATATTGAGAAATGAAATAAAGTCCACACGCGCTGCATAAATCTTTACCATTTTACAAGAATTTAAACATATTGAGAAATGATATAAAGTGCACACACACTGTAAAAGCCTTTACCATTTTACAAGAATTTAAACATATTGCGAAATGAAATAAAGTGCACATGCACTGTATATGTCTTTATCATTTAACAACAATTTAAAAGCGGTGTATAAGTCTTTATCATTTTACAAGAAGTAGGAAAGGAATGGGAAGGATGGCATCATGGTTGTAGCACAGTGGGTTGCACGTAGCTGTGCTGAAAATCCATATCTTTCTAGTATCTAGTCAAATTCTTTCTAACGTGCTGATATTTACAGGAGGATGCTGTGGCATTTCGACTATTTGTATTGCTCTGTTATTTCTTCCTGACGTATTAGGTTTGGGATGATTACGACTGTCTGGCTCATTCATGATAATCTGTTGTTGCGGATGATTCTGCTGTTGGTAAGACCGACTGTTACGCTGAAAACTATGCTCATTACTTTTACGTCTGTCATAATAATCATTATTAAACGGCGCGTTGCGATAGGAGTTGAAATGATGTGTTTTCTGTACGTAGTGATTTCCTTGTTGCAGTGCGTTACTATTTGGTGGAGCCGACGCTATACGTTGTTGTTGTTGTGGTCTTCAGTCCCGAGACTGGTTTGATGCAGCTCTCCATGCTACTCTATCCTGTGCAAGTTTCTTCATCTCCCAGTACCTACTGCAACCTGCATCCTTCTGAATCTGCTTAGTGTATTGATCTCTTGGTCTCCCTCTACGATTTTTACCCTCCACGCTGCCCTCCAATGCTAAATTTGTGGTCCATTGATGCCTCAAAACATGTCCTACCAACCGATCCCTTCTTCTAGTCAAGTTGTGCCACAAACTTCTCTTCTCCCCAATCCTATTCAATGCCTCCTCATTAGTTACGTGATCTACCCACCTAATCTTCAGCATTCTTCTGTAGCACCACATTTCGAAAGCTTCTATTCTCTTCTTGTCCAAACTGGTTATCGTCCATGTTTCACTTCCATACATGGCTACACTCCATACAAAAACTTTCAGAAACGACTTCCTGACACTTAAATCTATACTCGATGTTAACAAATTACTCTTCTTCAGAAACGATTTCCTTGCCATTGCCAGTCTACATTTTATATCCTCTCTACTTCGACCATCATCAGTTATTTTACTCCCTAAATAGCAAAACTCCTTTACTACTTTAAGTGGCTCATTTCCTAATCTAATCCCCTCAGCATCACCCGATTTAATTTGACTACATTCCATTATCCTCGTTTTGCTTTTGTTGATGTTCATACGTGTAGGCGGCGAAACATTAAAGCTTGGTTGACCTTGTGCATTATACTGTTGGTTGGGTATGCTAACCGGCTGATTTTGTTGCTGTAGTGGCGAAAAACCTCTATTGTTGTCAGAATGTGTTTGCTATTGCTGATAATTATGACTATATTGATAATTAAAATTTTGTCTGCTATTAAAATTACGCTGGTAGTTCTTGTCATTTCGGGAGTTTCTAATGAAAACTGTCACTTTCAGGTAAAACTTGTCACATCAGGTTTATTTTTTACTCATTCCTAATTCTAGATAGATCGATAGTTCAAGAGCTGTTGTGATAGATATAAAGGATAGTAAAAGAGAAGGCAGCAGTGCAGAAAACTAAAGATGAAATAGCACTATTACATCTCGGGGCCATGTGCACAAATTCATCGAAGTGTAATGAATCTCCTGAGGTTATTCACGCGCTGCAAATAAATTTTAGTTTCTGCATTACAGGCAATGCCGGGGAAAATTCAAAAATAAATTGTTGCATCCCGTCCATAGAGTGAATCTGTGTTCTGTCAATCTTAAATAGCTTAAATTTTCCCACGGATAGAAAGTTCTTATAATCAAAACTATCGTCTCTGTATGTCTGAGCAGGTTCAGGATTGTATGATAATCTGTTTGTCTGTGACTGTGCGGAATTTAAGTCACGTACTCTCTGTAAATTACCTAAATTACACAGGCTGTGTGAATGTGACAAATGTTCAAGATATGGCATATACTGTGACGTGTTAGAGACTGAAACATTTTTCATTTCTGTCACTTTAAAACGTTCGTATATTTGGCTGTTCTGTTGTTCAAATTTCTTATCGAATTTCGTATCCAGAGTGCGTGAAATTTCTGCTAACATCAATTTAAACTCGCCGCGTAACTGTGTTGCGTTGTTAGAACATTGTTTAGCGACTGCATTAATTTCATTTCTAGGTAATATAGTTGTGGCTGTATGTGGATCACACATTTCTTGTGCAACGGATCTAATTTCTTCCCTACTATTCCTAGCACTCGCCATAATTCCCTCACGTAACTGTCTTTTAGTTTCGTTACATTGCTCGGCAACGGCTGTAATCTGTTCAGTAAGCTGTTCAATAGAGGTGTCAAGTTTTCCATAAATTTGTTTGAAAATTTCACAAGTTATTTGTCCGATTCATTAAGTTGTCTATAATTGTTGTCTTGTTTTTCATTCGACCGTTTGAAAGTTTCATTAAGGTTTTGTACGATTCATTAAGTTGTTTGTACAATTCATTAAGTTGTAACAATAATGCCATAACTTGATCCATGCCAAAATTAGCGACTCTATTTTCTGTGCTGTGTGATGGTGTCATGTATTGTGTAACCATTCAGTCATTGTCTGATTCACAAAAAGGTTTGCCAATTGGATGTGCACTGTTGGTCACTACATTGGAATCAAATAAATCTGACATATGTTGAGTACATTGTTCACTTTCGTTAGAAACATTTGTCTGTTCACTGTGTAAATTTTGCAAATTAGGTGTGTCAAACTGGGCAGCGTTCATTGTAATGGAATGTGCCGCATCATCAATTGTCGTCAAATTACTTGTGCACCTGATTGAATTTGTTTGTTCATCATTTCAAATAAAATCATTACTGGTGATCGGCACACACTGATTATCTGTAATTAGAGGATTATCACTATGACACTGAGTGTCGCTAGTGTTATTAGTCAAATTATTCGAGTCGGCTTTTTCACTCATTGCGCACCGCGATGTACTGTTAGCAGTTTTTTGCGGCATTTTCACAAGTCAAAGGTAAGCACAAAATCAAACAAAGACAAAGCAAAAATGGAACAAACTACAATAACAACAAAGACCAATAAACTGCCAATGATCTGTGAAAGAAAGAGTGACAAATTAGTAAATGCGTTGCGCCAGGTGCAAACTACATGTAACATTAAGTAAATAAGGGCAGATATATGGCAACTTCTCAGAAATTCACAAAAATACGATCCTGGCAGGGTCGCCAAGGGTAACCTCCCAACAAATAAAATAATAAATGTGACTAATCTCTCAATAGAATTGTGGCTCACTTATAACCTTTCAGTAATTGACTGTAAATTTAAACTGGTAAATTTTGGATGTCAGTAGTGCTGCATCATGGCCATGAAAGATCATACTGAATAAATTGAAACTTCTTACCTCAATAAGGTCGCCGGATGACGCGTATATATCTGCTCCTACAAGAAATTTTCTGGCACAGCCCAGTGCAGTGCTGGCCGATAGATTTGTCATGTGTAAAAGGAACAACTGAATTTTCTTTACAATAATCGGGATGACCAGGGATTGGAGAAATTAGTAAATTCTCTAAATTGAGAGGAATGATTCTCAAATTTAATTTTTATAAGAAAGATTATTATTATGAGATTTAAAAAAAACATTTACATGGGACTTGATATAACAATAATACATGTGCGCAAGTCTGCTTTTACCTTACAATACATCGCACAGGCACCGCCATCGCTCTCCACGACCAGCCCAGCCAACTCGACACACAATACGGCTAGGTACTACTTACTTCTACTGCAACACAGCTCCTACTGCAGTCAACACTGCTCTTTGGTCTGAGATTCTCTTACAGCTTACATATCGCAGGTAGCGCATGAGCAATCCAACGACATTACGTCTGCTCGAGCGCGCTAGCAACAAATACCTTAATCATGGACCTCTTACATGGTGAATAGGCGCATCACAGAGTGGGAGTGAGAAGGCACCGCAAATGGAAAAAAGTATTCCAAAAGCTATAATATGTCTACATCTACATCTTCATGATTACTCATAAATTCACAGGTAAGTGCCTGGAAGAGGGTTCATCGAACCTCTTTAAAGCTATTTCTCTACCGTTACGACCTCGAACATCCCACGAGAAAACGAACAGTTAAATCTTTCCGTACGCTCTCTGATTTCTCTTATTTTATTCCTATGAAAGTGAGCGCCAACAAAATCTTGTCTAAATCATTTTGCAATTCGTTTTGATTTTCTGATGACGGTAAATGACAGCGTCATCTCCTAAAAATCTAAGAGGGCTGCTCAGATTGTCTCCTAAATGGTTTATGTAGATCAGAAACAGCAGACGGCCTATAACACATCCTTGCGGAATGACAGATTCTGTTTTAATGGATGACTTTCCATCACTTCCTACGAACTGTGGTCTTTCAGACAGGATATCGTGAATGCAGTCACAGAACTTAGACGATATTCCATAGGCATGTCTTTTGTTTGGAAATAGCTTGTGAGCAACGGTGTCAAAAGCTTTCCGAAAATCTAAAAGTATAGAATCATTATGACATCCCATGTCAATAGAATTCATTACTTCGTGAGAATAAAGGGATAGTTGTGTTTCACAAGATCTATATTTGCTGAATTTTTAGTAAATCGTTTTCTTCGAAGTAATCCACAATGGTCGAACGTTACAAAAGACGTTACTCATATGGGTGTGTAATTCAGAAGATTACTCCTCTTTCTTTCCTAGAATTTTGGTATCTCTCGAGCAACTTTCAGGTCTTTATGTAGGGATTTCTACGAGCGACCTGTTGTTTATGAATGCTAAGTAAGGGGGTATTGTATCAGCATACCCTGAAAGAAACCTGGCTGGTAATGCTGGACTGGAGGCCTTCCCTTTATTAAGTATTTGAAGCTGCTTAGTTACAACGTGGGTACCTACTTCTAAGTTACTCATATTGGCGTTTACTCTTGAGCTCTGCTTTGTGGCACTGTCATCAATAATATCACCATTGCTTTCACGCAGTTAAGATATTGTTTGCATCTTGCCGCTGGTGTGCCTTACATACGAACAGAATCTTTCGGGGGTTCCTGCAAAATTTTGAGAGAGTTTCGCTTTGGAAACTATTAAAAGCATCTAGCATTGAAGTTCGTGGTAAATTTCAAGCTTCTGTAAATCTTTAACAGTCTTGGAGATTTTGCGTTCTTTTAAACTTGGAAAGCTGTTTTTGTTGCTTCTGCAACAATGTTCTGATCTGTTTTTTTGGACCATGGGTGATAGTTACCATATCTTGTTAATTTATTAAATATGTGGTACAGCACGACTCGTTTGAGCAAAACACTGTGATCTTCTGAAGGCGTGTGGACCAAATGCTGTGTTGTGTCCAGCCGCAGTGAAATGCCACCAACAATGTAAACAAGGCGGAACAAATGTAACTGCTGCTGGTGTGGACAAAAGAACATGCACATGAATCGCAAAACGACGTTGTCTAGGAATTGATTAGCAGAAAACATAGATTTTCGGGCTATCAGAATGTTCACAAGGCGACCAAGGGAAGGATCACTGTCATTGGGGAAATAAACAATGTATGTGGTACGCTCCTATCGTTATTTACTGACACTTGATGACTGTGATGAAAAAGAGCGTCATGTATCTGTATCGGCTTGAAGTGTAGGGCAGCATTCAATAAAAGTTATTTCACCAGTCGAAATAATGTGTTACTTTCTTTTCGAAGTCTCCTTGTATCATACGCGTAACACATGGGATACTACGTACCCAGGGAAAGAGCAATGGGTCACAGGGATACTTATTCCCTCCAGTGCTTGAATAGTTTTAGTTTTCCTAAATTTAGGTGACATCATTTTACAAACAAAACGGACACATGAGGAAGACCTTGTAATATTATTGAGCTTTCCGTCGTATGAAAGCTTTGAGTACCCTTGGAAAGGCATTCACCTAGCTGTGTGTTAAATGATCAACTTATGAGATGAGACCTATTACTTGAAAGACATTTGTTTTACATAATTTACATAACTGTACAGATGCGAATCTAGCACGAACGCTGATATATCGATTGCACAGCCAAAGAAACATTTTAACAGAAGCTGAACTGAGCGTTCCACTTCAATCTAAATAAAAAATATGACGTTAAGAAGCCTTTGTAGATCTCCAGATTTTATCGTACTTCTGCTTGTAATGTGAAAGAGTAAAGAAGGTCGTCTTTAAGCCATCAAAGTGAGCGGTCGTGCCAGCGTGCAGATAACTGTTATTAATTAATAAAATTCAAGTAATTTATGTTCGATACCGTAAACCGGTAGGTTATCGTTATGGTGTTGAACGGGGCAACAATTGTCTCAAAGGAAGGAGAAAAGTAATGACTGTAATTTGTGGCAAAAACGTGAACCAAGAAGCTAGCACAGGACAGGCTCATATCTGATCGCACCATACAGTTAGAAAATTACTTATGTAAGTTATACTGTTCATAAATAAGCCCTAAATGCTTGTGAGAATTATTTGAATATATTTAGTGTTTACCAGATTTCTTATTCTATTCTTTTCGTTTATTTTTTTACCTCAATGTCATATTATTTTTATAAATGTCAAACAGCCTTTACTACAGGAGTGAACTACGGCATCCTGGTCGTAGACAGAAGGCCGCTCCTTGTCTTCTATACAACTCATAGCTGCCCCATTTATTAATGGTTTCATTTGCAAATGCTATTTTTGTTGTTGTTCATTGTTAAAGGTCCCTTAGGTAATTATAAAATTCTTACTGATTACGTAAAGAAATCCGGGTTGTTCTTCTCCAAATAATAGAAGCCTTTCCATAATCAAAAAGTAGCTTCCTTCTGGTAACGAACAGGAGCCGACCAGAAGACGGACGTCTTCGACCGCTTTCGTGTTTCCTATGGCAAGGCTGTGCCAAACTGGGAACACGACATTCTAGTATGAAACATATATATAATTATCAGATTAAAATTGAAAAAATTGAAATATCATACTAGATGTGGCGCCCGAACGGGGACCTGATAATAAAATTTTACAGTTCCGTTGTTGTTTTCATGACATCATCCGGTAGACATCGGGAAGCCGTAAAGGAAGTACTGAACAAACCCGTGGAAGTATTTTAAAAAATTCGAAAAATAACGGCAGTGCGAAAAACGACGGATGTAGGTACGGTCTTCAATACGCATAAAATCTCGCGTCTTGTATTTAAAAAAAACTGGTTTCCGGAATTTCTTCCCTTACTGCTTCATTTTATCTTGTAGCTGTTAATTTCCTTGCAGAGTTGCTCATTTGCATAGTTTGAATTCATTTCTGATCCTCCCTTCATGCAAAGTTTATTTGTTAGCATCTTCATTGTTGCTACGGTTAAGAACACAAGATGGATGCCATAATAGCAGGATTCAGTGTCTAGTAGGTGATTGTCGATTATTTTCGAAGGTAGATGCCATCTTGTCTTCTACCCGGTATAGCTCTGCAATTGTCAGCTACCGCGGTGTGACGTTTGACTATCAGGAAGCGTCGCAGAGTACGGATCTGACAGTTGACGATCGGCGTGCCTCGAAAGATTTCTTCGAGCAGTTACGTTACAAACTTGTAAATAAACATGGCAGATGACAAAGGCAAGTCGGCAAACAGTGTGGATTACGGTGATGACACAGTTGTCAAGTCATACCCACTCCGTTCGCGAACGGGAACAGGCAGACCCGATTCGCAAATGAGGAGAACGGCAGACGATTAAAGTGTGCGTGACGTATCGTCACAGCAATCATCGTCACAGCAAGCGGTAGAAAACTCGATGGTTGAAATGATGAGAATTTTTTTCCAAGAAAGAGAACAGGAGAAACTTGAAAAGGAAGCTTGTAAATTACAAAAACAACGTGACAGACAAGAAATGGAAGCTTATAAATCACAAAAACAACGCGATAGACAAGTAAGGGAACAAAAGGAAAGGGAAAAGGAACTGGAGGCACAGCAAAAATGGTTTGATGTAAATACCACCACTGGTACAATGAAAACTCGGTTAGATAATATTGATGCCAACCTAGAGGCAAGAATAAGAACAGTCACGGTGGAATCTATCGCAGAATTAAGTGCTAAAGTTAATGAAAGGATAGAAGGTTTTCTGCAGAAGGTAGATGCATGTGAGAGCACAGTAGGTAACATGCACAAAGACTTCAAAGTACAAGCCGAAAGTCGCCAGGCAGTTACAAAGGAAGTCTCAAAGAAGTCCGCTGAGGTCGGAAATAAAGTAAACAAGCTTGCAGACTTTGTCATCACTGTGCAAGGCCAGGTCAATGACCTGACACAGGGGATATCTGACAATAACATTGAAAAGAGGGTGAATGATGCTGCCGGAAACGTACGTTCCACGATAGGAAAATGTAGAATGGGTCGACACTAAAGATCAGTACATAGAAAACAGAGCTCAACAGGACTTAAAAGAAGCTGTTTAAGTCAGCCACAGTTGAAGTTTTAACTGCTCCAGGTACATCAGAAGACACACTTCTCAGTGAATTAGGAGTTTTTCACCGAGATCTTCCCGAGTGGAAACGACAACTCACTGAGGAAGTCGAGCAGTTGAAACATCAAGTCAATGATTTTCCTAATGACAGTAGAAGTAAGTGTTCGTTCACACTTGCTTCCTTCAGAACATGACTACGAAAATAATCCCGTGTCTCGTATAAAATTCTCTCCACTTGTTCAAGGTCAGATCAGTGAGAAACCGTTAGTACGCAACCAGAATGATCAAATAACTCTTGTAGACCTCATGAAAGAAGAAAGCGTTCTCATGCACCGCGTGTTCCAGCCTTTTCTGCCAGAGAATCGCAACATCCACCCAATGGTTTTTCTGAAGTCATTTAATGGTGTTTTTCCTGAGAGCTGGAATGACAAGCAACGTATGTACTTTATAATAGTTTACATTCAAGGATAGGGCTCTGTCTGGGGAACAGAAGTGGCTGACAGATGTAATAATTACGCTGACTTCGAAAAACCATTTCTGAACAAATTATGGAGTTCAGGCGTACAACAACGCCTCAGAAAGGAAGTATATCATGCTGAACCGTTTAATACGAGAAGTGCTGCTCTCCGTAGGTCCTTTGAGAAATATCTGAGAAAAACACAATATTGGGACACACCCATTTCCAAGAAGGACGTAATTATGATCCTTAAGTCAAAGCTACCGGTATCAATCGGGGAGAGGCTAGTAAATGTCAGTGACGATGACCTGGAGGCTTTTCTGTCAGTACCTGACAACGTTGACATGATTCAAGAGGATGTGTGTGCTAGTGCGCGGAGTAATTGTAATCTTGGCCCGCACACTACACAGCCGCACGGCGTTGGCGCAGACTCAGGTATGTCATACCAACCCAACAGCAGTAACGGACAGGACTTGCCGTGTGATAATGACAACTACTATCGCCGCAACGGGAAGCAGAAATATAAATTCCAGGATCAAAACATGTGCCACCCCATATACCAGACAACACAAGAGCAATAAGGTAATTCACCGGTTAATCACAATGATCGCTATCACTACAATAACGATCGACAAGGCAATAATAATTTCAATGGAAAAGGACGTTGGATTAACACCAACAGTCAACAGCAGTATGGTAACCAGCCTAGATTACAAAACTGTTCTCAAGGGAGAAATGCTCCAGATCCTTCCAAGCAATACAAACAACTCTATGCTCCTAACTTTAGGAATAGTCCGCCACCTTTTACTAACAATCAAGTTCAAAATGAAGAGCGTCAAAATTCTCGCATCTATTATGCCCGAGCAAACCAGCCAACACATACCATCTCGGCTGAGATTCCGACAAACAGCCCGCAACTTAGGTGGAATACGGAAGCAAACTTTGTACCGAGCACACCGCCCGGTACTTCAAAGGTAATTGTGAGCGAAATTCAACCTAATGAACATGCGAAAACTAAAAGCAGCTTCTTTTTTCTTGCCTCATTGAGGAAGCTGCGGAACAGGTTGGAGGCGATTTCTTTAGAGGACAAATCAACCTTATACGATATGACAATGACTGTGACTTACGGGATGACTTGTTGAAGGAGAATGACGTTTTGAATGGTGAGGATTTGTGGGAAAACCAGGTTCAGGCATCCACTATGATTCATATTCATGATGTATCACTTGTCGCTATAATAGATCTGGTGCCAATATCAATGTTTTGTCTTTATGTGTATATAAGAAAGTGTGTTCTGCAGCAAAATTTCTGTCATTGCCAGTACAAAGGTGTACTGTATCCGGAGCTGTGGCTCTTTAATTAAAAAAGTGACGCTACAAATTCATGTACCAGTGAGATTTGCATCAGACACCGTACCATGTCCTTTTATAGTAGTTAAAAATCTGTCACTACTTTGCCTCCTAGGAATGGAATTTCTACGTAAGAAACGTGTCATCATAGATTTGTATGAAGTTACATATAGTCGCAGATGCAGTGATAAGAGTATAGTGATTTGACTTATGAGGACCAAAGTTAAGTTGTCCAGCCAAGAAAATAAAGTAAAACTCCGCAAGCTAACATCTCGACAACAATATTTCAATTATTTGGACGAGTCAGGAGATGCAGACGAAGACTTTGAGTTTGGCGTTACTGCCAATTTACAGAAATCAAATTTTGTAAAAAAGGAAGTAAAATTCCTTGGTCATATCATCTCTTCTGAGGGAATTTCTCGCGATCCCAACAAACTGCCTACTATAAGGAACTTCCCTGTGCCCTGTTCCAAAAGACAATTAAAAGGTTTTCTACGGTTAACGTCTTTCTTTCGTCGCTTTATACCAAATCCATCCATGAACAGTCTAGTATTGCACAATCTATTAAAGAAAGCCGTTCATTGGGTATAGACCTCAGAATGTCAGCAAGCCTTTGACAAAATCAAACAAGCTCTTCTGAGTGGCAATATCCTCAGTCATCCGGATATGAACCCAGAATTCTACATTTCTTGTGACGCCTCATTTCAAGGCTTGGGCGCTTGTTTGTTCCAGCTAAAGAAAACTGGAGACAAAGAGGAGATTAGGATAGTTAGTTTCGCCAGTCGTGTGCTGACGGAGCGCGAGAGATCGTACTCTGTTATGGAGCTAGAAGGATTGGTAGTTGTATTGGCGTTCCGCCGTTTCAATTATTACATTTATGGTCATCCGATGAAAGTGTATTCCGACCATGAAGCTCTTAGTTTTATCCTTTAGTGTAAGCTCTATCATCCGAGACTTACTCGATGGTGCCTATTTCTACAGGGGTACAATTTCGAAATTGTTTACGTGACAGGCAAGAACAACATCGTTGCAGATGCAGTGTTACACATGCCAGAAGGTATGTCGGATCCTATGGAACTTGTAGAACATATTTCCAATCACAAGATACTCCTTATGAAACATCTCTTGAATCGTAGTCATTTTCTACGTCTTTGACGACAGATGGGTACTCTGCAAGAAAGTAACGTAAATAGAAGAGAGGCAAACAGCTTCTAAAAAACAACCCTAATCATCGTTTGTCGAAATTTTATAAATCACTCAATGGTGTTTTATTTCATCGTACATCTATGTTGACGGAGCAGTGGTGTGTTTGTATTCCTAAAGTAGTACGTTGAACATCTCATATGGTACACTCACCTATCCTGGGGACATTATGGTCCTGAGAAGCGTAAAAGAAAGATTTCTGTCTATTGCTACGTACCCAATCTGCATAAGAGAATTCTTAAACTGCTGAGCACTTGTTTAATCTGTCAGAAGGCAAAGCCCTTCAATCTTTCGAATGTCATACCATTGTATTCTATCTATACTGAGCGTCCTAACCAAATAGTCAGTCTTGACTATGCAGATCCACTTCCGAGAGGAAGAGGAGGTGCTAAGTACCTCTCTGTTTTGTTAGACCTCTTCACTAAGCACGTGCGTTTATACGCGATGAAGTCTTTGAGTGCAAAATCTTTAATAAGACAAAAAGAAAAGGATTATTTTCCCCGTTTTGGTAAGCCGGAATCCATGTTGTCTGATAATGCTTCAAATTTCTTTGGAAATGAGTGGAGACAGTTTCTTGCCAGTAATGGTATTAGACAGATTCTAATTTCAAGATTTAGACCACAAAGTAACCCGACAGTCGAGTCTTCAATGAATTTAATCGTTTTATTCGCACCTATGTACCGAACCAGCAAACACGGTGGATCGATTTCATAACTCCATTTGAAGATATGGTAAATAACCTTCCACACACTTGGACCAGTTTCACACCTTCAGAACTAATCTCATAGCTAAAGGACAGCAATGAATGGACTGATCCTATCCCGAAGATACAAGGTCCAGAAGTCAACCTAGGTAATAAGTTAAAACAAGCCCTGATGTCTATCACAACTCATGCTAATTTAAGAAAAAAGGCATTTGACAAACATATCAATAAAGTTCTGTCGTATCGTTTGAACGAGAGTGTTCTTCTGAGGACACACACCAAACAATCTCTCCTCCTACGTAAAAATCTTAAGTGATAACACCTAAACGAAGGACCGTTTGTTATAGTCAGGAAGCCACATATTGGTTGTTATATGTTGGCAGATCCAGTAAGTGGACGAACAAAAGGACTTTACCACCATGTAGACCTAAAGACGTACCATGACAAACATTAAAAAAATCATTTATTATGTCAAGCTGCAACTTGAAACAAGAGTGTGATTTGTTTAGAAAGTATGTGACTCAACAGCATGTACATGTATTCTGCACGTGACGTAATCATTTGAGTGAGGTGGACGTAAAGTAATGATGGAGCCTGAAGAATATGAAGTGATTGGAGAAGGTGCTCTACGTATTTTGAAAATAAGATTTGCCTTAGAGGTTTGCAGCCGTTGAACTGAGTAAGGGATGTGCCGAAGTGCCACCTGCTGCTTTAGTTTTAATTTATGGCAAATCTCCTTTTTACCAAGTAGTGAAGGTTTTCCTTAAATACCTCATTCAGACCAGAACGTCCGTATATGTGAAGTAATGACCTAAGTTAAGCTTTCAAATGATTGATATTTTAAGTCGCTAGAATCATGTACGATGCAAACCTGATACAGAGTAATCTGTAGATTACACTTCGTACAAGCAGCAACATATAGTTAATATACAAAGAAATGAAGTAATGGTCCTCGCAACTGGAAAGCAACTTCAATTTATTTATTACTATGACCCAACCAGGTCAAGAAATATGCATTTATAATGATAATTAGGTCCTGTATTGGAGAAATGTAGAGAGACAATTCCTATGCCACAAGTATCATATAGAAACCCTCGATACTAAGATACCTAGTTGAGGACTGAGATAATCTACTTATATTCCACTGCTCTGTCAGCGTGGCGTGATTTTGAGAGTATATTTGACGATGCTTTGGAAGCGGATTTGTGCCTCATTTTAATATTGAAGTCAAGTTATGCCCCGTGGATGACACTAAAAGCAGTGGAGCCGAAGAATGAATTTGCTAAACTGATTATCTCATCTACACTCCTGGAAATGTAAAAAAGAACACATTGACACCGGTGTGTCAGACCCACCATACTTGCTCCGGACACTGCGAGAGGGCTGTACAAGCAATGATCACACGCACGGCACAGCGGACACACCAGGAACCGCGGTGTTGGCCGTCGAATGGCGCTAGCGCTGCGCAGCATTTGTGCACCGCCGCCGTCAGTGTCAGCCAGTTTGCCGTGGCATACGGAGCTCCATCGCAGTCTTTAACACTGGTAGCATGCCGCGACAGCGTGGACGTGAACCGTATGTGCAGTTGACGGACTTTGAGCGAGACGTATAGTGGGCATGCGGGAGGCCGGGTGGACGTACCGCCGAATTGCTCAACACGTGGGGCGTGAGGTCTCCACAGTACATCGATGTTGTCGCCAGTGGTCGGCGGAAGGTGCACGTGCCCGTCGATCTGGGACCGGACCGCAGCGACGCACGGATGCACGCCAAGACCGTAGGATCCTACGCAGTGCCGTAGGGGACCGCACCGCCACTTCCCAGCAAATTAGGGACACTGTTGCTCCTGGGGTATCGGCGAGGACCATTCGCAACCGTCTCCATGAAGCTGGGCTACGGTCCCGCACACCGTTAGGCCGTCTTCCGCTCACGCCCCAACATCGTGCAGCCCGCCTCCAGTGGTGTCGCGACAGGCGTGAATGGAGGGACGAATGGAGACGTGTCGTCTTCAGCGATGAGAGTCGCTTCTGCCTTGGTGCCAATGATGGTCGTATGCGTGTTTGGCGCCGTGCAGGTGAGCGCCACAATCAGGACTGCATACGACCGAGGCACACAGGGCCAACACCCGGCATCATGGTGTGGGGAGCGATCTCCTACACTGGCCGTACACCACTGGTGATCGTCGAGGGGACACTGAATAGTGCACGGTACATCCAAACCGTTATCGAACCCATCGTTCTACCATTCCTAGACCGGCAAGGGAACTTATGTTCCAACAGGACAATGCACGTCCGCATGTATCCCGTGCCACCCAACGTGCTCTAGAAGGTGTAAGTCATCTACCCTGGCCAGCAAGATCTCCGGATCTGTCCCCCATTGAGCATGTTTGGGACTGGATGAAGCGTCGTCTCACGCGGTCTGCAAGTCCAGCACGAACGCTGGTCCAACTGAGGCGCCAGGTGGAAATGGCATGGCAAGCCGTTCCACAGGACTACATCCAGCATCTCTACGATCGTCTCCATGGGAGAATAGCAGCCTGCATTGCTGCGAAAGGTGGATATACACTGTACTAGTGCCGACATTGTGCATGCTCTGTTGCCTGTGTCTATGTGCCTGTGGTTCTGTCAGTGTGATCATGTGATGTGTCTGACCCCAGGAATGTGTCAATAAAGTTTCCCCTTCCTGGGGCAATGAATTCACGGTGTTCTTATTTCAATTTCCAGGAGTGTATTATCTGCCTTCGTATCTTTTATTTCTTTGCATTATCCTATTGTAGTTTTCTTCTTTAGCATTCTTACCTTTCTACCTTATCCGGTAGAGGAAGAAATTTCGAAATTGGTTCAAAAGACTTGACGTGCGGTAGGGGAAGAAATTTCGAAATTGGTTCAAAAGACTTGACGTGTGTATATTGCGTCTATTAACGATCGTGTCTCATTGGTTAATGCGTATCTGCAGTTACTTATCGAAACGTGATGTAAATCTGATTTTCTGTGAGCAAAAGCAGCCTAGGAAATATGAATAATTTTCCCTATTTCTATTAGATGGAGTTTTGAACGTGAACTGTTCGGCACGCCAAAGAGGGTATAGTTTACAGATTATTGAAGTAACCGAGTAAATGAACAAAGAAACTGAAAAAAGTTGTCATAGAACAATAAGAAAAGGAAAAGAATCAGATTTAAAATACATATAATATCTAACGTGCTTCAGAAGGACCATTCAGAATAGCAAACACGACTTCCGTTAGATCATGGACAACAGTTAAAAAAACTATGTATATTTTGTAAATGATAATTTTATGATAAATAATTTCAGCATTACTTGTGCTACTCTGTGGGATAAAGACACCGATATTGACACGTATGGATTGATGCATGTGGCTCACTTAGTGAAAAAATGATGGACACGCATAAATATATTGGCGCGTACAAAATCGTAATCTGACACATGTATGGACACGAAAAACTATTTACCTTTTGTGTGAATCAAAACTGTGATAAACTTATGGACACGTGTGATGTTCCGCGTGTGAAGTAGCGTTATAAGTATTCTCACGTTGCAACGACGATACAATGACTATAAGTCAAAGGATAGACATGCTATTGTACTCACCGCAATAGGTAATAGTAGTCATTTTCATGACGACTGTTCTTCGTCGCTGGTGCAGTCAATTTACCGTCCAGATTGACCATGTCACCTTGACGAGCTGCTCCACTACACATGATTCAACAAAATGCACAAGTTACAAAACGATTGGTAGCCACTGAACTACCTGCCTCGTGCAGGACGCGGACTGCCAACGCTGTTAAGCCGCCAGTTCGTTACCACGTGACTGTGAAGCTCTGTGGCAACATTCAATGACTGCTCGCCGGCCCGCGCTCAACGATAAGTATTCCTCTCCATAACGGGCGCGAGCGTGCTCCAGATTTGAGATGAAAATGGAAATAAAAATAATAAAACGTTAATAAACTACGCATAATTTTACTATATTTACATGAAAAGAACACTAATGATGACTTTTCCCTAACTACGAAAATTGCTACAGAAATATTTGCTACATACATTGCTTAGGAAAGACCTGTACAAGACGAAACGTGTTTTGCTAATGCTCGCCAATGAAATAATATGAAACCTAGACACAAACTATGAATAACATATAATATGTATGTACATAGTCCGTGTAGTAATTTTTATTCTCTTAAATTCCTACTCCATATTCCCTTTGGTTGAGATACTAGTTAATGAGCAAGACCTAATACAGAATTTTCTTCTGCATTTTCATGTGCTGAAACATGAATTGGAATGAGATTAAGACATCCATCAAGCTGACTCATTCGTCATTGAACCAGTCATCAACTTTCCTGATTCCCGACACGACCCGATGGATAGTCGAGTGAAGAATTATCACTTGCCCCTTCACATAGTGAAATTCCCTGTGTTTTCCACCAGAATGTAGAAAGGAAGTCCCCAGTTATAGTGCAGTGAAAAGTGAAAGATAATGAAAGGATTCCCCTGTGAAAATCACCCGAGTTCATAAGAAATACTCCTAACCGCCAAGTGAAGAGTGACGTCGCTATGATCTATGAGAAAGACTGATAAAAAATTTATGTTCTGTTCAAAATTGGCGGAAATGCACCAATACTTCAAATGAATTCCTGTAATCAAATTTCTTACTGTCAATATTTGTATATATATGTATGTGTATGTGTATTTGATTTGTGTTTGTTTCTATGTTAGTATTTCAATGTTCCTATTGATTGAGAGTAATTCTAGAGTATCAAGCTACAATCAAGTTTGTTAATGATCAAGCAACTGTGATGAGTTTTGACTACTTAATGTGAAACGTATATATCTCTATATGCCTTATGTTATGTTTGTTTTACTCCCTACAAGGAAAGATTATTAATTACTTCATTCTCGAAGTACGTGAATCAAATAATATTACGATTGCGCGTGAGTCATAACGATCTTTCAGAATCATTACTCCTCAGGCGGAAAGCGATGTACTATTATTGGGTTTTCCGTCGTATGAAAGCTTTGAGTACCCTTGGAAAGGCATTCACCTAGCTTTGTATTAAATGATAAACTTATGAGATGAGGTCTGTTCTTTGAAAGACATTTGTTTTACATAGTTTACGTAACTATAAAGATGCGAATCTAGCTCGAACGCTAATACATCGATTGCGCAGTCAAAGAAACTTTTTAACAGAAGCTGAACTGAGCGTTCCGCTTCAATCTAAATAAAAAATATGACGGTAAAAAACCTTTGTAGATCTCCAGATTGTATCGTACTTCTGCTTGTAATGTGAAAGCGAAAAGAAGGTCGCTTTAAACCATAAAAGTGAGCGGTCTTGCCAGCGCGTAGACAACAGTTATTAATTCATATTAAACACAATAAATAATTGCACTACGCAGTATTACTGACTGCATGGTTGAAATACTAAAGTTATGCTGTTTGTAGTAGGTTACCCGCATTCCTATTTTCCTATTCATTATTAAACCTACTCCTGCATTACCCCTATTTGATTTTGTGTTTATAACCCTGTAGTCACCTGACCAGAAGTCTTGTTCCTCCTGCCACCGAACTTCATATACTTTATATGAAATCATAAATGTGACTATAGTTACATCAAGAAGCGTCAATGTACACATATCCTGAATTCTTGGATGCAGCGAACGACCGTTGAAAGTAACAAGGGTAGAACAATAGCAGTAATGACCAGAGAAAAACTCTTTGATTTTGACGAGACAGTATTTCTGTTTAAGTGTAATACTAATAATCGGTGGCTCATTCTCTCGGGCACGTACACCGAAAATTTCGAAAATTTATTTTCTGCAGTTTTAAAGACATGGCGCGAAAGGTGGAGAGGTACAGAATGATGCAGTTTAAAAGCAGGTCATCCAAGTTGTAACATGGACTTAGTAAATTGTTGTGTGATGCAACAAACATTGGCCACTCTTCTGTATGCTGGTGACAGTGTTTCACGAATAAAATTTATTTTAGGAAGCAGTGTAAAACTGTATATATCTTCTTCCTTTCTTTAAACTTTATTGAGCCATCTGGTGATCTTATGTATGTTGCGTTATTTGACGTCATTATTTGCGTTTGGATATTAATGTAATTTTTATAACTTCTCGTTCCACTTCTTGAAGTTCGGTTTCGTAGTGTGCACCCTATGTATTAAATTTTTACGAGCAAAAAATAGAGATAAGTAAGGAAAAGTTCGCTAGTCTCTTCTTGGAAACCCGCAGAGTTTTAGTGGCGAGTGCGGCTTAATTCGGGGGAGTGTCATTAAATTTTAAGAAAAGCGTCGGAGCTGGCCGGGGCGGCCGAGCGGTTCTAGGCGCTACAGTCTGGAACCGCGCGACGGCTTCGGTCGCAGGTTCGAATCCTGCCTCGGGCATGGATATGTGTGATGTCCTTAGGTTAGTTAGGTTTAAGTAGTTCCAAGTTCTAGGGTACTGCTGACCTCAGACGTTAAGTCTCATAGTCCTCAGAGCCATTTAAACCAAAAGTGTCGGAAGGAGAGGGAATTCGGAAGGAGACAGAGGCTAAAAGCGTCATTGCTTATAAAGAAAAACTCAATTCAACACGGAACACTGCAGAAGGTTATTGCTGCATTACTTTTACTACTCTCTGTCATACTCTAAGAGGAAGACTTTATTTATAAATCGACTTGGAAGTGGGTATGCAAGAGTAGAAGGAAACAGGGGCAGAGAAAAGAGAATCAGTGACAGATGGTAGAAGATCTATCGCAGAAGACTAAGGAAGGAAGAATATGCCAAGGGTACTTCTAGAATCAGTAGCAATCGGCTCGATTCCGGTTTGCAGTCACAATAAAATACTTCTTTCTTCGCACTTACTGTCACACACGGCTGTGGAACCATACACACCAAATGAGCAACGTACTCAGTTCCTCCACCTTGTCAACTTCACAGGTCTTGTAGAACGAAATTGAAGACGTATTGCCAAGTTTCCTTTTGCCAGTTTTAGTTTTGTTAGGCCTACTTTCGTCTCTCTCAGATTCTTTGTCAAGAGAAGTGCCTTTTAAGGACTAGCTGCGATCTCAAGAGCAGATGATGTTGCTCTGCTTCCTATTCATCTTCGTAGCGTTGGGGATACGGGAGAAATCTTGTGTGCGTACAGAGACTCACCTACGACAGATTTGCTTTGTGGAAGTTGAAGGATTCAGGAGTGCAAAATTTCCACTGGCAAGTGTTGATTTTCTTGGGAGTTCCTGACTTTTCCGTTCACTCATTTCTTCTTCCTCAATTCTGGCTTCTAGTTATGAACTGGGTTTAGTGGCCACTAATTCCAAGTACCGAAATATGTATTGATTCACATGCCAGATTTAAGTTTTCGAGAAGCCACTATCAGCATTTTGTACTGATGCAGCCGCGCCATATGAGTATCCCAATAGTGGAGCTGTACCTGTCTGACTAATGTTGCTGTCAATGTTGCGCGAAGCTATTTGTCAGCAGCTTGGTAGTAAATAAACTGCAACTGCCTTAAAACTACAACTTCTTGTGGCTGCATCCTATACGTGGCATGCGGAGACAGGTAAGGCATGATCACAGGATTAGCTCTAGGTAAAGCTATAGCAGGCAACATACATAGCGGTAGAACTGCTTGATCAACTATTAGATTAAATATGTTGTTAATATGTACAGTGAACTGAAACTTTTATCCATTATGGATAAGGCAGTGTATACTGGCGCTCCATAGGGGGCTGTTACTCGCCACAGTCTCTCCAGCCGTCATCGTGTAGTGTTAAACATCTGAGGATGGTGTACCACTATCGAAACCGGTCATGTGGTTAACACGTTTTAAATTTTAACAACTTACATGCGACCTTGCACTGTTTTTGTTTTTAAAAACTGAGATTTTAAATGTTCCTGTGCAATATTATCACTGAATAGGTATACTTGTATACGGTAGAGTATAAACTAAAGGGCTTATTTAAATAGTCGTTGAAGTCCATTTTTGTTCATTTTGTGATACAGTGTCCTAAAGTTAAATGAACTCTGAAAAATCTGCAGTTGAGATACCAAAAATAATCAAGCATATGGCTTCTTGCTAGAGTTGAACCTTTCTTTCTATTTGTTTGGATCATTAATTTCAGAAGCATTATAGGCAGAAAAGTGGAGGTAATGGACTTGTAACACTACTGAGATAAGCCCTTCAAGTGTAAATAGATTTTGCGTATCTGCAAGACTACACATCCTTAGCTTCACGACCGTATATATACTTTATTAGAGGACAAAATAAACATGAACCACTGCATGCCAAAATTATCAACGGCGTGCTGGTCATGTATAACAGCTGAAAAGAAGCTGGAACATATTCTGTCCAAGATGCAGACACTTTGTTATATACACTCATGCTCAGAAACAGCAGAACAGAACACAATGAACGACTACAGATAGGACGTTCATACTCACCGGACATTAGTATGTTCTGCAGAAGTAACAGCATTTTAGTGACCTCGGTTCAGCATGTCTTCAGTAGCCTAGTAGGCACAGGGGCCTCCAAAGGCAGTAATAGCTTGTTACATACGTGATGACACTGGCGCGTACAAAGTGCGAATGACGTCATGTGGTATAGCTACCCATGTTGCGTTCATATGGTTCCAAAGTTCATCTGTGGTGGCTGACACTGGGTCACAGCGCTGCACCGTCATTTCGCCATACGCCACACATATTCGACTGGTGACAAGTCTGGTGACCTGGTGGGCCAGGGAAAACGGCTGACGTCCTGTGGCACCAAGAAGGCACGTGTTCGTGCAGCAACATGTGGTCGTGTATTGTCTTACTGAAAAGTGGCGTCTGGGGAGTTGTGCAAAAAGTGCATGGCTATGGGTCGCAGGATGTTATTCACGTAGGTCACACTGGTAGCAGTAGCGTGGACATACACCAGATGTTATTTGTGGTTGTACCAAATAACACCCCAAACCATAAGGCTTTGAGTTGGCACTGTATGTCTTCTGCAAATGCAGTCCATGTGATGCCGTTTCCCCTGTCTGCAGCGAAACAAAATGCGGTGATCATTTTCAAACCAACAGAACCTGGATTGATTCTAAAACACTATTCGTTACCATTCGTTCCATACACCATTGCCGTCCACCATGGTCTCCATATTCGTCAAAGTTTAGGGAGAGGTGTACGACGCGCACTTGACCCATGCCATAATAAACGGCCACAGGCTGTCACCGCAGATAGCGTATGGTGTGTTACACTGTTCCACTGTTCCTGCAGTGTCATTCGCAAGAGATGTCGATCTTTTGAGGAAGAGTCCGGGGGGGGGGGGGGGGACGTGTCTAGGTGGAGCGACCTGACCCATCTCGTCGAGTTCTACGGCCTTTCGTGAACCATTCTGCATAAACCCATTGCTCTGCCGAAAAATTTCGTTCCCGGACGAGCAGCAGTTTCTCGGATGGATACATCGCATCCTACCAAGCCAATAATGCGCCATCTTTCAAACCCACTAATTTGACGCGGTTAGCGCATACATCTGCGAGGAATTTTGTACATCTGTTCATGTCACACTAATCCATTACCTTCAATCTATATTGACAACGAAAGCCACCGGCATATTTTACCAGGAGGTGATGTTGCGCTGTGATATCAATGTTGACCTTGAACACGTGGACCGACATGGTTCAAATGCTAATCATTTCTACAGAACATGCTAATGAACATGTCCTGTGAATATGACGTATTATCTCTAGTCGTTCTAAGTTTTGTGTTTTTTCTTCTGAACGTGAGTGTATGTTAGTGGTACAATTTAAAAAGTTGTACGGTTTATGAGACTTTCTGTGCATATAACCTCCGGCCGCAGAGGCTCCAGTGAGCCACCAGTAACGACGCCTGAAACCTCGACAAAGCCAGTTGATGAAACGTCACGAATATCGTCAAACAAATGGCGGCGAAAGGCGCCGAGGCAGAAGGTGATAGCCAATGCATCGGAAAGTGGCCAAGAAAGCCTCTAAAACCCTATATTGGTAGTAGTCCTAACACGATAATGAATTTTCAATGTGCAGTGGAACGCACTCTGATTCAAAGTTCCATGGGAGATAAGAACTGACTTCCTCTCCGAGACTCGAACATGCCACTTATGCTTTTCGAGGACAATTTCTCCCCTGGCGGAGTATCTATTGACTCTCTCCAGTTATGCCTTTATCTATGAGCTTCTCTGCTGCATTTATTGTTAGTTAAAAAGAAAACAAGTGCGTATTGGCAGTATTTTTAATTTAAGTTATGTGTATTACTTTAGAAATGATGTTAAAAGAGAAAAGGACTACTTCTTCACGAAGGTAACTGAATTAACATATTCTGATAAAATTAAAATCTCTCTTTTTGTTAGAGTTTGAACATTGTCTTAAAGTAAAATGAAACTTCTCTTTTTAACAGCGAATACTTTTAATTTAGCACAAATAAATCCAAAAGCTGGAAAAACTGAAAAGACAAGAAAATCTAAAATTAATATACTCTGGAAGGGTTGAGCTTTCTAACTAAATTTTTCTTTGAAAGTTTGTGTAATCGGTTAAAACATTAACAGAGTGGTTACTGTACGTGAGAACTAACAAGGGTAACCGACCATAGTTCGCTCTCTTGCACAGTCACGACTTCGAGGAGGGAAAAAAAGGTGAAAATAAAGGAACACCTGTTTTGACTTCGAAGTCCTCACTCAACAGCTTCTGAGAAAAAGACTGAGCCAAGGCGGCATTAATTTTGGCGGCATGGCTCTCCGCTGGCGCCACCAACTGCTTGGGTTGTCGATATCGATCTCGTCATATGTCTCGAGCTGGGGCCTTCGGTTGAGACGTGCGTTGTTGGTTTGGTGGGTCCTGGTACAGTCAGTTGGCTGGAGGTCCACTGCCTGACCTGTACGGACCTCGAGAAACCATGAGTGGTTAAATGGGTCGGAGGCAAACCTTTCCAGCTCGCTGAAGGATTGGTAGCGGCGAGTTTCACGACGAGGAGCCGACATCGTGTGCAACCTGATGGCAAGTTCCCGGTCTACGCTGCAACCTTCAATTTTACGACACCTCGAAGACCACCATTACAGATTGGAGGCAATAGCACCCCATCTTGGAATCCTTCTCATCTGAGTGGAATTAAGTGGTGTTTTCTTATTTTTTGGATACTTGACATTATAATGCCACATCTGTTTTAATATAAAATTGGACCTGTTATATTAACGTGCCAGTGTAACTGATCGTAATTTGTCGTTTCTGGCCAAAAAATGGTTCAAATGCCTCTGAGCACTATGGAACCTAAATTCTGAGTTCTTCAGTCCCTAGAACTTAGAACTACTTATACCTAACTAACCTAAGGACATCACACACATTCATGCCCGAGGCAGGATTCGAACCTGCGACCGTAGCGATCGCGCGTTTCCAGACTGTAGCGCCTAGAACCGCTCGGCCACCCGGCAGGCGTTTCAGGCCATATTCAAAACAAAAGTACGAGTGTTCTGTTATAAACTGCATCGACGAAATTAAATTTGTAACATAATTTGTGTCATAGGCAAAGCACCTTTCGTAGATGAGTATGTCGTAATGATTGCATCAGCAGGCGCTGATATTTCGTCTTCTGAAGTAATTTTAAGTATTGTTAAGCTTGTAACTTGTTGGCGATAAGTGGAGATTTCATACATTTTAGGCATTCCTGCCTTTTGCTTTATTTGCGCGGATTTCTCTTCGCTTCTGATGTGTGTTGGCACGGTAGCTTTAACAGCGGACGATGCGTTCTTGTTCCCTGGGGCCGGAGCAGAGACGTGTTTTCTTTCTGATGCGGCGGAACATCCGTCGTTGCATGAAGTATGGGTTGGCTGCCAGAGTGCTGCCTCTACCATCCGTGTTGTGGTGGCTCAAATTAAGTAGATGCGTTCCATGGCAGAGTGTCACGGATTAATTAGAAACGATTAGGCTACCCTATTTAGTGAATTCAGTAAGCCCATGAGGTTTAAAGCTTGTGCTGCAAGCCCGAAGTTGCTCGTCGCTATACGTGCTCATTAACTACTCGTTTAAACCTTGCACCCATATTGCTGCTTATGGAGCGCTTTAAGTTGTAAGGCGTTTTGCTTATCAATATAAACCGTTAAATCTCTCCGTTGATCCACAGTCATTAGTTAACTCCACTCAGTGTGAAACTTGCTTGCAAAGTCCTTGTTGGCCTTAGTAGCCTTCTGCTGTAGTTCCAAGCTTACCTTGTATTTTAGCCAATTGTACGTTTATTAAAGCTGATCGCCAACGTCTGCTGGTGTTTAATTGTTGGGATTCACATTTAAATTGCATATTCTCCCAACTTATCTTGTATCTGAGCTAGTGTATTTCTATTAAGGATCATTGTCAACGTTTCTGCTGGTGTTAACCAGTTTGGAGTAACACTTAAATTGGATGCCTTCACAAATTTGCCTGTATTTTGAGGGATTTTTTTAGGGTTTACAAATCGCTAATGGCTTTACTGCAGCAACAATCAGTCGTGTGACGTGATACCCTTTCTGTATTTTGGTTGGGCGTTGTCCCCTTGTGTAACGTGTTACCCACGCTTTGAAATTATTTGTGCATTTAGAGCCTGTCTTCGTATTTCATTTTACTGAGGAAACTGTTTGTTGAACCCACTTGCAGCCATGCATATTTAGTGTGATTACTTTCTTGTACTTGCGAAATATGTACGCCTGGTTTCAAGCCCTATTCTTAATGCCATAAACTGCTAAAGTTTGTTATTGATGAACTCAGCTTGTTCAAGTTTTTAAAATGTTTGTGAGCATTGTTACTCTTTTAACAAGTTTTTTGAAATTGTAATTATAATACTGTTGTTAAGCAATTATATGTATTCCATGAGACAATATATTACGAAACATGCGTGTCCATCTTCCATGTGTTTTTTCTTAAAGTTATTCCGACCTTAGCTGTGGTAACAGAGCGTGGTTATGTTCTGTGTGGTGGGGGCGGGGGTTACAGTTGTCTACCCAATCACATCATTTATTGTTTCTTGTGATTTTTGTGTTCAATTTATCTTTCCTTTTCAAGGAATTGTTCTCATGCATTGTTATTGTTTTCAGGGGCTTTTACTTACAATCGATTCCAGAGTGTGTCTCGAAATTTTGCATTTAAAAAAGGAATTCTTACAATACGAATTTAATGTCCGTCAACTTCCAACAGTAGGTAGCGTTCTGAAGTAGGCGACCAGGTAGTGTGCGTCGTTGGGAACCCCAGTTTGTCTTTCAGTGGACATCGTCAGGGAGGTAGATGCCTCTCTTCTTAATATTTCAGTTCCATTAGATTAGGTATGGCAAAATCTCTCCTTTCTGGAGTGTAGAGAACCCACAACTGGCCAGGTCGGTTGGATCAAAGTGCATCTGGCGAATTTAGGGAACTGCTTAAAGGAGTTGTGCTGTTTGGGCTTAATGATTCCGAGAGACACAGAGCTAAGCACCTGAGTGATTGGGTAAGGATATCTACCTGCAATTGTTAACAGCAAAAGTGTGAATACAACTGTCAGAAGAGGACGTCCTGCATTTGTGATCAATCACGTCAACCAATGGAAAACCCTTTTCAACGCCCTCCTCCAGTGAACGAAGATGTATTCGAAGTTCTCCATTTCTCGGCCACATTTAGCATATAAATCGAGTCTTCCGTTACATAACTGCTCTAAAATGGTTCAAATAGCTCTAAGCACTATGGGACTTAACATCAGAAGTCATCAGTCCCCTCGAACTTAGAACTACATAAACCTAACTAACCTAAGGACATCACACACATCCATGCCCGAGGCAGGATTCGAACCCGCGACCGTAGCAGTCGTGCGGTTCCGGACTGAAGCGCCTAGAACCGCTCGGCCACCGTGGCTGGCGGTTGGAGCTCAGATACATTTTATAAACTGTATGAAACGCAGCATTGTATAAATAGTTCAGCTCTGTGTTTAGTCTGCAAGTTTACTTCGAGTAGTTTTGTGATATGTATTGAAATTGGGAAATGAACTGTTCAATTAATATTTCCTACAGCATATCTTCTGAAGCAATATTTGAAGAGTTTTGTGCCATCTTGAAGACACGTATGTGACAATATTCTGCACATTGCATAAACTCCAGATTTAACTCCTGAAGCGGTTCAGGTTCAACGACAAGTGGACGGCTGGGGTATTACTGCAAGTGTGCCACAAAGAATTTGTACCAGGAGGAAGGCTGAGGTATTTCCCATACAACCGGTATGGCTGAGTGCAGCCCTGCAGTTGCTGAGTCTCGCACCCTGGCCGCTGCTTGAGCCCAGAGCATGGCTCTTTACAGCAACTACTACTTCGTTGTCCGCCTGCTAGTTGAGTGGTAACGTGCTTGCCTCCCATGCACTGGGCCCAGGTGCGGTTCCCAGTCGGGTAGGAGATTTTCTCCGCTCGGGGACTATGTGTTTGGTTGTCTTCATCATCATTTAATCCTGATCATCGGACGCAAGTCGCCCAATGTGGCGTCGACTGAAGTAAGACTTGCATTTGGCGGTCGAACCCGAATAGAAAATCCCAGCCAACGATGCCATACGATAATTTCGATTCATATTACGACTTCGGTGGATGGAGCGCGGTGAAAAAGTTTTTCAGATACACTACTGGCCATTGAAATTGCTACACCAAGAAGAGATACAGATGATGAAGGGGTATTCATTGGACAAATATATTATACTAGACCTGACATGTGTTTAATTTTCACGCAATTTGGGTGCATAGATCCTGAGGAATCAGTACCCAGAACAACCACCTCTGGCCGTAATAACGGCCTTGATACTCCTGGGCATTGAGTCAAACAGAGCTTGGGTGGCGTGTACAGGTACAGCTGCCCATGCAGCTTCAACACGTTACCACAGTTCATCAAGAATAGTGAATGGCGTATTGTGACGAGCCAGTTGCTCGGCCACCATTGACCAGATGTTTTCAATTGGTGAGAGATATGGAGAATGTGCTGGCCAGGGCAGCAGTCGAAAATTTTCTGTATCCAGGAAGGCCCGTGCAGGACCTGCAACATGCGGTCGTGCATTATCCTGCTGAAATGTAGGGTTTCGCAGGGATCAAATGAAGGGTAGAGCCACGGGTCGTAACACATCTGAAATGTAGCGTCCTCTGTTCAAGGTGCTGTCAATGCGAACAAGAGGTGACTGAGACGTGTAACCAATGGCACTCCATACCATCACGCCGGGTGATACGCCAGTACAGCGATGACGAATACAGGCTTCCAATGTGCGTTCACAGCGATGTCACCAAATACGAATGCGACCATCATGATGCTGTAAACAGAACCTGGATTCATCCGAAAAAATTACGTTTTGCCATTCGTGCACCCAGGTTCGTCGTTGAGTACACCATGGCAGGCGCTCCTGTCAGTGATGCAGCGTCAAGGGTAACTGCAGCCATGGTCTCCGAGCTGATAGCCCATGCTGCTGCAAACGTCGTCGAACTGTTCGTGCAGATGGTTGTTGTCATGCAAATGCCCCCATCTGTTGACTCAGGGATCGAGACGTGGCTGCACGATCCGTTACAGCCATGCGGATAATATACCTGTCATCTCGACTGCTAGTGATACGAGTCCGTTGGAATCCAGCACGACGTTCCGTATTATCCTCCTGAACCCACAGATTGCATTTTCTGCTAACAGTCATTGGATGTCGGCCAACGCGAGCAGCAGTGTAGCGATACGATAAACCGCAATCGCGATAGGCTACAATCCGACCTTTATCAAAGTCGGAAACGTGATGGTACACATTCCTCCTCCTTACACGAGGCACCACAAAACGTTTCAGCAGGCAACGCTGGTCAACTGCTGTTTGTGTATGAGAAATCGGTTGGAAACTTTCCTCATGTCTGCACGTTGTAGTTATCGCCACCGGCGCCAGCTTTGTGTGAATGCTCTGAAAAGCTAAAAATTTGCATATCACAGCATCTTCTTCCTGTCGGTTAAATTTCGCCTCTGTAGCACGTCATCTTCTTGATGTAGCAATTTTAATGGCCAGTAGTGTATGTTTAGCTCAATCTATGACAGCGTAACAAGGTGGTTCCTTTCGCAAATGGAACAACAAAAAAGATGGTGCCAATTGTTTAACATCGTCGAAATTGTTTAAAGATTATTCCAGACTGTAAACAAACTATCACAATATTCGAACGTCAATGTCATTTTCGAGGTATATTGCGATTTTGCAAATAAACAACATTCTTGAACAAATTTCTTAAGCAGTGCGTTATGCACGCTCTATTAGCGTCCCATCGGGAGGTCCACCCTGTCCAACACCCCAACAGAGAATGAATGGCTTTTCCCGCCATTTCCAGTGGCACAGTGTGTGACGTACTCTGGCAGCAGGCACTCAAAGTGAAAGTTAAAAGAACATTTCGATTTATAATGCTTACTGTAACAAATAATTTATATATATTTCAGTTAATTGAATTCATAAGGACACTTAATTTTGTGAGGAAAAAGATACTTATGAATTTTGCTATTATAATAGATTATTCAAAGAGTTTGAAATACTATCTGTGGCGGAAGATGTGAAAACCGCCACAGAAGAAACGATATGTAATCAAAAAAGACAAAGACTGTACAAGAATTAGTTAAGATATAAATAGACAATATTTGTAGTAGAATCGCTTGTCTTCTGCGCGGACTGAATGGGAGAGGAACCCGTGACGTTGCATTAGGCTCTTAGGTTGTCTTGATTTGTCATAAATCGATGATCGACGCCATTTGTAGCTGGGACTGTTAAAGGAGTGTAAAGATTTTAATTGTTTCTTTTAAAATATATTTATCTTGTAAAATCTGTTTGTCACAATTACTGCAAAGTTCGCACCGGACTTTACCAATTTTATTTAAAAAATTTCAGCATTTTGTTGGATATCGCTGGTGGTGCGGAGCTGCGCCGCGAGCGAGCAGTCTGCAGCAGCGGCAGATTTAAATATACGATGGCAATAACGACCGCGTCCTAAAAAGGGTACCGGTACAGGTAGGGGTGAACGAAAATAGTAGAGTGTTTCCTTTACACTGCATTCCAGACGCAGAATGAAAGGAGATAGTAGATTTTATCTTGTGCATTCACAGGTGGATACAAGTTGCAGCTTTTGTAAATTTTCATTCAAAAAAGTGATAAATTCTGAACATATCGTAAAGTGTATTTAAAAGTGGATAATTTTCATACAGTTAAACAAAAATCCACTGCAACGTGAAAATGTTTGCCAAGTTCGATGGGCAATAAAATTTTCATTCTTGCACAAACAGCTTTAGTTCTTGAATAAAAGTAAAACTTGAATAATTATTTTGGAATATTCAAAGAAATTCATTTTTGCTAATCTGCAACAGAATATTTCATACGTAAAGTAATAATCTCAAATGAAAAATTTATTGCAACCTTTCATTTCTCATGTCCATCCATGTGTATGTTAAGTTCAATCTCAACGGTTTCCCAATCAAATTAAACGCAAGAAGCAAAGAAACTTTAAAACCAGACGGTCAACTCCCGAATAATTATAACAGACAGAATCGCATTAAACTGTCGCCCAGAACATGGGGCTCGAATATGCAGTGGCCACAATAACTGAGAAATTTTTTTGGGAATCGTTGTTATTGAAGTTTGTTGTAATAAGATTAATCACTTTCAAATGTGTTCTATGTGTTATACAATCCATACTGTGTGGTAATTTGCGTAAACGATCTTTTACATGAGAAAACTCAACATCGAGAGAGAGGCTGAAGACAAGATCACGTACTATTAAGAAATATAACCTACCACAGTACTAGGGAGCAGCTGCACCCCAAGATAAATCAACGAGAGACAAGACTACGGTGTAGTTGTCCTGTTGGTAGCGGAGTAGCTCCAGTGCGGTGTTGTAAAATCATTAATGGTGTGCTTGCATGTAAATAGTGATTACTACAGGACCAATTGAAAGTAATTAGTTATCTTAGTGTGTAGTGTGTTTACAAGGAATGACCATTTTTTGGGTGTGGTTAGGCACTTCAAATCTGAGTGACAGATTATTTATGTTAATTTTTGCCTGACTGTGGTTAAGTTGCGTAGCCAAAGGAACGTCTGTATGGATTCGGAACTGCAATCAGTAAGCAGTGATGCTGAAGTAGAAGATGGGGCTCTGAGTAGCACTAGCAATTTATTCAAGGATATACAATGTGAAAACAGGACACGAACCAGAGAGTGGTGAGGTGTCAGGGGGGAAGGGGAGGGGGCAGTCGGTACAAGCAATGTTAGAACGCATGCTCAATTTTCATATTAGGTTTGTCCGACAACAGGCAGAGCGTGACGCTAAGGAGGCTGAACGTGAAAAAGAAATAGCCGAGTTTATCCAAAAGAAGGCAGAACGTGATAGGAAACAACAAGAGAGAGACCTGCAACTAATGCAGTCGCTAGGAGTTATGCAGAGCGAGATTGCTAGCTTAAAGCAGAATTATGAAGCAATCCCGAAAGCCGTACAAGAACTGAGCGAAAAGGTTAATGAAATGGTGCAAATGGCTCTGAGCACTATGGGACTTAACTTCTGAGGTCATCAGTCCTCTAGGACTTAGAACTACTTAAACCTAACTAAGCTAAGGACATCACTCTAATCCATGCCCGAGGCAGGATTCGAACCTGCGACCGTAGAGGTCGCGCGGTTCCAGACTGTAGCGCCTAGAACCGCTCGGCCACTCCGGCCGGCGAAAAGGTTAATAACCTACAGGTGGCCAATACCAGCGGAGTTGATGATATAAGTGTACTGGCCAACCAAATGGAGACTCTAGATATAGACACGACACAAGTCATAGAACAAAAACTGTGTGAACAAGCCAATAAAACTGAAAAGGAATTTACTACGTGGTTAGAGACGAAAGATGCTGACATTTACAAAAAAGTTGATGAAAAGGTACAAGTAGCACTAGAAGGAAAAGGCAGGGTCGAATAAAGAAGTGCAAAACCTTAAACGGATACTGCACAATGATATTCCACAATGGCTGTGGAATATCAGCAGACGTATGGACTGTCACAGAGTGACAGACGCAACGTGCGAAGGTCGGTGACTCCGATAAGTACGAAAACGTACGGAAATACATACAAGGGGATGCCGCGTTGTGGGCGACAGAAGCAGCTAACAACTGCAAAACCTAAAAACAATCTGAGAAAGCATTTTTGGCTAAACACTGGTCAGCATGCATACAAGACCGATTGCGTAAACAAGTCTACAATCCGGAGCCATATTCCCCACGCCTAGGAATTTTAAGGACATATTTCAAAAAATATATAAATAAAACCCGCTACTGGGATGAACAAATTGCAGCAAGAGATCTAATAAGACCCTTAAAGTCGCATTTACCAATCCATGTAAAAGAAAAACTCATACATGTGCCAGAAAATGACATTGAGCTTTTTTTGTCTGTTCTTAACTCCACTGATCTTATTCAAGAAGACGTCAAGGCAGCATCTGACCAGGCGAGAAATAACGGATCCGGATACATAAATGACCGAATTAATAATGCGCCAAATACTAATTGTGGAAACGGTGGAGGATACAATAAACGGCAAGAATTTGTGCAGAACGGGAATAATGTGAGAAACCGAAATGGCAATGGTCCACCGTTCAATAACGATAGGAAACGTAGGTTCGATGAAGTGAAATGAAATGTCGTGTGGCTAGGGCCTCCCGTCGGGTAGACCGATACGAAGCTGGACACCCAGGAAATAGCCGTGGGAAAAATTCCAGAGGTCCATGGAACAACAATAATCACAGTGACGGAAACCGAACCTGGCAACAGAATCGCAGGCCTAGCCCGGAGCGACAAAACGGCGAGAGATACGATAATAGCAGGCCAATAACACAAAATGCACCAATTCCGCAACCGTGGCGGCCGGCGCACCAAACTGTACATCTAGTGGAGGTCAGTGACACGGAACGACCTTGGACGTCGACAACCAGCAATCCAACAAACTAAGTTCGGCCGAGATACGCTCTCCATCGTCGGCCGAGGAATGGAGCGAGAGCAATTCGACACAGTATGACATACCTGAAATCTATATGCTAAGGTACAATGACGGTGGACAGATGGGGCAGGAGCTATTGACTGAAGCATACACATGTTTAAGAGAACATAATGAAAAGGTACAGGGATACTAGAGGTCAAAATCAATCACATTGAAGTGAAGGCTATAGTGGCTACAGGTGCCGCTGACACCGATATGAGCGTGGAGTTATTCAAGGTGCAGGGAAGAGAAAGTATTCAAGGTGCAGGGAAGAGAAAGGAATATGCCGACTTTTCCCGTGAATAATTGTAGAATCACTGGAGCCATTAGTGCACAGGGACAGATAATCGAACACCAAGCGCGGGTGGAAATGTATATTGGAAGCGGAGCCATACCATGCTCGTTCTTAATAGTAAAGGGTTTTAAGGTAGCCTGCATCTTGGGTGTAGATTTCTTGAGAGAAAGGGACGCAATTATTGACCTTTCTCTGGGAAAATTAAGGTTAGTGAATTCAGGTAGAAGAGTGGAATTGCCCATGCTGAAATCTGAGGGGGTACTTGTGCCAAGCCGTAATGAGATTAATGTCAAATGAGGGAATTAATGGATACTACATTTAGATAATCACTCATTAGGAAGGGATCTCTATTATCCGGATGTACAAAGTGGACAATTCATTGCAAATGGAGACTCACTTATGGATAAACGACACAACCAGAGAATTTAAACTTAGCACAGCAACGAGATTTAGTGCAGTTGTTATCGGACTACACGGAAGTGTTTGCTGACCGACCTGGAATCGTAAAAGGGTACAATATCGAAGTGAAACCACATGAAACATACTGCCATACGTCGTATTCCTTTCCTTGGTCCAAGAGAGGGGTAGATGAGAGAAAAAAAACACCAAGTGGCAGTTAGTACATACTAGACCTTTTAAAATAGTCATAGTGCCACATGAGTTGTTGTCGTTGTGGTCTTCAGTCCTGAGACTGGTTTGATGCAGCTCTCCATGCTACTCTATCCTGTGCAAGCACCTTCATCTCCTAGTACCTACCACAACCTACATCCTTCTGAATCTGTTTAGTGTATTCATCTCGCGGTCTCCCTCTATGATTTGTACCCGCCTTAATTCCACTACATTCCATTATCATCGTTTTTGCTTTTGTTTATGTTCATCTTATATCCTTCTTTCAAGACACTGTCCACTCCGTTCAGCTGCTCTTCCAAGTCCTTTGCTGTCTCTGATAGAATTACAATGTCATCGGCGAACCTCAAAGTTTTTATTTCTTCTCCATGGATTTTAATACCTACTCCGAAGTTTTCTTTTGTTTCCTTCACTGATTGCTCAATATACAGATTGAATCGAGGATAGGCTACAACCCTGTCTCACTCCCTTCCCAACAACTGCTTCCCTTTCATACCCCTCGACTCTTATAACTGCTGTCTGGTTTCTGTACAAATTGTAAATAGCCTTTCGCTCCCTGTATTTTACCCCTGCCACCTTCAGAATTTGAAATAGAGCATTCCAGTCAACATTGTCAAAAGCTTTCTCTAAGTCTACAAATGCTAGAAACGTAGGTTTGCCTTTCCTTAATCTAGCTTCTGAGATACGTCGTAGGGTCAGTATTGCCTCACGTGTTCCAATATTTCTACGGAATCCAAACTGATCTTCCCCGAGGTCAGCTTCTACCAGTTTTTCCATTCGTCTGTAGAGAATACGCGCTAGTATTTTGCATCCGTGACTTATTAAAATGATTTCTCGGTAATTTTTACATCTGTCAGCACCTGCTTTCTTTGGGATCGGAATTATTATATTCTTCTTGAAGTCTGAGGGTATTTCGCCTGTCTCATACATCTTGCTCACCAGATGGTAGAGTTTTGTCAGGACTGGCTCTCCCAAGGCCGTCAGTAGTACTAACGGAATGTTGTCTACTCCCGGGGCCTTGTTTCGACTCAGGTCTTTCAGTGCTCTGTCAAACTCTTCACGCAGTATCGTATCTCCCATTTCATCTTCATCTACATCTTCTTCCATTTCCATAATATTGTCCTCAAGTACATTGCACTTGTATGGGCACTCTATAAACTCCCTCCACCTTTCTGCTTTCCCTTCTTTGCTTAGAACTGGGTTTCCATCTGAGCTCTTGATATTCATGGAAGTGGTTCTCTTTTCTCGAAAGGTCTCTTTAATTTTCCTGTAGGCAGTATCTATCTTACCCCTAGTGAGATAACCCTCTACATTCTTACAATTTCCTCTAGCCATCCCTGCTTAGCCATTTTGCACTTACTGTCGATCTCGTTTTTGAGACGTTTGCATTCCTTTTTGCCTGCTTCATTTACTGCATTTTTATATTCTCTCCTTTCATCAATTAAGTTCAGTATTTCTTCTGTTACCCAAGGATTTCTACTAGCGCTCGTCTTTTTACCTACTAGGTCCTCTGCTGCCATCACTACTTCATCTCTCAAAGCTACCCATTCTTCTTCTACTGTATTTCTTTCCCCCAATCCTGTCAATTACTCCCTTATGCTCTCCCCAAAACTCTGCACAACCTCTGGTTCTTTCAATTTATCCAGGTCCCAACTCCTCAAATTCCCACCTTTTTGCAGTTTCTTCAGTTTTAATCTACAGTTCATAACCAATTGATTGTGGTCAGAGTCCACATCTGCCCCTGGAAATGTCTTACAATTTAAAACCTGGTTCCTAAATCTCTGTCTTAGCATTATGTAATCTATCTGAAACCTGTCAGTATCTCCAGGCTTCTTTCATGTATACAACCTTCTTTTATGATTCTTGAACCAAGTGTTAGCTACGAATAAGTTGTGCTCTGTGCAGAATTCTATCAGGCGGCTTCCTCTTTCATTTCTTAGCCCCAATCCATATTCACCTACTACGTTTCCTTCTCTCCCTTTTCCTACTACCGAATTCCAGTCACCCATGACTATTAAATTTTCGTCTCCCTTAACTACCTGACTAATTTCTTTTATTTCATCTTACATTTCTTCAATTTCTCCGTAAAAAAAAAAAAATGGTTCAAGTGGCTCTGAGCACTATGGGACTCAACATCTTAGGTCATAAGTCCCCTAGAACTTAGAACTACTTAAACCTAACTAACCTAAGGACATCACACACACCCACGCCCGAGGCAGGATTCGAACCTGCGACCGTAGCAGCCTCGCGGTTCCGGACTGCAGCGCCAGAACCGCACGGCCACCGCGGCCGGCAATTTCTCCGTGATCTTCAGAGCTAGTTGGCATATAAAATTGTGCTACTGTAGTAGGCGTGGACTTCGTGTCTATCTTGGCCACAATAATGCGTTCACTATGCTGTTTGTAGTAGCTTACCCGCACTCCTTTTGTTCATTATTAAACCTACTCCTGCATTACCCCTATTTGATTTTGTATTTATAACCCAGTATTCACCTGACCAAAAGTCTTGTTCCTACTGCCAGCGAACTTCACTAATTCCCAATATATCTAACTTTAACCTATCCATTTCCCTTTTTAAATTTTCTAACCTACCTGCCCGATAAAGGGATCTGACATTCCACGCTCCGATCCGTAGAACGCCAGTTTTCTTTCTCCTGATAAAGACGTCCTCTTGAGTAGTCCCTGCCCGGAGATCGGAATGGGGGACTATTTTACCTCCGGAATATTTTACCCAAGAGGACGCCTTCATCATTTAATCATACAGTAAAGCTGCATGCCCTCGGGAAAAATTACGGCCGTAGTTTCCCCTTGCTTTCAGCCGTTCGCAGTACCTGCACAGCAAGGCTGTTTTGGTTAGTGTTACAAGGCCAGATCAGTCAATCATCCAGACTTTTGCCCCTGCAACTACTGAAAAGGCTGCTGCCCCTCTTCAGGAACCACACGTTTGTCTGGCCTCTCAACAGATACCCCTCCGTTGTGGTTGCACCTACGGAACGGCCACCTGTATCGCTGAGGTTCTTGGGAGGGGGGCGGGGCACATGAGTGTAGTTAGTTATTAGGAGAACCTCAGTCGGGGAAAGTGCCGGGGCTGTAAGCTCGAAAGGATGTAAAATTGTTCGTACAATGAATGGCCAGTAGTAATATATAATGCGTATAGAAAATATACTAGAGTGCAGAACGATTTAGCTATAAGGATATGTTTTTGTTTCTTTATTCTATGGTTATTTGTGTTGTTCTTCGTTGAATGATGATAAAGTTGACATGATCTAAATGATTGCACAAAGCTAAGCTGATGTCAAGATGCAATAATCTGTTGTGTAAAGAGGTTAAGGAGGACAGTCGAAATAAACAATTCACCAGTAAATAATTTATGTGATGGACAATATTTAATATGTGTAAAAATCTAAAGCATTTGTTGGAACAATTTTTCTATTATGCGTGTGTAGATGTAAGATATAAGATTTTCATTGAACCCAGAATGATATTAGTGTTAAGAAACCCTGAGATAATTATGTTTTGAATTTATATTATGAAAGCCAATAATGCAACTAATAGTGATCTGAGTACACCACTGGAGACAAAGTCAATGGCAATAAATGCAACTGAGGTAACATAAAGTTACGAATAATTAAAGCTCCAATTGGAGCACGTGTGAATTGAACACGTAAGAATAGCTAGCCAAGACTTATGAAACCAACCTTCTCCTACAGAAACTGCACTGTAGTCATGTAGGAACCTGTAAATGAAATGTGATGTTGTTTTATATATAATTTAAAAAAAGTTTATTCAACAATACGCCTGAATCCGGCTGGGATGCACAAGTAAAGTCTGCTTAAGAATAAAATGGGTGATAACCGGGGAAACTGACAAAGGAAAAATACCGAAAATGTAACCATGTAAGCAAATGTCACACACCTGTAATATAAACGAATAACTAAGTTACAACTGTACTGTTACAAAGACGGCATAATGGACTTTGTAACCAAAGACCTAAGAGAACGAACGAAGTATTGTGTAGCAGAGACAGATAGTGAATGTTAAGACTACAGCAATACGACGCGAGATTATAAATGCCAAACAAAAGAAAACTTTGTCATTACAGTGTTAATAGGAAAATAAGTAATCCACAAGACACAGATAGTGATCCGTATTGAGATGGTGAAACAAATTAGTGTCTAACAGCAACATTTACAGTGACTATGAACCGAAATAAAAGGTCTTTGTATGTCAACGGACGCCGTGAAAGCGCATTGACTGCGGAGCGCATTGACTGCGACGGGCGACAGAGTCGAGACATGGCGTACAGATATTGTGCGCCCAGTCAAACATGTAATCATACCCAAACGACATTGTGCAAACCAGATCAGTGAAGGCCTACTGGCCGAGCGGTTCTAGGCGCTTCAGTCTGGAACCGCGCAATCGCTACGGTCGGAAGTTCGAATCCTGCCTCGGGCATGGATGTGTGTGGTGTCCTCAGGTTAGTTAGGTTTAAGTAGTTCTAAGTTCTAGGGGACTGATGGCCTCAGATATTAAGTCCCATAGTGCTCAGAGGCATTTGAACCATTTCTGATGGCCTACTGAGAGATAACTACAGCTAACCATTTGCATTCTCTCCCACTGCTAAAACTTATGTCAGTAAGAACAGTACACTGTGTGTGAATTTGTTCCATGTTTGATAGAGTATCACAAGAAGAGGGCACGCTGGCAGTCTGGACTGCAACACGCATCTGCGGTAACTTCCACCACGCAGTGACCGGGACGGCACGAAGCAGCTGCGACAGCGCGTCAGCGCCACGCTTCTCCGCGCCGTGGCTGTCGACACCGCGGGCATCGACCTCAGCGGGGGCCGACACGACGCGACGCGCCGAGCACCGTGCAACAATTACTTAAAGCCGCTCGACGAATATGTCATTGTCGATGTGTAACTAAACATTCTCCAAAAATATCCAAAGAAAATATCACGATCTATGGGAAAAACACTTAACATGTGCTGTGTTTAAATTGTAAAAACATTGACTGTATATAATATACGGAAATGATTTGGCAGAATGAACCCAGTAAAACCAAGTGTTGTGATGAAACTTTGACGATAAAGTGTCGTATGAATAACATTTACGAACTGATGCGATAGGTCAAAAGATATCCAAACCTGAAGTAATATTGTGACATAGTAAGTACGAGAGAGACGTTTACATAACAAACTATAATATCAATGCATGTGACAGTGTTATTATGTGACATTTGATTATAGACTGTTAATGTAAATAAAAGTGCTTAATGGAAAAATGAACAAATCAATTTACGAACCAGATGGGATGGCTGGGCTCCGGCACAGTTTTACCCAGGTTTCCTGTTTGCACCTTGCCCGAATGGGGGAGCCGTAGAAGCTAATATAACCCTGGGCTAAGAAATGGTCATCATATAAGTGAAGTATAAGTGTTAATAAACCAAAGGACAATGGTAGTACGAACGTTAATGGCAGCATTGTGTCAAATGTGCCGAAAAACTGTTCGCCAAATGCTGCCAGGGAGCAATGTAACGTTCCCTGGCAGCACGCATCCAAAGTGAAGGTTAAAAGAACATGTATGATTCATACTGTAACAAATAATTTATATGTATTTCTGTTAATTGAGTTTCAAAAGGACACTTAATTTTGTGAGGAAAAAGATAATTATGAATTTTGCTATTATTAATGATTATTCAAAGAGTGTGAAATACTATCTGTGGCGGAGGATGTGAAAACCGCCACAGAAGAAACGATATGTAATCAAAAAAGACAAAGACTGTACAAGAATTAGTTAAGATATAAATAGGCAATATATTGTAATAGAAACGCTTGTCTTCTGCACGGACTGAATGGGAGAGGAACCCTTGACGTTGAATTGGGCTCTTAAGTAGTCTTCATTTGTCATAAGTCGATGATCGACGCCATTTGTAGCTGCGACTGTAAAAGGTGTGTAAAGATTTTAATTGTTTCTGTTAAATATATTTATCTTGTAAAATCTGTTTGTCACAATTACTGCAAAGTTCGCACCGAACATTACCCATTTTATTTAAGAAATGTCAGCATTTTGTTGGATATCGCTGTTGGTGCGGAGCTGCGCCGCGAGCGAGCAGTCTGCAGCAGCGGCAGATTTAAATATACGATGGCAATAACGACAGCATCCTAAAAAGGGTACCGGTACAGGTAGGGGTGAACGAAAATAGTAGAGTGTTTCTTTTCACAGCATTCCAGACGCAGAATGAAAGGAGATAGTAGATTTTATCTTGTGCATTCACAGGTGATAAATTCTGAACATATCGTAAAGTGTATTTAAAAGTGGATAATTTTCATGAGAGCTTAGCAATATAAAAAAAGAAAACATTTTCATATAACATAGTCTTAAGCTAGTCGGGGTATATACAGTTAAACAAAATTCCACTGCAACGTGAATATGTTTACTAAGTCCGATGGGCAATAATATTTTCATTCTTTCACAAACAGCTTTAGTACTTGAGTAAAAGTAAAACTTGAATAATTATTTTGGAATATTCAAAGAAATTAATTTTTATTAATCTGCAACAGAATATTTCATATGGAAAGTAATAATCTCAGATGAAAAATTTATTGCAACCTTTCATTTCTTAAGTGCATCCATGTATACGTTAAGTTGAATCTCAACGGTTTCCCAATCAAATTAAACGCAAAAAGCAAAGAAACTTTAAAACCAGACGGTCAACTCCCGAATAATTAAGACAGAGAGAATTACAGGAGTGGGGGAGGGGGTGTTCTTAGATGAGTGGTAGGGGAAGGGATACATGCTGGCTGGAAAAAGCCATGATGTCATCAGTGATCAATTTAATTAAATTGAGTAATTAATTTGATATCAAAAGTGACCCTACACTTCTTTTAGCCACTATTAATGTTCTAGGTGATCAGTGTACACTGGACGTTTGCGGAACGGCATACACTGTGGTGGAATCACTTTTAATGATTACATCACTATTCCTATTTCATTGACAGGCTGGCTATCGTATCACAAGGGATCGCTTTGCCCACAAAAGAGTCAACAATGTACAGAAATGGCTCCATTTTTACATGTAGTTTGTTGATAAACTGATGTGAAGCTTCTTCTGTGCGCTGGCGGGGGCTCAGATATCGATCCGACATTTAACAGATCTTATCTGTCCTTACCCATCGTTTGGGCGAAGTACAGCGCCGTTGAAATTGGAGCGCGTCATATTTCGAGCGGAGCGACGTGTGGCTGCTACCAGTCTTTGGACACGAGTAAGTGAATCAGTTGAGTCTGAGCAAGATAGCCGGTCAGGTGTCAGATGCACGTGCTGTGGGCTCGCCCGTAAAAGTGAAATAGTGCTGTAACATGTCAATATCGGTGACTTAATATCCATACCACATTTGGGCAGGAGGGAATATTTAGTTAGTCCAGCATGAGCAAATACGACGAACGGATCGCTTGTTCGAATGATGCTCGAAATCGTTTGTAAAAGTATGTCTTTTGCAGAATGCGTTTCATTTCGTAACAGTTGAAAACACATTCATTTGGCTTATAGACTAAAAAACCCGCGTCATTTTACATTAATTTCTTATTTATTGCAAGACCCTTTTCGAAGCCTAAAGCTTGATCTTCAGGTGACACCAAATAGTTATGGTAATGTAAATGTGCGATCCGGTCAGTCAGTCATCGGGGTTCACAGCCACATAAAAGAAACGCATGGGAACGTAGGACAGAGCAAACGGTGCTCGCCTCAATGCTACTACCCCAAATTGATGATGATGTATGCACCAGAGTATCACATGTAGTATTTTAGATCGAATGTGCGGTGTCGCTCTCAGCCCGATAATTATGAGGGGGATACAGTAAGCAATGCAACACATTCTTTTTCCCTACCACATTCGGCTGAAATGGCAAATTTGTTGTAGAATATTGTGCAATATTCCTGCTTCAGCCTCTATAATTGAGGGAGTTCCGATAGGTGGCGGCGCTGTACGTAACCTTCAAAATGGCTTCTGTGAAGTAGATGCGTTCCAGGCGGAGTGTTTTCATTGAGATTCTTTTGGCGGCAAACCAGACCCTCTCAGATATTCATAGGCTTTTGCAGAATATCTACGGGTATCTGGCAGTGAACAAAAGCATGGTGAGTCGTTGGGCGAGGCGTCTGTCATCGCAGATTGGTCGCGCAAATCTGTCCCAAAGAGACAGCCTCAGCCGGTAAAGCCATGGCAACGATCTTCTGGGACTCTGATGGGGATATTGTTTGATGTACTCCCTCGTGGAGCTGCGATGTACATTGAAGTGCTTTTTATTTCTGTCATGAAATCGAAGAAACGACTTCAGCGTGTTCGTCGCCACAAAAAAACCCAAACGAACTTTTCTCCAGGACAACTCAAGGCTTCAGACAGGTCTACGCTCCGGACGGGAACACAAAAAGTTTCATTGGACTATTCTTCCTCATCCAGCTTACAGCCTGGATCTCGCACCTTCCGACCTCCAACTGTTCGTCCCAATGAAGGTAGCACTTCGCAGGAGGCAGCACACGGATGATGGGAAAGTTACTGACCGAGCCAGACGTTGGCTCCGTCGTCGAACAGTTGACTGATGCCATGCGGGCGTATAGGCCCTCACAAAAGTGCCGGAAGATCATCGCATTGAACGGAAATGATGTAGAAAAATAAGGTATTGTAGCCAAAATTGCGCGAAATAAAACGCTGTATTGTGATCCTGAATCACAACAACCTGCTTTCGAAGAAAATATTATCTTACTAAATCCTTGTAATTTTCGGCAAAACTCTTTTTAATGTGACTCTTTCTTGTTTCTTTAGCTATCCAGGCACGACGTACCATCCGACTTCTCAGCTTCACTTAAGCCAGTGTATCATTCCCTACTTCGAAAATTCACATAATTTCTACATAACTTGCGCGGATTACTCTGCTAGGAGAAAGTACGTTACGGAAAAATGGCTTTTCCACAGCCCATGGCAGCCCATGGGATTCTTTACAGAACAAATTTTCAGTGGCCAGCGAATACTGCGCTAATCTGAAACTTCTTGTCACGTCAGAACAGTGTGTAGAACCAGCACTCGAACCCATAACCCTTGTCTTCTCCGATTTTTGAGTCCTGTGCAGCACACAGTTTTGATCTGCCGGGACGTTACAGATGGTATTGTGTGAAGTACCGAAAATTTTATTCGACGACGTTACCATTGAACTAAGCTGGGATCCGCAGAACGTGCTGAGGACTTTGAGCTGTACCCATGGTAAGGTTTAATTCAGAAAACATTCTTCCCATTGCCGTTAATTATGACGTTCAAATTTATTACCAACAGAATTTATTTATGACCTTAATGGTGAACGTACTCAAATCTCCGACGAATGTCTTAAATCACATTACATTACATGTTGCCTGACGCAGTCTGACCAAGAATCACCAATAGCCTGTTCATCACCAACGCCTAATTTGTAGATACTGCATTAAAAATTGCAAGAACAAAATTTTAGTTCACCTGCTAAAGAGCATTTCCGCTCCTTTTTTCCGTTAGCTACTCTAAATGATGAAATAAGATTTATAATTGACTGAAATCGAATACTGATGATAGAGCACTTCTTGTGTTACTGTAATCAACAGCAGATGTTCGTAAACCCACTGTACGAGATGTTGTCAACGATCTCGTAACATTAGGTGACACTCCAGTGAGTAACGGTAACGACTACGATTCGCTGCTGGATGCTCTATTGTGACATGATATTGCGGGACTAGCAAGCGTCAGGTCTACCGCATGACTCGTTCACACGCCTGCACGTTTAGTAAAACGTAACAGGCTTTCCCAGCGTTTATTTGAGGTTAACAGGTTTGTGACAGATTTCATCCGAACCGCCTAATATCGACTTCTGCGACAATTTCCTCATCTGAGGAGCAACTTCATAACCAGTCTTCCACATAGGAGTCTGGAGAGGGTAGGGCCGAGAGGGGGCATGTTAGAGGTAGGTATGTACTTGCCCTCTCCTGTATTCTGGGATACAAAGATATCATTCTTCATTATGAGTATGGTTATTTTGTGACAGAACATAATAATTTACGTACGTAACAACTTCACTGCTTAATGTTAAAATTTGACAAACAGGTCGTAGCAGTTCGTGTCGCTTCACGTCTTTCATCCCTGCTTGAAAAGTATATAGTAGGTACATCACATTATGTTCCAGTGTACCTATTGTCAGCTCCTGAGCACGAATACCACGAAACACTTTCACAACCACACTTCTCCAAGATGTGGCTTCATCTCCCTCGTCCCGGACCGAAGCGACTGAGGCTCTACCAATAGCGCTGGAGTATCTAAAATGCTGTAACTAGCGTCGTTTAGCTTTTAATTAATTGGGCGTTCTGCGCTGGATGTTCATTCGAGGGTTCTTTCCACTTGTCGGTGATCGAAGATTTGTGACGCAAAGATCGATACAATTTGACTTCAGGCTTATAGCTGCCGCGTTCTGCAAAGCGCTATGTTGAAATGCATTTTTCTGCAACTCTGTCTCCTTAAGAAAATGCACGTTTTCAGCTTTTCTACTGAGATCGAGAAAGTAAGTCTGAATATAACAGGCTACCGCTAAACGGAAGTAGGTCTGGCAGTTCCAGTAATGGTCCTCATGCCCTCTTCCAGACGTACTGTGGATGAGAGCAGACGTGATTATTTTTCTGTTTTTGTAATTAGAAGATGATATAGTTACGTTAATTAATCCCAAAGCTGTACTTTTGGAGTTTCATATGAAAAAATGTTAAACTGCCGAAACTTCCTCTTTTTCAACGAAAATACGGACACTTCGATACTTCACTGAAAGTAAGATTTTGTATTTTAAACATAATATTTTATTTACTCGCCTTGTTTAATAGATACTATTATCAGGACCCCAAGTAAAAGAAAACTCTTCATTAGAGTTGTGGGTATTTCCTATCCACCTCACAATTGGTGTAAAAATTTCTCATCTCTTTCACGCCAGTTTATGGGGGGTCCGTTCATGAAGTTGCCGAAAATGACGCTTTTCAGGCTTTTTATTTTTTATTAGAGGTCCTGGACAATACGTTCCCCATGTTTCAATGATGAAATCGCACCTAAAGTGCTTGAAAAACTGTTAAACATCTGACAAGACATCCACTCCAGTGCATTCAGGACTGTGGATGAGAGCAGACGTGATTAAGAAATTTAACGGAGAGACATGAATGCATTGACATACCCAGAAGTGAATGAGCTCTAGTTCGCGGAAACGTGGCAGTGATATGAAGGGATAAACGCTGGGAGTTGGAAAAGGTATTTGTAGACATAAGGGAATCATAAGAAAGATGATACACTCTTCAACTGTATAGTAGCAGCTATCAGACAGGAACTAACCAGTGTAAATGACACGAAGAGCGCAGTAGGAGCTACCTATTTCTACAAGGTGTCAACTGGCGATCATCCCATTCATGTGTGCCACATTATCCTGTGCAAATATCTACTGGCTAAGAGGGATATAAACTCCTTCTTTTACACGGAAAGACTTCGACACTCTATCTGGACGCTGACAAGGCAAATTACAGGTTTCTAAAAAGCTTGTTCATGCCAAACCCAGAATCAAAGTGGGTCTCTAATATCACTGATATGGAAACGATGACCTAAAACTATATTTTCATATTTTTATCTGATAGTTATCATAAATGCAACTCTTGGTGCAGTTCTTGTGTTTAATGATAATGTGAGGATAGATGAAGATATTAGAGGAAACGTGCTTTGCGGTTGGAAATTTCACTCAAAATATCTTGAATAGATTTACACCACTTCTCTGTAGCTGAAAATTCAGTTAAAGATCAGGTAAAGGCAAGGAGTCAAGAAACAGGGAACCTGAAGAGCACCCTTAAAAGGAAAGAGGACCCTTAGTACAAATCTGAGACTTCTGAAGAGTTGTCACGAAGAAAACGCTAGCTTCAACTGTAAATTTCATTTCCTGAAAATTGTTTTTTGAAGTTTACGTGCCCTTTTCTCAGAACTTGTGCACATCATTACGAAATTTTGTACACTTATTTCTATAAGCCCAATAATCTTTGCCTCAAGAGCAAATTTTGTATCTCTGAGTTTAAGCTGAGATATGGGGTGAAGTGCTTGGAATTTTACATGTTTATGTTATACTCAAATAACGGTAATTTAAAGAACATTAAAATTCACCTGTTCAAAAATTCTCATGAGGGAAGCTTGTTATCTGGAGAGAGATTAAACAGAAAATTTTGTAGAAATTTTTTAATAGTTTAGGAAGAAGCACATACATTATTTTTTTAAATTAAAATTTTTGAATACCATAAAAGAACTTAAATACATATGTGCAAGGAACTTAACTGTAAATATGTTTCATGTAAAGAATGGTACAATATGTCATCGCCGTATCTTCATTATTGTGGATTTCAGGTACCTTTTAAATTTAATGTGTTCTTCGTGAACGTCCCCCCTCAGACACTGAGTCAATCTTACCACCAAAACGCGTACCGAGCAAGGTGGCGCAGTGGCTAACACACTATACTCGCATTTCGTTCAATCCCGCGTCCGGCCATCCTGATATAGGTTTTCCGTGATTTCCCTAAATCGCTCCCGGCAAATAGCGGGTTGGTTCCTTTAAAAGGCCACGGCCGACTTCCTTCCCCATCCTTCCATAATCCGATGAGTCCGATGACCTCGCTGTCTGGTCTCCTTCCCCAAAGAACAACAACAACAACAACAACCAAAAAGCGTATACTGTCTCGTTCCTAATTTTAGAAACTGGTGTAGATGTGTTCGTAATACAGGAAGCTCATGATAAATACGATGCAAAAGCATTTAAAGGAGGAATTTTATATGACTACACCACTGCTGGGTCAATTACTTTCATTCATCGAAAGATTCTCACGTCGTTGCGGCGATTCCGTTAAACCGCAGTTTTAGCATCGTCGATAGCGGTGGGAAATACTGTGGGTTTATGAATCACTATTTAATTCGGTTTGCTTGGTTGGCACGCTTTGCACGGTAAATTAAGCATTTTCCTTAGCACAGCAGTGGTTTCTGCTCTGTCCTGCGATTGAGGCGGATATGTAACTCCCCGAAACAGAGCCGAGATAGGGCCCCAGTCTCGTCACTACGCTTGCTCGAAACCATCGTTATAAGCTGAAGGAAATTGCCAGGCCAACACTGGGGCGGGCAGAGACTCACCACTTCCCTGGGCGCTCCCTCGTATATCACTAAAACGACTGTAGTACAACTTGCCGACATCCAACCGCAGATTCTCACGGGACATACGCTCCCCATGCTGCAGAACTTACTCACAGCAACAGTATAATTTGGTCCGTGCATAAGAGATCTTTCATGGCTTGCTGAGACTGAATTCAGTTTCTCGTGACAGAGCTGAAGAATACTATCGTGGTACACTGTAGTTGTTCTCGTGTGTGCCTCATTTAAGGACCGAACTTCAGATGGAAAAAATTGATGTAAAGGGGAAAAAGCGATATTTCAGTCCCGAAAACCAGACTTTCCTAGAAGTTGCCAACTTTTTGCTATCCAAGGGGTGATGAAGAGCGCCACATGCAGGTATAGAGTTGCAAAATTTGACCATCTTCGTTAACTTATAAGCCGGGGAGAAGAGTCAGGCTAAGGTACTCCTATGTCTGAAGGTGAGTATCAACGCATAGAAATGAGTAATTATACCATAAAGCTAGTGTAGTATAATGTCGAGTAGTGTACTCACCATGGAATCAGTGACAAAAAGGCCCTTTGCCTGACATTAGTGAGCAAAGCGACTACTTAGTTTTAATTTCAAAAAATTGGCGGATAAAAATTATTATAACAAAGAACTAAATAATTTTTATTTTCAAATTTGATTACATGTACACTTTTCCTCAACTCCTGTAGAAAGTACGTGATACCAGAGGAAGTTAAAACTGGCTGCTTTGGTCATGAATTTGAAAACTTTTCTTCACACTGCGTGCGCTCTGTGTCTTCATTGTTGTCGACAAACTTTCTTATCAACGTATGTTTTCCTTCTTTTCTCTTCCTTTTTCTTTATTTTACGCTTCTAGGTCACTGTTATGTGGACATGTTTTGAGTGACATAGCGGAGACTTTCGCCCGCTGTTGTTAAGTTTCCGCTCACCACAAAGTGGACGGAAGCAACCGCCGAGATGGCCACTCTGCCTGCATTGACGCTTTTACACAAAAGCTGTGTATCATCTAGGAGCATGAACGAAATTTCTTTAGCTTAAGTTGGATTATGGAGTCAAGACATGACACCATCGATATAATTTCATTAAAAAATGTGCGTCACATGGCCTCTCAACAATAAGTACACGAAGTGAACAATTACTTTACATCAGGATAACCGAAATCCGCAAAAATTATAACTCCGACGATTGGCACAGCAAACAGGTTAGACTTCATGAGGTAAGTGGGCCCTCCAGGAAGAATACGTTAAGGGCTTTCCGCGTGGTGCCAGCACCTTATAGCCCTCAGGACCACAACAACCTTGTCAGCTGCCATGGCCACTCTGTCCGGGGTCCCCTATATGAATGAAAATATGTTTTGCCGTTATTGGTTAGATTTATTTTCTAACTCGTTCTCTACAATGTATTTAATCATAGGACGATGCAATGTCAAATCATTAGCTCAAAATAGTAGCTTCTATTAATAGTATAAATACCACAGAGGACTGTAAAAAATGCCATTCAGAAAAACGCGATGTCGTACTTCATCAGGTGTAAACAGTAAGGATAACTTCGATACATCATATAATACAACAGGTTGACCATTATAGATCAGAGAAATACTGACTACTGTGAGTTTACTCGTGAAAATGAAATGTATGTGCGAATAGGGCCTCCCGTTTGGTAGACTAGGTCGCCCGCCGCAAGCATTTTTAATTTAAGCCACATCGGTGAGTTCGTGTCGATGAGAATGAAATGATGAAGACAACACCTATTTCTCGAGCGGAGAAAATCTCCAACCCTGACAGGAAACGAAACAGGCAACCTCATATTCATTAGTTACGGATACATTTTGCGTAGCTAGTCTTAGTTACTTCACCCTATATAGCATACTAAGAAAGGTTTGATCACTATGGCCATTCTCTGGTGCTGCTCATGTATAATTTATACGGTTGGCATTAAGAGTACTTCTCTACTTCACTGTATTTGTTAGTGTCCATCATTGACTTGTTCCACTTTTTCTTTTAGTTGGGTTGTAATGTTGTTGTGGAGAAAGACGTACGCAAGAGCGATGGTGCGATGGAAGTTACACATTTATAATGGCAGGCCAAGTAACATTAATTGATTGCTGGACTATACACTTAAGTGACACACACATATTATTTTCCTACATAGTCACGAAGTTTCCGTAAACAAACATCGGAACGTTGTACCAATCGTCCAATTCTTCGAAGATGGAAAACCACTCCTTGGTCACGGAACCATTGGAGAACCACTGTGTGAACATCCTAATCGTTGTAAAATTTCTTTGCCCTGATATTATTTCGTCTTGCTGAAAAGATGGAATTCGCATAGAGTACCGTATGGTGAATCAACATTACCAACAATGGTGCGGCCTTGATCAAATTGTTGACATCACTGCGATATGACTGGATGCGCCATTATACACGCTAAGGAAAGAAAAACAGAGCCTACGTAGCGCGAGAGAATTACCCGAACGGAACGGAAATCAATATATGTGATATACAGGCAAACAAATGATTACAGTTTCAGATAAAGTTGACGATTTATTCAACAAAAAAAGCTTCACAAATTGAGCAAGTCATTAACGTATCGGTCAACCTCTGGCCATTATGCAAGCAGTTATTCGGCTTAGCATTGATTGACAGAGCACTTGGACGTCCTCCTGAGAGATATCGTGCCATATACTGTCAAGCTGGTGCGTTAGATAATCAAAACCCCGAGGTGGAGGACCCTGTCAATAACACCCCGAAAGTTCTTAGATGGAGGGAGAACCGGCGATCTCACGGTCAGATGTGGAGTTTGACAAGCACTAAGACAAGCAACAGAAAATCTCCCAGTGTGTGGGCGGGCATTATTTGCTGAAATGTTAGCAGAGTGCGACTTTCCATGAAGGGTAACAAATTGTGGCGAAGAATATTGACTCACCGATGTCCTGTATGCCCCGCAAGATTACTAAATGGGTCCTGCAATGATAAGGAATGACACTCCAGATCATCATTCCTAGCTGTCAGACCTTGTGGCAGGCGAAATTCAGACTGGTATCCCACCGCTGTTTTGGGACGTCTCCAGACACATCTTAGATCTGAGATATCATTGACTTCAGTTATATTATCTCCAGCAATGTGTCCCACTTCAAACTGAGACCTGATGGCCAGGAAAGACGCGTATGGACATGCCCCAGATACTAGTGGGACATCAACCTGACTCTTGCCGTCCATACAGCCCGACAATTAGGAGGCGTGGTCTGGGGTGGCATTTCTTTTCATAGCAGGAACCCTTTCGTTGTTATCCATGTTTCTCTAAACCCTAACTTGGCCATCAAGGTGGCCGGATCTCTCCCCAGTTCAGAAGTATGGAGCATTGTGAGCAGTACCCTGGAAGTAGCTCGGGATTTTGGAGGTCTGACACACCATTTGGACAGACTTTGGCACGATGTACTTCGAGAGAACGTAGAAGGACTAGCAATCAATGCCAACCACTTCCATAAGGGACAGAGGTGGACCAACACTTCGCTGATTTGTTCAATTCGTGACGTTGTTTCTCTTTAATTAACCACCCAGTTTCTCTGAAATTGTAATCATTTGTTTATCTGTAAGTGTATATCGTATTTACTTTTTTGAGTTCCATTCGGATAATTCCTTCGTGGTGCGTCGTTTCTTTTCTCTTAGTGTATTTCACCCATATAACGCCAAAGTTTCATGGTGAAAACATGCGCAACTTAGACGTCTCGTCAACGAGAATTGTACAGTCCCATGTATTTGAACGTTGGAGTACGTTGATATTCGTCGTGATATTTCACTCGCACATTTTGATGCACCTGTTTGATGCACATGTGTAACATATTTTCGGAAATTCCTACGTATGTGCCACAGGTATGTGAATATAGGAACCGGTAGCCATTGATGATGCCTGTTCGTAAAAATATTCATAGACCCACCTCTGGTTCTTTAAATTTCAGTAATATGATCCCCAGCAATCATGTAGAACCCCAGATCCGTAACTCCTGTGTATATACTTACCGTGTGGTCGTTGGTTGTCCTGAGTTGCAGGTCCACGTGTCTATATTATGTCTGGCACGATCTTAACTTTGTAAATAACAAACAACAACTTTTAGCATCGTTTGTGTTGTGTCTAGACAAGACAGCCTAGACACAATGAGAGGAAGCCTAAAGGCACGCGCTAAGCTCACGCAGATGGGCGTGAGGTCTGAAACAGGATAAGTAATGAATGCTATAAAGAAAAGTACGTAGCTTCTGGAATACTTAACTTTAATCCATCCTTGTGGTACATCGCTCTTGATGAGACAAGTGAGACACTTTAGATACAAGCTATGTAAGGCTACTGGCGCCTTGCTAGGTCGTAGCAATTGACTTATCTGAAGGCTATCCTAACTATCTGCTCTGCAAATGAGCGAGGCTTCGACAGTGTGCATTGCTAGCTACGTCGTCCGTACAACTGGGGCGAGTGCTAGTCCGTATCTCGAGACCTGCCTTGTGGTGGCGCTCGGTCTACGATCACACAGTGGCGACACGCGGGTCCGACATGTACTAATGGACCGCGGCCGATTTAAAACTACCACCTAGCAAGTGTGGTGTCTGGTGGTGACACCACAGTTTGCTAACAGTTGTTTAGTGAAAAATAAATAACACCCATGCAATGAACTGAAATACCTCGCTGTAGCAGTACTGCTACCTTTACACAATGCAGAAACAATGCAGCACCGTCTCGAAAAATATGCACACCTGTAACTGTTTGGGTTGTCAGCCCTGCGCCAGGTGAGACGGCCGTGCTTTTGTCTTTTCGTAAAGCTAAGTTACGTAAGTTGTAATAACCCATAGCACTGTACAAATCACTCATTAAATGTGTGTATTAGTGCGTTTTTCAAGCCTACTGTTAAAGGCATCAGTTTACTTAACAGTCCAGAAAACTCAGAAAGATCGTAAGGTTTCGGCTAGCAGTCATAATTTCGTTTTTATTTGTAACAGTTAACTTGAAAGCATTATTTTTAATTGTTCTGTTTTTCTTCCAACAATTTTAGTAGAGCGCGTCCATTCATTCTACATTTCCGGAAGTAGCGTAAATCTTAAGTTTTTGGCATAGAGGCTTTCGCACTAGTAGTTTCTTTACACACAATTTGCGTACGATGGGGTTACATTATAACGTGGTTAAATTAGTTAACAGATACTTCAGTTGAATGAGTACTGAGTTCTTGTTGTAAGTGGAAATAATTAACCGTTTACGTTAACACTGCGGCGCTACATAACGATTATCTACTGAACAACTGCTCTCTAACCAGCAATCCATACGAGCAACCAGTAGTGAATTTACCTGATGTTGCTCGTACTTTAGGTAAATGGGCTATCCAAGGCTCTGTTTAGAAAAGATTAGCTCGATGTAGTCATCATATCGAGCTTTGTACGTCTGCTTTCAAGCCCAGCAGCTAACTCGATGCAATTGATAAGCTGTAGCTGCGATCCCGCAATTAAAGTGTCTGTGCATTGATTAGAATTACGAATTAATAAATACATAAAAACATAACATAAAAAACAAATAATTTAACGAAAATGGTTGTGTTCTAACATCTGAAATTGATGTAGACCTAAGAACAATGTTGAGAAACGTTTAGTTAAAAATTACATCTCAGATAACCGGAAACATACACTAGGATATTCAATTCAAATGCAGACAGAAAATAATGCTATGAAATACAGTGGTTTTGTGACATACATACATACAATAATCCATGTTCCATAGATCATGAATACGACATTTCGTAATGATGTGGAATGTGTCACTTTAACTTAAGTTTTCTTAATTAATTAATGTTTTTGCAGTTACTGCTTCATACCTAAGAATTCATCTATTGAATAAAATGAGCTGTAATTAAGAAATTCTTTCAATTTTCTTTTAAATGCTGGTTGACTATCTGTCAAAGTGTTAATACTATTTGCCAAATGACCGAAGTTTTTTGTGGCAGCATAATTCATCCCTTTGTGTGCCAATGTGAGATTTAATCCAGAATAGTGAATGTCAGCCCTTCTTCTAGTGTTGTAGCTATACACCTCTCTGGTATTTTTGAATTGGGGTGGGTTATTGATGACAAATTTCATAGGTGAATATATGTATTGCGAAGGTACTGTGAATATGTCGAGTTCCTTAAACAAATGTCTGCAAGGTGATCTTGGGTGGGCTCCAGCTATTATTCTGATTACACACTTTTGTGCAATGAATACAATCTCTCTTAATGACGAATTGCCCCAAAATATGATGCCATATGAAAGCAGTGAATGAAAATAGGCGTAGTAGGCTAATCTATTGACATGTTTATCACCAAACTTTGCAATAACCCTAATAGCAAAAGTAACTGAACCTAACCGTTTGAGCAGATCATCGATGTGTTTCTTCCAATTCAATTTATCATCAATGCACACACCCAGAAATTTTGAGTATTCTACTTTAGCAACAGACTTCCGTTCATAGTCTATATTTATCAATGGTGTTATGCCATTTACAGTGCAGAATTGTATAAACTGTGTTTTCTCAAAATTTAGTGAGAGTCTATTTGCTGAGAACCACTTAATAATTTTCTGAAATACGTTATTTGCAATTACCACAGCTTATTCTTGATTCTTGGCTGTGATTACTATACTTGTGTCATCAGCAAAATGAACTAACTTTGCATCTTCATGAATGTAGAGAAGCAAGTCGTTAATATATATTAAGAACAATAAGGGACCCACGACTGAACCTTGTAGGACACTATTCTTGATACCTCCCCAGTTAAAGGACTCTGCCGGTTTTTTTAGGCTATCTGTACTGTTAATTTCAACCTTCTGCATTCTTCCAGTTAAGTACGAATTAAACAATTTGTGCACTGTCCCAGTCATACAATAATACTTAAGCTTATCTAGAAGAATTTCGTAATTCACACAATCAAAAGCGATGAGAGCCTTACGAGAATAGAAGCAGAATCCCCAAGCTAAATAATCTTCCAGGATAAGCGAAAACTAACTCCATTTCATCATAGCGACACACGAAAGTCACCAGCTCAAAATAACTGAGTTCAACATGATGATTTACAAATTAATGCACACGAGATGTTGAGTGGAAACTCATACTCTATTGACATTTCTGTAATGAGATCGAAAAAGTAGTATTGTTTCCCTTGATGTAGCTCAGTGCAAGAGGGCAACTGTTTACCCAGCAACAACCCAAAAAGTTCTCGTGTTCTGCATATTTTCACTCAATACTGTAATACAGAATACTGTTGTGGCCTAGCTCATTTTCTAAGAAAGTCAGTCTTCATTGCTGAAAAACGTACAGTAAGAACAACATGTGGTGCTCACCAACGACCATCTTGCTGAGATCCGTTTAAGTAGTTGAGCATTCTTACTACTGCTCCACAGTATGTTCATCCCCTCATGAAGTTTCTAGTAAGTTACCCGCTACAGTTCAAAAGGAACAATGATATACATTATTACAATACCAGAAGCAAAAACAACGTTCATTACTCCACGTTATGGTTTCCTTTAGCATAAAAAAATGGGCCCACACCTTCTAATAAAACTTTACACAGTGATATAAAATGTCTGAGAGACAACAATGTAAAACTTCATAACATACTGAAAACGTTCCTCCTTGACGACTCCTTTTATTCCGTAGAAGAATTTCTGTTATAGTAATGTGTAAAAGGTGGTGGGTACGAATTACTCATATCTGCATATTAAATAAATAATACCTAAATTTTCAGTATATTGCCATGTTTACAAATTAATTTGTGATGTGACTGTAAGATAGCTTGTTACACCATTACGATTTATCGTGGAAAATTATCCATGGAACGTGAAATTAATTAACTAAAGTATCTTCTTGCTACACCCGTCAATATCGTGCCAACACTCCCTGCAACTGTACACGTTCAGCTGAGACTACATCAGAATTACGCCTTGTCATATGAATCAAATTAGGTTTCATGTAATTTTCAGCTATTCTGAAGGTCAATTATATGGATAATTCAATGCATCTAACTGACATTCGGAGACCGTCGCAAATAGCCAGTTCTGTTGGCATGCAAATCGTGTTTATAATATATCGACTGAATCTGACTAATAGGGTGCTGAAAGGGCTAAAAACATTAAAAAATAAAAATTACTAAAAATCCCAAAAGAAAATCAGACAGAATGTTATTGTGACATGTATCATAAACTGCCATTGGTTAGAGGATCATGAAACTGCGTTTAGCCTCTGCAGCGCTTTACGAGAGTTATAAGTATAGTTTTATTGTTTTATTTAGTGTAATAAAATCGAGTGTACCAGCATCTTTTACACAAAACTTATCAGAATCCAGATGTTCTGATATTTTACATCCACTGCAGTAACTCAATTGCTTCAAAAAGTGCTTTAAAAAAAAGTCTAAATTAATGTGAGCTTCCCTTTCAGGTTTGGCAATACCGTGTTCTCACTGCGAAATGAGACGGTTATGACTTCGGAAACATGTTTAAAAGCTGGGAATAATTACTGAGAAGAAATCAATTAGGAAAACTTGAACGCAGAACAAGTAATTACAAGTAAAAAGGTTGATACCGAAAGCGACGGATATTCTCAACCGATTTTATGTAGTGGACGAAAGTCTGTTATGTAACATTAGAAATAACTTTTATGTAAGTCATTTTCACTTCGGGATATCGATTAGGAATACATCGAGAGGTGACTAGACTTTCAAAAAGAGCGTTTCCATTTAGACGAACGTGGTACAGGTCCCCAAAAGTAAAACGACCTTTTTCTTTAATTTTTCCTTTTTCAATGACTAAAATGGTTATTTAAATATTCACTCCACTTTTTTCGCTAGCTTCCTCCACCGTCTCGTCTAGCTCCGGTCTTCGGATCGCAATGACCGGCCAAAGCAGATAACTACGGTCAAGCACTACACTTCTGTCACTATCCGGCCGCCGACTGTAGCCCTTTCTCCCTTTCATCAGTCGTCCGACCTCTTCACCTCAGTTTAGCGCTTGTATCCAACTTCCTGAATTATGTATCGAATACATTCCATGTACACCCTTACAGTTCCTACCCTCTACAGCTCCCTCAGGTGCCTTGTAAACTACTTCTTGATGTCTTGACACATGTTCCTCTCTCAGCCGATTCTGCAGCATCTTATATCAGGCCAGCCAATTTCAAGCATCTTTCTATAACAACACATTTAAGTGCTTCGATTCTCTTGTTTCCCGCTTTTCTTACAGTCCAAATCTACAACTTTAAAAATTTCTTCCTTTAACGAAGGCCTCTATTTCTTTCTAGTAGATTTCTTTTCAGCAGGAATGTTTTATTTGCATTTTTTACCGTTTGTCGCTAGTTTATGGCATTCTTCATTTGCATGTGCTAGTCTGTTATTTGTGTCCTTGCATCTCTCCAAGACGAAGAATGGCGCTACATTTTTCTTCTGTATGTCGCCAGTTTTTGGCATTCTTCATTATTTGTGTCTTTCTTACATTTACCCTCAACCCATAGTGTGTGCGTATTAGACCGTTCGTTGCATTGAACATGCCCTATCGTTCGTCCTCACTGAAAACAGCACAGTCATCTGCAAACCTTGTCATTTATATCCTTCCGTCCTGAATTTTAGCTTCTACTACATATAGACTTAACATCCATGTTTTACACCCCTGATAATACTAGTACTTCGTTCTTCATCTTTCGCTCCTGTAAAAGTTGTATATTACCTTTACTCCACTGTAGTTCACACGTACTATCCTGAGAATTTCGAATGTTTTGCGTCATTTTACATTCTGAAACGTTTTTTGTTGGAAGAAAAATGTTATGAACCGATCTTGCTTTTCCTTAAGTTTTGCTTCCATTATGAAGCGTATCTTCGTTTACTTTCGCTAAAGCCAAACCGATCCTACAATACCGTAGGGAAGAAGCAGCAAGGGCTCCTTTGTAAGAAATGAACGATATGTGATGACCGCAGCCTTGTGAACCAGGCACGCTGTTAACATTAAGGCCAATTCATACTGTCCGTCACACTAATATCCCGTCACGGTACAGTCACATCGAGGTGTATTCACACTGTCCGTAAAGTCACGGCACGTGATGTCAACTCGCATTGATGTCCTCAACCGTCCATTTCGCGGGAATTACGATCTTCGCAAGATGATTTTCAACTGTTTTTGTTTCGGCGTCAAGTGAAGCGCCGGAACACCAGTCGGGAACGACAAAGCAGAGAAAGGCCTCCTTTTGTACGGGCGACAAAACGGGATTCTCTCCGGCTTTGTTTTTATTAAAACATCGGCGGGTGCTCACACCAAGATATACAGCCTAGTAATTTCAGCAGGCAGGATACTTTGCTCGACACCACCCGACAGCAAAATTGTTTAGTTTCTTGGCGTTTTGTCGGAATGTCGAGCGCGAGTGGTACCTTGGGGTCGAAGCGGTCTACCGCTGTAGACAGAAAGCGCGTTTTGTTGTTGCCGTGAGCCGAGTCGCCGGCCGTTTGGAGGTCTCAGCTGCCGCAGAGCCAGGCTCTGCTCCCTCCAAAGTTAGGGAAATTGTGGGTAGGCCCAGGAAACTGGCTGCGGAACCAATGATAAAGGTTTCCGTCAGCGCGTCCACCAGCGCAGTAGGGCCAGCAATGCAATCAGGTAACCTAAAGGTGCTATCGAAGGTTGTAACTGGCACCCCCTGGCACCAGCCCCCTTTTCCGCTCCAGACATTGCTACAAACACACCAAACGCTGTAATGCACAAAACACCAACAGCATCATACATAGTCAGTACTTGCGATCTCACCCTCTTCCACTCGTCCTAAGCCCACTCCTGCTTTCCAGTGCCACTAACAACCTCCCGAACTACATTGTATCCCTGAATAAAGGCAAGCAGACGACCTGTCAGCCGATCGGAATCCTTCCCAAACCCACCGCCTCGACCCAGCCCTCTACCCGATCCCAATACCTAAAATCCCCCCCCTCCCCCCCCACACACACAAGTCCACTTCATCCAAACAGCGGCGTGCAAAGAAGGGCCGCGAGGATAACCACTCCAAGAGTAAGAAAAGGTCCACTACCCCTACCTCAGCCACCCCTTCATCCTCTGAGGATCCTCCACCATCGACAGCAGCTGTTGTCACCCTGGGAGGGAACCAGGAAACCATCGCCCAAGAAGGGAGCTGCGTAACCAGGCAGGATTTGGAGGATTTCGTGTTGGTGAACAAAACCTTTCGTCAGCCGAGGCTTCCGGCGGCCCGGGAAGTAGAACTGACCTCGAACCGGTTTCAGGCAGTGGCTGATGAATCAGAGGTAACACAGAAGAACACTACTAAACACAAACTTAGAAACACATAACCTACCACCTCCCTCCAAATGTCGCGGAATTTCCTCCAAATTATAAGGAACTCTCCGAACTGTTAGAAACAGAAATTGTGGGGGACAGCTTTAAGGCAAAACCTGCTGGTAGTGACAAAGTAAAAATTACCGTACATACATTGGAACACTACAACACAGTCAAAACACTTATCACCAACAAAAACCTACCCCACTACACGTTCACTACGACAAAAACACGAAACAAAAATATTGTCATCAGAGACCTTTCAAGACGCCTGTCCCCTCAGGCTATTAAAACAGAGCCGGCCGAAGTGGCCGTGCGGTTAAAGGCGCTGCAGTCTGGAACCGCAAGACCGCTACGGTCGCAGGTTCGAATCCTGCCTCGGGCATGGATGTTTGTGATGTCTTTAGGTTAGTTAGGTTTAACTAGTTCTAAGTTCTAGGGGACTAATGACCTCAGCAGTTGAGTCCCATAGTGCTCAGAGCCATTTTTTATTAAAACAGATCCGACTGCCCATGTATTCGTCGTCAAAGGTGTTAAACAGATGGGCAAAGTTGCAAGCAAATATCCTTTACTCCAGGTCACTCTGCCAGTTATCCTCCAAAGTAAAAGGGAGATAAAAATGGTTATGGCTGTGACTGTAACCACTGAGCCACTGCGCCGCAAAAACAAGGCGGTGCTGTGCTTCAGGTGACAGGGACTGAACCGTATCGATGCACACTGCACCATGGCAGTAAGATGCAGGAAGTGCGCCGAGGTCCGAGACACGAGATCCTGTACACTAAAACCCACAGACCAACAAATCAGGTGTGCACCGTGTGGCAAAGGCACACAGTGGGTTACCAAGGTTGTGAGGTCCATAAAAGACACACACAGCTGGCAAAAGGCGCAAAGGCCGCCCCCCACACACAAAAACAAAACACCACCACCACCTCCAGACACACAATGAACTAAAACACACCGACACATACAGACAAGAATTGGGTTAAACCAAGACTCGACACACCAAGGGCAACGTACGTCGAAGTGGTTTCTCCACAAAGAAGTCACGAAAGCATAGCTCTGTCACCAAAACATCAACCACAAACACAAAAACAACACCGGGTAAGACAAAACAAAATCGACCAGGTCTGCAACAGAGAAAGCTTTAGGGAACCTGTAACACAACCTGCAATACAGAGTGCAAAGCTCTCCCCAGCAGTTCCCAAAAAAACCCTATTGGATCAGCTGTTAGGCATGATGGTCCATACCGGGAACCTCGTCATGGGAATGAGGGAATTAAGGGAGGCACAGAAGCCAAACACGCAGATCATCGTAGCATTTCAGTTAGCAGTCGAGCAGTCGCTCCCCTCTGCGACTTCACCAGTAGCAGCAAGACCATAGCATGGATAGACGACCAAACATCCAAGGCCTGACAATGTGCGTCTTTAAGGCAGACGGCATTGTTAATCAATTCAGAGAATTCATGAAGGAATTCTCAAGCGACATTGCATGATGGCGGAAACCCACCTCAGTCCGGGAATCAAAGTGACAATTCCCAATTACAACAGTTACTGTGCAGATAGGCCAACCCAAGGCGGAGAAGTGGCCAATCTACATAAAAAGCGGGATCCCCCACCACCAGGTATACATACCAGCTACAAATAAAATCGAAGCAGTGTCAGTAGAAGTAACCACTGCCACTGGACCCCTAACAGCAGTTGGAATCTACTCCCCCCCCCTCCCTCCCCCCCCCCTCCCCAATGACAAAATCGACGAGAGAGATATAGCAGCTTCAGGCAAAATTGAGAGCAAACTCCTAATAGGAGGCGACTTCAATGCCAAGCACCAAGACTGGAAATCTAAAATAACCTATAGAGCAGGCGACAAACTGCAACAGCTAGCGCTCAACCACCACTTTGAAACATGGGGTCCAGTCGAACCTAATCAATTTCCTAAATATGGAGATAGGCACGATGTATTAGACATATCTCTAACTAGGAGGATTACAGGGTTTTTGGCTGCGAGGAGAGTCAACAGAATGTCCTCCGACCACAATCCTGTCACCTTCAAGGTCGATACGGGAGAATGGGTAGCACTCCCGAGGTACCAGTCATCCCACAAACGCACAGACTGGGAGCGATACCGAGAAATTGTCACCTCGGATATCGCTCGCGCACTGTCACCTACTGCCGAAACAGTAGAACAAGCGCTACAGGACCTAACAGGCACCATTTTGCAGGAAGAGGCCACCTCTCCCCCCCCCCCGCCCCTTTCGCTCGGCATAGGGATGGGCCGCCCCCGCAAATACAGCTCCCGTAACATTAGCTATCTCAAATTCGACACAAGAACAGAGTGGCAAAAAGGGTGCAAAACCACCAGAAATCAATTCGCCAGGAGGCTGCTCAATCGACTGCCGAGTGAGCTGAAGGTAGCCTTCAATGAGCATAGAAACCAGCAATGGCAAAACTGCCTCACAGCTCTCAAAGTAGATAATGACACACTACGCCACCACCACACGGCGAGCAGGGTCTGGCCCACAGCCAAGCTGAAAAGGCCAACGCCCTCGCATACTCCTTCGAGAAGCAGTTTCAAGCAGCTGAACCCCAGGATGAAGACCATGGCTGTCTTCCTCAATGCTGAGGAAGACCCAGACGATGAACCCCCACTTTTTGCACCCGAAGACATGGCAAAAGTAATTAAGTCCCTCCCCAGAAAAAAGGTGTCAGGACACGACAATATCACGAATCAGTTAGTTAAAAACCTGACTCGGTTACGATTCTGTATATTAAGTTTTATGAATACTGTTTATACTGAATCGCTAAGTATATTTCTGAGGTATGGCCAACGAACTTGATCTTCACACCTCTCCCAGTATATCACACACATTTAATTCCTAATAAATTACAATGAACAATGAAATTTTACATATATTTGATGTTGCGAATAAAATTCATCAGCAGGCAGTGTTAAGGACAAGCGTTTAAATTACTCTAAATAGAGTGTAAAAGTAAAGCTTAAAACAGAAAGTCAAACGTTTTGTGTAATGATTTGTCTAAAAGTATGAAATAAAAAATTTAGGGAAAAATTTGATGCAACTCATTTTCTGTTCATGATTTCGAGCATCGTTCAGAGGCATGTAGAACGTTTCTCTCATCTTATTTCTTTTACACAAATCATTTCACGAAATATTTGACTAATTTCTGCCATTTTTGAATTTCAAGTTTTATTCAGAAAGTATGATCTTACTGCCTCCTCGTTTGCCTTCATAACGTATTTGATTCGATGGAAGCCTTTCTGACATTTAAATACCGCACCGATGTATCTTTTTATGTGAAAAATAGCTAGGTCTTGAACAGATGACAGTTTTGACACTTCCTTTACAGCAGATTTTCGTGAAATATTTCAATTTTTCCTCAGCTTATTAATTAAGTTTTCGTTAATTACTCTGATTACTATCAAACAGTTAAATATTTTCACGCCAAACTATACCTCATGCTGGTCGCTTTGATACCCCGTGTACCTGTTTCTCTCCCTTTGTCTGGCTTTGAAAATTTGGACAACACCTCGTGGTGTAAGTCGTATGGAGTTTTGTTTGCGCTTTGCTCTCGCGTTTACAAAAACCTATCGAGTGTTAATCATATGACAAAATAGTCCTTTCTGCGTGCTCTCATTTCCAAAATTGGTCGTTTCATTATCTTGAACCTTTTATGAGGTAACACGATTTTTACGACCACTTGATTCCTAAAGCGCAGGAATGGTTAAAACCCGCCGCGAGCGACCCGTCCGCTGATATAACAACCAATATCTCAAGAATGAAAAGAGATATCATTCCGGTTTCAACTTTAAATGCAATTTAGATATATTGGTTACATTTCATACGCAATAATATATGGCCTTAAATGAACTATACAGAATGTCTACACAATGTGATTTTACCTCTGCAAATTCTTAAAAATTTCGAGCAGCCATGTACTCAATTTCGGTGCACCACAGTAACTATAACGAATAACGAAAATAATTTCAGACCTTTATCGTTTAAAGATATCAAGGTATAGGTTGTGGAAGAATCAAATTTTTTCACCGAATAGTTCCATTAAAATCGAGTTCATAGCTGCCGTCGTGTCCACTCCACTGCCTTGCCGAGAAGACACGTGGCTGTCGCTCCGTGTCGCGTGTGATGCAGCGACCAGATTCAAACACGTTTGAATTCAAATGTCGCCAGGGGCAGCGGGAGACTGTCAGCGACACAGATGTCGCTCACTTAAGACACTTCCATAACTACACTTGCGATTGTGTTCTGTCGCCTGAAGCTGTCGCGTGCTGTCGCTCGCTTCTGTCGCTCATGTAGGACGTGGCCTAAGACGTTGTACTTGAAAGTCGCTTGCCCGGTATCGACAGACAAACACGATAATGCAGTGCCTGTGTTATTCCGATTACGATGCAAAGTTCCTTCGGGCACGCATGCATGTCTAAAGGAACTTTGCATCGTAATCGGAATAACACAGGCACTGCATTATCGTAGGTATCAAATAACTTCTTTTCCTAGGTTCAGTTCTGTCAGACTTCTCTGTCAGGGACCGTCCCCGCCAGACTTTTCACCCACAGCTCTTCGGCTGGGCGTCTCTGCAGCCAGAATCCTCTCCATTTAGATGAGCTCATTTCAATTTAGCCACAGATGCAAATTGTTGGCATGAAACTAGTGACTAATTCTGCAGCCATTTCATCCTCCACCTGCAGGTTGACATGATAAGATCTAGACGTAAGAGTGAGCCAGACAATAAAGATAGTAAAATAATTTTTACTGAATTTCGGTAATTTCAGGCTTAATTCTGAAGAGTTTCTTTCAGATATTACCATCAATATGCTTTCAACTCCGGCCACAGATGCAAAAGTATATCGATCTCTAGCGCTATCTGATATGCTTGTGTTACAGTCAGACTCCTTACATTTTGTGCAGGAGGCGTTGGCTTGTGACCTCATGATGCCACAGTTACATCCACTAAACTTAAATGTTGTAGAAATTTTTTTGTTTGGATCTAAGAAGTGATTAAACTCTCTAAACCAATGAATAACAGCTGAAGAATCATCGTTCAAGTGTTTTAGGGGACTTTTATTTATTTATCATAAACTTGTGTGTGTTAGAGGGGTTTAACTTGTGGTGTGTGCTAGAGATCTGAGAATTCTTATTGTAGGCTGATGCGTTTTTTTTGTTTTTTTTTTTTTTTTTCAAACGTTCAGTGTGTAAAAATTCAGTAACTGGGTTAGTATAAGAGCGAAAGCGAGAAGTTTAGCAAGAATGGTCGAGGTAAACAGAGAGACCATTCAGGGAATTCACATACTGTATGCAGTGGTTCAGGTATGGAGGTACAACAGGAGAATTTTCAGAACATAGGTTCTAGCAGCCCATTGGGAACATCTTAACGAAACGAAACTAATATGGGCATTGAGCAAGGTCAGAAAAAATAGATAACGAAGTGTCCGAAGCTGGGCTTAGGAGAGGAGATAAGAGTGACATTTCACGTATAGACGACAGTTCAGAAATAAGAAGCCAGAGAAGTGCAGCACGGAGTGATGCCACTCATGGGCGCACAGCCCAACCAGATTCAGTATTCGAATTGGAATGCTTTCTAATTGCACAGTTCGAGAAGATCGAAAATTAAGATGGGAACGAGCCAGGGAATGTGAAAAATTACGTGAGATTTAAAAAAGTGAAAAAATATTTAAGATAAAGGATGAGGACAGTGAAGATCTGGGTGGCAGTTGCCAGCTGTCAACACTGAGAATAGGATGCCAAACACGTGAAGACAGCGTCAGGTGGTGTTCCTCTGGTGCCAAGGAGGACTGTGCCTGGAAACCAAAGACGTGACTGTGACTAGTGCAGTGTACCCCTTAGGCTGTGGAGCCAAGAGTCAGTTATGAAACGTGTCATTTCGTAAGACACGTTAGGAGTGATTTATTCCAGTGTTAGCGAACTACAAGTAATGGTGTTTCTCTCAATGAACGTGTTTTTGTATTATGGCCTTAAATGTCTTTTTTCTATTGATTTTGGAACCAGCAATATTTCTCGTACAAATGTTATGGTCTTTTAGAACAGTTTTTGGAAGAATTTAACTTAATGTTTTACTAATTATATTTCATAATACTGTAGCTAATAAGTGGTATCTCTCCTGTATTATAATTACACTTCCTTAAGTCCAAGTTACTTCCATCCACAGACTGTTACTTCTAAATTCCAGTTTCACAGCACCATCAGGATCTTACCAGGTCGCTTTTGCCCATATGAAAGTGTTATAGTGATGCTATAGGGACCAGAGAATATAAGTGGAAATATTTTGGAGAAAGGAATGATTGATCTAGTGAAGCCGCGTTTAGTAAATACCAAGTAAAGGTACGCGAAGAGAACTGTGCAACTATGCTGCTGTCGTTACCGTACATACCGCGTCGGTATCCTGAGAATTAGATAAGAGAGTTACGGAGCATACGAAGGCATACAGACAGTTGCTCTTATAAATCAGAAGTTAATTATATAGATTTTTCTTGTAATAAAGTTCACCCGCTACGAAAATACGCTCCTTGAAGACTTGAACACATTCAGTGACACAAATGAAGCAATATTAATGCGAAGCACTCGTAACCAATTCTGTGCACTGGAATGTGGAGCATTTACGTACATGTAGAAGATATCGTCCTGAGCTACTCTACCTGTGCAACTATTGTTGCAGTTAACAACGAGCCAGTGGTATGAAAGATGTCGCTAAATGTATTTTCTAGTGTACAGTCCTTAGTAACGTGGTATGTCAAACTGTAAACCGTGAAATTGCCTTTCTGAAGAGCGGCATCTGCGATGAGTAGGCTGCGCTCTTTCCCGGACCACCTCTGCCACCAGAGGGCGGACGGTGGGCTCAGAAGCTGCAAGTTCCTGCCCTACGTGCAGATATTCACGCTCCGGTGGCCACAATCTCTAGCTGCCTCTGTTGTGGATCCCACTGCTACTTTCGCGCTGGCTTTGATGTTGTAAGCGCAGTGCGCCCGCGACATTCTGGCGTTGTGCGGAATGCGTAGACGTGCAACGCAGGGCACAAAACACTCAGGGGAAAGTGCCCATCTCTGCAGTCACTACATGCAAAGCTCTACACAGTGGTCCCTCCCTCAGATCTGAATTTAATTTTCCGTAACCTAGGGACCAGAACCAACAACATATCATGTAATGGCTATATTGATTGTAAAAAGCTTTAAGCACACGAAAGTGGTCGGACTATTTCCATTTATATTCCGGGTAACACAAAAGAGTCCCTCCACAATCCGTCTGTCAATAGACGGAAAAATCGTAACGTTTTCTATAGGGGCATACACCCAGTGTAATACACGTACAATTATTTGTAACCTATACAGTCATTCCAGGTTTCGCTGCCAGCCGGGGTGGCCGAGCGGTTGTAGGCGCTTCAGTCTGGAACCGCGTGACCGCTACGGTCGCAGGTTCGAATCCTGCCTCGGGCGTGGATGTGTGTGGTCTCCTTAGGATGGTTAGGTTTCAGTAGTTATAAATTCTAGGGGACTGATGACCTCAGATGTTTTGTCCCATCGTGCTCAGAGCCATTTTAGGAAGGTTTTGCAGCCTCTGGTGGAATTAGAGTTTCATTCAGACATTATTAACATGACTGTTTACTATTAATAAACAACCAACTGCAGTCTCAGTAATTTCGGATAACCACGTAGAACACTTACATTGAGGTGACCAAAGTCTTGAAATACCTCCCAATATCGTCTTGTACGTCCTGTTGCCAGCTTTAGTGGAGTAACTCGACATGGCACGCACAAGACAAGTCGTTGCAAGTCACCTATAAAAACACTGAACCATGCAACCTCAATAGCCGTCTATAACTGCGAATGTGCCGCCAGTACTAGATTTTGTGCACAAATTGAACTCTCTGTTACGTACAATAAATGTTCGATGGGTGGCCAAATCATTCTCTCGAATTATCCAGAATTTATCTCAAACCAGTCGCGAAGAATTGTGGCCTGGCGACATGCCGTGTTGTTATCCACAAACATTCCATCGCTGTATTGGAACATAAAGTCCCCAAATGGTCTCTAAGTAGCCTAACATGACCATTTCCAGTCAATCATCAGTCCAGTTGCACCTGAGGGTCCAGTCCACTCCATCTAAACACAACCTACACCATTTTGAAATTATCGCTGGCTTGCGCAGTGCCTTTTTGACAACTTAGGTCCATGGTTTAATGGGATCTACTGCACACTAAAAGCCTGCCATTGGCCGCTACCAACTGAAAACGGGACTAATCTGACCAGAACACCATTTCCGGGCAACTTAGGGTCCAACCGACACGTTCACTACCCAAGGAGCCGTGCTGCAGGCGATGTGACCGTCGTCAGATTCCATAGCCCATTAACTATAAATTTCGCCACACAGTCCTAACTGAAAGGATCGTCGTACGTCTGTGGTTATTTCACTCAGCGTTTGCTTGCCTATTAGCTCTGGCAACTCTACGCAAACGCCGCTGCTCTCGCCGTTATCTGAAGACCATTGGCCAATGCGATGTCTGTTGTGAGAGGTAATGCCTGAAATCTGGTATTCTCAGCATATTCTTCCGAAATAAAATGTCCCATGCGTCTGGCTCATGCTATGAGGCCTGTTCGTGAAGTAAGGTCCGATCGGCCACATAATGGAAACCACTATGAAAATTAAAAACGTTTTATTTGCAACAGTTAGCTACAACTTTCAGTCACTTCTCTACATAGTCGCCGCTCCAATTTAAACATTTGTCGTAGCGTTGTACCAGCTTTTCAATACCCTCGTCACTGAAGGCAGCCGCCTGTGCTTCTGGGCGATTCTCTACGCTGGTCTGCAGCTTGTTGTCTGTGGCATAACGTTGTCTTCATAGCCTGCGGTTCATGTGAGAAGGGATGAAACTCAAGGAGAGTCAGTTATGGGCTCCATTGTGGGTCATCAAATACTTCTCATCGAATTTCACCTGTAGAGAGTGGTCGACAATTATCATGCGGAAGGAAACACAGGACAGCTATGTTACGTGGGCTGCATGACATCAGGCGAAATCTGTCACCAGACCCTCATATTTGGCTGCAGATACTATTGTTCTAAGCATCTTTACATGCTCACTGTGTGCTCAGAAGGAAAGAGTGACGTGACGCGATCGACAGGCATACTAGAGGCACTGCCCAATGCATCTGTGCAAAACTTCATCCGTTTTTCACTGTGATTTCCATTTCGCACACCATCGGACCTTACTTCCCGAATAACGCTCGTACCATTCCGCGCTCGAAGTCTGTTAATTCCCATGGTGCAGCCGTAGCCACATCGGAAACTTTTTCACGTGAATCACCTGTATATAAATGACAGCTCCGCTAAAGCACTGCCCTTTTATGCCCTGTGTACGTGATAATACCGCAAACTGTATATGCGCAAATCGCTGTCGCATGACGTTCAACCTCAGGCTGTCCAACCACAATCTTCCTGTTGCGATATTTATCCGATCAGTGTGGCATAGTTGAGTTTACGTGCTCAAGAAATTGGTCCTGTTTTTGTTATGAGTGCAATTCGTAAGCATGTGGACGGTGATGATAAATTAAAATATGAAGATATTTTTAACCCCGGCAATTTAAAGGGGTGAAGAGGTATGAAAAATCATAAATATTTACCTTCATTATCGAATGCTTGAAGTAGTGTTCGAAAATTTTGAAAAAGGTACCATACGAAGAGTCTTTGTTATTTCTCTTTTTTTTACTATGCAAAGATTTTGAGCTGCGCCAAAAACCCAATTAGAGAGCTACTGCTAGCGTAAATAATAAGATATAGACATCCTTTAGAAAATTGGCGTAGTTTGTAAATTATTTACTAATTGTTGTCAATGTACATAAACGAAACTACTGATAACTTGAGCAGCAGTCTGCGATTGTTTGCTGTTGTGACCGTAATGAACAGGGTGTGGATGTCTTTGAGTGAGTGTAGGAGGAGACAGAATGACTTGGAGTTTCTATATGGTGTGACGAATGTCACAAAGTGTGTAAAATTGTAAGCTGAAGCAGATGTGTAAGCAAGCCAGCCTGAAATGTTACAATAAAGTTTAAGCTGTGCGCTGCCTGAAACAGTCACATCGTTCAAATTTTAAGGTTTCTTGTTTATTTTTGTGATTCAAGCAAAATGAGGCGTGCTTTATATTTTCACTGCGTGTCTCGTATTTCATATTTGTGTTCTCAAAATTTTTCAAACATTAGTATTCAGTAGACTGTACATTCCTCCACACAGGTCCTGAGTAAAACAGTGTGATCTTTGGTGGTTGCAGTACTGTCGTTGCTGTCAGTTTCTTAAGCTAACCTTATGAGAGAGTCGGGATATGGCTACTAAACAGTTTCGAAAAAGCATACAGAGCAAGAAGAGAGTATTAAGTGCGTAATATGGAATTTGTAAAAAGTAAACTTTACAAGCGGAAACATTTTAGGTGAAGTGTTGCTGCACTAATTACTTAGGTGTAATATATATTTTTTAAAACGCAAAGTTTTAGTGGATTTTTTTCTATTGCTGCTCTAGTATTAGTCCTAGTCGAATGAAAGGGAAAATTTGTCAAAATTCAATGAAGGCATGGTTGGGTGATAAAATCTGGGGCCGCTGGCAGAGTGTGGTAACAGTCAACAGCCAGCGGGACAGGCAAGGTGAAAGTGGCACTCGCGGGGGCGGAGCTGCGACGGCAGTATTACACGCATAATTTGTTTTGAGTGGAGCAACAATGAGGGAGAAAATTGCAGTGTTGCTTTAAGTTATTGCGATATATGGTACGGGGCACTAGACCAGGAGCAAGAGTGGCGATTCGTAAGCAGCTGACGTGTGGGAATTTATCACTACCATACTTTCTGTCTCTCTCTGTCACTACGTCAGAAACGAAGGAAAAACTGTTATAAATAGACGGACAATATTAGCTTGGGATAGAGTGTGCCAGGTCAGTCGAGCATTGGAGTGGACCTGTGATCGTCTTCGCTCGTAGAGGCCAGTCTGGCAGAAGTGTTAAAATTATTCTGCATATATTTGTGTTCTGTTTTCTATGCACTTGTTCGGGCTATATTCAGCCTCCAGGGACACAACACCGAGGCGGAACGGAATGGCAGCCTGGAACTTAAAGATTGCACAGTCTGCCTGAAAGAGGGCAGTGACAGTGGTCTGCAGCGGGTTCAGGAGGAGCTCGGTTCCACTCGGGTCTACGGGCCACATTCGGTTCCCACCTGGCGTACCGGGGTCCGGGCGAGGCGTATGCTGCAGTAGATGCAACAGCGCGGCAACAACGTCAGAGACAGCAGCGGTTGCTGCCTTCTGGCAAGCACCACTAGTGGCAAGTTGCAAGTTGCAGCACAGCATCCAAGAGGGCGCGGGTTCGACGCAGGTCCTGTCGTGGGAACAGTGGCGGCCTGAGGGCCATTGGTGACCAGTACACCCATCTTCGTTCCATGGTCGGACAGAGCAGGCCAAACGGGGTGGAGGGCGGCGAGGACCAGGGACTGTAGCAGTCTCCGGAATCGCAGGCTGCAGCTCGGCGCAAATCGCAACGCATCGGCGGGCAGCGACCATATGAGTGCGGCCGACTTCCAGAGGGCAGCCTTGATGGTGGCAGCAGTGGCGTCAGCATACCAGGAGTCTGCTAAGTCGGCTGGACTCGCAGGACAGCTCCCAGGGAACACGCCGACAATACGAATCACCCAGAAAGTACTGTAAATTATCTGAACCAACGAATGTTATCGAATACCACTGTATCACTCCGCACTGCCCCTTAACGCTCTTCAACTTCCTCTGCCTCCTGACAAAATACAGCGCGGTGGATCCCGGCTTCAGATCTGCTATCTGAAGTCCCAGGTTCGACACACCAACCACGCAACAGTGGCGTCAGAAGTGGAGCCGGTTACAGTGCTGGTAACGGATTTCCACTCCCACATCTTATGTCGAGCAAGTAGCGTTAGATATGCCTGTGTAGAGGGGGTAGTTGAATTGTTCGATTCATGATGAGAGCTCATGCATTTCTTGTTACATATCGTCATTCGATGTTCGTCCATATCAGTATAGAGAGGAAAACAGGGCTGTTCACTTGCAAAAATGGTTCACATGGCTCTGAGCACTATGAGACTTAACTTCTGAGGTCATCAGTCCCCTAGAACTTAGAATTACTTAAACCTAACTAATCTAAGCACATCACACACATCCATGCACAAGGCAGGATTCGAACCTGCGACCGTAGCGGTAACGCGGTTCCAGACTGTAGCGCTTAGAACCGCTCGGCCACTCCGGCCGGCTGTTCACTTGCACACGAGCACGATGTGGATGGGTAAGTGACGTTTGATTTAATGTTTATGTGTCATCCTTTTGTGTTTTGAAGGGTTAAGTATGAGTTTGGATAGATATTTTAAAGGTGTCTTTCGTAAGGTCCGAGGAGTCTGTAGATATATCTGGATTCAGGGGAAATTGGGGACATGATAACATAGCGCCTAAGTGATGTAATTTTTGTAACCTGACAGATGACAGATTACCGTGTCCATAGAGGGTGCAAAAGAGTTGTTTTATTTGTAAGAGATTTGGTCTTTTGTGTGAAAATGTTCAGAATATAGATGGGCGATGATTCTTCGCAAGAACTAAGTTTAAGGGGTAGCAGAGTGAAATTAATGGTAACAGTGGAGCTATAAGCAAGAAAGGTGGAAACACGGCCAGCAGCGGAGGCTGCAGCGATAACTACTGTGGAACCTGTAGCCACTCTAACGGAACAAATTCGGATATTATCAGAGGTGAGGATAAGGGACAAGAAAAAATATGAAGAATTAGCAGGGAGATTTGAGGCACTGCAAGTAGGGTAAGGGCTGTCAGATAAAAGTGAATTACAGGTGATGGAGTGTCATAGACCGTTTGACCCGGCAATCGCGGCATTCGTTAACCACTTTTCGGGTAAAGCAATGAAGGATGTGTCGGTATTCCTCAATGACATTATCGCAATGACTGAGGCCAATAGGTCTTCGGATGTTGTAATGTTGAGAGTGGCGAAGTTAGACTTGATAAGGGATGCCAAGTCGTACATATTGTACCATGAAACGTTGATCAATGTGGAGACGTTTTCAGACCTTGAGGCTAGGTTACGCAAGAGGTACCAAAAATAGAATAGTATAAGGTTTTTCGTGAAAAATTAATTTTCTTAATTATGAGGACAAATGAGACTGTGGAGGTTTTCTCATACAGGATTAGAAATGTCATAGAATGGGGAGACTAATAGAGTGCTGTTGCAAGAGGTTGAGAATAGGGCGTTAGATGTGTTCTTGCGGGGAGTACCGCTGGAGATGTCACGTCGCGTGAGAATGAAGGATTTCAGCGATCCTGCGGCAGCTCTAAGGATCGCCACGTAGTTAGAGGAGGTAGATTATGCGACGAAGCAAAGGGTGGAGCACAAAGTTCTGGCAACGGGAATTAAGTGTTATGGTTGTGGACAGATAGGGCATATTAGGAGGTAATGACAGCTTTAGTTACGGTGCTACTCATGTGGGAAAATGGGTCACCGGGCAGTGAACTACAGATGTTAAAGTAGGGAGGAAACTCGGCGGCAGCAGCCGTTAAAAGAGAACGGGATTGCTTCAACCATCGGAGAGCAGTCGCAGGGAAATTAAGTAATGCGCTTGTAGGCGCACGGACGGAATGCTGCTTATTAGGCTTGGTGAACGGAGGGGAACAGAGGTTTCTGGTTGACATGGGGGCACACGTGTCTGTTATTAGTCTAGACCTGCCTAGCAGGAGAAGGCTTGAGTGACCACGTTACAGGTTACGTGGGGTTGGAGATAATAAAGTGGAGTCATTTGGTACGACGATACTGCAATTTGTGATCGTAGGAAGTTTAGTGAGCAGGTAGAGGTGTTACCATGTGTCGGTGGGGGTATTCGGTGATTCTCGGACTCGACTTCCTTGACAAACATTGTGCGAGGATAGATCTTTGGCAACAAACAGTGGAACTCGGTGGAACGACGTTCTGCATGAGGGAAACGGCTGGAAATGGACGAATGTCGAAAGGCGCACTGAACATGAAGGTGACGGCAGGCACACTGCGAACGGATTCATTAATGTCGACTAGTAGGATAACATACTGGCAGGTACATGGAGGGTAGTTTGGGTTTCGATCAATATGGAGTTACCAAAGGATACGTTGTACATGGTGGAGCCACTCTCGAGTAATGAAGAGTTGGGTAATGCGCACTATTTCATACGGAGGAATTAGTTCACGCAAGTTATGTGGAAGGAGATTATATGGTTCCTGTAAGTATAGATAACTTCGGCAGAGCGGATTTTAGCTTGCCGAAAGAGTAGTTATTGGCCACGTTGGGGTTTTTGATGAGGATGACCTTGATAGGGAGGATTTAGAGGCAAGCCATAAGCAAAACATCAATGCAGCACAATTAGGGGGAAAGTTACAGCATTTGCAGGGAGACGGCATAGTCGCATTGGAGGAATTGTTAGTGACATTTAGCGATTTATTCGTACCGGAGGGTAGGTTACCGGCAACACTGATTACAAAGCATCACATAACAGCGGAGGATAATAAGCCAGTGTTTAGGAAACCGTATAGGATAGCAAGTCATACGCGACTGCTACTATAGAAGTTTATAGAACAACAACAAAGGGATCGAGCCATAGAGCAAAGCGATAGTCCATATTCAAGCAATGTAGTTCTCGTACCTAAGAAGTCAGTGGATGGTACGAGGAAGTATAGGTTTTGTTGTGATTATAGGTTTCTGAATGCGAAAACCATGTTGGATGCATATCCGAATATCACAGACACATTGGACAATCTGGGACAATGTAAGTATTTTACGACGATGGATTTACGGAGTGGATACCATCAATTGGAAGTAGCGATCGAGGATAGGGCAAATACCGCTTTTACTGTTCCTGGGGGACACTATCAGTATAAAAGTATGCCGCTCGGATTGAAGAATGCACTGGCAACATTTCAGCGATTATTAGACGGGATTTTATGGGGACTGAAACCAAAGACATGTGTGGTTTACCTAGATGCCATTATAGTATTTTCGAAGGATATATCAGAACTTGTATCGCATTTAAGAGAAGTCTTTAGAAGATTGCGGATGGCACGGTTAACATTAACTTTAGAAAAACATAATTTTGTGCAGACGCAGGTCAAATATTTTGGTCATGTAATCAGTGAACAAGCGGTTCAAACCGATCCTCTTTTAACAGAGGCAGTTCAAAATTTTCCGTCACCATGTACAATGAAGCAGTTACAATCTATATTGGATTATGTTCTTATTGTCGTAATTTGTGGAAGATTTTGCTAATATAGCTGAGCTGTTAACAAAGCTTTCAAAGAAAGGTGTTAAATTTTAAAAAAATTGGTTCAAATGGCTCTGAGCATTATGGGACTTAACTGCTGTGGTCATCAGTCCCCTAGAACTTAGAACTACTTAAACCTAACTAACCTAAAGACATCACACACATCCATGCCCGAGGCGGGATTCGAACCTGCGACCGTAGCGGTCGCGCGGTTCCAGACAGTAGCGCCTTTAACCGCTCGGCCACTCCGGCCGGCTGTTAAATTTCAGTGGATGGAGGAATGTCAGGAAGTTTTCGATAAATTAAAGATGACCTTAGTTTCTGGTCTGGTATTGGTGTTTCCGAATTTTGAAGAATACTTTATCTTACCATGTGACGCTTCAGATGGCGCAGTAGGATGTGTTTCGGGACAAATGGTGAATGGACAGGATCATCCAGTGGTGTATGCTTCTAGACAGTTGAATAGGGCGGAGCGCAATTATTTCACAACGGAAAAGATGTTGGCTGTAATATATGGAGTAACGTATTTTCGTTGTTACCATTATGGTAGGAAGTTTAAGGTCGTGACGAATCATGGAGCATTGAGATGATTACTGGGACTCAAGGATTCTTCTAGTCGGTTAAGACGGTGGGCTCTAAAATTAAATGAATTTGACTTTGAAGTAATTAATAAGCCAGCGTAGAAGCACTGGAATGCAGATGCATTAAGTGGCATATTAGACACATGAGAAGGAATGGGTAAGAGTGTTGCGGAATCGAAAAGGGCACAAGCAGAGGATGAGGTGTTCCAGGGTTGTAGGACTGAACCACATTTCATTGTGGAGGGAAATTTGTTGTGTAGATTTATCAGGTGCTGACCACAAGTAGTGGTACCAAAGAATTTGAGAGAGGAAGTCTTAAAGCAGGGCCATGATCATGTGCTTTTGGGGCATGGTGGTCGTCGAGTAACGGAAAGCCGAATAGCAGAACGATTTTGGTGGTGCAGTCGGAGAAGGGGCGTGGAACTATTCATAGCAAATTGTGTGCTATGTGCGCAGCGAGCGTATGTGGCGCGCAGAGGAATTCCATTGTAACAGTTACCAGAGGCTTGGAAACCATTCGAGTATATAACACTAGATATTTGTGGGCCGTTCAACAAAACACCGGCAGGGAATCGATACGTTTTAACTATAATTGATCACTTTTCACGGTTTCTAGCCACGGTCGCAATACCAGACCAACAGGCAAGCACGGTAGCACAAGCTTCAGTCAATAACTGGTTATTGAAGTTTGGGGTGCCTGATACCATAATTACGGTTCAGGGAACGATTTTCATGTCTGAATTAATATCACAACTGTGTCGTCTATTGAGAATTAAAAAATTACGAACCAGCCAATTTCATCCGTAGGCGAATGGCAGAACGGAGCGAGTACATTGGACAATTTCTAAAATACTAAGTTATTATGTGAGTGGAAACCATGATAAATGGGAGGTTTATCTTCCATACGTGGTATCGAGTTATATCACTAAGATACATTCGGGGGTCGGAATGTCATCATTCGAGATGGTCTATGGAAGAAAGACGTCATCACCATTTGACGTTCTATGCCTGAAATCGGGAGCTAAATGGGACGCAGTGAGGGAATTTGCACGAACAATACAGGAAGCCTGGAAGAAGGTACAGAAGGCAAATACGAAAGCATTGGAGAGGCAGGAAGAATTGAATAAGCGGTTGGGACCTTTACCACAGTACAGGGTAGGTCAATGGGTATTAATCGCGAATCCATATACACCTAAGCGAAAGATGAACAAATTCTAGGAGAAGTACCACAGACCATACCAGTTCATGGAGATGACTTTGCCTGTGAGTGTTAAAGTGCAGTTACTAACAAAAACACCCATTATCCACGTGAGTAGAGTAAAGCCTTTTAAAGGAATGGTGGACTGATTATCTTAATTACAAGGAAGTGACCCGATTGCAGAGGCTAGACAAAGCAAGCGGAGAAAGGTCTCGGCAGAAGAACAACAGCCAGCGCATAACGTTCCGTATGCATTACAGTCACGGGGGGAATAAATTACTGTATGTTTAACATTGAATGGCATGTTTACATTTTGTGTTGTTGTATCAAGGGATAATTTGCGTTTTTTGTGTGTCTGCTTTTTTTTCTATTTCTCAGGTTTTGGTGGGTCCGATAATAGTTGCGTTTTTCTTGTTTGTTGTTTTCGTTTTTTGTCATTGTATGTGGGAGTCTATTTTTTTGTTCAGAGAATTCGATAGGGGTAGGGTGAGCTATCAGGAATTTTTGAGGATGTCGTACTACGTTGTAGTAAGCTGTAATGGAAAAGGGGTGGTGCAGGCATGTTTTGTTCCTTTCCTTCACAGGGTCAAAACATATATGGACGTGCTGGATGAGAGCCATGGGGATGCTGATCTGTGGTCACAGCAGTGGAGTCGGACATCACTGGACAATGATCCAGACCTTGCAGTCAGCGTTACTGTATTCACGGCAGCCAGATATATTAGTAACAAGTCATAAGTGGTCGCTACGAACAACAATAGAGGTGCTGAAGATCACAAATGAAGTACGAAAATTACAGGAATCATCTCGGAATTGTATACCCAGGGGAAAGGAATCACATATTAAAAGAAGTACAAGGGGAGTATCTAGACTTATAGTAAACGTAGGGAGTAATTGTCTCATTTAGGGGAGAATATGCCACAGGAGGTAATTAGGCACAAGAGGGGATGGAAAAATGCAAGGGGAAAGATACTGAAAATAGTGTTCGGTACAGCGGATGACGATGATGTCTGAGCACTGAATCAATCAGTAATGCAGGTAAGACAAGCGGTCAGTAAGGTTAGAGGAACCTTAGAGTGGCACGCTGCACGCTTGTCAAGCCTAGACGCGAGGGTCTAGAGTAACAGGAAGCTCGTACGAATCTTAGCGGAGGAGCTGACTCTGTATGTGGGAGAGACACGGGAAGTTGGAGATGCTGCAGAAACGATTAAACGTATTGGATGGTAAGTTGGCTATAGCCAGGTTGCACAGGGCAGTAGCAGACTGATTAAGTGACGCACGTACAGAAGTAACGATGTTACAGGAAGCAGTATATCATGCGGTAAATGGGCAGCTAAGTCGGTGTTAATCTCGCCAGACGATCTTTTTAGAGGATTACAATTATCGAAGAGACAGTTTCCACCAGATATTGAACATGTAGTGGAGGTAACATGGGCCACTATACAAATATTCTTCCATGTGTCGTTGGTGCAGATGAGGACGAATGGGGCACGAGTTTAGATCGAAGTCAATTTTCCGGTAGTCGGAGTTGACTCACGTTATGAGTGTTACACTATTTATCCATACCTAGTGAAATGGAAGGAGATCGGTAAATGTGTACAGATTAGGATGCGAGACGCACTTTTTATTTCAGCGAACGGAGAAACTCGTGGAGTACTACCACTGTCAGAACTGGAGCAATCTACGCAGGGACGAGTGACGCTTTGCCCGAATCGACCTGTTTTTACGGATAGTAGTACATGCGAAGTTGGACTGTTCCTGGGGATTGCGAATGGCTGAGGTTGTGAGAAAGAGATGTTATCGACACATTCCTTCTTCCAGAAGGTAGGGAGGCATTGGTCATATTCGATATTTTCGCCGATATGGGTGATGTTCACTTGTTATACCAATCAGAGAGCGGATAAAATAAGGAGGTTGCAACTGCGGGAAAGTGGAATAATTATAAATGGTATTGTTTGTGACATTGTGGGGGAAGATTTCCGTCTTCCAGCATCACGTACAGGTGAAACCGCTTTAACTTTGTCACATGGAACGTTGTGCTACCCGGAAGGGGTTCTAGAGATATTACTAGTGCAGAATCTCACATGTTTAAACTCCACGTTAAACCCAGAGTTTTTGGAACCGTTGCATTCCTTTATTAATGCACAGGAAGGATGTGTCGCGGTTAATAAAGTATTGGAACACGTTCGAACGTTACAACAGCATCGGAGCGACAGAATAATGACAGTGAGAATTTCAGCCACAGGGTGTGCCGTTTTTCTATATTTCTTGAGTATAGCTTTGGGGAGGGTGTGGAAACGTGCACCAGTAGAGGAGATGCCAACCCATCAGTTGCCTATGGCATGAGTAACCATTGTAAACACTGTACTGGTGTAGAGTCAATGTTTTGATGTTCTCGTTAGTTTTAGTTTGTAAAATGTCAGTTTTGGAAGCAAGGTATTTTTACGCAGCCACAGACCACGTCTGTTTTAATTCGATTCAGGACGCATCTTGTTGGAAGGTGGGAGGAACGCTGCACTAGCATTAGTCCTAATCGAAGGAATGGGAAATTTTGGCAAATTTCAATGAAGGCACGGTTGGGCGATGAAATCTGGGGCCGCTGCTGAGTGTGGTAACAGTCAAGAGTAGCGGGCCAGGAAAGGTAAACATGGCACTCGCGGGCGCGGAGCTGCGACGGCGGTATTGCACACACAATTTGTGTTGAGTGGAGCAACAACGTGGCAGGAAACTGCACCGTTGCCTTAAGTTATTGCGATGTATGAGCCGGGGCACTAGACCAGAGCCAAGAGTGGCGATTCGTAAGCAGCTTACGTGTGGGAATTTATCACTGCCATACTTTCTGTCTCTCTCTGTCACTACGTCAGAAACGAAGGAAAAACTGTTATAAATAGATGGACAATTTTAGTTTGTGAGAGAGTGTGGCAGGTCAGTCAAGCATCGGGATGGACCTGTGCTGGTCTTCGCTCGTAGAGGCCAGTCTGACAGCCATGTTATAAGTATTCTGCATAAACTTGTATTCTGTTTTCTATGTACTTATTCGTGCTATATTCTACCTCCTGGGACACAACACCAGGGCGAGACGAAACGGCAGCCTGAAACTTGGAGACCACACGGTCTGCCTGAAAGAGGGCAGTGACAGCGGCCTGCAGCAGGTTTGTAAATGCCAGTTTGACATTACAGTCGGAGCACAGTGAATTCTCTTAATGTTCACTTTACTTTTCAGAATTCAGTACTAGATTAGGTGAGCTAAAATTAAGTTCAAATTTTATATGCAGACAGTTTTATTTTGTCACAGCGTGTTATTAGATTCACTTGAGTATTATTCACGTTTTGGGACTTTGTTGTATTTCATTGTGTATGTAAATTCACAGGGCATTTCTGTTCAACCATTTCGGTTATTTTCTCTCTCAAAACTCGATTGGTAATTTTATAAGTTAACTTGTGTGTTTGAATTACATGTTACGCATTGTGACATCGCGCATTTTAGTACTGCTCTCTGTATCGCACAATAAACTTCAATCGGTAGCTTATTTAGTTCACAGTTTTGGTTTTCTAATCACTTTGGCAAATTTAATTGAAAATACAGGTATACAGCTATGCAGTTTTAGATTTGGTGATTCAGTTATCAGATGGCGTTTCCGTAGCTTCTTCAGTTGTGTTGTTCAGCATTACAACATACATACAAGCGTATGAAGAATACCAGTTTAGTTCTGTTTCAGTCACAAAATTAAACATAGAGAACTTAGAAAAAAAGGACGTAACGTTGCAAAGCGAGATGAAATGGAACGAACTTATAAAAATTGTTGTTGGGGACATTAATGACAGCATTCTTGGAAAGTGTTAAATCTATACAGCAGCCCACGTATAAAACATATGTGCGACTCAGTCTTGAGTACCTCTTCAGTGTTTGTGTACCCAGTCGGCTCGGATGAAAGGAAGTTTCCGGTAGTTGCGATCAACACCCGATTATTGCGGAAAGGCTCTGGGAATCTTAATTGGGAGAAAAGACATCCTTTCGTGACACAGTCGTTAGTAAGTTTAGACAACGGGCATTTGAAACAGGCTGCAAGACATTGCTAGTGTAACCAACACACAAGTGACCGAAGAGCCACGGAAAGAAGACAGAGAAATGACGTCTCTCACGGCATCATGCTGACATTCGGATTTTAGTAGTTCTGTTTGTGTGTGGAACACGAAACCGAATAACTGACCATGGTACGAGGTACCCTCCGCCATGAATCATCGAGGAGTTTATATTTTAATGGATATATACATGATACATTTAATTTGTTGCGCAGGATATTTTTGTTAAGTATATTTGATTTTCTATAACATTTTTGGGTTCCGATCAGAGTCTGTAAAAACGGAACCCTTATAAGATAACTTTCTCATCTGTCGGTGTGTCTTTCTGGCTGTTAAGGACAGTGTCCCTCAGGGACGGATGGACACATCAAACTGAAGTTTATGTCACATACTAAGGTCTCAGGTCAACTGACGATGTAAAACATTTAAGCTTCTGCGTCAACGCAGTGAGACATTGCGGCCACTTATATCACATATTTTTATACTCGCAAACTCATTGATCGAAATCTAATAGTTGACCTAGAAATATGAAATTTGGCAAGACGCAGAGTTTCATGCACAGCTAAACTGCAGGGGAAACATCCGATAATTCTTAATTTCTAATTATATCACCCGATGAAAGTTTATTTGGCATTTCTTGTCCAACTGTTTGCCTGTCCTTCTGTTAAGACCCCTTTTTGTCAGAAACTGGCAGGTGTATCAAGTTAAAATTGGTCATACATACTAAAGGCCACGTGTAAAATATCGAAGCTTCTACGGCATTGCAGTCACAACCTACGGCCATTTATGTCACACACTTCCTTATCTTACCAGTATCGATATCACTAACACGTACAAATAGTCAAAGTTATCGATTCCCGGGAGGGATAAGCTACATACGCTACTGGCCATTAAAATTGCTACACCAAGAAAAAATGCAGATGATAGACTGGTATTCATTGGACAAATATATTATACTAGAACTGAAATATTATTACATTTTCACGGAATTTGAGTGCATATATCCTGAGAAATCATGACCCAGAACAACCACATCTGGCCGTAATATCAGCTTTGATACGCATGGGCGCTGAGTCAAACAGAGCTTGGATGGCGTGTACAGGTACAGCTGCCCATGCAGCTTCAACACGATACCACAGTTCTTCAAGAGTAGTGACTGGCGTATTGTGACGAGCGAGTTGCTCGGCCACCATTGACCAGATGTTTTCAATTGGTGAGAGATCTGGAGAATGTGCTGGCCAGGACAGCAGTCGAACATTTTCTGTATCCAGAAAGGTCCGTATAGGACCTGCTACATGCTGTCGTGCATTATCCTGCTGAAATGTAGGGTTTCGTAGGGATCGAATGAAGGGTAGAGCTACGGGTCGTAACACATCTGAAATGTAACGTCCACTCTTCAAAAAGTGCCGTCAATGTGAACAAGAGGTGACCGAGACGTGTAACCAATGGCACCCCATACCATCACGCCGGGTGATACGCCAGTATGGCGATGACGAGTACATGCTTCCAATGTGCGTTCACCGCGATGTCGCCAAACACGGATGCGACCATCAAGATGCTGCAAACAGAACCTGGATTCCTCGGGAAAATTAGGTTTTGACAGTCATGCACCCAGGTTCGTCGTTGAGTACACCTTCGCAGGCACTCGTGTCTGTGATGCAGCGTCAAGGGTAACCGCAGCCATGGTGTCCGAGCTGATAGTCGATGCTGCTGCAAACGTCGTCGAACTGTTCGTACAGATGGTTGTTGTCTTGCAAACGTCCCCATCTGTTGACTCAGGAATCGAGACGAGGCTGCACGATCCGTTACAGCCATGCGGATAAGATGCCTGTCATCTCGACTGCTTGTTATACGAGGCCGTTGGGATCCAGCACGGCGTTCCGTATTACCCTCTTGGACCCGCCGATTACATCTGCTGCTAACAGTCATTGGATCTCGACCAACGCGAGCAGCAATGTCGCGATAGGATAAACGTCAATCGCAATAGGCTACAATCCGACCTTTATTAAAGTCGGAAACGTGATGGTATGCATTTCACCTCCTTACACGACGCATCATAACAACATTTCACCAGGCAACGCCGGTCAACTGCTGTTTGTGTATGAGAAATCGGTTGGAAACTTTCCTCATGTCAGCACGTTGTAGGTGTCGCCACCGGCGCCAACCTTGTGTGAATGCTCTGAAACGCTAATCATTTGCATATCACAGCATGTTCTTCCTGTCGGTTAAATTTCGCGTCTGTAGCACGTCACCTTCTTGATGTAGCAATTTTAATGGCCAGTAGTGTATACACACAATTAAGCTTTTGCGAGGTCCTTGTTGAGTGAGTCCTACTTGTTCTTATCTAGGTTTTTTTCGATACTACCTGATTTTTATTAAAACTACTAAAAATTTAAATTTATTCCAATACTAATTTACGTAGGAAAAACTGCAGATTGTTATTTTTCTGGGTATGTTGGGAGGGGGTGGATGGCCGTAGTTTGACAATCTTCTCGGGGGCATAGCATCAGTCTGATAGGATACATCTGCATCTTCACTTCTGTAGAACTGTTTATTTGAAAAGTGTTGTTAAAGCAGTAAACCCTTTAAAACACACACACACACACACACACACACACACACACACACACTAGTTAAACATGACGTTGGTGTGGGTAACGTACACCAAAGTGTCCTAAATATGATATTCTGGATATATTACCATCACAAGATAAATGTAAAGACAGGCTCACATAAAATCACAAATAGCATTTTAATAACAGGAAAATTAAAACATCGAGTAACTTGTATAGATTTTTTTACCTTAACGGTAAGTTATTAACACAGAAAACGACTCTGTAGAACATATTTAAAACTTTACCATGTATCTAAGCTGTTTCCACGATATCAACACAAGTGAACGTGTGTGAGCATCGATTAATGGGGAACAGGTATGTCTTCATGTCATTATTGGACATGACAGTTGCCCTCCTTCGATATGGATAAAAAAATTTAACCATGTTTTGTGTACAAGCTACGAACATGTGACGACTTCCTCCACACAATAATTGGAGGCGGCACATTTCCAGGACTTCGCCGTGATAATATAATTTGTGTACAAGCTACGAACATGTGACGACTTCCTCCACACAATAATTGGAGGCGGCACATTTCCAGGACTTCGCCGTGATAATATAAGTTCACAAACTCACGCACACAATTTATCACGTTTCTGCGAAGAAGACTCTACATTATGCTCTGATTCACGAACAGGATCAGAATGGCAGTTTCATCACGCAGTTCAAAACATACAGTAGCGGATGTGCTGTCAGCTAGCTATTTGTGGCGCCTCTGTCCTGTTTCTCGGCCATTTCCAAGTTGGCTCGGGACGTTCTATTTATAAAATAATATGAGGATGCTTGAAAATGGCTCTAATAATCCGTCTGTTTCAGAAAGAGATGCTTCCCTAATGACCATCTTATAATTTAATAAGTGGCAGCAATAGTAGTTTTGTATTAATGGGTCCGGCAAAAACCCCCTTTGGTGTAAGTTTCCCCCTCAGCCTCAAACAATGCTGCCCCCTACCTCCATTTAAAAGTCATTGCTAGGCAATTTCATGATGAATAACTGCATATTTCGCTAGTTCTATAGGTTTTTAATTACATAATTGTATAGTGCAGGAAACAGTAATGTTGATGGTTAATCTAATGAGCACAAATTTTAATACTCACCTTATTTCGTGAAAGTACTTGCGGTTCCGGATTTCTTTAAGTCGAGCATATGATGTAAAGATAGAGATTTGTCGAACGATAGTGAAAATACTTGTTCCCGTTTCGATGATTTTTCTTCTATTGCACATCCAGGCATGAAAAAAAAAATGAAATTTATGCCTCAATTTCTGCCTATCGCTAGTAGCAGTCTTCTTTCCAGCGTACAGACATCTCCTATTTGTTGCTTCCTCAATCAACAAGTTCGTAAAGCATTTCGAATGCATTTTCAATATAAATTTCAGTTTCCAACTTAAAAAATTGTACACGGATCACACTGTGTCCACGGCACAAACACTGACTTACAGCTCAGAGTATAGACAAGGACTAAATACTAATGGCGTGTACTACAAACAACGTATCAAAGCATTAATTTCTAAAACCGGTAATTGCTCAAATTAACTTTTGTACGTAGTTTTACTCAGACATGAAGAGTTTCAGATAATACACGCTTTTTTACGTTTACAAATTTTATAAAAATAATTATGCGTTATTCTACATAATTTTGGAATAAGGTTTTGTAATAGTTACGGTGTATGCCACACTGCCAATATAATAAATATTTCATATTCTCTTCCGTATAACTGCTTTTTCATGAAAAATTCGGTTTGCTTTCGAAAAATTATAAAAGTTCTTCATATAACATATCATAAACTATTACGATATATTTCGAAATCAAAATATTGTAAAGATCTAAATACATGCCATTTACGGTCCAATAAAAACCAACTGAATTTATAGGATAATTCCCTTCTTTTAAAATAAAAAAAAAAATAATAATTTTCCAGAGTATTACGGAAAATCTAGTTAAATCATGGAAATTTAAAGTGATATACACTACACCGATCACCTCTTGCACATCAAATTTGTGATTTTATTTTAGGTAAAAATAGCTCAAAAAATGGGATCGCAAATTTCGTCATATCGGCTTGGTATCATATTCTAGTATTCATCAAAACTCCTCGTAATTCTGATTCGTTATAAGCCGTATTCGATGCAACAATGGGAGACGAACTCTGACGAGTACCTCCCAAAATGTGATGCAATGAGGAGCAAATAACAGCGAACATCTGTGCCAAAGTTATCGATTTCGCCAGCTACAGGTGATAACCCGGGAGAGAGGTTGAGTCATCTTACCCTTCAAGCCGGCAGCTCCCATGCTCGAACACGCGGCCGGCTGGCACTGGAATACAGCATTACATTTAAATTTATCTAGCAGAGGTTTTAACCACCATACAGCGGACTTTGGCGGTGATGTAGGAATTGAACGCCCCACTACAAGGTCGCCTTACATCCTTGTTACAGGCATGGGAACACGTACCACAGTATTTACTGTTGTACTTGGATATCGCACATCCTATTAACAACCATGTCCCGTCTTTCGTGATGTCCAGACGAGCATCATAAATCGAGATGTCTCCACTGTAATAACTGACTTTGATTAAAAGTGTTACTTGTGTTCGTCTCATTGTGTATTTCTCTGTTTTCTTCACTAGTATACTGTAGAACTTCCTTCTATGTATGGTTTCTTGGAGCTATGTTACTTGAAAGAAAATTTGAGCGAGGAGAGGAAATTAAGTAATGGACTACCACAGGGCTCCGTCTTAGTCCCCCTATTATTCAATCTATGTATCTCCCACCTCCCCAATACCAGGTCAACAAAATTCTGCTACGCTGATGGTATCGCTCTCGCTTATATAACCAAAGACCTCGTTCAAGCTGAGACAATTCTCACAGAAAATCTAACAGCTATGAACACTTATTTTAGAAAGTGAGAGCTGAAACCCAGTACAAGTAAAACTGAAGTAGCTGTGTACGTTCCATCTGAACAATAAACAAACTAACACAGAGCTTAGAGTGAAACTTAACGGAAATTCTCTTTGCCATAAGAAGTACCTCTGTTTCACCATTGACAGCACCCTTTTGTATATAAAACATCTTGAAATTACCGCTGTCTACATAAAAACTCGTAACAATATTATTCAAAAATTGTATGGAACGACGTGAGGAGCCCCAGTAGATACATTCCCACATCATCCATTGTGCCGGTATTCTCAGCAGCTGAGTGTTGTGCCTAGCCTGGATAAACAGCTGCCTCAACAGCTTTCTTGACGTCAAGTTGAATCCACACTACGTGGTGGGACAATCCGGTCAGCACCCATTTATTGCCTCCCTCTGCTGAGCAACATCTATCCACCTTCAACCCGTAGGAACGAGGGCTTGATTAGGGAATACACCAAGCTACAGGACAGCAAACATACAGGAGGACATACCAAGTCTACGACGAAATAGACTCTGTTCAAGAAACCCATCGTTACAGCAAGCAGAACCAGTAATATAGTGGTGGGATCAGAGCTGATTATTTTATGAAAATCCTGAAAAGCGTGAGTAGTTCTGAAAGTTGAACTGTGAGTGGTGGCACAGAACTTGAAATGAAACTATGGATCAAATCGAACAGTGCTCGCTCTGTGCATGGTTGATGCACAAGCTCACTTTACAAATGGCGTGCTACAGAGTCTCTGGTTTGTGCCTGTGGGGACAAAAGCCAGATTATGAAGTACATTACAGATGAATGTTCCGTGCGTTCCTATCAGGGAAGTTGGATTATGAACTTAGGTACTGAGATTTAGTTAGTTCCGTATGTCATTTCGACTTTCTGTTTCCTTGTTGTATACATATACTAATATCATATACTTCTAAAAAGAACACCGCCATCACCGTCATATACAACTTTCTATCACCGCCACCTTTAAAATGTCATAGATGTGCATTTATGTATGACATGGGCATTAAAACCAGTAACACGCATAAAATGTTATGATATAAGGATAATGAATTGTTAGATACAGTAAAATACATGTAATCTTTAAATTTAATATTAATAATTTGCTTGTAACAGTGGATATTACTTTGGTTGAGGCACAGTGTTTCAGTGGGAGTAAGTTTTTCCTGGGGGTCGTGCAAGTATAGTCTCTTAACCTAAGTACTTTGATATAGTAAGATAAAACATACGCTGTCACAGTACATACATTAACAATGAAGGCATAAGTTATCTTCCGGCAGTGAACGAGGAGCTACCTGTAGAAACACGTTTACCCCAAGAATAAAAACTTTGTTGACTGGAGGATAATTGTGCTGAACACAGCAAAATTTGCCCAAGTTCGTAGCGCTTCGACTTAAAATAGGTGCATACAGCTTTCGTTCTCCACTGACTTCATAAGAATTTATAAAAGATGCAATGATGCATCCAGTCTGCAGTAAGCAGCTGGACTCCGCCGCCAAGACACGACGAGTGGTAATGTGATGCAGTTTCACTAATTTTTCAAAACATTAAACTGTCGTTTAAAACATTTGAAAACTCTCATAAAATACGGAAATAAAACAGAACATACGCAATAAAACATTAGATCAGAGAATTCTAGTTTAACCTCTACAATTTGTTTAATAAAACTGGGTCCCAAGTAGCAAAATCTTTCAGATTTCTGAATGACAGATTATATAAAACTGATATACTTAAAAAATGTTAACATATATGCATAGAGTACTTCTTAAGCCCATTTGCAGCAACAACAAAGAACCTCGGATTGTAAAATCTCATGTACATAAAACCCGCAAAACCAGTAATAATTTAACACATAAAACTTTTCCTTTAAAACCTGGCAGGTGAAGAATAAGCATTACTATTTAAATCACAGCCACAGCACTTCAACGACGCTGAAGAAACAAATGACGTTTGGCAAGTTTAAATAAAGTTAGCTGAGGCCATTCTCGCAACGACGTTATTCAGTCCACCGTGGTAGGCAAGATAGATCGAAGTGTTCTCACTTAAAATGTTTCTCACTGAGTTCCTTTCAATTCAGCGTTTGACTTGTGGCGCAGTGAATGGCAAATTCCTTTATTTTCGTGCACCTGCGATCCGTCTGCCACTAGCTTGACTCTTCAAACTACAGCACGATGAGGCTGACGTCTGTTCGGCGTAGTGTAGCGAGGGCATCTCCTCCAAAGATGCTAGACTCAACAGCGTGGAGCAACGCTGAGGCTGGGCATGTGGCAGTGGGCACAGACAACTCACAGTACGAAAACTCAAAGCCACTAATCGAGGAACACAATTTCTGAGAGCAAGACTGCACTTGTAGGTATCATAAATTGCCAAGGTGGACTACGCCGTACACTGTAGGGAGTGACTATAGTTTCATTGCTCGGTTACGTCGTGCGAAGATAAAATACAGGGAAGACGTCTACTGATATTAGTTCCATGAGTCAGTAAATGCGTCAATAACAAAATTACGTCGATCATCATAATTTCTCAACCCTAAGTAATAAACTAATTAGAACCAAAAAGATGTACCGAAGAGCTTGAACAAAAAACTTACATATATAAATCTGATACATTATAAATATTGCTTTGCACCGCTCAAATTAACGTTACAGAGAGGGGACAGAAGTAATTATGCAACAGCAACACCAGCTTACTAAATAGTACAACATCACCATACTTCATGCACGTGACACCTTATTATACACCAGACAGACAACGTATACTGACAAAAAAGCTAACATAGAGTCAACTATGAGTGGACGTTATGGTCACTTTCTCACTAAAGCTTATCATTATGGCACCACAACATGGCCTTGTCGTGCTTTATAAATCCAAGATCCATCATATTGAGCAATACGCACTTGGATATACACGGATGCCAGTACAAATGGAATTGCGAAAACGACTCAGTGACACAAGTCACTCTAATGCCCTATTTGCCAACGACCTATAAGGATGTTCAGATGTAAACACTATCTGTTGCAGGAACCCAATGCTATATTACGTCACACACAGGTAAACACCATGTTGACTGTTCACAGTCCATCTCTGTTTCTGTTTGGATTCTGTGTCTCCCTGGCTTCATGTCACTGTTCGACTTATCACCAGCATATGCCAACTCACTGCCATTGCACTAACTACTTTTTGGTGGAGACTCCGCCGGCACGTTCTCCCACAATCCGGAATCACGACCACACTGAAAGCTCGTCAAACTAACCACACCGATGGAAAATGCACTCAGCCTACGTGCTATGCTATAACCAGGGGTTCCATCAAACTCTGCCTGCCGTACAATACAGCCGCACATTTGAAGGACGACTGCACTCCGATTTTCGTACTCCCAACTCCATTCCTGCTGCTGTTCCTTCCCTCGGCGACAGCAGCCTTCTCTCCAGGCCACGCAAGCGATAACATGAGCAGGGCCAGGTGAGCGCCCTGCATGGGCCCGGCGTCGAACGAAGTATTGGCCGACCTGCTCACAGCAACCCGCGTTGCCACCATGTTAACGTGGCTGCTTCAGACTCCCCTTCGCTCAGCCAGCATGTCACTTCACGCCTCATAGTGGTGCTGCTGTCAACCAACTGCTAGATACATGTGCTCTCTGGCGCGAACAGCTGCGCCGACCGGAATCTGAAACGTACGAAGTAACGGAAATATCGTGGCACATAGCATAATGTCAAAGACATTGAAATTCAGAAATGTATTGCCTTTGAAGAGCATATTTCCTTAAATTTGCCAAGTACATATATTACATAATTAATTTAGGAACAGGCCGCGTGGAGAGGCCGTGCGGTTTGAGGCGCCACGTCACGGATTGCGTGGCTCCTCCCGCCTGAGGTTAGTCCTCCCTCGGGAATGGGTGTGTGTGTTGTTCTTAGCATTAGTTAGTTCAAATAGTGTGTAATTTTAGGGATCGATGTCCTCAGCAGTTTGTTCCCTCAGGGATTCACAAACATTCGAACATATTTGATGTAAGAACAACAATAACAAAACAGAATGAGGTTTTCACTCTGCAGCGGAGTGTGCGCTGATATGAAACTTCCAGGCAGATTAAAACTGTGTGTTGTACCGAGACTCGAACTCGGGACTTTTGCCTTTCGCTACGACTAATGACACGTCCTCACAGTTTGGATGGTAGGAGTCGAGGTACTGGCAAAATTAAAGCTGTGAGGACGGGTCGTGAGTCGTGCTTGGATAGTTCAGTAGGTAGAGCACTTGCCCGTGAAAGGCAAAGGTCCCGAGTTGGAGTTAATCTGCCAGGATGTTTAATAACGAAAAACTCTCAAGCTTTGACACCCCTAGATATGTGCACTAGAAATTATCAGTATTTCACTAAGCACTATCATTGTTAATGCTGGTTCTAGACTATTACTATAACACCATGTGAACGAGAAGAGCTGTGTTTCTTTCAGTTCCTGTCTACGCTCAAGAATACATTTCTCATGTTTCCTTTTTTATCTCTTTTATTTCCCTTACACAATTTTCGTTGGTTACCTGTTTTACCTATTGACTTATGAACAGTGTTGTGTTAACAGCAAGTTTCGTTAACTTCCAAATGTCACCTTTACCTGGATGGAATGTTCCCTGTAGTTAGTCAACCTGTTACACTAATATCGATATAAGTTATACTTATATCAATGACTCCTTTGTCTTCTTTTATTTAATGTGACGCCTGTAGAACAATATCAATTTATGTTCTTCCATGAAAATGTTTTCCTAATAACTCGTCAATAGAATTAATCTACCAGTATGTGCGTAATTATCGAAGTAATGACCAACGAAAGTAACGAAATATTAAATCTCTATTTACAGCACTGGGTCTTACAAAGGGTAACCAGGATTATAATTATATAAACCTGGAACGAAGTGCCTTAGCACTGTGCTACAAAACCGGCAAGGCGAGAGGAGAAAGGGTGAATTTGGCGGTCGAATTCCAAGCTTCCGTTGTGGTAAGAGGTAATCGGTGCCTAGCATGAAAAGTGGTCACATCTTGTGTCCTGAACCATGCAAGAAAAACAGCAGCATTACATAACGCACTTCCGCCGTGGAAGTAATGTGTCTCGCGATTGATCGCGTACATTGGTCACCTCGGCACAAAAAAAAAGAAAAAAAAAATCAAACCCTAAGAACATAGTTTTCAGAACTTCTTACATAGTACGATCTTTGCATACGTTTGTCGCCTTTGTGGGTAGCCACTTGAAGTCGCAACGGCCACGACCTTCGTCTCAAATAACCAGCTGAATGCTACATGACAGCATGGAGAAGGTATGTGGTTTCTTATCCAACAATAAGTTTGTCTTCCCTAAGAATTGTGTCGAGCACCCATATTTTATCCTTAGTCATTTACCTAGTCATAGTCCTATTTCAAGTGCTACGATATCTTCGAGTATTGTGATTTATTGAACTTAAGGAAAGTAATTGATTTCTGCAACAATATTTAATAACATTTGTGAAGCAATAGATTCTTTTACTGTTCAGTGAATCGTGTCTCTGAATTACTCCATGCCTTTTTCATAGGATATTTAAAGTTTCACTAAAGCATAATTTCCAAGGAGAGGTCTAAAATCTTTGCTTAAATGTTGTTCTTATTGAAACCACAGTACGATAGTATAGGTACAAGTGTAAAAGTCGGATTATACAGAATAGTTATTGGCTAGTGAAACTATGTAACCAGCATGAGGAATAACTACTGTACGGGCTTGTAAGTAATGGTGTTTAAATTTTCATCCGTATGTAATTAAAAGGTATTTTTCCTATTGCGTCTTAACCAAAATGTTCATTCTAGATGTTGTCTACTCATAGATTAGTTGCTGAGCCAGGTTTACTTTCTACGTAGAATAACAGTGCAAATGGAGAGCGACTACCAATTTTGCAACATTATTGTTCTATAATAAGTAAGTAGCTACTGTTATTCAGAATGTAGATGATGTAGAGAACGCAGGCCCCATTCGAGCAATGTGATATAAAGAAGTGAATACTACTTGGGAATACAAATAGTAATTGGAGTAGAGCACATAATCTCCAGGAATTCATTTCAGTTATAGTATTTCTAAATAATTCAGCTGGTAAAAAACATGACATTCAAATAGTATTATTCCACCATTAACAATCATTTGTCTGCAATGATCATTAGCTTTTTGCTTTAATATACAGATAGTGAGTGTTACTGAGACACAGCTGTTGCCAAAACGTTTTAATACCCCCTCTGTGCCATTCATGTAAAACCACTGGTGTATTGCTTGCAAAAATGCAGTATTGTCTCGTGTCCTATACGAAAAATTGTATTTCAGTATCAGGTAAAGTAAGTATTAACAGTGAACATTACTTATTAACAGTGCTAGTACTTGGTACAACTTCGCTAATTAGGCTGACGATCGCTTGCTTTTACGTAATTACTGTTTCCTTTATTACTAAAAGAATCTTGGTTAGATTCTCGTTTGTTTTTCTACAACTTCCTTTCAACAGAAATCCTTTGAGAATCGAAGACTAGTCCGATAATCTGTTATACACGTCACGGTGATCTTCAAATCCGTTCACAAGAGTAACATTATCGGTGTACTGCTAAGTTAGTAGTAGCCTGTAGTGTTATAAGACCACATGAACAAGACTTCCCGCAATAAACTCCTCAGTACCTTCTGTTAAACTTAACTTGTATGACGTAGAATACCGTAATGTTTTCAGGCAACCATGACCTTTGGAAGCTAGCTGCGAAATTTGGAATAGGATATACTCTGAAGAGCCTGAGAAACAGGCACACCTGCTTAATATCGTGTAGGGCCCGCGCTAGCAAGCACAAGCGCCGCAACACGACCTGTCATGGACCCAACTAATTTCTGAAGTAGTGCTGGACGGAATTGACACCATGAATCCGGCAGAGCTGTCCATAAATCCTTAAGAGTACGAGGGCATGGAGATCTCTTCTGAACAGCACGTTGCAAAGTCATCCCAGATATGCTCAATTAAGCTCATATCTGGGTAGTATGGTGGTCATTGGAATTTTTTTAAACTAAGAAGAGTATTCCTGGAGCCACTCTGTGTCATTTCTGGACATGTTGGATGCCACATTGTCCATCGGAATGCACAATGGACATGAATGAATACAGGTGATCAGACAGGATGCTTACGTACGTACCACCCTTCAGAGTCGTATCTAGACGTGTCAGGGGTCCCATATCACTCCAGCTGCACACGCCCCACACCGTTACGGAACATCCACCAGCTTCAACAGACCCCTACTGACATGCAGGGCCAATGGATTCATGAGGTTGTCTCCATACCTGTAGACGTCCATCCGTTCGATACAATTTGAAACGAGACTCGTCCGACCAGGCAACATGTTTCCAGTCATCAACAGTCCAATGTCGGTGTGGACGGGCACAGGCGAGGCGTAAAGCTTTGCATTTTGCAGTCATTGAGGATACACTAGTGGGACTTAGGCTCTGAAAGCCTATGTCTATAATGTTCGCACGCTGACACTTGTTAATGGCCCAACATTGAAATTCGCAATAATTAGCAGAAGGGCTGCACTTCTGTCTCGATGAGCGGTTCTCTTCAGTCGTCGTTGGTCCCATTCTTGCAGGATGTTTCCTGGCAGCAGCGATGTTGGAGATACGATGTTTTACCAGATTCCTGATATTCATGGTACACTCGTGAAATGGTCGCACGGGAAAGTCCCCACTTCATCACTACCTCGGAGATGCTGTGTCCCATCGCTCGTGCGCCGAGTTTAACACCACGTTCAAACTCACTTAAATCTTGATAACCTGACGTTGTAGTAGCAGTAACAGGTCTCACAACTGCGCCAGACACTTCATCACTGGAGCAACAGGGTTACGGAGACAAAGTATCATTATCCAAGATGGCGGCGATGACGTCATCCGAGATGGCGGCGATGACGTCATCCAATATGGCAGCCATGACATCAGATGATGACGCAAGTACTATTATCCAAAAGGGCGGATTTTGGCGGGATGTTTGAATTTTGGTGGGAAAGTGACACACCCACCTCCATCAGAAAATGGCCCCCACAAAGTTCAAATTCCAAGACGATAATGCACCACACCACGGTTAATTCTACTGAGCAAAGAAAATCGCGGGAAGATGTCTCACTTAGGCTACCTCCACTAACCTAAGTCACCCGACCGCCACTACCTCCTACAAACTGCCATCAAGTTTGAATTTTGGCAGTAAAAATAACTGACTTGGGGTTCCGCTACTAAGAAAAGAAAATCGTGGTATGATAGCTCACTTGGCCTACCTCCAAACACGTAAGTCATCCTATCGCCACCTTATCCTACAAAGTGGCACCAAGTTTGAATTCCAACAGAATAATGTAATACACCACGACTATCTCTACTAAGCAAAGAAAATCACGGGAAGATAGCTCACTTGGCCTACCTCCACTAACGTAGGTCACCCGACTGCCACCTCTTCCTACCAACTGGCAGATAGTTTGAGTTTTGTCAGTAAACAAAAGTTAATTTGCATATTTCTAATAAGCTAAGAAATTGGCGCGAAAAAAAAGACACTTGTACTAACCTCAGTCGTCAGGCCGCCACCTCCTCCTAAGGATGGGAAAAGGACGTGGACATAAGTCTTTATTTAAACCATTCCATGCAGGTATATTCACCACAAGGTCAGGACTCCAACTGTCTTAGTACACATCGCCACAAGCAGAGGGCGCTAACATGACCTCAGGTGATGATGCAAGTACTGTAATCGAATATGGCGACATCCAGTGTGTTCACCAAGAGATCCGGACTGTAACTGACTTAGTACATACCGCCACCGCCAGAGGGCTCTACCATGGCGTCATGTGATGACACAAGTACCATTATCCAAGATCGAGGCATACAATGTGTTCACCACGAAGGTTAGTACATATTGACAGCACCAGAATGTGCTACTGTGGACTTGGAATGAATTTTCGCGAATACAACACCCATCTCGATTTGGAAGTCTCCACCACGAACCTCAACCGATCGATACATGCCCTTACCAACCCATGATGATGGGCTAACCTGAACTAACATGTACTAACATCCATAGCACATGACGTCATCCAAGATAATGGGGTGAAATGGCGGAAAAACGGCTTTGTCTATCCTAAAAATAAGTCTTTATTATTTTTCAAGCAAAGTCTAAACCACGAGAACTAGGCTCCAACTGACCTAGTAGGCATTACTGCCACCAGAGGGTGCTGTCATCCGTCCTATGACCTAATCCCGGATTGTGGTCTGTAAGGGGAAAATGGCCCAAAAATGGCTGTGTCAGCACTGGGCTTCTGGATAGAGTAAGGAAGGAGAGCACTCTATTTAGTTGGGAACATTTTATTTTGGGATTGAGTATATTTATCACACTGATACAAAAGACATGCTCTCACATGCTTGGAGGCATCTCACACAGTCCACAGACCTGCAAACTACTTCTAAATACCGCTCTCCAGACACGCAAACAACTAATTTATCCAAATAATTTAAGTACAGACATGCAGACTGCTCCTAAATAATGCAGTACAGTGATGTGTAGACACGCCCAATACTCGTAAACTGTCCAAATAAAGCATGGCACAGCCTACAGGCCCACTCGCAAAACAATACAATCACTGCACGCTAGCACCGCTCCCCCCTCCCTCCCCCTACATCCTGTCAACTAGAGTGCAAAGTGATGTGGCCGTCAAAACCACAGCTGACAAAACCACACACATGTGCCCTCAGGCATGAGGCTGCCACATCCCTTTCATACTTGATTTTGGAGAAATTCCTATTCAATTACGTGTTTATCTAGACACACATGCTGACTTGATCAGGCGGGAGGGCAGTCGATAACCGCCGAACGCAGGTGAAAGATGCATCTAGGCGCCGTTCATAACGTGATCGGATGGGAGCGAATACTTAGGGCAGACGCTCTAAGGGTGACCGCGTGTGCGGGTTCGTCACTGCCCCTGCTCTAACTGCGGTCAGGCGAAGACCCTGAAGAAGTCCATTCCAGATAAACACAAGCTGCTCCTCCTAGCAATTTTAACCGACCAAGCATGACATGTTGACGCTTTGCCGCAAGCGTATCAAGCAAAGTTCTCAATGTTATAGTCAGACCATATTGCTACCTGAAATAATAACCAAGTTGAACTCTAGTAGATTCCATAGTCCCCCAGAAAAACTAAACGTGCGCTTTTGTAGGAGTTTTTGTGATTTCTCAACTTGTATGTGCAGAAATGCTTGCCCTGATAGAGCCTGTTTACGAATATAATGCACAATACAGTCGAATGCAGTCTGCCTCGCGGAAATAACGTTGTACCGACTCCACCACGTGCTACCCTTCCTGCTCTCAACATACGCACATGTTCTCACAGCTGTGTAGAGGTTCTTATATCCCAACACAAAGGATCTGAATGAATCAATCATTTGATTGGCTCGTATCGAATTTATTCGCCGAATTACTGATACTGCCAGAATCGAAGCACCATCCACCTTTTCTTTCTGTACCTTCAGTTGCAAAATTATTTTGCACGGATTGCTAAAGTGGACTGAGAGTTAAACCCGTAAACTTGTCTATAGATCATCAAATACATACCAGACTCACAAGGATATTGGAAGCCAAGAACATATCTACTAGTGTAACTACAACTAAATATTACCATTGATGCTACAGTCTGACACCGATCATTGTACAGTTAGTGTCTCCTATCGACAGCTGTACTTCTGAAACCAATCTCACTATCTATAGCGCACGAAATTTTCAACATAAAAAATTCTCTCGCCTTTATCGATGCGTACAACCTATATGTCCCTCATGACAGGACACACAGTCATCTTCTCCAGTCATGCCGAAACATAAATCACACAAATTTTACTAAGCAATATCTACACATTTTAGACAACATAAGCCACAATAACGTTATAGTGCAATATATACACATTTTACACAAATAGTGCAGTTATCTTTTATACCTGTACATCACCCGAAAAAGTTATCTTATGACTATACTCAGACCAACTTTATGTCACAATGCTCCTCACTCCTAGGGAAGCACCATCCACCTCTTCTTTCTTCCTACAGATGTGGCATTCGGCATCAATTAACTGTTTTACACTGATCGCAATTTTGCACCGAAAAATAATCCTCGCGTACTGCCATACATATCGTCAAATACGTAAAGACACCTACTCATTTACACTCTTCTCCCACTGGGGCCAGGAGCTTGAATATTAGTGCGTCATACCGATCTCCAACACACCAATATATCAACGTGTACCATGTCGATGTACTAAACATACAATTCCTATCCTACGCCATACAAAATCACCCCTTCTACAACAGAACGCCCTCAGTGAATAGAAGTCACTCTCAGAACTTATGTGCAAAGACAAGTTCGTTTCCCCCCTCCGTACAAATGCGCTACTGTTTCTGGTCTCTACCTGCCTACTTGCTTGCAGTTCTACAGGCATCTCCAGACTCAGGGATTACAAGAACATGCGTATTTCCGCATCGTCTGCCATAATATTATTTCATTTTCGCAGTACATCTAGATATCAAGCTCACAGCAGTAGCCTCCCGATCGCTCAAGCAACATACACTACTGGCCATTAAAATTGCTACACCACGAAGATGACGTGCTACAGACGCGAAATTTATCCGACAGGAAGATGATGCTATGATACGCAAATGATTAGCTTTTCAGAGCATTCACACAAGGTTGGTGACACCTACAACATGCTGATACGAGGAAGGTTTCCAACCGATTTCTCATACCCAAACTGCAGTTGACCAGCGTTTCCTGGTGAAACGTTGTTGTGTTGCTTCGTGTAAGGAGGAGAAATGCATACCATCACGATTCCAACTTTGATAAAGGTCGTATTGTAGCCTATTGCGATTGCGGTTTATCGTATCGCGACGTTGCAGCTCTCGTTGGTCGATATCGAATGACTGTTAGCAGAATATGGAATCAGTGGGTTCAGGAGAGTAATACGGAACGCCGTGCTGAATTCCAACGGCCTCGTATCACTAGCAGTCGAGATGACGGGCTTCTTATCCGCATGGCTGTAACGGAAGGTGCAGTCACGTCTCGACCCCTAAGTCAACAGACGGTGACGTTTCCAAGATAACAGCCACTTTCACGAACAGTTCGACGACGTTTGCAGCAGCATGGAATATCAGCTCAGGGACCATGGCTGCGGTTACACTTGACGCTGCATCACAGACAGGAGCGTCTGCGATGGTGTACTCAACGACGAATCTGGGTGTACGAATGGCAAAACGTCATTTTCTCGGATGAATCCAGGTTCTGTTTACAGCATCATGATGGTCCCATCCGTGATTGTCGACATTGCGGTGAACTTACATTGGAAGTGTGTATTCGTTATCGCCGTACTGGCGTATCACCCGCGTGATGGTATGGGGTGCCATTACTTACACGTCTCGGTCACCTCTTGTTCGCCCTGACGGCAATTTGAACAGTGGACGTTACATTTCAGATATGTTACGACCCGTGGCTCTACCCTTCATTCGATCCCTGTCACGTTTTACAGCGTAAAGTCTCAGAAAGAAGAGGTGGATGGATGATGCTTGGATACCGGCAGCATAAATAATTAGGTGAGTAAATTCGATAAGAGCCAATGATAATGTTCGATTCATTCAGATCCTTTGTGGTGGGATGTAGGAGCCTCTATATAGCTGTGAGAAAAATGGTTCAAATGGCTCTGAGCACTATGGGACTTAACATTTGAGGTCATCATTCCCCTAGAACTCAGAACTACTTAAACCTAACTAACTTAAGGACATCACACACATCCATGACCGAGGCAGGATTCGAACCGTAGCGGTCGCGGGGTTCCAGACTGAAGCGCCGAGAACCGCTCGGCCACTCTGGCTGGCTGGCTGTGAGAACATTCGCGTATGTTGAGAGCAGGAAGGGTAGCACATGATGGAGTGCGTACCATGTTAGGTCCACGAGTAAAACTGCACTCGACATTATTGTGCATTATTATCGTAAAAAGATTCTGTTAGGGCAATAATTTCTGTGGATACAAGCTGAGACAATAAGAAATCTCCTACAAAAGGGCACGTTAAGTATTTCTGGGGGGACTATGGAATTTACTAGAGTTCGACTTCGTTATTGTTTTAGATAGCAATGTGTTTGTAGTATAACATTGAGAACGTTGCCAGATGCGCTTGCGATGGTATGTATCCCGCGCGCGTCCCCACGGTTGGAGCGTCTGTCCTCTGTAAGTAGGTCTCCGCCCCCTTTCGATTGCATCACCAGTGGTGACTAGATGCAACATTCACCTGCGTTCGGCGGCTCGCGACTGCGCTCCCACCCGATCACGTCAGCATGTGTGTCTAGGTGAACACGTATTTTGTCAGGAATTTCTCCAAAATCAAGTGTGAAAGGGATGTGGCCGCCTCAAACCTGAGGGCACCTGTGTGTGGTTTGACAGCTGACGGCCACGTCACTACGCACTCTGTTTGACAGGGTGTTCGGGCGTGGGGGCGGGGCGGTGCTTTGATTGCATTATTTTGCGAGCGGGCCTCTAGGCTGTGCCATGCTTTATTTGGACAGATTACGAATACTGAGCGTGTCTACACATCATTGTCCTGCATTATTTAGGAGCAGTCTGCATGTCTGTACATAAATTATTTGGGTTAAATAGTTGTTTGCTTGTGTGGAGAGTGTTATTTAGAAGTAGTTTGCAGGTCTTTGGGCTGTGTGAGATGGCCTCAAGCATGTGAGAGCGTGTGTTCTGTATCAGTGTTATAAATATACTCAATCTCAAAATAAAATGTTCCAAACTAAACAGAGTACACTCCTTCATTACTCTCCCCAGCAGCCCAGTGCTGCCTGAGTCATTTTTGCGCCATTTTTCTCTTACAGATTAGGTCATAGGAGGGATGACCGTACCTTCCGGTGGCAGTAATGTGTACTATGTAAGTTGTGACCTAGATCTCGTGGTGGTGACATTGCTTGCAAAATAATAAAGACTTATGTTTGGGATAGAAGGAGTCGTTTTCCCACCATTTCACCCCATCATCTTGGATGACGTCATGCGCTGTGCACGTAAGTGCACGCTAGCCCGACAACATGGGTTGGTAAGGTGACATGTCGGTCGGTTGAGGATCTTGGTGGAATCCTTAACAATTTCCATCCTAGTCGAGGTGGGCGTGGTATTCCCGAAAATTCATTCCAAGTCCACGGTAACGCTCTCTGGTGTTGTCAATATGTACTACGCCTTCTGGTGAACACATTGCACGCCTCTATCTTGGATAACGGTACTTTCGTAATCATCTGACGTCACGGTAGCGCCCTCTGGTTGTGGCGATGTGTAGTAAGCCAGCTGGAGTCCTAACCATGTGGGGAAAATACCTGCATGGAATTAATTAAATAAAGACTTACGTGCATGTCCTTTTCTGACGAATCCTTAGGAGGAGGTGGCAGTCTGGCGACTCAGGTTAGTACAAGTGTCTTTACCTTCGTGCCATTTTCTTAGCTAAGTAGAGATATGCGAATTGACTAAATTCAAACTTGCTGCCAGTTCATAGGAAGAGGTGGCGGTTGGGTGACTTAGGATAGTGGAGGTAGGCCAAGTGAGCTATCATCCCGCGATGTTCTTTGCTTAGTAGAGAACCCCCGAGTGAGCTTTCTTACTGCCAAAATTCAAACTTGGTGGCAGTTCGTAGGAGGAAGTGGTGGTGTGACGTCCCCTCTCCGCCGCGTGCTGTTGTTGTCGACGCTGTGGAACTGTTATTGCTACAGCTCGGTCGGTGGAGTCGACACACGATGCGCTATGATGGATGTCGCCGTCGGTTAACGAGAGACAAGATCTGAAAATGTTCTTAAGAAATCGTTCCTCGCGTAATGATTAAAGTTTGAATGCGAGTCCGCACAGTTTCCTTATTAATGCGAACTGCGCACTCTGTCTCTTATGGTTTGAAGTTGAATTATTATGTGCACAGTTAACACTTTAGTGCAGTACTTGATGAATCTTCCCTCATGCGCATCGTCCACATCACCGAAAGCGAGGAAAAATTTAATTGCAGATCGTACTGGTCGTTGTTTGTTCGTTGCTAAGTAACATTGTTCGCTCTATATGACCCGAGATCCACAGATACTCATTAACAGTGTCTTAATTATCTTGCGTCGTAATATTATGCATGTCCAAACCTTCCTTGTCACAACTAACAGTCCACAAGTTTACTTCCAAGTTATATAGTCACTGTTCAACAACTTTTGATGAGCAATTGCCAAATACTCATAGAATGATGGAGCCGACACGTTGAATTTCCACTTTTGATGAACGATTTTATTGTTCGTTTCCGCTAAATACTTTATAAACATCACGCCACACGCACACACGGTTAATTATCACTGGCAGTCCTGTTAGTTTCAAGTATCGTGAGAATTACGACAGCTTTAACCCTCGGAGTAATTGTATCTTCTTCATGTATTCGTGTCAATGTCTCCTGCTCTAGACTAAACGTGTATTATAGTCTTTTGAAACTTCGTCCATTCCTTTCTATAAGCTCACTTATATGAATGTTGAGTTCAATATTGCCTACTTCCGTTAATGAAGTCCAGCAACTCGGTATACACAGTCCACATACTATCGCGGTTCAAGTCTCTAGTCTGAATGTCAGTGCACAAAATCCGTGCGTCTACGTCACGCAACAACGACTCTTGAAAGTAAAACAATCTCGTCGCCCTCCGTTCGCTTAACTATGGCGAGAGCTGCTCTCGTATGACTTGATAGCACGATAGCTAGCAAGCGACTTACCTTTTCCGTGAATGAGTATTGTAGACGCATTGAATTTCTTCGTTGCGTTTACAATTCTCTTACACATAAAAGTTATCTCTGACCGACATTTCTTTGGACTTAACTTTCATGGTATTAATTTGCAGTTATTAGGCCTACTTATATGTTTGGCAGATAACTAAAGATGACCTTTTTCTTCCTTTCTACCAAAACACACTCTGTAATGCTTAATGTTGGTGTTTATCAATACTTTCTGGTGTTATATCACCGGCAAAGTTGTCGTACCTGTCAGGATAACATTTCCCTACTTTACATCATGATGGTCTTTCCTAATTGGGATTTGGGGTTCATTAGGGTGTTACAGCGGACAGGTGACTTAGGTTAGTGGAGGTAGCCCAAGTGAGCTATCTTCCCGCGATTTTCTTTGTTTAGTAGAGATAACCGTGGTGTGGTGCATTATCATCTTGGAATTTGAACTTCCCCTCATTTTTTGGGGGGAGGGGTGTGTGGCATTTTCCTGCCATGATTCAAAGTTCTCGCCAGAATCCGCCATCTTGGATAACGGTACTTGTGTTATCAGCTGATGTCATGGCCTCCATCTAGGATGACGTCATCGCCGCCGTCTTGGATAACGGTACTTTGTTGCCATAACCCTGTTGCTCAAATACTTTCATCGTGTTTACATATCTTTATATTTCAATATGCATACCTATACCAGTTTCTTTGGCGCTTCAGTGTACGTGAAATTCACTCCCTTGAGTCGACACGTGGTATTCTTTGAAGCAATCGTCGAAGTCCCGTCAATTTTCGTCAAATTCTCTTATGAAGCATAGCCTGACACATTTGTGTGCATCTTTGCCTTTTCAGTGATTTGTTGGCAATACTTTCCCTGTGGACTGCAATATTCAGCCTCCTGATAAACATTTTCACGTTACACGTTACACCCTCTTCTCCGTTCACAAGGGTCGTTCGTGGGTCCTGATTTCATCCGACTAGCTAACTCCCCGACAAATATCGTAGTGGTGCGTCAAAACAGAAACCTATACACTCAGAAAATAGAGTAGTGTTGCCCGTCTCCAGTAGATGACCGGAAAATATGACTTTACCTGCGAAATTCCAACTGATGAGTACATGAGAACGCTTTCGGCACACGGCTATATCTCCACTAGTCACTGTTGACAATGACGTGTTGATGTGGACTGATTGTAACAAGCAGACATTTCATGTTGGTGGACATGTACACTTCAGGCACAGGTCGAGATTGTTGTTTCGATCAACCTTACGTCCTCTATAGGAATTTTCTTGATGCAGCAGATGTCGCTTGGTAGGCTATGAAGAAGACTAGAAATGACTGACGAGCTGCTTGGCTGTTCAAAAAAAAAAAAAAAAAAAAGTAAGGCTGCTATGACTTTTTTTTTTTTTTATAGATCACGAGAAGTAACTTTGTGAATGTCTACTATTCATATTTATTCACAATAATTTTTGATGAAAACCTCAAAAAATCGAAATAAACATTAATAGAAGTACTGTGTAGAGCACATGCCTGCACTTCGCACATCTTTCTCTATGCAGATTAATACTGAGCCTGCCTAGCCACCCTTTCGTATCAGTCAGTTCTGCAATCCCTATTCTCGACTGGTAGCCAATCAGAGGCCAGAAAATAAACGCTGCCTTATAAGGGCATGCTCTGGATAGCCAGTGGAAGACGGAAAACGTATCTTCCAAAAATTTTAGTATTTGTGTGAGCCAGTTGACTGATTTCCATATTGCACAACATTGCTATTTGCATATACTGTATTATTTCGCTGGAATTAATTTCTCCCAATTTAATTCTTTTTGAATAAAAATTTGCTTAAATTTTTTTTTTTTTTTTTTGCTTATTTCACATCTGCGAGGAATATTTTACTAGGGATCTGTGGAAGATACATTAGTATTTTTATTCTTATTTGTAAATTATTATTGCGTAATTTTTTCTTGACACACTCTACATCCTTGAGGATGTCCTCTACTGATACGGAAATACTTCTAATCTAATCAACATCCGGTTTCCGACTTGGAAAGTCTCAGCGTAGGGGCATGTACAATAAGATTTCAGTATGAGTATCTACTTGGGGGATATAAGTAGAACCAAGAGAGAAATATCTCTAGCCCTGCTTAATAGCTGGATGAACAACAGGGCTCCGTGGCAGCGATCGACTGTGGATCGGCTGTCGACACGACCAACTCGAGCTACCCCTCCGAGGCTCATGTCTATTTCCGAAAAACCGACAGGTCTTTCGCCCAGCAACCTTACATTTCATCTGTCTTTATAATTGTATATTTTAGCTTGTGTCCTGTGTAATCTTAGGAAAAACATTACTTTGTGCTTCTGAAGCTATTTTCCTTAATTATAAAAATGGTTCAAATGGCTCTGAGCACTATGGGACTCAACTTCTGAGGTCATTAGTCCCCTATAACTTAGAACTAGTTAAACCTAACTAACCTAATGACATCACACACATTCATGCCCGAGGCAGGATTCGAACCTGCGACTGTAGTGGTCTCGCGGTTCCAGACTGCAGCGCCTAGAACCGCACGGTCACCTTAATTATACTTCTAACACACGGCAGGCGTCATTTAGACCCTATAGAGAATACGCCATCTTTCGAAAAACCGTTATGGGGGGAAGACTACTGACAGCAATTGGCTGTTCGGCACACATACACTCGTTTTTTTAAAAATAGGAACAGCTATGAAATTTACAACCATCTAATTTTTGAAAGGTGAATGTGCTTCACAACGCAAAAATTACTTGAAGTCAATGTAAGTTTAGTTTCACAAACAGATTGATAATACAAGTTATCTTTCTGGCTGATTTACAGAATGGATAACAGAGTACCTGTTAGAAGCATAGAACGTCATCTGAAGTCGGCACAGGTGATCACAATTTTGAACTAACATTTATAAATGGGCTAAAGATGAATTCTCTCTTCGAGCAGGAAGGTGACAGCGAATGAGACACTGATGGCCCCCAGAATAATGAACCCACGTTTTCCATCGTCCGAAGCGAAGCCATCATTGAGGAATCAGATGACATAGATTGCAGAAGTGCTGATTTAGTTACTGGACGTGATGGAACTCACCTCCATCCAGCAGCAAACAAGCAAAGAATATCATGAAAATATTATCTGGTCCAGTAAGTGGCTCTTGTAACTGTCACTCCTAAGAACGCATGGGATTACTTTATCTCGCACAGGTTGTTAGACGAGATCGTACGTTGTCTAATTTAGAAGTTAAGTGCAGTTTTGGTGTAAACATAAACAAACTGATAAAATATCACATCTGATAAAATGCTTAGCCTTTTAGGCAGTTGATTATACCAGTGCAGGTGGACACTGGAATATGCCGGTCAGAGAAGTTCTTTACGAAACCCTCGACAATCCTACATATTTCGTTACATTTTCAGTTAGCAGATTTGAGGATTTTTCATGAAAAACTGTCGACAAAGGATACATACACATGATACCTCAACAAATGATGAACAACCTACCCATTTCCGAGGCCGTTGCAAGTTTATTCAGCTTTCTAAAGCAGGGAAATACAATAAGAGAATGTTTTGGTTTTGTTGTTCTTTGACTTCGTAGACCAGAGGTGTTAGTTTATATTTCCAAGGTGACAGTGGTTCTTCTACTGCAGTGAAAACACTAACAAAGGCGTTGAGGGGAACCATACCAAATATCGCGATGAATAATTTACCTCGAGTGTTCCATTATTTGGAGAAGCATCCGGGAAAAAGAATGTAACAGTGGGAACTCTCAGACAAAACAAAAAGGAAATTTCAACAGAGAAGGAGGTTCATCATCTGATTTCAAAGACAATCTGTCAACTGTAAGTTATGTGCTCAAAAATAACAGAAGTGTCGCAGTACTGAGTTCTCTATCATTCCATAATAAAACTCGCGGCTGCTTTGATCTTCCTCCTCTCGTCCCCACCTCATGTGACAGTGCTATGGAGACTTAAGATTATTTTTGACCTCCAGAGTTTTTACTCTTTGTAACCATCGAAGACACTTGTTTACATAAAATACGTAATTATTCATAAAAATTTAGAGGCTTATCTTGGATATACTGTACGTACATGCACACGCGCATGCACATCTACAGTTGATTCACTTTACCAGAAGGCCAGAAGGCAAATGGTGATGAAGACAGTCAGGAAGACGGCCCATTCCTTTGAGAAGAAACGTAACGGTTGTAGAAGTTTTAAAAGCGTGTTTTTGTTAGCATGGCAACATCGCAATTCACGGGAAGGCAGACTTTATAAAAGGATATTTCCTGGAGAATTTAGGGCAAGAAATACTGCGTTCTGATATGGACGAAAGAGTCAACCACTTATGTCTCAAAAATAATGTTCTGAAAGCTCTTTAACAGCCGACGATTGCCGAAACTTGAGTTAACCAAAATAGTGACGTTTCATGTTCCCATGCCATTTAGACGGAAAAGTGGTCAGACAGGCAGAAAATCCACATGAAATATTTGCAAAAAAAAAAAAAAAAAAAAAAAAAAAAAAATATTACTGTTGTTTGTCAAAAAGTGTTTCTTTCAATGAGCAGAATATCCGGTATGAGACCAGCACAACTGAAAGTTTCTTGTTTAATCGCATAAATATTATAATACAATTTACTATATTGTATTTCTTATGCTACAATTAAGGTCACAGTATCGTAACATATACTTTCACATTAATTCTGTGTCACCATAGCCACAATAATTCGATTGTATTCTTTCACTAAGCAACATTTTCTATTTGTTTTTAGCTACGTATTTTGTAGACCACTCTCTTTTTTGTGACTCCAACCACTCACACATCCAAGAGTCAAGTGATTAAAACTGGCATATGGCAATGATCGAGATTCTGAGAGCCAAAACTAAACGAAGTAAATGATTAACTTATTTCAATTGCCACTCGATTCGAATCATAAACGAAAGCAAGCTCTTCGCACTTGCTAAAAACGAAAGTAAAAATTTTAAACAAGTCACAATTTGTGTCTTAATCAGAATGACAAAATGCAAAACAGAACAATGAAGTTATATTCTAAATTTTTCTAAATTTCATTGTAAATATGAAGGATACTTTTATAGTTTCTGAATGCATTAAACAGCAATGTAGCAGACTAAGGAGATGGACAGGTAACGCCATACAAAATAAAAGAAATAATTTGTCACAAGCATTCAATGTTCTTTGTTGTCGATAAAAGGCCACTAGAGTTTCTAGTACCACATGGGCTTTTTACATTCATCTGTAAAATTGCTGCACTTTTGCCATTATTAGCTGGAAACGTTTCGATCATGGATTGATGTATGAGACAGGGTCACAGAATTGGAAAGACAGTAGATACAAAGGCTTTAGAAATACTGTGCGGTCTTCTCCCACCCGTGATTGCATACCTGACGTGGAAACGTTCAAAGAGAGAATAGGAATGACGTATCGAGCACTGCTTGCACTTGTCGCTGATGGAATCAATGCCCACGAACCGCCGCTTTTGAGTCCGCAAAATTATGAAATAGCTTTCCCTTTGTGCACTTCAAAGACTTCCTTTTCGCAAGTGCATTTGACGACGCGCTATACAGAAAGGGCAAATAAAATAAAGTATCGTATTCGCGGCAGGTTGACGACGGCAAAGGGAACTGCTGCGGCTAGCCTGGCCGTGTGGCGTCCAGCGGTTTGCCACGCCTCGGCAGGCAGGGGTGTCCATCTGTGACGTGTCGCGCAGCGCAGCTCAGGAATTTCATTAGGAATGCGACGCCTGGCATGGGGAATGCGGACGGCCCTCCAAATCAGTCGCAGCCGCGGTGTCGCACGCCAGGCGGTCGCCGTCAGGTACGGCCGGCGCAGGCACGCCACAGGGCGCCCCGAAAGCCGCGACCCTTGTCCTGCATCACAGCCTGTTCCGGAAGGCAGACTGCGGCTACATGGTACAACAACCATCTACGGCTCAGGACATAATAGGCATCACCTCTTTTCTTTTACTCATCAGTATTCTGAATGGACTGATGTGGACCGTTGCAAATTCTTTATTTTTGTCAAGCTCTTAGTCCCATACCAGGACCTGCATCATTCGTACTCCATTATTCATTCAGTATACACTGCAGTATATAAATAGTGCAGCATTATAAAGATTTCCATTTCACTCACTATTTATTGTTGCGACAGTGCATATGGAGTAAATGTAATGACTACATTTGGCCCAGCGGTTAGACGAGTGGTCTAACGCATGGCTTTCCGGAGTGGAAAGGAGCGCCTGGTCCCCGGCACGAATCCGCCCTGCGGACTTGAGTCGAGGTCCGGTGACCTGACCAGTCTGTGGATGGTTTTTAGGCGGTTTTTCATTTGCCTTGGTGAATGTGAGCTGGTTCCCCTAATTCCCCCTCAGCTACACTATGTCGGCAATTGCTGCGCATACAAGGTCTCCATGTACCCGTACACCACAATTACTCTACGACGCCAATTTAGGGGTTACACTCGTCTGGTGTGAGACATTCCCTGGGGGGGGGGGGGAGGGGGGTGTGGTCCACCAGGGGCCAAACATCACTATAACCCTGGGTTCGGTGTGGGGTGGTGGAGGGGTGAAGTGCACTGCTGTAGTCGTCGTGGAGTTGTAGACCACTGCGGCTACGGTGGGGATTGAGCCTCTCTGTCATTTCGAGGTCCCGGGTTAACATGTTGTTGTTGTGGTCTTCAGGCGTGAGACTGGTTTGGTGCAGCTCTCCATGCTTCTCTATCCTATGCAAGCTTCTTTATTTCCCAGTACTTACTGCAACCTACATCCTTCTGAATCTGCTTAGTGTATTCATCTCTTGGTCTTCCTCTACGATTTTTACCCTCCACACTGCCCTCCAATGCTAAATTTGTGATCCCTTGATGCCTCAGAACATGTCCTACCAACTGGTCCCTTTTTCTTGTCAAGTTGTGCCACGAACCCCTCTTCTCCCCAATTCAACTCAATACCTCCTCATTAGTTATGTGATCTACCCATCTAATCTTCAGCTTTCTTCTGTAGCACCACATTTCGAAAGCCTCTATTCTCTTCTTGTCCAAACTGTTTATCATCCATGTTTCACTTCCATACAAGGCCACACTCCATACAAATACTTTCAGAAATGACTTCCTGACACTTAAATCTATACTCGATGTTAACCAATTTCTCTTCTTCAGAAACGCTTTCCTTGCCATTTCCAGTCTACATTTTATATCCTCTCTACTTCGACCATCATCAGTTATTTTTCTCCCCGAATACCAAAACTCCTTTGCTACTTTAAGTAAATCATTTCCTAATCTAATTACCCCAACATCACCCGAATTAATTCGACTACATTCCATTAACCTCGTTTTGCTTTTGTTGATGTTCATCTTATATCCTCCTTTCAAGACACTGTCCATTCCATTCAACTGCTCTTCGAAGTGCTTTGTTGTCTCTGACAGAATTACAATGTCATCGGCGAACCTCAGCAGACTTTTTATTCCTTCTCCATGGATTTTTATACCTACTCCGAATTTTTCTTTTGTTTCCTTCACTGCTTGCTCAATATACAGATTGAATATCATCAGGGAGAGGCCACAACCCTGTCTCACTCCCTTCCCAACAACTGCTTCCCTTTCATGTCTCTCGACTCTTATAACTGCCATCTGGTTTCTGTACAAATTGTAAATAGCCTTTCCCTCCCTGTATTTTACCCCTGCCACCTTCAGAATTGGAAAGAGAGTTTTCCAGTCAACATTGTCAAAAGCTTTCTCTAAGTCTACAAATGCTAGAAACATAGGTTTGCCTTTCCTTAATCTAGCTTCTAAGATAAGTCGTAGGGTCAGTATTGCCTTACGTCTTCCAATATCTCTACAGAATCCAAACTGATCTTCCCCGAGGTCGGCTTCTACCAGTTTTTCCATTCGTCTGTAAAGAATTCGTCTTACTATTTTGCAGCTGTGACTTATTAAACTGATAGTTCGGTAATTTTCACATCAGTCAACACCTGCTTTCTTTGGGATTTTAATTATTATATTCTTCTTGAAGTCTGAGGGTTTTTCGCCTGTCTCATACGTCTTGCTCACCAGGTGGTAGAGTTTTGTCAGGACTGGCTCTCCCAAGGCCGTCAACAATAAAATACAATGACTACATTTACAGGTCAATACTACAAACGCTTCTGAGGTATCAGGATTCGACCCACTCTAAAGCAGCAAAATTAGTTCTTGGTGTAGCCTCCACGGACGCCAGTGCAGGTGCTAGATCTGGCATCCAGTCGATGATACAGATGGCAAATACTGTCCTGGGATACATTATTTCACTCCCGCTTGACCTGTTCGTGTAATTCTGGAAGAGTTGTTTATTGACGAATCCCATGAGTCACTTGTCGTCCTATCGTATCGGACACATGCCGAATTGGAGAGAAACCTGGAGATTGTGCTGGCCAGAGAAGTTACTGCACGTCTTGCAAAACACATTGAGCTTCATGGGTAGTGTGTGAGCGAGTATTATCTGTTGGAACAACACATCACACCCCTGCTGCGAGAATGGCAAGGGAGACAGTGTAAAACAATCTGCACGTACTAAACGCTGCTCAGCATCCCTCCGGAAACACCAAAGGTGAACAACAGTTGCAGCTTATCGCATCCCAGACCATATGGTCTCAGGAATGGCCAGTGCATCTTAGATGAATGCAATCTATGAGATAGAACTAACCACGTCAATTGTAGCAAACGGCCGGCCGCGGTGGTCTCGCGGTTAAGGCGCTCAGTCCGGAACCGCGCGACTGCTACGGTCGCAGGTTCGAATCCTGCCTCGGGCATGGATGTGTGTGATGTCCTTAGGTTAGTTAGGTTTAAGTAGTTCTAAGTTCTAGGGGACTGATGACCACAGAAGTTAAGTCCCATAGTCCTCAGAGCCATTTGAACCATTTTTGTAGCAAACGACCATCACTTGCATGCAGGAAGAATCTGTTTTCTTCGCTGAAGACCACAGAACGCCAGTGCATCTTCCCAAGTGATCCTCTGACGGCACCAGTTGAGCTGTGCACCTCGATGCTGTGGCGTGAATGGAAGATGGGCTTGCGGCGTGCGTGCCCGTACTCCCACTCCTAATAACCGGTTCGCAACAGTTCGTTTTGATACGCCTGCCGTATTATCTGTGGTGTGGTAGCTGTACGATCTGGCGATGATCCCGGGGGGGGGGGGGGGGGGGGGGGTGTCTGCTGCGCTGTCGTCCAGAACCTCGTTACAGGTGGAATGTTCACGTCACTACTGATACCAGAACCGTTGCACGACTGACGTACCACGTCCAACTCGTGTGGCAATCCTCTGAAAGAACGATCCCGCCACTTGGAAGACCACAATTTGACCACTTTCAAATTCGCTAAGTAGGCTTTAGGAAGCCCATGTCGTCTCTGTGGCATGGCTGCCTACTTGCTTCACACGTTTGCACCAGACTGACACTTCCGCTTGTAAGCATTCGCGATTAAAGAGTACGTAGAGATTGCGCTCTGGCAGGTATGCCACTACGCTGTCTATTGGCGGACGACGTTCACGCTATTATGAGTGCATCTCGTATGTTACAAGGCATTTATCGTTACTGGATAAAAATCGACTTCATCTCTGCAGGTGTACTAAGTTTTTCAGGCAGTATATTACAATCTTTCTTCCATTATAATTTGGAACCTGTAGAGCTCACTCTGCTGCGATGGAAATTACTCCCTGCTGCCTCAGCATATGACCTATCATCATGCCTATCCCTTTTGTCAGTGTTTCCCATAATAAATAGCACTCTTCACCTCATCTGCAGAGATACTGTTAATTCCGTACATTATTCGACAACTTCATTTTCAACATCCTTCTATAGCACCACGTCCCAAACATTTCCATTCTCTTCTTATTTAGGTATCCCATAATTCATGATTCGTTAGCATAACATGATGTGAACCAATCCAGCATTCTCCGTATTTTCTTCCTCATATTGAGGCCTAACGTCCTCCTTGCATCGTCTGTCATTTGTAAGTTTGCTTCTAAGCTAACATAATTGCTTCTTTTCGCCTACTTATTGGTCACCAATTTTGCTGCTAAGTTTACCACTCATCTAATTTCTGAGACTCTTCAGTACTCTCGTCTTTCTTCGGTTTGCTCTCGATTTATATTGTAGATTCATTAGATGGTTCATTCCATTTAATAGGGAGTACAATTATTCAAAAATGTCCAAATGTGTAAGAATTCCTAAGGTACCAAACTGCTTAGGCTATCGGTACTTACACTTACACGCAACTTAAACTAACTTATGCTAAGAGTAACATACAGCCATGCCCGAGAAAGGATTCGAACCTTCGGCGGGAGGGGCCGCGCAGCCCGTGATATGATGTCTCAATTCGCGCAGCCCTCTGCGCGGCTGTACAGTTATTATTCTTCACTTTTACTGAGGACAGCAAAGTCAACAGGTGTTGGTATCTTTTCACCCTGATCTTTAATGTCGCTGAAGAACGTGTTATTACCAACATTGCTACATCTGCGTCTTACACCATTTGTAATCTGAACACTTCGTTCTTCTTCTTCCATTCTTACAGCTTCGTCTTGGTTCCAGTGCATATTGTACAGTAGAGCCTGTGTCTTATCCTGTAGTTTACTCCTATATTTCTCAAAAGTATCCGCATTTCACGCCTTCTTTTGACGCCTCTGCTATGGATCTCAGAACCACGACGCCCAGCGTTCAAATCGCGCAGTCTTTCAATTGGTGGCAACCAGTTGAGGAGGGATGTGACGAAGTTTTCATCGTGTTAAAGATCCACTACGGCGTCACGGAGAGTTGTTGAGAAATTTGGTGCCAATGTGACATAATTAATCCACTTTGCACGTCTCATGGGCTTCCGAGCTCTGACCTATATTTCGCATGTGTTGATACCATTCACTTCAATGTGTCGTCGAGCGCGAGGTGATGTTGAAGGGCGCCAAGCTTTTGCGCCATTACAGAGGACTGTTATAGGCATCATTCATTCAAATTTAAAACATCTACGTCGCAATGGAAGAGAATTACAGGGATTTGGGAAAGTTATCTTTTAGTTCTGTTGCGCAGTGTTGTTAATTAGTTGATGGACTATGAATAAAGGTAAAATATGAAGAAAAATGTTCTGTAGGCACAGAAGATTAATAAACCAGATGTATCAAAGAACCTTAAATTAAAACACGTGAACCGACCGAGTATTCTAGGTTTTCGGATGTGACTAAATTGCCGATCTCCGCAGTAGAATGCGGTGTCCACTAAAAATACTGCCACGTAGACGACATACCAAGAACGACACACTGGCATGAAGTGTACTGCTAGCTTTAATACGCGACTGACTAACATTTCAAGAATTCCATTTTAGTGACGCCACCTACAATCTGAAAATAAGGAAAGTCTTAGCAGTAGTTCTCTCATTCAAAAATCGCTTTTGAATCCTTATCGTTTGTGAAGTGATAGTGTTATGAATTGCTAAAGAAGGACAACGGCTACGAACTTACGGGATCATACTGCCACGTCACATACCTTGATTCGGGAACAGGACTTGTTTGAAGGTAGACTAGATTCTACACTGTTTTTGTGACAGCCCTGGAGCACAACCGACTGTCAACATGGTAACCATCGTTCAACTTGCAACAAAGACAGACGCGACAACAGTGGTAAGCCCATCGGCAACATAGGCCACATGAGTGGCACCGCATCTCTTTTCGAACCATTCACGGTTTTGTGCACAGCACCGCGACCGAAGGATTTATTCGTATTTGGAGGCTCGTAGAACAACGAACATTGCTAGAATCCACTCGTCATCGTCGGTATGGGCCAGTACTTGGGACGCTGATATACTCTACTGCTCGGTGCACAATACTATCAGCTCTGGGTCGCACAGCCGGTAATTTGGACCGCGTATCCTGTAATCCAAAGTCAGTTCACCTCGATCCACTGCCGTGTGACAGCCATTACTGCTACTGGAGGTGGCAGCTCAGTCTACTAAATTTGGTACTTTGACATTCTCGTATCATCCAGAAGTGTAAGCACGTAGTCCTAAAACAGCGCTGTACACACGGAGTAGATGCGTGAAATTTTGTTATTTGCTATAACTCCTGGTGTTGCAATTTCAATAGCCAACATTGTAGATCAAAATTACCGTTAACTGCCTTCACAAGAATGGGGCCAGACAATTAAAGAAAATTATACGTCAATCAGTCTTCTCTCAACAGAGACTTCTCTAAAATTATTGTTAACGTAGTTTGACTGAACAAAGGAACAATCTGGTTCCCCAAATTGATACAGCACTTCGGTGCACTGAGAAGCTGTTAATTATGAATTATCGCTTTCACAGTGTTTAATCTTCTTTGAGCAAGCTTCCGTCTCAGTATGAAAGAAATCTGTAATGACAGCAGGTAAGAAACAAGGCATTCTTTCTATTTATGTTAGTATACTGGAGGATACAGGAGGTGAACAAACATATGTAATCACAAAAAACACAACACATTACTCTGCAAAGAATGGCATAAGAAACTCTTAGCATCCAAATCAGCTTTCAGTCGTCTAGGAATATATAAATCGGGTCCTGTATGGTTTACATGGGAATCTTACGACGTTCTTCCTGCAAAGCAGGGGGAAGGTCAGGTAACGATGATGAAAGTGGATAGCGATCAGTTCCCTTCCCTCCAAAGCAGATCGCAAAAGTTTAATAATAATATTGTGATCTAGTGACTCTGGTAGCCATGGAGATGCGACAGTTCATGTCCATACTCACAAAGTCAGAACTGGATGTGGCGAGGTGTCTGAGCAGTTGCCCCGTCATCTTGAAATACAGTGTCACTACTGGGGAACAACCGTTGTACATTGGGAGGGATTGATCAGCCAAAGCCGACACACAGTCCTTGGAAGTAATACGACATTACAGAGTAACCATGGAGCCAATCGGATACAGATATGGCTGCCTAAATCACCACCGGACCCCCACCATGTTTCACCCTTAGGACTTAAACTCAGCACAAGTTGGGATCTGTGTGAAAGAAGACTCATCCAATCGATTGACGCTCTTCCATTGTTCCACAATCCAGCTTCTATGGCTCCCATTCCACGTTTTCCTGCTAGGGACATTGGCATCAATAATGTGTGTTTTTTTGTAATTTCAGCTTGCCCTGCAATTCCTTGCTTATGGATCTCCGTTCGTGTTGTTTTGGTGATGACAGGGTTCGCCAATGCGATAATCAGTTCTGCAGTGACTTTTGCGCCTTTTGCTGCCGCCTCGACGAAGGACTCACCATGCTCCATCTCTCCATAGACACTGTGAAAGCGCCTAGGAATATCTGTGATGTTTTGGTTTTCTATCACAAGAAATTCAGTGACAGTTGTCCGCTTGGGACTCACCTCCGCTACAGACGAAGTTTTGAGTGCTTCATGAAACCAAAGGGGATGAAGCGGGATTATCCCACGATCTCCCGCTACCAACTCTGCATTTTTCCAACCTAAACGGGCCGAGAAATAAATGTGCTGCACAACTTAATCATAAAATATCACATATCTTTGAAAAGCAGTCTTCGTACAGCTATGAACTCTCGCTGGTGTGTGAACTATCTCTATTAATAGCAATATACCTTGTACGTAGGCTGTTTAGGTTTTTATGTTGGTAACGTCACGTAGCGCTCTGTGTGAAAATCACTGGCTGTGCTGTGTGCAGTCTGTGGCTGTTTGGCATTGTTGGAATATTCGCTATTGTAGTGTTGGGCAGCTGGATGTGAACAGCGCGTAGCGTTGCGCAGTTGGAGGTGAGCCGCCAGCAGTGGTGGATGTGGGGAGAGAGATGGCAGAATTTTGAGAGGGGACGATCTGGACGTGTGTCTATCAGAAAGAGTAAATTTGTAATACTGTATATCATGAACTGATAAATATATTAGGACTTTTGAGTATTATTAAGGTAAATAAATTGTTTGTTCTCTATCAAAATCTTTCATTTGCTAACTATGCCTATCAGTAGTTAGTGCCTTCAGCAGTTAGAATCTTTTATTTAGCTGGCAGTATTGGCGCTCATAGTATTGCAGTAGTTCGAGTAACGAAGATTTTTGTAAGGTAAGTGATCCATAAAAGGTATAGGTTATTATTAGTCAGGGCCATTCTTTTGTAGGGATTATTGAAAGTCAGACTGTGTTGCGCTAAGAATATTGTGTGTCAATTTAGTGATGACCAGAATAAGTAAAGAGAGAAATGTCTAAGTTTTTTCAGCTCTGCTCAGATGTTTGAAAATCAAATAACGTAAGAACTTTACCAGCACAGTCATTCATAATTTTTCTAAGGGGAGGTAACAATCTGACGATGGCCCGGAAAGCAGAAATTGGGTTCATATCGAATTATTAAATATATATTACTGTGGAACATCTCCTCTTTCTATACGAGTTGTAAATCAGCCTGCGTTCCTCCAAGTACCAACGGGATATTCCAGAAACTCGATTAATATGCAAGTATCACATGTTTGCGTGTTGAAAGACCTTCTTCTGTTTCAGTGTGCAAGATGGTGCACGACCGATGAAGTATGGATTAACTGCCCACTTGTGATATAAACAGTTCTAAAAATATATAGCATTTTACTCATCATAAAATTCTGTATCTGAAGAATTACCAATATATTCCTAACGTATTTTATGTATTATATCTCACTTAGATACGTATAAGGCTAAATATTTACAAATGCTGCGGACAGCACAACCTCATATTTAATAATTACAAAAACTGTAGAAACTGGCGAAAACCCTTGATGGCTGTCTCCAACGCATATTCCTTCAAGTGATTCTAATACCAGTCAGTAACTACTGGCCAAAAAACCATCACGTGTTCCTGGGTAGACTGTCCTCTAGGTACAACACTCTGCACCACAGCCGGCCGGAGTGGCCGAGCGGTTCTAGGAGCTACAGTCTGGAACCGCACGACCGCTATGGTCGCAGGTTCGAATCCTGCCATGGGCATGGATGTGTGTGATGTCCTTAGGCTTAAGTAGTTCTAAGCTCTAGGGGACTGATGATCTCAGAAGTTGAGTCCCATAGTGCTCAGAGCCATTTGAACCATTCTGCCTCACAGATAAATAGAATGATAAATCATTAAGCTGCGAACGAGTGTTAATAGTTATTGAAGAAAGCGAGTAGAATAATGGGGAAGGAAATAAAATAACAACGAAAACTGAAATGAGTGGTTTTAGGAAACTAAATAAGGTTTCCAAAACTGATGTTCCAAAGCGTCTGAAGGTATTTAACAATCAGTATGGGCAACCAGATTTAACACGCCTCACTGAGAGATGACTTCCGTTTCTGAAATCCTGCAGAAACTGAAAGAAAGACCGATGTTCCAATTTACTTAGAGTGTCTGACGTTGGCCGTTCGTTTTGCTATTTATTAAGGCGACTGAAGTTCGTCAGCTAATGGTCATTAATGTGCATTACTATGTACTACATATGGCGTAGCACAAACGGAGATACGAATGATCATAAAGCTTCTAACAAAATTCTGTGCAGTAATCTCGAAGTTTTTTTCGTTTATCTGCTCAGTGTCCATTTGGCTGAGTCCTGCTTTACGAGAAGAGATACGGATTTTTTATATTTTACGCATTAAATTATGTAATATAAGGATACTTTAAAAAAATTATGAACAAACCAATTTGTCCTAATTTTGGAAACATACTGCAGATTATTGTTATTGCTATTATTTCTATAATTGTACGATAATTTGAAAACATTTTCAAAGTAAATTGTTAATCACACATGACTTTACCTTAAGTGTAAATCAACAACTTGTAATATTTTCGTAGTGGGAGGTTCGCATCCTTGCTGTCCATTGTCTAACTTTTGACACCTTGTAATGGAATTGTGTTGCAGGAGCGATATACTAATTATAGTATATGCTAACTATAGTATATCACTACTGCAACACAATTCCATTACAAGGTGTCAAAAGTTAGACAAAGGTCAGCAAGGATGCGAATCTCGCACTACAAAAATATTACAAGTTGTTGATTTATACTTAAGATAAAGTTACGTGTCATTAACAATTTACTTTGAAAATGTTTTAAATTATCGTACAATTATAGAAATAATAGCAATAATAATAATCTGAAATATGATTCCAAAATTTTGACAAATTTGTTTTTTCATAATTTTTTTAAAGCATCGAGAAGCACAGCACGTAGCGAAAATTGACCACTGACTAATTCCATTGCAAGAGGTACACAAACATACAGTTTAATGAGGAGAGAGAATGATGCAGGAGGTGCATTTACGTCCATAAGTGAAATGAAGTGTGTGTGGGCTGTACGCTTAGGGAGAAAATGAACGTCATATGGCCCAAGTAATTTATTTTGTCGATTTGAGACAACGCCGTAAATCAAGATGGGGAGTTGGTACTATCAAGATTGCTAGAGCGGCATACACACCTACAGCCGAAGACTACAATCTGTGCAGAGGTGTACAGGAGATCTTTCAGATGGCTACTGCTGATGAAGAATGTTACATTTTCCTTTTTAGTGATTTAGTCTAAATATTAGACAACAGACATATTCTTTCCAGAAATCGGGACTCAATAGAACCTGGAGTGCGCTGTGTCTAATAGTTTCAAATTTAGAAAGACAATTGTCATGTGGTCTGCGCGGAACCCGTACAAACTGCTTTATATCATGCAGTAACGTAAAGACCACAGTTTCCCTTTTTGTGGAATTCCAAATTTGGCATAAAAGTTTCAGAGATCAGTACATCGAAAACATGTGCACAGTCATTTATCTCATTCTTGGTGGTTCAGTCATTGTTTAGATAAAAAAAATCTTCTTGGGAAGTCTGAAGTAATGATCGGTGAATTTCCATCAGGAACTTGGAACGCTATCGGAAGGGCAGTGCAGTGACCCCTGTCGTCCATCCTCAAAAAGTCTTGTGGCTGTTATTGTACCGTCTCTCTGGGCTTGGATTTGCAGGAGGCGTTGTTCATGTCGTGTGTATTTAGTGACTACACGCCCGCACACACAAACACACACACACTCACTCACACACCGCATTCCGACCCATACTGAGCTGCCCTGCTTCGAGTAAGGAATTTCATTAGCAGCGCGAAACGTCCTTCGCTGGGCGGACACCTATATGAACTCGCCGTTATGCCCGCCTGTGGACGGCTGCTAGATCCCAGGAGACGCTTCATTTAATGAAGACGTCTTCATCTACACAGCCGGGGCTCCCTTCCGTATACTGCTCCACACAGGGCAGCAGTCTTGGTACTGCAGAAGTACGTCAGTGTCTATCTTAGACTGGTTTCAAACAACACTTTTCTAAATTGTCTTTAAACAGATGCAAAAATTTATGATGACTGGATTTATATCTACCTAAACTACTGGGCAGTGTATTTCAGAGGATACATAGCATGGTACCACATGCTTCTACCCTTTCCAACCGCGTATGGAGAACGGGATGAGTTGAATGCTTAAACGCTTCTGTGCGTGCCGTAATTCATTTAATCGTCTCTTCACTGTCGATACGCGAGCATTAGTAGAGAGACGAAGGAGTTCTCTCGATTCTTCACTTGATACTGGTCCTCAAACATTGTGAGTTGGCTTTTTCGGAATAACAGGCGTCTATCCTAAAGTGTCCGCCAATTCTGATTTTCATCTTTTTCCTGACACTCTCACCAGAGTCAGATGAACCAGTGACCACTCGAGAGCTCTTATTTGTATATGTTCAATACTCGGTTAGTGTAATTTGGCACGCGCGAATCGTAATCTGCCGCCCGTCTTAGCTACGTTGAGTCACTGACAGCGACAGAGTTTTTGACGTGGTCAAATGGTCAAATGTAGGTTTCTCATAAGTAAAACAAGATAGGAATCTTACTAAGATCTGACTGAATATTTGTGCACCATTCACGGACATTGGGTGCCTGAATCAGTTCTCGTTGTTTTACTAATGCAACGTAGCGGAAACCTATTGAAGCGTAGAAACATCAGTCCTTCAGATCTGGGTGACTTTCGGGGGAGGGGGGGAGGGGGGGGGCTGAAAACAGCATACGTATTCATTGGCAATTGGGGAAGTGTTACTGGTTTCATCTTATCCAAATTCGAAGGGTGGAACACCTGGTCTGATATTTGGTAATGAATAACACTGAGCTAGAGTTTTATTAATTTTGATACAAAAACGCTTTCAATAGAACCAGTACAAATATTATTATAGCAATATTTAGTGAAGCAAGTGCTGCCTTCTAGTTTCTTATCAGTACTGCAATCTTGATCCGTGGTAGAGATCACACTTTACCATTGGCACTTAAAATTGGGCTCTTAAAATTGGCTAAATAATTGAGAGTGCATAGAAATAAAAAATTATACAATTCCGCACCCTACAATACAAGAAAATGTATTGTGTTAAAAGATGCAAAGCAAAATAGAAATCTCAGAAATTCAGTTCATTTCTAACGTTAACCACTAATGCCAGCTTGGCCCAGTTTCTATTAAATACGAGTAGCACAGATTGAATGTAACAGCGTGAATCCTGTCAGAATACGGACACCTATTTTTATAACAGCGTAGAGTTCAATGATTTCTGCAATACATATTATACACTTGTAGATTTTTGTGGGGTGCTTGCGAGGGATGTACCCTATGTCCAGTTGCAAAAATGGAGGAAAAACGATTTTGAAAACAGAGGTGTGTTTGCTCTACCACTCATAAGGGTCATCCATCCGTAAAATTCTGCATTTGTGTTCAGCAGATATTTGAGGTTTAACAGTTCTAAAGAGTGAAAAGTCAACGATTACATAAGAAAAACTATCGTAAAACAGACAACAGTGACCAGCTGATTCTCAACAGCTACAAATGAGGTATTATGTGGCCAAACACCAAAAACATCCTCGAAATAATGTACGTTAACTTGCAAAGCACGTAAATTGACATACTTCCCTAGTTAAAAGTTGTTGTGTGGTCGTACGTTCTTCATATGTTCTCCGTCGACATCGAAGTGGAATTGAGAAGTGTCAATTAAGTGATTAAAACATAGCGGAAGGGAAAAGTATGCACTCTTGACTGTGGTAACACGTAGACATTGTATATCATTTTCTGTGTATCTGTGCTGTAGTAAGCCAATACCTGAATCCAGTGCGATCATGTAATCCAGATGCTTTCCAAAAACTATTCTATTCCACAATATCAACAAGACTAACGAAACATCTTACTTATTTTACTTTCCCTAAACCGAGGAGTAATAAAAATGTGAAAACGCCCGAAAATGTTTTGCAACCAGTGTTTAGAAATTCTAAATTTTCAACGTATTGCAAATATTGTTTGTAGTACTCATGTTTCGCCTTATTATTTCAATTACAATCATCACAAGAATGGTGATCTATACTTCCTAAGTCCCTGTGTAATGGAGGGTAGGCCTACTTTCCGTAATATTGTCACTTATCGCTTTTCTTTTTCCAGTAGCGAAAGGTCTATGGGATGAACAATTGTTAGTAAGCCATCATTGGAATTCGATCTTTCACAAGATATAAACTGTGTTACCCAACCGTTTTTCCACAGAGTCACATAACATATACAAGTTCATATTCAAAAAGTTATTTGATGGGAACATTTAACTGACACCAAAGAATATGATAAACAGCAGTGCTAGTGACTGTCGCCAATTGATTAATACAAACTTACTCTTCTTCCACTCTTGATTCAGATCTGTATGCCTTTTAGAAGTAACAGAACGCTGGAAACATTGTGAGTGTTGGAAATAGCACGAGGATCACCAGAGACAGTAGAATCGGCCACCACACCTAGAGCCAGTCTGCAGAAGGCGTGTTGAGTGGGAGGTAGAGTCAATATCTCACCGACATTGGCCATGCTTTTGTAGTGCTGCACCGGAATGTTCAGCTTTGTTCGGAACGAACGCAGACAGAATCTCGCCAGGCGCAAACTATTCGTGAGAATATTTGACAACCTAGGAGTGGAGTGAGAAGGTTCGCTTTTCAGCAGAAGACACTGTAGTGCTGAAATTTATAAAGCTGACATTTCCTCCAAAAAGACCTGGCATCAACGATAAACTTCTTGAACGTGGATGGTGTCCCACAGTTTTTGCCCTTTGAAGGCATGAGACGGTGCTAAACGTTTTGACTTTTTTTTTGTTTTTAAAGCAGTTTAAGAACACGTAACATTGACATAAACTACAGGTTAGAGAGAGAAATGTGACAGTGAAGGGGAAGAAGAAGACTACAACAGTGGTCAAAGAGGGAAATAAAAAGTGAAGCAACTTTTTTCTCTGGCAGGTGATAGGACGAACGTCACTGATTAACCAGGTAGGGGAAAGGATTACCTTTTTCTAGAGAGCATTTTTGTAGGTTGGCGCCTGGAAGATTTGGAGCCCAGCTAAATTGAATTTAGTAAGAGAGGCAAAGGATGGCGACGTGAGGTTTCTTTGTAGTAAACATTCGACCAGAAATCAGTTCATCTGCAGTTCCAGTTCAGTCTTCGTGTTATCAGAATTCGTTGCCAGACTTCCAAGCTCAGAGCCACCTTAGACTCTGCCAGCCTGCCGCACGGCCTGAATTTATGTATTTGGGACTTGGAAAATTTTTGAGGTGATCTGCACTTAACTACTGGTGAGAGTCATTGGTACTACTAGTGGTTGATTCTGCAGCCACTTGAGCATCTGTCTGAAATTTTATGGTGAGATCGAGCCACAACCATGAAACAATGTGTGGTTTTATAGTCATTCTGTTGCATTCAGTTTCACTATGAATACTTGTAATTTAAAGGCATGATCAAACCTGCTTTCAACTCCGACGACAGGTGTGACGTGTTCCCTTCTGTAGTGTTATCTGTTTTCAGCTAACATCACAGCAATCATTGGGTGCTTTGCTTTGCAGTTGATATAAATTGCACGTTTACTAGTGTCTTCCCCCCGACCCATACGTCACATATGCCAATACCTTATTATGTTAATGTCGCCAATGTTTTTAATTTGTTTTACCAAAAAATTCATGAGAACATGTCAAACTCATTGTTATCCATTCCTTATTTAATAGTCATAAGTTTCCCCAGTGATTACTTTGTAGAGCACCGTAATATTATTGCGACACCTGCTAGGCTCTGTTTACTATTTTAAACAACCAAGGCACTGTCATATTTAGCGATGGCAGCCTTGAATACCCTGACCTATCATCCCTTGATGCTGAAGCTAGATTTGCGGCAGTTAAAATTAACGGAAAGATATACATCATTATCTCAATAACTAATATTTAATATGTCCATAATGTGGATATGTGTTTTGTCAAGCTGAAGAGTCGTAATAAAAATTTTTAACGGGATATTATTTATTTTGTGTAAATGATTGTCTTACTCTAGAAGGAGAATGAATTACAGTGTGCGTGCAGAGATAGAGGAATTTCGTGTTAGGCTGATCATATTTGCTCAGAATATCAGGTACACTCAAAATTAATATTCGTATTAGGAAATGCCAAGGTATACGAGAGCGAGGGTGAGAAATTTCGCACGAATGAGACAGACAGGGAAATTTCAAGTAATTCAGAAACGGTTAACGGAAATACAGACATGGTGGTGCTGCAGGAAAATATACAGGGAATAGATAACTGAACCATAGGAACACCGACGAAAGAAATGACGCGAGATGTAAGAAAAGGAAAGAAATTCTTAGAAAATATTATTGAAAGAACGAGGCACAATTCGAACAGTTAAGTGTACGACTCGAAAATAGCGATGAAGAAAACTACTGTAGATATAAGGAAAACTATCAAAAATTGGTGCACTACTTGATGAGAGTAGGCAAGATGGTGGTGGTTGTTAGTGTTTAACGTCCCGTCGACAACGAGGTCATTAGAGACGGAGCGCAAGCTCGGTTTAGGGAAGGATTGGGAAGGAAATCGGCCGTGCCCTTTTAAAGGAACCATCCGAGCATTTGCCTGAAACGATTTAGGGAAATCACGGAAAACCTAAATCAGGATGACTGGAGACGGGATTGAACCGTCGTCCTCCCGAATGCGAGTCCAGTGTGCTAACCACTGCGCCACCTCGCTCGGTAGTAGGCAAGAGTTCAAAGATTTAGACAAAACCTTAGATGAACACGTGGCAGCCATAAAGCAGAAATTAGACGATCGCATTAAGAAATGCGAAGAAATGGATACAACTTTCAATGAGAAAATGGACAACAAGCCGCAAGAAATAAATGCAAGGGTGGCTACATTAATGCAGGACACTAAAAGCGTGACCGACATATTAAGAAAAGATGTAAATTTCAATACCAAGAACAGTGAAGAAATGAGATCATGGAGGAAAGAACGGATGGAGACCATACAGGAAGTAACAGAACAAGTGGAGCAGTTATCAAACCGGCAGGAAAGCGCATCTGATAGAATGGTTCTGACACACATTACTGAAAACGCCAAGATACGAGAATTCCCGCAGTATAAGAATGCACAAGGAACCATAAACTGCAAGAACAAGAAGTTGGACACCCGCCATAGAAAAGGATGTTAGTAGATTGTCAACAATCCATAACAGAGAAGGTAAAAATGACGTCCGAGCGAAGCTCTACGGAAGCGGGAAGAACAAGAGATTCGCGATTATATAGGAAGATTATGCCACATCCGAAGCGAGAACTGAAACTCTGACTGCTGATACGATATCCTGAGACATTGACGAAGGAGAGCTTAGGAAGCAGTTCGCGTTTGTATGGATATTTTCACTGTTTCGGGGACATTGCGAACCGTCTACTGTCAAAGTTGTGGATCCTAGAATGGATTGAGACATTATCAAAATTTGTCTTGAAAATTATATTCATGTTCGTTCATTTCAGATAGGAAGCGGCGAAGAAAATGCGAGGTACTGTGACACAACGTAGGACATACGAAGAATTTACATGTGCATTTACAGGAGATTACTGGTCTAAGGGCAAACAAGGGAAAGCAAAACTAATAATCATGACGACACAGAACTATGCAGGACACAGCTGGCTATATCTTGTGCAGTTTTTCAGACATGGTAGTGAGGAACAAATTTTTTACACGTGGTGTTTGAACGATCTGAAATCATGCGCCTTTGATTGACGAAACTCCCATGTCAGAATCAAAAAGAAATAAGGTTCTCTAATAGGAACAAGCACTTAGTCAAACGATTCCAGCAGCTAATGCTTGAGTTACGCTGTAACAGGAGTGGAGAAGGGAGGGTGCTAGTACATTTCAGGCAGAGAAACTTTCCATCAGTAAATCAAATAATAAATACCCAGAGCTGGGGAATGCGCCACCTACCAGGGAGGAATGGCAACAGAGTGTAGAAACGAAATGACAGCCTCACTGAGGGCTGTGCTATCGGCCTGATCACAGTAGAAACAACTGTAGAAATGACAGCAGAAGAAATATCGACCGGAGAAATGACAGACAAGAATAAAAGGGAAGTTAATCGAGGTTAGAGGCCGTGACACCTGACATAAACCCAGTAATGACGAACAGAGGAAATTACGGAAAAGGTCCGCTCAGTAACGGACAGCATGGTTTAGCAGAACAGTCGTGGCTTTGTACATAGACTGTGAAGGAACTGGTTATATGTTGCTACGAGAGGAAGAGGAGGTAGAGTTACGCGAGTACCCAGTTGTAAACATAAAACTTAATGGTACTCTGCACCTAATACAGATAGCCAAGTTCCTAATTTAGACGAGAATATGTATGATAGGAGGAACGAAGAAGTGTTCAAAATCACGAAGAATTGGAAAACGTTAGTGAAAGATACTGACTAGAGCAGACATGAGGAACGAAGAAGACTTCAATATCAACAGGAAAACACTAACGAAACATGTAAGAAAGAACAGAAATGGATGATAAAAGGAATTACCAAATACAGAGTTTTCAACCTTAGAAATGTGGAGAATGCATGAAATGTGTATAATGTAAGAAAAGAACACTAGTTAAACAAACGGTCCTTTGATTGTGAAGAAGAGAGAATCTTGATGAAAAGGCAATTTAGAGATAGAGTTTTCTGAGATACCGGAAAATCCAAAGAATAACCAGTATCTGCACACGAAACCTTTCTATACATTTTGAAGACCTTACCAAGTACGAGGTAATCGAATAATTGTCCACCATAATGTCATGGAATTTTAAACTGTATGGCGTCAGAGGGATCTACCATATTTCACAAATCCAAATATTTAAGGAATAACAAGTTCTGGACAACTGAACCGATATGTAATACCTAGCCACCGGTCTGTGATTAAGAAGAAGCAATAACACAACAATGAGGCGACCCTATGGAGCAGAGTAAACATACAGTTAAAAGAAGAAATCTGCATGGCAAAGCGAGATTATACTTAGAAAAAGTGATGAAAATCTTGCAGAATATACAGAAAATGAGAACACCGGAAAGATTATTGGGAATATAGAAGGTTAAATTTTGTAGGTACACCAGGTGCGATGACGCATTTAACAAGAAGTCATGGTGGTTAACGAGTTGCTAGGAGCCGTGAAGAAACGTTATCCAATTAGGTTTTAAGAGACATGAAGAGACACAGCACGGTTAGGTATTTAGCAGGCGCAAACGGGCACTGTAAAGTTAGAGTTTTAGAAGACATTGAGAGATGGTGTCTGTTATGAGTGATTCCATGTGGATGATACATTTTAACTTGTTTGCTGTCTTAGATACGTAGTTTATAAGTAAATGACAGTATGTACTGATTTGATGTATTTCCAGGTGCTGGTGATGTGACAGATAGACGAAGATACACTTGTAATTCAATTAAAACTGATGAGTAGATGAAAGAGTGCTATGACCTTTTGAAGGCAAGCGTGTTTGTGAATGTTGTATCTACCACAATTATGCAGACAGAGACCAGATGACAGTGCAATATTGTAAAAGGTAAGCGATTAAAACAACAGGGACAGGTAATCAAAAGATGCACAGAATAAGATGAACTAATGTAGAATAGATTTTGTTTGTGTTGACAGCCGAATTATGCTTGCGAACCAAAGTAAATGAAGGACGTGAAATGGTAGAAGGGCGATGACGAATTTACTAGATGAGGCGATAAAAGGAAACACTGATGGCCAAAACGGCTAAAATCTGGGGTGAAATATTCTGTATGGCAGCAGTAGTTTAGAGGGGAAGAATAATGTATGGCGAGACACGGGTAACTGAGAGAGAACCCATAAGTTCCAGTAGACCTCTCTGGAGTGGGGTAATTCATGAAAGAGAAAAGTAATTAAACGAAGGACCGAAACATTAAGATACCCAACCAATGAATCCTATACTAAGTTAGAAAACTTTGAAAGATAACAGTTTAACAGGTTACAAAGAGAAATAAATAATCATGTAAATATATGGGAAGGGCTGATAATAAGAATAATTATATGATGTTGTGTAATCCAGTTTTAACTGAATGATGAATTAACATAACTTCATTAGAAATAATCTTAACACAAGAACAATGGGCTGCATAAACACAATTGAATCTTGACGGACTTCCAAGAAACTGAGACTAATAGTTGAGTAAACGTGATTCAATCTTGATGTAGGCCAATGAATATAAAGTAGTAGTTTGAAAATGTCGAGAGTTGCTGAAGAGCAACTTTTGAATAAGCATTACGTCCACTTGTGGGCAAAATTGAGTGTATTTTATTATCCACTCTACACACTCCTGCAATCAGATAGTGTCGAAACGCAATTTAAAACCTTCAAAAAGAGCGCTGAAAAGTAGCAGATGCAACAAATACCATTTTGTCCTCTAGTATGATTGAATCAAACTGCATTAAGTCCAAGAGTTGCCTTTATTTTGTTTTATTAATCTATGTTGGCTACAAATTAAGACTGGTGGACTAAAGCGAAATCCTTTTACTGAGTAACAATGATCAGTTGATATTCGTTTTCAGTATTACAACATTGTTGTGTGTAAACGTTTATCACTCTGTCTGTTAGAATCATAGAAGTCAGACGTAAAAACGTTATTGCGCTAAGATACAGAGTATTATAGCGAGTGAATGGGTGACTTGAAGAGGAAATGGATTGTTGAATGAGAAATCGATGAAGAGAAAATCAAAAAAGGAACTAGAGTATGAAAACAGGTAAGAGAAAAGAGTAGTAAAGTAATTGTTGTTGCAAAGCTATACAAATTAATCTATTTTTACTTACCTGTATAATAATTTTTCTTGTCATTTTTTATTTTCAGATATCGAGATAAGGATCCTCATCTCATGAGCTTCGAACCTTCTTGCCAGCATAATGTAGGACGCTTTTACTGTTGTTCGATTCCTGTTAAGTCTACACAAACTGAAAGGGTAGTATTAGCTAAACCAGACCAAAAGGAACAAGATAAAATGCATTCCTTCCTTCTCAATGTGAGCAGTCCTAAGCGCAGGAGAGTAAGGAATGATCCGAGAAATAAACCAACTGCTCCAACAGTGCAGTATCATGTAACTAAAAGTTCGTCGAATTTATGATTTATTACTCTGATAAAACGTGTTAGAGGAATAGTACAGTAACTGCTATCATTAATGCTTTTCAGGTTTATTCAAAAGGTGGTAGGATTCCTGTGTGTGATGCTTTTTGGCATTGGTCAAACAAGAATGCATACCATCGCTTATGGCCTTAAGACAGGCGAAGACGTGCCTGACGAGAGAGGAGGAGACCATAAAGCTGGAAAGTATAGTCCAAAAAGGAAAAAGGCAACTGAATTCATTTCACATCTACAAGCAATGGTGAGTCACTACTCCAGAAGTAAGAGCCAGAGCCTTTAATCTGCCAAGAGCCTGATTATAAACTAACTTTTCCTCATGTGTAACAGCTTTTCACAAGTTAATGAAGCAAACTTATGACTGTAGCCGGACATTTGCCTTTGATTTACAGCATGCACAACCTCTTCCAAAATTATCTATTGGTGAAATATATTATGCAAGACAGATATCTTTGAACTCCTTTTGTGTAACAAATGTGCCAGGTACAGAACCTACATCTTAAATTTGGAATGAAACGCAGGCAGGTGAAGGATCACAAGAAATTTCGTCAGTCATCACCGATTTCTTAAATAAACTGACCATTGACATATCTGTCACATTTCTCAGGTTGTTTGCGGATGGATGTGCTGGACCAAACAAAAATGAGCACCTTATTCGTGCAATTACTTTCTGGTTATTCAGAGAATCTCCAGGTACTTCTCTGCTTTCTAGTTCGTGGACATTCCTTTTTACCTCCTAACAGCATTTGGACGAGAAGAAAAGGAACTTCGTAAAATGAAAGAAATATTAAATCTAAACATGTACGAGGATGTTTATGCAAAAGTGACCGAAACAAGGATTTTCTTTTTATTTCAAGGAACCAAGCACAATTGTGAGGCCCGTAAATGGGATCAGTGATCTGAAAAGAATCCATTTGAAGAAGTATATGGTAGGTGAAAGGGTAAATGATGTGAAAACCAAAACGCACACCACCAACTACTCTGATATTCCTCCAAAGAGGTTTTTGCCATTGGGTAAACGTGGATACATCTTGAACAAAGTATCAAAAATCTCCAAAGAGTCAGAACTAATGAGGTTGAAACAAGAAAAGAAGGATGATCTGGGAAAAAGTACTGAACCCCAGATATGGAAACCATTGGAGAGGAAATGAAATTCTTGAATTTTTCACTCAGATTATCAGCCGTCCATGTAACGAACTTATGCCCAAGATACCATTTGTGATTCTTTAGAAGAGGAGCCTGTTTTGGGAAACATATTGTGAACTTTGTTATTGTAAATGAAGTACAGTTTGTTTTTGTTCCTACTTCTGGTGTTAAAATGTTTTACTTAATGCTAAGATATGTATTTTCAAATAATAAAAGTACACTCCTGGAAATGGAAAAAAGAACACATTGACACCGGTGTGTCAGACCCACCATACTTGCTCCGGACACTGCGAGAGGGCTGTACAAGCAATGATCACACGCACGGCACAGCGGACACACCAGGAACCGCGGTGTTGGCCGTCGAATGGCGCTAGCTGCGCAGCATTTGTGCACCGCCGCCGTCAGTGTCAGCCAGTTTGCCGTGGCATCCGGAGCTCCATCGCAGTCTTTAACACTGGTGGCATGCCGCGACAGCGTGGACGTGAACCGTATGTGCAGTTGACGGACTTTGAGCGAGGGCGTATAGTGGGCATGCGGGAGGCCGGGTGGACGTACCGCCGAATTGCTCAACACGTGGGGCGTGAGGTCTCCACAGTACATCGATGTTGTCGCCAGTGGTCGGCGGAAGGTGCACGTGCCCGTCGACCTGGGACCGGACCGCAGCGACGCACGGATGCACGCCAAGACCGTAGGATCCTACGCAGTGCCGTAGGGGACCGCACCGCCACTTCCCAGCAAATTAGGGACACTGTTGCTCCTGAGGTATCGGCGAGGACCATTCGCAACCGTCTCCATGAAGCTGGGCTACGGTCCCGCACACCGTTAGGCCGTCTTCCGCTCACGCCCCAACATCGTGGAGCCCACCTCCAGTGGTGTCGCGACAGGCGTGAATGGAGGGACGAATGGAGACGTGTCGTCTTCAGCGATGAGAGTCGCTTCTGCCTTGGTGCCAATGATGGTCGTATGCGTGTTTGGCGCCGTGCAGGTGAGCGCCACAATCAGGACTGCATACGACCGAGGCACACAGGGCCAACACCCGGCATCATGGTGTGGGGAGCGATCTCCTACACTGGCCGTACACCACTGGTGATCGTCGAGGGGACATTGAATAGTGCACGGTACATCCAAACCGTCATCGAACCCATCGTTCTACCATTCCTAGACCGGCAAGGGAACTTGCTGTTCCAACAGGACAATGCACGTCCGCATGTATCCCGTGCCACCCAATGTGCTCTAGAAGGCGTAAGTCAACTACCCTGGCCAGCAAGATCTCCGGATCTGTCCCCCATTGAGCATGTTTGGGACTGGATGAAGCGTCGTCTCACGCGGTCTGCACGTCCAGCACGAACGCTGGTCCAACTGAGGAGCCAGGTGGAAATGGCATGGCAAGCCGTTCCACAGGACTACATCCAGCATCTCTACGATCGTCTCCATGAGAGAATAGCAGCCTGCATTGCTGCGAAAGGTGGATATACACTGTACTAGTGCCGACATTGTGCATGCTCTGTTGCCTGTGTCTATGTGCCTGTGGTTCTGTCAGTGTGATCATGTGATGTATCTGAACCCAGGAATGTGTCAATAAAGTGTCCCCTTCCTGGGACAATGAATTCACGGTGTTCTTATTTCAATTTCCAGGAGTGTATTTTTGTCACTGAAAACTAATCAAAACGCATTATGTCCAACATAACTTAGACCAAAAGGCAGATTCTCCAACAGAACCCAACAAAACGCATTTTGTCCATCACTAAAGTGCTCATAGCTTGAAAGTTTAAAAGGCAATTTCCTTGTATTAAACATATTTTGATCAACAGCCCTGCTTGAGTATGTGGTGTAAAATTCGTAACAATTAAACGAATATTTTTTGCGGTATACGTTTACCGATTCTCCTGAAAAATTTACTTTTTGCTACATAATGAGTTTTTAAAAGTAGCTCGTCAGTTGCGAATATGCATCAGAGAATATTGCATATTTGTATGTGTTCGTGTCTATGTAAACTGCATCAGTAATGATTCCTTGCTAAAGTTGTTTCCCAGTTACCCAAACCATACGAGAACCATAGGGGGAAAAAATCAGACTGTAGATGGAACTGAAAACATGAAGGGCATTGACACGCATGCACACACATGCAGATGCACCCACACATACACATACCCACACATACACACATACATACATACACACACGTACACAATCATACATACACACACATACATATATACACACACATACATACACACACACACATACATACACTCACACACACATACATACACACACATACACACATACATACATACACATACATACATTCACACACATACATACGTACCCACACATACATACACACATACACACATGCATACACAGATGCATACGCACACACACACACACACACACACACACACACACACACACATATACATACACACACACATATACACATACATATACACACACACACACACATATACACACATATACACACACACATATACACACACATACACCCACCCACACACACACACACACACACACACACACACACACACACACACACACACACACATATATATATATATATATATATATATATACAAAACAAAGACTACAACTGAGTAGCAGGCTGTATCCCTGTGCCACATGGGTACAATTATAGCATCGTAGTTGTAATATAACAGCTTAAAATACATTTATTACATTTTTTGTTTAAAGTGTGACTATAAAAATCCGTGTAAAAAGAATAAATGCTTTCAAATTAGGTTAAATGGATCCATGTTTTCTAACAATGTTTAGTAACTTTGAGAATCTAATAAGTATAAACGAAGTTCAGGTACTGTTTAAGGAACCCAAAACCATAATAATAGATGTGTTATATTATTTTAACGACTGTAATATTCAAAGGTTAGTTGAAAATAGTAACAGCGAAAATAATTATAAAATGCCTTCTGCACCATTCAAAATTTTTCGCCTTTTAATATCGGTTGATAACTTCTACTGTACTGTAAATTCTGAGTCTGCAGGCTTTATTACAGAAATTACACTTAATATGTAATGGATGTAACAGTGTATTTATTTCTCACTGTGTATAAATGACTAATTATATTATAAAAATCGTGATTTGCTGGGTTTTAGCCAAGGGAACTCTATTTCAATGTATCTATAGCAACGACGAAATGGCAGTAGCTGTGCCGTAGTATACCTATGCATAGGTAGAGTCTCTGTCGCGTTGGGAATAAAGAAGCAGCAGAGCAGCTTGAGTCACGAAATTGTGCGAAAGCGTTTGTTGGGTGCTCCCGCAAACGTGGTGTGCACCTGTGATCGCACCAGTGTGGGTGCACCTAATTCGTTAACCCGCGAGTATTGAGAGCACGATCGGAGTGGACAGGCGGAAGAAGCTACAATTCTAGCTATTGACTGTCTCATCATCCTTGGCTCTGGAAACTACTCGTGGTTTGCAAACACCAGCGTTGTCGTCTGCTACATTCTCCGTCGTCTGCTCAGCGACAACATCGTAAGACGATTAACTCCCAGACTATTATCAATATTGAACAGGCATTACACAGTGGTACCTTTTTTCACAAATTTTAATAATTATAGTGAATAATAACCTACAGCAGTTAAAACTTTTAGGGCATCTGTTTTGTCACTGCCCTCAGACATTACCAGAGTCCCTTTCGTCTCCATGCAATCACCGGGCGTCGTAAAAATGCGAAACTTGATTAACTACTTCACTCCAGGTTTGTTGGTTTGCTACAGACCAGTTTAAGTCTAAATTTTGCTGCCTCGTAACTGCATAACAGGGGCTTAAACACCCCAAACCCTCTTTCCACACACACACACACTATATATATATATATATATATATATATATATAGCAAATATATAAATGAGATAGTAAAAAGTGATAATTAAATAAGTACAACTCACACCCATTCACCCACACACACAAAATGAGTTGTGCACCCCACAAAGATTGAAAACTCGTGCCCAGAAAGCAGTTAGCTAGTTAGGTGTCCGCCAGCTTGTTCTGTTGTTTTGTAAACAGTGACACGAAAAGTGACATAGTGCAGGCCTTCACAGTGAAGATAACTGGAAAACCAGCAAAAGTGAAACATATGGCGAACACACACGCAATCTTCTACATAGTATTAGTTAATAGTAGGCATAGCCATAATATACCCAATCACGAATTTTCGAAGTAAATAACTATTCTACATTAAGTTCTGAATGGTTGCCGAAGACAGACTTTGAAGCAAAACAAGTGCATGATAAATTATAAAGTCCAGGAAATCCACAGCATATGGTAACAAGGTACACACAACTGTTTCTTAAATATGTAAATACTGTGGTAAGACATTCAAATTTTTGTGCCTACAACTAGTAAAACTGTTTTTCCTGGTCTATAGCATACAACAAAAAAATCCATTGATAATGATGAAACTTCAGTGAAACACTTTTGACATATAAAAATAAAAATTGTGTTTCCCTTATGGTGGACCCTCACCAAAAACAAATCGCAAGGATAATCCTTTACACACACGTATTCTTAGAGTACATGACTTGAGTATGGATATAATTCTGGGCACTGATCGGATAATTAAACAGCAAGCTTTAATTCATCGTCGACAAAAAATTATTACCTGACGCGCAGAGGAGAAATCTTGAAGAATTTCTTTTGAAGCTGCAAATACATTTAGGAATGTCGACTGCAAGTAAATCACTTAGGAGTGAATGATAGTCTAGGAGATAGGATTGACAAGTTATCTTGTGCGAAGTATTGTCGAGAGTGAAGAGAAGGAATAGAACTATAGAAACACGTTATAATTCACTTACGGAATATAAGATAAACAAAAAGAGGATTTACTTAAGAAGGTAATGGAAAATGAGAAGGTATTTTCCAACAAACCAGGAAAGATAGTAGGTTTCGAACATCACATGACTGTGATAGAACAGTAACCACTTTTCAAACCATCTTTTGCCCATATTATATCCAAGAAAGCTGAACTTCAAAATGAAATAGACGCAATGATGGAGTGGGGAGTAACTGAACGAAGCAATAGTCCATATAATTACCTGGAAGTGCTTGTAAGTGATAGAAACGGCACTATGCATCTAATTAAAGATGTTAGAACACTAAAAGAAATTGTAAAAGGAAAGATGGATCGTCCTGAATATCAACAACTTCTGCAAACGATTCTTAATAAACGATACATGACCTGTCAAGATAGGGCTCCTGGATACTGGCAGATAGCTTTAACATAAAATCGCGGAAATATACAGTGTATCCTTTCGTGGGCAAAAACTATCTGTATAAAGTTTTACCCTTTGTGTTGAACACAAATGAATTAAATGTCACAGATGTCAGTGTGTGTTAATGATCCAATGATTGGCATGGAAACCTAAAAATAACATTTAATACTACTGGACTAGGTATTCAAAGAATTGACGTAATGGGGTATGACATTGATATTGAAGTATAATTTCATGAAGAAAACAATAAGTTCCTTGGGTACGTCATTACGATAATCGCTATTGAAAACAATGGCTATAAGAGAATGGGCTAGAACTAAGTAGAGAAAGTATTTAAAGGCTTTTCTAGGCATGTCTTAGTTCTACCATAAATATGTAAATGATCAAGAATGTAATGATACAACTTAAACCAGTTACCTTTATGTTCATAAGTACGGCAATTTTGAACCACTGCATCTCGGTAACTGATAATGATACCGAAACCCGTTTCAACGTCCCTGCAGGAAAACATCTTCAGAACTTATGGGAAGAGTTTCGACGATTTGCCATAAATAAAAATTATCGAATTGGCAATCCACACAAATGGTACATTTGGTGTAACACACTCATGATTTTTCGCATACATCTCAGGAACGGCACGTGAACAAATATTACTGTCAGAAACTGCCTAAGGCCCACCCTAAAGCGTACTTAATATAAAAGATCCAACCAATTTGCTCAATTTGCCTGGCTGGAAGAAGTGCATAATGGTCGCTAGCCAAGCGCTAAGTTCATATATGTGCTCGTGCGGGCCGCTTCCACTTCTTCCAACACCGCTGTCTCTGAATAATTGAACCCGAGTTATGGCCGCTGAAAATCGTAGTTTCAAGCGCAGGTTTTTGGAACATGTTGGTACCATGCAGTGTCGTGCAAGGACTGATTCTATATCTATATTTACGTACACATTCCCGAACCATCAATACGGTGTATGGTTGAGAGTATCTTCTTCCACTACTAATCCTTCCCTTTCCTGACCAATTCACAAATGGAGCGTGGGAAAACTACTGTTTATACACAACAAATTTTGTATTCTGGCGTCCACAGCTGTTAAAAGGCATGGTGTTAAGAATAATTCCAATGAGAGCTAGTAAAATTCTTGTTTTATTGATTCACAGCCGCCAAAAGCAGCATCATCAGGCGAAACAATGTTGAAAGTTCATATATGTGCTCGTGCGGACCGCTTCTACTTCTTCCAACATCGGGTTCTCCTGCCGTAACACCAATGCAGGGAAATTATAAACAATGGTCTATAACTTTATGATCCACCCACCAGCAACTTCTACGAAATTAATGTATCACGTCTTTGTCACCCATCGTTTGCCAATGTAAAGTAGACAAGATTCACTGAATAATATATCTTGACTTGGAGCCATGGGAACACATATGACCTTTTAACATTGTTGCACCTGATGACGCAGCATGAGGCTTACGAAATCAGTTCTTTATCAACAAAACAAGAGTCTTAGCTGCTGTCAGCGGAATTCTCTTTACATCATACAGTTTATATGACTTCATACGAATTCTAATTTCTCTTAGCGGTCCCCATGTTAACTGTACGTTGACTGGAGTAGAATCGTTCTGTAGTCAACAGTAAATGCTGGATCTTTACATTTCTTCAGCAGTGTTTTGCAAAATGAACGTTGTTATCCCTCAGGGATTTCCTTTTGAGTTCACGAAGCATCTCGTCTTGATCGAGACCACCGGTACCAAATCTAATAGCACTCCTTTGAAATGTTTCGGTGTCTTCCTGACGGCAATCGAAAACATTAGATCAGCACTCAAGGATGGGTAGCAACAGTTTTATATACAAAATTTCCTTTATAGGTGAACTACGCATAACTGGAATTCTCACTATAAATGAAGTCGCACATCTGCCGATCTTTCGTGTTCTAGTAATATAGGGTAGCAAGGTTACGGATAGATTTTCAGTCTGTGTAACTGTGTCGTGCAGAACACTGTTACTACTCTATTGGAACATTTCAGGACTGTTTTTCCCATTCGCCTGAAGTAAGTTGTATTTTTCTGCATTTTTACATTGTTTTACTCTTTGCAAATCTATATCTTTCCATATTTAGCTGCCATTCATCATACCAATCAGAAACTCGGAGTCATCCTGTGTCCTTCTGAAGTCACTCTACTATGAAATTTCCGTCACAAGCAAACTTTCGCAGGTTGCTGCACAGCACATCGGTCAGGTCTTCTATGAATATAAAAAGCAAGAGTGGTCTTGTCACACTTCCCTCAGACTCTCTTGACGATACGCTAGATCCAGTCGAACTCTCAGTGTCCAGGACAACGATCTGAGTTCGGTTACTTAAGGAATTTTTGTATCGCTAACATATCTGAGAACCTATTCCATATGCATAGAGATTCGTTAATACTCTACAGTGGGGCTCTGTGTCAAACGTTATCCGTAAGTCTAAGAGTATGGAATATGCTTTAGCCGCTCACCCATGCTTCACAGGATATGATGTGAGGAAGGGTCAAGGCGAATTTCACACAAGATATGCTTTCTGATTCCATACTGCTTTTGTCCCAACGAATGTTGTTATACTCGAACTCAGGATATTCTAAAGAGTTTTACAGGAGACTTATGTTACGTTATTGGTATAAAATTTTGTGAGTCTGTTCTTTCATCCTTTTGGTATTGGGTGTCACTTATGGACTAAAATTTTGTGGAACTGTTATTTTATCCATTTGGTATGTGGGAGTCACTTGTGCTTTTTTCCTGTAGCTTGGGACCCTGTGCTGGACGAGAGATTCGCAATAAATGTCAGCCAACTAAGGAGTTAATGCCGAAGAATAACCATTACAGAACGAGACTAGGGTTCGATTCGCATCTGATAACCTATTTCCTTTCATCGCTTTCAGTTGCTTCACACCACCGGGTACCTATTTCTGCATATGCCATAAACGAGTCTGTGACGGCCAAACGAAAGTACGTCGTTACGATCAGTACCGAAAAGCTGTCCAGATCCCCACATTTGAACTGAGTTAACATCAGCTTCACACTCTAAAATACAAGTTTTGCTGGACAATAAACCGAAGTCTCCGATGAACACATAAGAAATATTTCAGAGTGACGATTCAAACAAGCATAGGTCTAGCCTCTTCAAATCTAATCCGAACAATGTGAATGAGCAAGAAGGCTGCCACCCTTTTCTCTCGACAGAAAAACCGAGCATCTAAATCACTGAATGACCACATGCGATCACTAACTTCATTTACAGCTTTTTACAAATAAAAGTTATTAAAAATCTGAATGTGCCATCAGATCCACGCTAAAAATCTAAAACAACTCATATACATTTCACTTTTATCCACGTGCAGCAGTTTGCTTCTTCAGCAGGTATTGCACCTATTACCAAATATTACGTCATTGTGTTTGAAATTGAGATGTTTTCATTACAAAAAGCAAAATTACAGAAAATATTTACAAATATTTTTAGTGAAGCTTGCTCATGTGGAATCACATTTTATCTATTTTTGGTGTGAGAGTCATTGACCCTGTCCAGTATATGTGTGTATAATCCACTTAATCACCATTAATGATTTAAGCATAGTAGGGCTTTGTCTTAAATCTTTGACAATGAATCCAACAACGTGTAGTGTGCCACTTGGAAGATTTGTACAGTCCACTGGCACACATTTGATATTAGATCTAACAATGTGTACTGCGCCAAATTAAAGCCTTGTATATGCACGTGGGACACTACACATTGTTGTATCCATTGTCAAATGTGCGGTATTTTAAAAAGGTTTAAGACAAACTGCTGCAATAGAGAGCTACTATTTTTAAATCACTTACTTTAAATGTTGATAACGTGGATGACATGCACATGTACTGAAGTCAACCACTCCTACATCGGATATGGGCGATATGTGAATCTACATGAATATGCTTCGCTAAAATTATTTGCAATCATTTCTTGAAAGTTTGCTTATCATAGTCTTACCCTCTCAGTTGCACACGTAATGTCGTAATATTTGTTAATAGGTACAACACTCTCTGAAAACAGTTTTGAAACTGTTGAAACACTGGCTAAGGCTCAATAAGCCTGTGTTCTGGAAATGGTTGACTATTATTTCGAATCCATTGAAGCTCGTGCATGAACAGTTGCAGAACCACAGCAATGTTTAAAATTTTCAGTTAATTACATCAGAATACATGTAAACTGTTCGATCGATATACGAAGTGTTACTATCTGATAGGTCGATCTTCATGGTACTATAAGAATTATGAAAGTTAAAAATTACTTACTGAATTTCAGGTAAATAAATTTTCTCCACACTGTAGCTTGCCACACATATTAACAGTTACAATTACAGAGAATATCTTATTAGCAGAATCATTTCACCTCCTCTTTAAAATGACGTATGGTGCTTCTCTGCAACTTTAATTGTTTGTGTTGCAGGTGTTCAAATGCGATCAATATAAATCTTCTCTTTGTTCACTGTCGGCGCAATTGACGTCATATCCGCCGCATCTGAATCTTGACATACGCATGGTTAATCCAGCCGCCTCTGCTTTGCCTACTAGTCCTAACTGGAGCATGCACAACAGGAGTCTGCAGTACATCATGTTAGAATGATTTTTAACTTGTAAATGTGCATATTCAAACGCCGTACGTGCGTACAGTTATCAACAAATCGGACAATGTGTGTGAGTCCAATGGTGGAACTGGCAAACCACAGGAAATGATGAAGGGAAGACAGGCAAAGAGATTCCATGAATGAGAAAGGTATAGTATAAATCTTGACTTCCCAACCATAAGTGGAGGCCTATAAAAGAAGCCACACTCTCTTTCCTACATGTTCGCAGAGCTATAGGCTGCAGATCTGTGATCGCAATAATAGCGCTGGTAAAATAAAGTACTGGCAAGTGTATCGTTCGATTTTATATTGCGAAATTGTGTCTTCAAGAATGGCACAATTTGTTGAAAACATTCTTCTTAACTTAATTGCCTGACACATATACACTGAAGGGCAAAAAATACTGGTATAGACATTCGTATTCGAAAACAGAGGTACATAAACAGGCAGAATAAGGCGCTGCGGTCAGCAAGGATTACGTAAGACAAAAAGTGTCGGGCGCAGGTGTCAGATCGGTTACTGCTGCTAAAATGGCAGGTTATCAGTATTTAAGTGAGTATGAACGTGGTATTAAAGTTGGAGCACAAGCGATGGGACGCTGCATCTCCGAGATAGTGATGAAGTGGGGATCTTTCCTTACGACCATTTCACGAGTGTATCTTGATTATCAAGAATCCGGCGAAACATCAAATCTCCGATAGCGCTGCGGCCGGTAAAAGACCCGGCAAGAACGGGACTAACTATGACTGAAGAGAATCGTTCAACTTGAGAGAAGTGCAACCCTACTGCCAATTGCTGCAGATTTCACTGCCGGGCCATCAACAAGCGTCAGTGTGCGAATCATTCACCGAAACATCATCGGTATAGGATTTTGGAGCCGAAGGCCCACTCTTGTAACCTTGATGGCTGCACGATACAAAGCTTTACGCCTCGCCTGGGCGGACGAGTCTCGTTTCAAATTGTATTTTGCGGACGGAAGCGTACGGGTAAGGAGACAACCTTATTAATCCATGGACCCTTCATTTCAGCAGGGGAGTGCTGAAGCTGGTGGAGGCTCTGTAATGGTGTGGGACGTGTGCAGTTGGAGTGATAAGGAATCCCTGCAACGTCTAGATACGACTCTGACAGGTGACACGTACGAAAGCATCCTGTGTAATCACTTGCATCCATTCATATCCATTGTGCAATCTGACACCCCACACGTCCAAAATTGCTACAGAGTGGCTGCAGAAACACTCTTCCGAGTTCAAATACTTCCGCTGGCCATCAAACTCCCCAGACATGAGCGTTATTGAGCATATCTGGGATGCCTTGGAACTTTGCTGTTCAGATCTCCACCCCCTAGTACTCTTACGGGTTTATAGACAGCCCTGCGGGATTCATGGTGTCAGTTCCCTCCAGCACTACTTCAGACATAGCCGAGTCCATGCCATATTGTGTCGCGGCAATTCTGAGTGCTCAAGGGGGCCCTACACGAAGTAGGCAGATATAACATTTTCTTTGGCTCTTTAGTGTACTGCTGAAATTTGCAAACACATATTCCTGAAATGATATATTTAAGTGACTTGAGATGAAGTGGACGTTATAATAAAGCAATAATATAAACATATTATTATTGCTATGTTAGTGCGTTTTATCCGTTTTATGAGTATTATTACTATTAAATTTATAGGCATCTGTTTTGTGTTAAAGGTGGTGATGACAGCAACTGCCATTTGCGGGTGGGTTGGGGGTTCGGGCATGGGTATAGAATATGGAAGTGCGAGCTACCCAATGAACTGAAGTTTGGAACTACATCTGATTACAGAGTAGTTCCTTCAGGACTTGATGCAGTTTAGATTATTTTCCATTCATGGCATGCCATTTATACCATCAAATATCGGCAGGCTGTTTCTTAGTGACAAACTGTCCGGCACTGCTGTCGGGTGGCCGTATAACAGGTCTGTGCTCGCTGAGCTACGAAACGTTAGTAGTTTACCTTGAGCAATTACAGAGGAGACAGGGAGCTGTTGGAGTGGACTCAGTGCCAAGAAGAGGTCAAAGCATAAGTTGACAGATCTGTGACTAGTGAAGCCAATGGAAAAACTAACCTGGACTTCAGGATATATCATGAGCTTCTGTGATCGGTATATTCTACGGCCAGGTCAAGTGAACACGTAATTTAACCCCCGTGTTGGCACATGTTTCACTGTCTGCAGAAGATCAGGAGAGTGCTGGAAGCGTCTACTTCCATGAGCTATCACTGTATTCGTTTTATTACTTATCGCTTACCGAACACATCATCAACTGTGACGATGGTAGCAGGAATGTATAGTCGCCACTCAGCTTTCAGATCAACCACGCTGCATCTCAGGTGGCACCAAAATGTTTAACTGTCGGTGTACCTTCGAACACTATCAACAAATTTTTTTCCTTTATTGTAGTGCGGAGCTTTAAACATGTTTAGATATCTACCTCAAGTGAACAGAACTAATGGCAAGAAAGAATAAACTCCACACTTCCAAGTTAAATTAGTATATCTACACTAAAGCACAAATTACAAACACGGAGAGTTAGAACGAATACATATCGAGAACGAGCACTCGAACAATGGATCAAAAAAGTATATACATGAAGATAAAACACATCTAAATCTACCACTGCAGTCTACGTTCACTGATGGATTTCGCTTGCCGCTTCACCACCCTCTCGTTTGGAATTTCGGTGCCTCAGCTACATCGCGGGCAGGTGGCGAACACTTCTTCCGGCCCGTGTGATCACTGGAGCAGTAGGAGGAGGGTCTGTAGTATTATACTGTGGTCTGTAGCTCGAGGTCTGTGTGGCCCCCGAACGTTGTGGGTTATAACGGCCGCCCTTGAAATCACTTTGTCCTGTGAATCGAGGTGAGTGTGTTTTATCCGCTCTAGGAGACCTTTTCATGCTTTCCGTTTCAATCTGTCATGAAGTCGTTCAGTAATCTGCGCAGCACTCGGAAGGGACCTGTACATACACTCATGTTCAGAAAAACAGAACATCTTGAACGACTAGAGACTGGACGTTCATATTCATAGAACACGCCAATTAGTAAGTTCTGTAGAAATGATTAGCGTTTCAGTCGCCTCAGTTCAGAATGCGTCCTGTTGCCTAGTAGGCACAGGGCCGGCCATGGGCACTGATAACTTGTTCCGTGCGTCACAGCATCGATGCGTATAAGGTGCGAATGGTGTGCTGTTGTATAGCCATCCATGCTGCATTGACCTGGCTCGGAAGTTCATCTGCGGTGGTTGCACTGGATCAAAGCCCTGAGTCCATCGTTTGACCACACCCCACACATATTTGATTGGCGACAAGTCTCGTTATCTGGTGGGCCAGGACAAAAGGCTGACATCCCGTGACATCAGGAAGTCACATGTTCGAGTAGCAACATATGGTCGTGCATCGTCTTGCTGAAAAATGGTGTCTGTGGTACGGTGCAGAAAGGGTATGGTTACAGGTCGCAGGATGTCATTCAGGTAGATCACACTGGTATCAGTGTCCTGAACACGCTTCAAATGGGATCTGTGGCTGTACCCAACACCATCTCACACTATAGGGCCCTGAATTGGCGCTGTATGTCTTGAGCGAATGCTGTCACTGTGATACTGCTCCCCCTGACCTACGTTGGTCCGAAAACACTGTCTGATCCCGTTCGTATCCCCAGTGACTTCGTTCCACACACCATTGCCATCTAGCATATTTCTGCACATAGTAAACAGCAAAGGCGACAGACGCTCCCCCCCCCCCCCCCCTCCATGGTGGTGTTGTACGATGTGTTACACTGTTCCCGTATTGCTCCAGAGTCGAGGACGACGCAGATCGGTTCTTCAACGCCTTTCGGATGATGTGTCGATATTCTCAGGAGATACTTTGGGTGGTGCGACGTGATCCATCTCACCGTGTTCTCCGTCCTTCTGTGAAGCATTCTGAACACACTCTGTGTACTGCCGAAACACTTCGCCCTATACGAGCAGCATTTTCGCGGATGGGTGCATCCCATCGTCTGAGGCTAATAAAGGGCCCTCTTTCAAGCGCACTGATTTGATGGTATGGTTCACGCATATGTCTGTGAGGCATCCTGCATGTTGGCTCAAGTAATACTGATCCATAACCTTCCGTTTATAGTGTCAACAGGAGCCTCAGCACATTTTACCTGTAGGTCGTGTTGCGCCGTGATACCGATTTTGACTTTCAACGCGCGGTCCGACATGGTTCAAATGCTAATCATTTCTGCAGAACAAACTAATGTACACGTCCTAGCTCTAGTCGTTCAAGGCGTACAGTGTCAGCCCGTAGCCAGACGTGCGTAGATGCGACCAGCACTTCACGGTTTGTAGTGCTCCTTATGCGCTGTGTTTCTGTCTGGAGACGTCGAAAAAAAAAGACGACAGGAGTTGCCAATCACCATTGGTCCTCTGTGGTAACGTCGCGCCGAATGTTTACCACTTGACGTCAGGCGTGGCAACACCGAATGAGGTGACGCAGTGATTAGCACACAGGACTCGCATTCGGGAAGACGACGGTTGAAACCCGCGTCCGGTCATCCATATTTAGGTTTCCGTGATTTCCCTAAATAGCCTCAGGCAAATTCCAGGATGGTTTCTTTGAAAGGGCATGGCCGATTTCCTTATCGAACCTTCCTTAATCAGATCTTGTACTCCGTCTCTAATTATCTTGTTGTTGATGGGACGCTGATCGCTAATCTCTTCATCCACCTCCTCCTCCTACTACGTCTGTCAGTTTGGCATCGTGAATAGGATGCTGTAATGATACAGCCTCCGCCATAGCATCCGTAAAATCCTTAGACACCTCCAGTACATTCTCGTTCCGCTGTACCTTCTCGCTCCCTGAGGTGAACTTTCCCTTCAGAAGTGCAGCCAAAGGAACATGTTTCACAGCTGCTTGTGGTCGATGACGTCCGGTAAAAATTAATCGCTCTCAAGAAACTTCATAATTCCATGAAAGTCATCGGAACCGACAAGTCAGGGATGAGTTGTACTCTTTCAGGAGATAGACCTTTAGCGCAGACGATGAACTCGAGAAACTGTAGGCTCTCTTTCCTGAAAATCCACCTGTCTTTCTTGATTACCACTTTGAAGTCCTTAAGCCTCTGAAAAAGGGTTCGTAACTGTGTGTCTTGTTTCGTGTTGTCGATGAAGACTATAAATTCGTCCATGTCTACAAAACCTCATCTAAAATCGTGGTGAGTAAACCTTTGCCATAATTGTGCGGCCTTTTGAAGATCAAAGGGCATAAAGTTGAAATGGAACAATCCAAATGGAATAGCGCTAGCAGTCATCTTCCTGTCACCCTTTGCTGCAGGAAACCGTTATGCACTTTATGGCAGTCGATAACGTTGAAAACTGTCACTCGCGCTAAGGCGTCATTGCAGCCACCTGAGGTAACGGTCATCTACCCGGAATAGTACGGGAACTTCAAACTCTACAACCCCCACAAAGGTGCCAATTTCGTCCTTTTTTTGTGATGGAGACAGGATGCTTTCAGTAATGTGTGTCTCTATGTCATCCTTAACTGCGATGAATTTTTTGGCGTAAGACTGCGTGGGCAGCCTGTTGCTGGAGATCGGAGTGGAGTCAGAATTTAGTGCTTAGTGTTGTGCTTGCAAGCCTTTCCTGGTTTCCTGATTTCTGTGATCTCCGGAAATTCTAGCAGTTACGCGTCGCATCCGTTAGCTATCTACCGTAAGTGAATAAAACCGATGGCGAGAATGAATAATCGCCACACTTGCAAGAGTACATCATATATTTACACTAAGGCGCTTATTACCAACACGGAGAGTTAGTGTCAAAATATATTTAAAGTGAGGACCAAAACAATGGAACAAATGAATACAAACTTGAAGACAAAATATACTGATACATACCACTATCTTCTATATCGACTGATCTATATCGCTTGCCGCTACACACTTTACGCCTCTTTTTCAGTGCTATTACCATACTTATGCAGTCTACATGATACTTGTGTATGTACTGTAATGTATCGATCAGAGGAGGCACTCAACTAGCCATCCAGAAACGACAGTCGCCTGCTGACACGTATGCAATTTGGAGTCACACGCTCAAAGACGCCAAAGGACGGTCATCAGCCTCCATTGTATATTCCATCAGGAAGCGTACCGGCCACGCAGTTCCAGCTTAAGAAAGTACACTATGTGATCAGAAGTATCCGTACTCGTGGCTGAAAATATCTTACAAGTTCATGGCGCCCTCCATCGGTAATGCTGGAAGTCAGTATGGTGTTGGCCCACCCTTAGCCTTGATGACAACTTCCACTCTCGCAGGCATACGTTCAGTCAGTTGCTGGAAGGCTTCTTGGGGAATGGCAGCCAATTCTTCACGGAGTGCTGTACTGAGAAGAGGTATCGATGCGGTCCGTGAGGCCTGACACGAAGTCGACGTTCCAAACGTTCCAACGGTGTTCTGTAGGATTCAGGTTAGCACTCTGTGCAGGCCAATCTATTACAGGGATGTTAATGTCGTGTAACTGCTCCGCCACAGACTGTGCATTTATGAACAGGTGCTCGATCGTGTAGAAATATGCAATCGAAATCCCCGAATTCCTCTTCCACAGTGGGAAGCAAAAAAGTGCTTTAAACCTCAATGTGGCCTATGCTGTGATAGTGCCACGCAAAACAACAAGGGTTGCAAGCCCCCTTCACGAAAAACACGACCTTCGAATTTTACTGTTGCCACTACACACGCTGTCAGATGACGTTCACCGAGCATTCGCCATACCCATACCCAGCTACCGGATCGCCACATTGTGCACCGTGATTCGTCACTCCACATAACTTTGTTCCCCTGTTGAATTGTCCAAAGTTTACGCTCCTCGCACCAACCCAGGCGTTGTTTGGCATTTGCCGGCGTTGTATGTTGCTTATGAGCAGCCGCTCGACCATGAAATCCAAGTGTTCTCACCTCCTGCCTAACTGTCGTAGTACTTGCAGTGGATCCTGATGTGATGGTGTGGACAGATGTCTGCCTATTACATGTTACGAACCTCTTCTACTGTCGGCGGTCTCCGTCAGTCAACAGACGCCGTCGACCTGTACGCTTTTGTGCTTTACGTGTCCCTTCACGTTTCCACTTCATTATCACATCAGAAACAGTCGACATAGACATGTTTAAGAGTGTGGAAATCTCACGTACAGACGTAGAACAGATGTGACACCCAATCACCTGACCAAGATCGAAATCCGTGAGTGGCGGAGCGCCCCATTTTGCTCTCTCACGATGTACAATGACTACTGGGGTCGCTTATATGGAGTACCTGGCAATAGGTGTCAGCACAATGCACCTAATATGAAAAACGTATGTTTTTGGGGGTGTCCAGATGCTTTTGATCACATAGTGTATGTTTCGCCAGTGACCGGTACGTTTGTGAATACAAAGGCAGAGGTAACTATTGGGACGCCCACAGTGCATTGTATGTTAACACACAGCAGACGGGACAGAACATGCCAAATGACAGACCAACTACTAGGAATTCCTTTCTCGGCGTTTCTGTGTAGTTTTTGCTATGTGGAAATTATGGGTTGTATTTAACTGTGTAGGAGGATGAACCCAAACAGTTTTGTTAGCTAGGAAGAAACTTGAGCTCTCCAATTTGGTGAATGGCCACACCAAGAGAGAGATCTGTTTAAAACGCAATGAGAGAGAGCGACTTAGTGCAGGGACTTCGAATCTGCAAAGGAGACGCTTGCTGAAGACGTTTGTAGAGATTTCCGTTGGTGACTCCAAAAGAAGCGCCGTGATGAAGTGCCTGGTACCACTTGTCCTCTGAGCATCACTGTCGTTATCGCAGGATACTCAGCACCGGCCGCACCCGTGACCAACACAGCTCTTGCTGCTATCAGTGCACTGCTTGGATGGGGATGCTGCCAAGACCACACGAGCGTACATTTAGGCACGCCGACAAATTTGCAACCATCACGCGGTAAGTGACCCATTCTGCAGCACTGTCAAGCACAACCCCCTGACACTCTTCTCTTCGTCTGTTAGTAATCACGATTGAAACCTTCGCAACTGCCCTCAGAACCTTTTGTTTTGTTAATGGACTTACAATTTTTTTAATTCCATTGGTTTGGAGTTTACTGAAACGGTAATTTGTAAAGCATTGCTAGCTGTGGTCCAGACTGCTTTCTTCTTTTTTCTCAAATAGACGTTTGTGACAATCTAATTACATTATTGCAGCTTTATTTGTTGTGCAGATGCTGCTCTCCAATGCAAGAGGAGTTAGATCAAAATTCGTAAATGCCAGCAGATACTTCAGTCACCAGTACGTAGGATGACGCCCAGCGAGTGGCTGACCTTGGCTACATTTTGGCGGCTACAGTGTGTCTGAAGTCCATAATTTCTTTTCTTTTTGGTTTAAGTACGACTATCGTGTAACTAATGTCTGTGAAGTGCGCCTCATGTCCTTTGGTTTTATATACGGTTCTAATGATGTCAAATTTGATAAAGCATAATTTCACCATACAAGTACGGAAATAAGTCTGGCGTTTGGCCTCTTAGCTCTTATAGGAAGACCTCAGACACGTTCCCACTCTTAGTAGAGATTAACTGCTGACAAAGAGTATGCCTAACCGAAATTTTATACTGTCCGAACACAGAGAGTACTTTCACAGTCCTGGTGTGAATTGCTGGGAGTAAATACTGGCGAACTGAAATCATAAAATTTGGCGATGCTGATCCCTTGTGCACCTATGAAGTTTGAGCAAAATTTATTTTGTGCTTTTAAGTGTTGTATTGGTTTCATCTGGTCCTGTGTATGATGTAGATAATGACGTCTTACTTAGATTGTTGTTTCTTTCCGTAAACAGTAGCAGCCGGCCGAAGTGGCCGTGCTGTTAAAGGCGCTGCAGTCTGGAACCGCAAGACCGCTACGGTCGCAGGTTCGAATCCTGCCTCGGGCATGGATGTTTGTGATGTCCTTAGGTTAGTTAGGTTTAACTAGTTCTAAGTTCTAGGGGACTAATGACCTCAGCAGTTGAGTCCCATAGTGCTCAGAGCCATTTGAACCATTTTTGAAACAGTAGCAAGGTGAGCTATAGACATTTACACGTTTAACTTTTGAAAGGCTACAGCCCGCAACCTTCCCCCGACTCCTATGGTGGATTCGACTGAATTCGCTGAAAATCACAGCTGTATGTGAAATATGATTGGAGTTAACTAACCATGTACGAAAAATTTCTCGACTCAAGTAAAATAGTTTAGGTACTTGGAGGTAATGTAAATCTTTCGTGTAGCGTCTTTTGCAGGTAAATATTCAAAATACGAGAATTATAAAGGAATAAAATTACAAATACTCTACAGAATGAAATTGCAAATGAAGGAAAACCATTCTGAAATGCAAAGGGAGTTTTAATTGTGCTCTGATACTGCAATAGGTGGTGATTAGTTGAGATCAGAGAAAGTGATTTGTTACGAAAATAATAAAACACTGCCGTTACAAACCATCTTTAGATATTCTTCTGTAACATATCGAAAGAAAATATTTTCTTTCTTTTTATTTACTTTTCCTCCTTTGTGGGGTATTACAAATGGACGATGTATACGTCTGTAAGTGAAAACACAATTTGTCAAAACTAAGAAGAAAATTGGAAACGTTTCTGAACTCAGTATAGATTAAACAAAATGGCAGTTTAATCCAAGATAGCATTAGAGACGTTACAATGTACTGAAAGGTTTCAGTGAAACAGAAAAAAAAACGATGCTCTACGAAGGAATTAACTGAATGAGACGGAAATCGGTAGATGTTATATACATATACAGATAACAGATGATTAGAATTTGAGAGAAACTGGATGATTATTCAAGAGAAAGTGCTTCACAAATTCAGCAAGTCAATGACTTGTTGGTCCACCTCTGGCCCGTATTCAAGCAGCTATTCACCTTGTCATTTATTGAAACAATTGTTGGATGTCCTCCTGATGAGTATCGTGCCAAATTCGGTCCGACGGGTGCATTAGATCGTCAAAACCCCGGAGCTCGTTGGAGGGCCGTGCTTATAGCGCTCCAAACGTTCTCAATTGGAGAGTGATCCAGTGTCTTTGATGGCCAAGGTAGAATATGGCAAGCACGAAGACAAGCAGTAGAAACTCTAGCCGTGTGTGGGCGTATATTATCTTGCTGAAACGTAGGCCAAGGATGGTTTGCCATGGAGGCCAAGGAAACGGAGCGTCCAATATCGCCGTCGTACCGCTGTGTTCGGCCTGAAATCTCACTGACTGGAGTAAAACCATCTTCAGTGATGAGCCCTGCTTCGAACTGAGCCCCAGTGACCAGTGAAGACTTGTGTGGAGATGGCTGCACGGCAGTGGGCTATCAGCATGACTTTCACCGATTGGACAGAATTTCGCACGATATCCCTCAGCAGGGCATCCAACAACTTTATCAATCAATGCCAAGCCGAATAACTGCCGCAAACGGGTAAGTCTTTCGTGATGCATCGTTTCTCTTTTTTTTTTATCTCAGAGTGTACGCGTACATCCCTACGAGACAAGTATTGGAGGACGTAACTGAGATACGGTACTTACACCATCTGATGGAACAACCCACTTATCGACTTTTCAATAGGGTGTGCTCTTTCACCAAAGCAGTGAATGTCAGAGCTTTGTTTCCTCAACGACGATTGTAGATAATCATCAACCACTCACGCGAAACGCAGCGAAATTGAAGCAGCACAATATGCAATCAATCGAAAACATTCCGAAATATAACAGCCATGTTACACGGCTACTTCTACATACGTGATCCGCAAGCCACCGTATGATATATAGCGGAGTGTACCTTGGACAACTACTAGTCATTTCTCTTCCCATTCCACTCGAAAAGAGCAGAGGAGAAATTGTTGACTGTCTATATGCCTCCATGCATAAAGCATGCATGCAAATAGAAAAGTAAGTAAAAACTGTGCGTGAATTATAAATTGTGCTTTAATTATGAAATATAATCACATTAAATGGCGTTGAAACACGATAGAATGAACAGCATTACTTCATCAAATAATCAGAAGTAATACGCATTAATAAAACACATTCTTCAATTATTAGTGACGTTACTTTTCATTTTTGTTGCGAAAATCATCAGTAATTCTTAAAACAAAAACAAAGGCTAATGAATGGATTCTAATTAATTCCTCTCCGACTGGCTTTATGTACTTCTCCGTTTGTTACTACTGTTTGGCGATGTTTTAATTCTGGCGAGGGTTACGACACAGTTAAATTCCTAATTTTACTGAATTATTGGTTTTAAATTGTTCCTTATAAGAAAGTAGCACGCCTATAGGATATAATTTCAGGTACGTGACAGAAAAAGTAATTTTCTGTCATTAAGCTCACAGTACGTAGTTAGTGATGGGAACCAACATCGTAAAACCGAAATGAAAACTGCCTTTTGCTCAGAATGCGTGACTAGCCACTATCTTATTTTGGTCTGTGTACAGACTGTTCAAAAGAGTGTCACGTATTCCTACAGGAATTCCTAAAAGAAAAGTTCCCATAGTTACCGAAGACCAGTTCTTGCTGACAAGGGTCATTTCGTTTGTGGCGCTTAATGTGTAGTATTTGGAGATGGGGTAGGATTCACAAGAGACGGCGCAGCAAATTATGACAATACTTACATGTGGGCAGGTGCAGGTTCTCGAGCCGCGCGGGGTAGGTGTGCGGTCTGGGCGTTTCGTCACGGTACGCGCGGCTCCCCTCGTTGGAGGTTCGAGTCCTCCTCGGGAATGGGTGTGTGTGTTCTCCTTAGTGTAAGTTAGTTTCAGTTAGATTAAGTAGTGCGTAGGCCTAGGGGCCAATGACGTCAGCGGTTTGGTCCCATAGTTCTTACCACAAATTTCCAAGTCCTCAGATGATCATAGAGGGGAGGCATCATGATCACCGCAGTATCAACGTACCGGATGAAATTGTTAGTGGCAGACTCATGGGGCCATACACTTTACTAGACGAATTAACTGGTACCGATTTATTCATGATCAATTATACAGCGGAGAACGTTATACTTGCAGAGAGGAACTAACTCATTTTCAAGCGATCGTGGGACAGCACCTAACAACAACATCTCAAGACCGACGGTTTGGTCGAGTAGGTCCGTTAACATGGGCTTGCACTTTGCCGGATACGAATCTGTAGGATTCTGGATATATGGACATTAATAGGCACTGAAGTATGGCCAATGCTTCTACCATGTGCAGTCGTTACAGGTACGTGTGACGAATGCAGTTGACGCAGTCTGAACGGAGCCAGGTTTATCTGAAAGAGTGCGTGAATCATTGCAAAAACGGCTGAATTCAGCCAGGATACGGAGTAACCTCATGCAGCACCTCTATAGTGTTTACTTCCGCATAAAAGGCAGATGGGGATGATTGGCCAATATCTCAATAGATAATGTTGTCTGGACGTACGAGTATAGAAATTTCTCTACTAGTTTGGACCAGTTGACCTGTAAGAAAATGCGACACCTTCCTTTACACGTACTGTATGTAGTGATTCAGGAGATAATCTGAGAAGCCGTCAAAGATTTTTGGCAGAAAATCTAAAAGAATTACATAATTATTTACACGTGAATTTCGAATGAACGGAAAAAGTAGCACCTGGTTATAAAAAACAAGGGGGCGAAGTCCTCTGCGCGGTTATGATGGGAGTTTCGTTAAATTTCTCATTCATGATAATCGACTCAGTTACAGAAATTACAAATGAAGTAAATTTCGAGAACTACAACCAGGAACAACTTCAACTGAAATAGTGTAACGAGAAAGGTGAACCTGTTACTACTCTTTATTGATGAAACCCTTGGTAGATACTACAAAACAACTGATGAAACTGCTTAAATTAAGATTTAAAATCCTCTTATAAGACTACTGATGCTCTGAACGCGATACATATGTGATAGGATCGACAGAAGACATAGACATAGACCAAAAAAAGGCTGTTCTTTTTGTTTTGTCACGAATTGATTTTGTTTCATCCACATTAAAAGTGAGTATTACGATCATCAAACTAAGTCGTTTTCCACTGCGAGACAATATTTTCACGTAACGTCTTGTAACAACTTTCTCCTCCGAAAGGCCAAATTTTTGTCACCCCACCCCCAGTTGCATATAGAGGACTGACAACAGTAAGAGAATTCCCACACGCAGTTCGAGAACTGAGTGGTAAAATGTAGGTTTATATCTAGAACCTTCTGTTAACCAACTGAGTGTGAACAATCATGCAGACGTAAATATAGACGTAGACATAAATGCTGAACAACTAGGGTTCAATTCCTTTCGCATGACGAGGACAGAATTACGAACTCCTTTCAGTGTGTCGTCTAAACTTGAATGGAATGCTGAAGTAGCCAGGCGTGTCAGGACCGTCACCTAACAATCATATGAAAGTTTCAAATATCTTCGTTTTATGTCGTTTATATTCTGCCAAATATGTAAATCCGTCTGAAACGCGATCGTACACCTCATTTCCAACTGATATATGGCGTAGTTAGTATCGTATGACGTAGTAATGATCGGAACTATTTACATATACAAACAAAATAAATTGTTTGTGTGAGCTTTGACCTTAAATTCGTCAGATGGCAGTAGTACTGCTTGGAAACATTCTCGCTCTAAAACGTCTCCGCCGTGACGAATTCTTCATTTTCTGGGTGAGAAAGTGTATCACTTTGCAGCCTATAGGAAACTATAGAAATCAATCTTCATTTGAAATGGAAATGTAAACTAAAAGAAATACGGGAATTCAGGCGAAGGACTGATTTAGTTAGAAGGGCTGCCATGGACAAAGATGGAAGAGGAAAACAGAAAACATGCTCACAATTCCGCGAGCAACTCTTAATTTCTGATTCATTTCCCCTGCCCCTCAACTCATTCTTTTCAGTTTTCGCCAGTCATTCGTGTTCTTTTTTTGCCTCTTTTTTTCCTTTTAGCGAAAAAAAGAGAGAGTTGCGTAAAATAAAGCAGTCCTCGCTTCTCGTTTCCACTGAAACAATGGATTTACCCCGGGGAACAACCCAGCGTGAAAAGCAGCAATAAAGTATCTCTTTTGTGCTTTAACTGGATTCTGCTGCCGTGAATGAAGAGGCGGAGAAAAGGGCGTGGCAGGAACGAAACAAAACAAAACAAAAAGAGGGAAAAAATCCCTCCGACCACAGGCGGAACTCGATAAGAATTCCGCATCCCAGCTTGCATTTGTCTCGCGCAGACTGAAAAACACTTTTGGCCGTCAGTTATACGACCTCGTGAGAAACAGCGCAACCTTCCAGTTATATATGATAAAAATTAAAAATATTCCCTCTCGTTTTTCAAAATGTATCATAGCCGCGAGTCTGCGACGAGGCATGACATTTAACTGGCGACCTCGAAGTATATCATGTCAGAACAGAATTTTTTGCAATCGCCTTAACATCTGTTTCAATATGATAACTCTTCAATTAATATTTTAAGTACCTTCTGAATGTTAGTCACATTATACTTCTCCAGTTCCACTCGAGATTTGCGTGCAAAATCTGACACCTAAATCCTTGTATTCGAGCTCCAGTCATTTGAGGTCGATTATCATTCACCCCTATACTGTGGGAGGCAAACCAATAATGTAGCATTCAAATGAAAAAGTTTTTGATGAAAACTCTCAGCTCGAATAATGGTCATCTATCAAAAGTTGAAGAGCAATTTCTCTCTCGTGCCAGAAAATGGAGCAGATGGACTACCTAAGCTTTCAATCCAACTGGTAATAAGAGATTTCAAAGTCCAAGTGGGAAGAGATAAGAAGTATCGCCCAACAATTGGACCTGATAGTAGCAGTGATACAATCAATGAGAACGGTGTCAGGCCAATTAACTTCGCTCAAACAATTGAGAAAGAACAACAGAAGCACATACTTCACACGTAAAGAAATGCAGAAGATTACTTGGATGTCCCAAGATGGAAGTACGAAGAACCAGATCGATCATGTTCTAGTTCACCGAGGGCATCATGGAAGTGTAGTACATGTACGACCTTCCGCGGGGCAGATACGAACTCTGACCACTTTTTGGTTGTAGCCAGCCAAACTACGTCAGAAACTGTCAACCAAATGGCGAAATAATGAAAGATGTAGCAGTAGACAGCGCTACCGAGAAAAAACTGCAGAACATCTCACAGCATTGTAAGATGCGGAAAGGAGCATGGCGCATGACTGGGACTACGGAATGCAGTGCTACTGAGTGGAAATGAAGAGCTTGTTTGCCTTCCAAAGCGTAAAAGTAAACATTGGTTTGATGAAGAATGGCGGAAACCCGTAGAAACAAGATCAGCGAGGAGGCTGAAATGGCTAGAGCTACCTTCCGATGATACAAGAATAGATTATTGTGAGGTGAGGGGAAACACAGACCAGCTCATAAGGAAAAAGAAACAGAAACACCAAAATACTGCCGGCCGTTGTGGCCTAGCGGTTCTAGGCGCTTCAGTCTGGAACCGCTCAAACGCTACGGTCGCTGGTTCGAATCCTGCCTCGGGAATGGATGTGTGTGATGTCCCTAGGTTAGTTAGGTTTAAGTAGTTCTAAGTTATAGGGGACTGATGACCTCAGTTGTTAAGTCGCATAGTGCTCAGAGCCATTTTTGAACCAAAATACTCCATTGATACCAGTCGAAGAGTCAAAGTCATCATGCTCTTTTTTCCAGGCCTCATGATGTGCCAGAGGTGTCTACCGGCGACATATATTGGTTTCAATGAGTGAGACTGGTGACGTTGTACCACCACTAGGACAGGCAAACGTATTTAAAAAACATTTTGAGATTTTATTAAACCATGACAGCCCTACAGTGTTGACACCACAGGTACGGGTCCAATTTGATAGAGAGGACATTCCTGAGCCATCAGAGGAAGAATTCCGTGTTGCGCTTAGAGGCCCTCAGGAACAACAAGGCTCCAGGTGGTAGTGGTATCACAAATGAGAAAATGAGATACAGCGTCTGGCGGTAGGGGGGGGGGGGGGGGGGGTGACGCATTGATAAAGGCGTTGAAGCGGTTAATGTCTACCATCTGGACAGTGGAAAAAAATGCTGAGGAATGGAAGGGTACAATTATATGTCCTAACTTCAAGAAGAGAGTTGTCACACAATAATCCAACAAACTCGGGCTTTCACTACTTGAGAATATGAGAATTGAGAATATGAAAGTACAATGCTGCACCTAAACCGCTTGAAACCATTGCCTGAAGGAATTACAGCCCCTTATCAATGTGACTTCATCTCTGGGCGGTCGACTCTTGATCACATTTTTACCCTGTGGAAGCTAACAGAAAAATTTTACGAGTTTGGTCAGGAACTACTTACTTGCATTTGAAGCTGGATCTGCATCAGATGTGAAGGACACTGAAATGCCGCCTACTCGCTTGAGACAGTGTTATCAGCATCTGACTGTGTTTGAGAGGGTCTCACTGTTATTCTCCGTTTCGTCGATTGGTCGAATAGTCAAATATCCAAATTCGCTTGAACGTTCTGACGTGACAACAGAAAGATTTTGAACAGTATTCGAACGTGAGGGCAGGTATACTCGTTGAGAAGATTCCAGCCGAACACGTCTGACCCTTGCCAGGTAGGTTCGCGGTATACATTGTAACTCCTGCGTACTTTCGGAGAACAAGTACAGAACTCCCTGCAACATTATTATATTCGAGCACACGGATACCATCATCTACGTGAAGGGGAAGGAGAAGATCGCATGGATGTGTCCATCGACTCAAGAAAAAGAAGAAGATGTGTGACAATAGTGTTGTGCCTGCTTACTAAAATGTAAAATTACTTTTAAGTTGGATGAATACTACATCAATTTTTACCTTACAATTTGTGTGTACTTTTTTTGTTTTTACTGATTTCATCCTGATCCATGTAGTTTAACCCGGATACAGCGTTTGTGATTTTCGTCAAGCACTGGAGATATAATTTTGGAAATTTTGGCTCTTTGTCTTTGGAAACGGACACGGACACGTGCCACCTGCCACCATAATACAACTACAGGCAGTGCGATGGGATAAGTCCCATGCCATCATTTCGTGTATTGTTTTTCACCATCTTAAACGTCACCTCCCTCATGCTTCAAACTTATGTCTTGTGCGTCTTGCACAGCCTTTGTACACATTAGTGATGGCAGAGATTTTTAAAATATCAACAAAGATGTATGGTAACGAATTTATTTTTATTCAGAAATATGTATGTTATGTGAAATATTTTACGGAGTTCCTTCAGTTCATATCACAACTGTTTGAAATATCTCACAGACAGATTTCTTTTGGTACACATCACAGATCCAAAGTATCAGTGACTGAAATATTTTGACTCACATCGCAGATTGAAAGTGGTACAGTATGAAAAATTTTGGTTCACATCAGAGATACAAAGGACTATAACTAATGCATAGGTACATTTTTCTCTAACAGTAATACTAATATTAAACAAATTTCACAGAAACAGGTGAAATAATTTACAATGGAATGAATGGATCTACGTACACCCACACGTGAAAACTAATCGGACTGGTTGGCTAGCAGTAGGCGAAACTTAAAGACTATTTCAATTTACATGACGCACATGGTGCACAGACATATTTTCAGGTGTACGCAGTACACACGATGTGTATAAATCAGTAAATGCTTCGATAACTAGCAACAGAGATACTGAAATATTTATTTTTACAATTTTTACATTTTTTAAGCTTTGTTCTCACTCAGAGTGAGTCCTATACCCTTTCTCTCGATACAAGTGAACAGTGTGGGTATGGCAGAGATTCAGTCCCATCATCACAAATGACCCTTCCATCGTTATGTGGCGACAGGCAGATTTTCGTCTGCACCACAATGTAAAATTCGTTCTCTCGACGGAATACTAATTTGTTGTAGTATATGCAGTGTCTGCGAGCATCGCTGTATAGGCACTGCAAATAGTCTGCGATAGAAAGGGCTGTCGATGCCATATGATGCACAATCTTAGCCCGCCTCTGTGTAGCTCCTTCGAATGCGCGAAACGGATTCTTTTTTGATTACAGACCTACAAACTGCTGTGGCCGAGCGGCTCTAGGCGCTTCAGTCCGGAACCGCGCTGCTGCTACGGTCGCTGGTTCGAATCCTGCCTCGGGCATTGATGTGTGTGAGGTCCTTAGAATAGTTAGGTTTAAGTGGTTCTAAGTCTAGGAGACTGATGACCTCTGATCCCATAGTGCTTACAGACATTTGAACCATTTTTAAACCTCATGAGCAGAAGCAGCACTTTTCTGAAGGTGGCGACCAGCTGGATCGCTGAAATATCGAGTCAAGTTGATTTTAGGATCCGGGAGCAAACCCGAAGAGACTTTCAAACTACGTTCTGAGAAATGAGTCCTCGAAAACTCATAGTGGAATCGGCACATGTGGAGTTTGGATAGGTCTAGCATGAACATCCCCATATAAAAAGTCTTCGTAAACTCTACTGCAGTCTTCTCCATCTTTACAGCAACGACGTTCTTATTGAATAAGGTGATCCGCTTAAAATTCGGTCTCCCTACGCACTCTCTTACACCATAACGGACATCTCAGAAAGTCAGGGGGACAGCTTGATCGAGATAACCTGGGTGATTCTAACCAGTTGCATCTCCAAGCTGAGACACTGCTGGAGATAACTATAATGAATAATACACTACTGGCCATTAAAATTGCTACACCACGAAGATGGCCAGCTACAGACGCGAAATTTAATCGACAGGAAGAAGATGCAGTGATATGCAAATGATTAGGCTTTCAGAGCATTCACACAAGGTTGGTGCTGGTGGCGACACCTGCAACGTGCTGACGTGAGGAAAGTTTCCAACCGATTTCTCATACACAAACAGCAGTTGACTCTCTTTGCCTGGTGAAACGTTGTTGTGATGCCTCGTGTAAGGAGGAGACATGCGTACCATCACGTTTCCGACTTTGATAAAGGTCGGATTGTAGCCTATCGCGATTGCGGTTTATCGTATCGCGACATTGCTGCTCGCGTTGGTCGAGATCCAATGACTGTTAGCAGAATATGGAATCGGTGGGTTCAGGAGGGTAATACGGAACGCCGTGCTGGATGCCAACGGCCTCGTGTCACTAGCAGTCGAGATGACAGGCATATTATCCGCATGGCTGTTGTAACGGATCGTGCATCCACGTCTCGATCCCTGAGCCAACAGATGGGGACGTTTGCAAGACAACAACCATCTGCACGAACAGTTCGACGACGTTTGCAGTAGTTTGGACTATAAGCTCGGAGACCATGGCTGCCGTTACCCTTGACGCTGCATCACAGACACGAGTGCCTGCGAGGTGTACTCAGTGACGAACCTGGGTGCACGACAGGCAAAACCTTATTTTTTCGGATGAATCCAGGTTCTGTTCACAGCGTCATGATGGTCGCATCCGTCTTTGACAACATCGCGGAGAACGCAAACTGGAAGCGTGTATTCGTCATCACCATACTGGCGTATCACCCGGCGTGATGGTATGGGATGCCATTGGTTAGACGTCTCGGTCACCTCTTGTTCGCAATGACAGCACTTTGAACAGTGGACGTTACATTTCAGATGTGTTACGTCCCGTGGCTCTACCCTTCATTCGATCCCTGCGAAACCCTACATTTCAGCACGATAATGCACGACCGCATGTTGCAGGTCCTTTACGGACCTTTCTGGGTACAGAAAATGTTCGTCTGCTGCCCTGGCCAGCACATTCTCCAGATCTCTCACCAACTGAAAACTTCTGGTCAATGGTGGCCGAGCAACTGGCTTGTCACAATACGCCAGTCACTACCCTTGATGAATTGTGGTATCATATTGAAGCTGCATGGGCAGCTGTACCTGTACACGCCATCCAAGCTCTGTTTGACTCAATGCCCATGCGTATCAAGGTCGTTATTACGGCCGGCGTTGGTTGTTTTGGTTACTGATTTCTCAGGTTTTATGCACCCAAATTGCGACAAAATGTAGTCACATATCAGTTGTAGTATGATATATTTGTTGAATGAATACCCGTTTATCATCTGCATTTCTTCTTGGTGTAGCAGATTTAATGGCCAGTAGTGTATATTTCTCACTTATTCCCCAGCATTGTCATCAGCTTTGGCGTTGAACCTCCTCACAAAACTAGTTGCTCTGGACGAAATGGCAAATCTGCATGCGCATCATGCAAACTAATAGGGTATGTGAGGTATGTGAGTCTCCACCACATACTTCATGTCGGAATCAGCCGGCATATCCTCCTTCATTATTCCACCAAATCCCTTGCGTTTGTTTTCGGGCACCATCGAAACTCCCCAGTCTGTAGTGACTGTAGCATAGTATGCCCTCATAAGTTATTTACGTCCAAGTAAATGATGTAGCTCTAAACAAGGGTGAGCCTATGGAAACATTGGCAAGGTCGCCCACGGATCACTTCCTCAAAGAAATGAAGCATGTCGGGAGCGATCAAGAGCTCGATGCTGCGCTTAGTTTTCTCGAGCATAGTGTCCCAAGACAACCTAGGTTCCGTGTAAAAGAGGCGAGATCCAGAGAATATGTGCCCATGCACAGACTTTCGAGTTTCTCAAAAACATCAGCAATCAAGTGCACCTCTGTGTCTATGTAAAGACGTGTTAATTCTCCTAAAGTGGAGATGTTGATTTCCTGCCAAAGATTCATGGCATGCTCATACTCTGCATCCTTTATGGCATCGCCTGTAAAATTGCTGGAGAATGAAGCTCTATTTGGTAGTCTTGTTTCGTTGACTTTTGCCATTCTATCCAGTTACTCATACGGAAAAGCCTCTTCCTTGACATAAATTGAAACTTCTCCTCGTCGGTAAATTCAGCTCGAGTGACGTGCGTATCTTCCCGAGGTAGAGCTTCAAAGAGATTCTGGAGTGGTGACTGCATAAAACCTAGCGAGTCATGGAAGCTCAGCATAATTCTGAACGTCGTTCGTGTGGAGAATGAAATATATTTCTCGACGCTCTCAGGTAGGACACTGCCCTGATTTTTCTCCACGCCGAAATCAGCTAAGATCTGAACATGCAAGCGTGCGTCTTTCCCGCTTATGTTATGGAAGAAAAGAGGTATCTGCCTTGGTAACTGGTTCTCCAAAAATTTACAAATGTGTGTGAAAGCTAATGAGACTTAACTGCTAAGGTCATCAGTCCCTAAGCTTACACACTACTTAATCTAAATTATCCTAATGACAAACATACACACCCATGCCCGAGGGAGGACTCGAACCTCCACCGGGATCAGCTGCACAGTCCATTACTGCAGTGCCTTAGACCGCTCGGCTAATCCCGCGCGACAACTGGTTCTCCAAAACGCATGCAACTTCCCTGTAAGATGACAGCGGTCCCTTCGAAGAATTTCCGCCTTTCTATCAAATGGCATCCCGAAAATATAACCATCAACCGCGTTATTGTGCAAATCCTCATTCTCCTTCGATTTGGTCGTGGGAACAGCGTCCCATGAAAATTCATCGAGCTCAGTGGGAAGCAGAACGGCAGGGTAATCCCTGACATAAGATTTGTAACGGTTACGATTTGCATCACAAGACGATACAATTTGGTACGCTGCCACAAATGGTAGTTGTTTCTCTGTAAAGGCATTATGTGAGATTAAGGGGTCACCTTCAGAGCAGATCACAGAAGAGACGAGACATTAAAAGTCGGCATCACTACATACACCCATCGCTTCTGATCGTGAGCATTTTTAAACCTTATGAATTTGTTTCCCTCGTTACTTGGATGCGCGGTCTACTACATGCTTACCTCATAACTTGTCTGAGGAAAAATAATTGAGACACCTGAAGCAGATATGCTTTGGGTAATGATCGGTTGTCAGTTGGGAGGAAGGGAGTCCCGACAGGTCTTTGATCCAAACATAATGATAATTGCCTTTCCCGTTATTTTTCTCATGAAAGATTAAAAGCATGTTTACTGGCTGCTGAGCCGTGTGCAGCTCGCGTTCATGCCATTTGTTCTCTGCATGCTGTCACATCGAGTGGCGTCTTGTTTCTTCCTTACTTACTGGCGTCACAAAGTTGCTGGCTTGCCTTCTTAAGTGGCAACAGCAGTGCTTATCGATACTACTACTGTTTTACTATCTTTGGTGTGACCGCTAGTATTTCCGGGTGGTGGTGGTGGTATGTGTGGTAGTCAGTCAGTTGGGACGGAGCAGCGGGGAACTCTCCGCGGCGCGAGACCAGGCTGGGACCGCTGGCGGCGTGCCCCCGCTCTCGGATCGTGAGGCGCTAGCTGCGAGAGCGACAAAATCCGTTACCCACCGAGCCTGGATGCTGAAGTTGAGTGATCAGTTAACATTTTACGAAGCCTCAACTATTGTCACATCTCTTTGTTCATTTGCGGGTTGTTGCTCCGTGGACCGGCGGGCTAGCAGCAACTTATAATGTTGTTGAGGTTGGCGAAGTCTTGTAGCCGTCTTCCGATACTGTAATTAATTATTAAATTCAGTGGTACTTACCAATGAAGTGCACCAGCGGTATTTTCTGCCCTGTGGCCGTTAATACCCCAGTTACCAGCCCTGTTCGTTAGCATAGTTTTCCGACAGTGTGCCTTTCTTCATTGGGTTGATGCTGTCCAGCATGGCGTGTAGTTCAAAAGCCTTTTAAGTTGATTGGTTCATATTTGCTTAGAGTGGTTATTGTTCCCTTGGCTGTTTTTAAACGCCAATTTCTGAAAACGAAGTGCTGTTCGCATCCTCGTCCTTGGCCGATATTTTCCATCGTTGCGCCATTGGTCGGACAGAAGGGAATTGGTTAAATTGCTGGTCGGTCCTTGGGCCGTCCCTAGTTTGGGTTGACATCCGAATGCATAACTTCAGCTCTTGCCTGCCTGTCTCAACTCACCTTTCATTTGAGATACCTTCTCAGGAAGACCCTTGGAACACTTCTCAGCAACATTTTTACTCTTTGTCTTAGATTGTGATTTTCATTTTAGTTTGAAGTGTTGTGCGAGGCACTTGACGGTGTATTAATTCAGTTCTTTTTAAATTTTACATGAAGGCCTCACGCGTGCTAAATTAAAATTTTGAAGATTGATATTATTTTAAAAAAGAAAAAATATTTTCCTTAAAATTTTTTATTTCTGAAATTGTTTGTAATCCAGGCCCTAATCCATTAGTTGTTCGATGTGTTATGTGTGGCCCTCAGCTGAGGATTTACATGAACCCCTTTTAATAAGGCCTTCAGCTGCATGTGTTCTTTAAAGAAAATTTTTTATAAGAAGGAAGGGGTTAATTTTATATGGTTTTTCAGACTTGTTGCTTAGGCCTTCAGCCGTTGTTTCAAATTTGTTTGTGCCCTCCGGCTGTGCAATAAGTTAATATTTCTATAATTAGGCTTTTGGTCGTTCTCTTGTAAGTTTGAAAAAAAAATTTCTTGGTTGGAAAAATTGTTTATTAATGTGTTTTAATCATAGTGGTCCTTCAGACGTATAGTGAAGGCCCTCAGCCACTGTTTTCATTTCTATTTTTATGGAAAAAATTATACCATGTATTAGTAATTGCTTTTGGTTTCTAGGCCAGGCCTTCAGGTGTTCTTGTTTTTGGTGTGGTTTTGGGCCTTCAGCCCAGGAATCATTTCAATTTCATTAACTAGACCTTCAGCCGTATTGTTTAATTGTTTAAATGAGTGTTTCTTAGAAAAATAAAGTTATGTGTTTGATTGTGCAACTCACAGTAACTGTTCACGTCCGCATCTACAATCATAACCTTATCCTGTGGGCTCTCTAAGCATCTAACAACCTGGTTTCACAGGCATCTTGCCCTCAATGGCAAATTCTGTGAAATGGAGAGGCCGACGAAAGTATGCCCTTTCTGCTTTACTTCTCCAGGCAATAAACGTGAACCGATATTCCGGTATGCCCCGCGGGCTTAGCCGAGCGGTCTAAGGCGCTGCAGTCATGGACTGTGCGGCTGGTCCCGGCGGAGGTTCGAGTCCTCCCTCAGGCATGGGTGTGTGTGTTTGTCTTTAGGATAATTTAGGTTAAGTTGGGTGTAAGCTTAGGGACTGATGACCTTAACAGTTAAGTCCCATAAGATTTCACACACATTCGAACATATTCCAGTATTGTGAGCCTCAAATTTAAGTATGGCTTGGATCTTGACTAGGAACTCGATAGCATGAAACTTGTAACTCCTACACACTTCAGTACCTGTGCCGCATCGAGATACGCACTGTGGATGATCCTTACGATTGTATTTTCTTTCGCAGGAAAGCTTGGTCCGTTTTATTTTCAACATTAATACTTGCCTTCTAGTCAACTACATCGTCAAAGAGCGTGATATAGTTGGAACCTCCATTTACTGGGCCATAGACATGTCCATGGATGTCCAGGTGTCGTATTCGTCTCACTTCCATCTCATAAAACTGGGCCAGTGTAGCACTCTAGATGGACTCACGAAACTAATCGGCGATTGATGTCGTCCCTGTTATTACGAAATTTTCCCCTCAAAGGTAAGGAAGTTTTGTGTCTTCAAAGCCAGTGGTATTTTTGGGGGGACGGGCGGGGGCTTACAGTTCAATGTAGAGAATTTCACAGCATTTATGACGGTATACCGCGGGTCATGGACTACCTCGAAGAGCTTCTTTTCTACACCTTAGGAAACCAACAGGGTCGCGGCACCCTCCTGCCGGATTCTCGAGCCTTCTGAACGAGATTCGCTCCTCAAAGGCGTCTGAAATCTCCGAAGATTCTAATTGTTGTGTGGTTCACTGACCTGATGTCCTTCAGTAAAAGGATGGGAGAGGGAACTGCCGCTAGCCACAGGATCATCTCTGTCACTAAGACTACTAATACCACAGGGTGATGCGGTCCATCTTTTTGAGGATGCAGTCGTTAAGGTGCACAGAGGTACGCATTGGGGCACCCATACCTTGCGAGGTCGTCAATTTTGACGAGGATGAGGCGCCGCTACCCGGTCACACTAATGGCAGCAGCATGGATGTGGCGGCGACTCCTGGTGCTGCTTCTGTAGGCCTGACCTTCTAGCCAGATGGGTGGTACCTCCTTATCCGATTAATAAACGCCAGAGCGATGTTAGGTTCAAAATGGTTCAAATGGCTCTGAGCACTATGGGACTTCACATCTGAGATCATTAGTCCCCTAGAACTTAGAACCACTTAAACCTAACTAACCTAAGGACATCACACAGATCCATGTCCGAGGCAGGTTTCGAACCTGCGACTGTAGTGGTCGCGCGGTTCCAGACTGAAGCGCCTAGAACCGCTCGGCCACAGTGGCCGGCAGCGATGCTAGGGTACCACCAGCAGCGGTCACGGCACCTCGCGCTACAATTAGCGGCGCTCTTGCCTATGAGGAGTGTCTCACCAGGATATGGTTTGGCGAGGCAGGCTGATACGTCACTGGTACCTATGACACGGCACACTGCCGCTGTGGGGTCGTGACCGCTGTAGAGTAATGAAAAAATTAAATACATCGCCTACTGCTGCAAGGAAAGAAAGAATACAATCACAACGTCGTTATACACTCCTGGAAATGGAAAAAGGAACACACTGACACCGGTGTGTCAGACCCACCATACTTGCTCTGGACACTGCGAGAGGGCTGTACAAGCAATGATCACACGCACGGCACAGCGGACACACCAGGAACCGCGGTGTTGGCCGTCGAATGGCGCTAGCTGCGCAGCATTTGTGCACCGCCGCCGTCAGTATCAGCCAGTTTGCCGTGGCATACGGAGCTCCATCGCAGTCTTTAACACTGGTAGCATGCCGCGACAGCGTGGACGTGAACCGTATGTGCAGCTGACGGAGTTTGAGCGAGGGCGTGTAGTGGGCATGCGGGAGGCCGGGTGGACGTACCGCCGAATTGCTCAACACGTGGGGCGTGAGGTCTCCACAGTACATCGATGTTGTTGCCAGTGGTCGGCGGAAGGTGCACGTGCCCGTCGACCTGGGACCGGACCGCAGCGACACACGGATGCACGCCAAGACCGTAGGATCCTACCCAGTGCCGTAGGGGACCGCACCGCCACTTCCCAGCAAATTAGGGACACTGTTGCTCCTGGGGTATCGGCGAGGACCATTCGCAACCGTCTCCATGAAGCTGGGCTACGGTCCCGCACACCGTTAGGCCGTCTTCCGCTCACGCCCCAACATCGTGCAGCCCGCCTCCAGTGGTGTCGCGACAGGCGTGAATGGAGGGACGAATGGAGACGTGTCGTCTTCAGCGATGAGAGTCGCTTCTGCCTTGGTGCCAATGATGGTCATATGCGTGTTTGGCGCCATGCAGGTGAGCGCCACAATCAGGACTGCATACGACCGAGGCACACAGGGCCAACACCCGGCATCATGGTGTGGGGAGCGATCTCCTACACTGGCCGTACACCACTGGTGATCGTCCAGGGGACACTGAATAGTGCACGGTACATCCAAACCGTCATCGAACCCATCGTTCTACCATTCCTAGACCGGCAAGGGAACTTGCTGTTCCAACAGGACAATGCACGTCCGCATGTATCCCGTGCCACCCAACGTGCTCTAGAAGGTGCAAGTCAACTACCCTGGCCAGCAAGATCTCCGGATCTGTCCCCCATTGAGCATGTTTGGGACTGGATGAAGCGTCGTCTCACGCGGTCTGCACGTCCAGCACGAACGCTGGTCCAACTGAGGCGCCAGGTGGAAATGACATGGCAAGCCGTTCCACAGGACTACATCCAGCATCTCTACGATCGTCTCTATGGGAGAATAGCAGCCTGCATTGCTGCGAAAGGTGGATATACACTGTACTAGTGCCGACATTGTGCATGCTGTGTTGCCTGTGTCTATGTGCCTGTGGTTCTGTCAGTGTGATCATGTGATGTATCTGACCCCAGGAATGTGTCAATAAAGTTTCCCCTTCCTGGGACAATGAATTCACGGTGTTCTTATTTCAATTTCCAGGAGTGTATATAAGCAGGGTGAGTAATTATCTTCTCCACTCTGGGCCCAAGGCGTGAGCATTTCATTGACGCTGTCGGTATCTCTACCAACCCGTTGGAAAAGTCGTCTTCCTGTAAAAGGGCCAGGTCACACTACTTTCGCAGCTCTTCTTCTAGAGCCATTCACTGGCGCATTGAGGCATCTCATCCTCGTCAGAATCTATTTGGTGCCTCCGATCCATCTCGCCTACAACAAAGCCATAAGGTATATGTAAATATACCCACTTGCTAGAGAAGGAAAATAAAACAAATCTGAATTCTTCTCTTCTACTTACAGGACTGCTCGGCTGTCTCATTAGGTCCTGGAGACTGTTGCTATTGCTGAACGGTCTGCACCTGTCTGTCAATGGCGTCTAGTGTCTTTACATTTGTTCCTACTTTCTGTTTATTACGTAGCTACTGTTACTACATAGAGATTTTTTTCTATACTTCCGCGATTGTTGCTACTGTGTTTATTCCAGCATCGCCACTTGATTGCCATCCATTTCAGCCACATAAAATATAACATGAACAAGAAATAAACCAACGATACGATACAACAACAAATTGCTCTACTACCGTGAATATTTTTTTCTACTCACATGGCAGTTGTGGTCGTGGGCTTTCCTCAGGGAGAGTTCGCTCCTCCTCACATCTTCCCTCGCATTCCGCTATAAAGTCCTGCAGTTGTGCTGTGACAAAGGAAAAGAAACGGAATTACTGAGAAGAATGTTTGTGACGCACCAATTCTTTTCACGATTTCTTCACTACAACCACATATTTACAAAAACAGATTATTATTTACTTGCATGGTGGATCGCATGCTCGAATTCCACCGCTTGCCGCTGACGCTGATGCTACTGTTGGTGCAGTTCATTCTTCCCCGAGAAAAACTGACACAAACACACACAAACAAACACACCGACGAAGTGACGATAGCAGAATGAGAGCTGCTACATCACCACAGAGTTTATGTAACCTCTAGCCCCTCCTACCCACCCACCCGCCATTTCACCGTAGAAGCCACTAGGAGTGCGGCATTCATGCCAACCTGCTGATGAATGCTGGTCTGAGCACACAGGACAAGTTGGTGCTGGTCTGCCGGCCACGACTTTGAATGTTCGTTCTGGCGCACTCTGGAAATACCCACGAAATATAGCCTAGGCCACTGTATTGTAATGGATTGTCACAACAGGTAACGATGCTTTAGCGATGTCAAAATGCGTGTATGGTCCGGTTTCTTCCGTCTTAGAAAATAACTAGTATAAAATGGAGGAAACTATATTTCGTGTGAGGAATTAGAGTTGTATATGCAAAACAAACAACATACCGTCTCGGATTTCTTAAACTGAGGAGTCTGCGTCAGGGGTGAAGCTGCAGTTAATCTGAGTCGCACAGTATTGCGGCGCTTTCAGTGGCAGGAGTGGTCGGGTGACACGAAGTTCTGACTTATCGTCGTGGTGAACGCCAGGTTCTTGGCTGGCCGGCTCTTAATGTACTCAGAAACAATCGATGGATAGCGCAGGACTAGACTGGAAGAGAATGGTCAGTTTTTCTTTTTTCTCTCTCGAAATGCTGTATTCGGATAAGAAGCTTTGCACTGCATTCGTAGAAAATATTGTACGATATATTGCAAGAGGTCCATGACTAAGGAATTTATTGCTAGAGCAATCGAGCAGATGTAACTGCGATGGATTGCTCACGTTCTGCCTGCGATATGTAAGCTACAATAGAATCGCAGACCAGAGAGCAGTAGTAGTAGTAGTAGCAGTAGTAGTAATAATAGCTCGCAGTCGGGCGGTTGGGTCAGGTCGCTCATAGAAAGCAGTTGTCGAGTTGTACAGCTCACAGAGAGCACTTGTGTCCTGGAGTTCGGACAACGCAATCCAGTAGTGGTGTTTTGTCGTGGAGAACGATGGCGGTGCCTGAGCAGTGTAGCATGAGGTAAAAGCAAAATATTATAGATTTTTATTGCCGGTCGCATACGTTAGTTGCTAAAACTGATTTTTGTACTATTGCTATATCAAAGTCCTATGCAAATGTTTTCAAAAGCCTTTCAATAATAATCTTTCTTATAAAGATAACTTTTACCACACCCAGGTACTACAAGAAATTTTTCCATTGCCACCGACAGTTCTAACACCGCTCTAGGCGTACGCATTTTTCAGGAAATCGAAGAAGACGGTACTACAGTAATTAAAAACATCGCCTTTGTAAGTCGCATTCTGTCACCTGCTGAACGCAATTATTCTGTTACAGAACTTGAAACATTGTGTCTTGTACTGGCATTTACCAGATTTAGGCACTTTCTTTATGGAAGACATACTACCGTTTATACAGATCATAGAGCAACACAGTTTTTACTTTCCGCTAAATTTACACATGACAAGTTAAGCTGATGGAAGCTTTATTTACAGGAATTTAATTTTACAATTGTTGACATTCCCGGTACACAAAATATTGTAGCAGACGCACTATCCCGTTCTCTCAGCAATAATCAGCAAAACATCGCAACTGACATCTGCCAAGCCAATTTTAGCCTCATGTATATACAACAAGTTGCATTTTAAAATTTCATTTCGTCGTCATTACGAGACGTAGCACAACAGCAGAGCAAGGACTAAGTATGGAAAGAAATTAAACACCTTTGGCAAGATGGGAATAACGTTACCGTCAGAAACAATTATACTGTACGCAACAACGTTCTGTTTCGCCGCTCTCACCCTGACAGCAACAACCGGTTTTCATGCATTCCTGACGAGCTTGTTAACAAATTAATATGGTATACTCATTTAAGTTACCCACATTACGGAACCAGAAAATGATTTCTTATACTGAGACAGAACTGTTATTTTGCCAACATGGAGAAATGGAGAAACGTATTCGACGAGTTTTAGCGCCATCTAAAATCTCCCAGGAAGCTAAATCAGACACGACTTCACATATTTCTCCGTTACATCCCATTGTATCCGTTAAATTGAGAGATATGGCCGTTGTAGACATTTTTGGACCGATTCCCAGATCTAATAGCGGTTTTTGTTACCTTTATCGCTGTTGAACTCACTTTGAAATTTGTTACCTTCACTCCGTTACGGAAAGCTACTATTTCAAATGCATTTGTAAAACATTTTTCATTTCATGTAGGGCATGTATTGAAAGTAATTTCTGACAGTGGACTACAATTTCGATCTGAGATATTGTCATGTCTATTACGAGCTAGAATCATTTCGCCGATCTATATATCCAGGTATTACCCGGGTATCATGCCTCTTCGAACCCTTCTAAACGATTGATGAAAGTGATTGCTAAACTATGTAGAATATACTGCCTTAAAAGTCATATTGATTGGGTCACACACATACTATCATTCCAGGATGTAATTAACTCCATACCAAATGAATCTACTATGCTATCTCCGACTGTTATATTGAAAAATGTTGAACCACCCAACAAAATTAAAGAATTAGTATCTTTTCCTAGATCTCATCGACTACGCCACCGTGAAATAATTGACATTGCGCTCAACAACATCAAACGTGCCGCAGAGCGCCGCAGAAGACAGCAAAAAGCATGTTTGTACACGCCATGAATTTTACATAGGAAAGAAGATATTAGTATGCACATACTATTTATCCAACAGAAGAAAGAGTAGATGCAGTAAATTTGAGCTTCTATACGCTAGTCCATATAGAATTCGCTGCATTCCTCACCCCAATGTAGAACATGTCGAAACTCTGAGAACCAGAAAAAACAAGGGCAATCACCATATTTCCAATATTAAACCCTTTATTGAATGGACGTACTTTATGATTTATCACACTGTAATGACATTTCCAGATATTTATATCACCAGTAACTGATGATGATCATACTCTTTCTTGGCAAATTCCCGGAAAGGTAAGGTTAGCAGGTCGCTTTTCTTGTTATACCTCAGACCGTGCACATTTTTCCAGATAAACTAACATATTATGTGACCACTTATGCACTTATATGTATGTGACTACTTACAGATGATGATCATATTTTTTCTTGGCAAGTGCCCGGCAAGATAAGGTTAGCAGGTCGCTTTTCTTGTCGTTATATGACAGACCGTGCTCCTTTTCCATTTTTAATGTATTTATGATGGTTTTCCTATCGAAAGTAGAATTTTCTCTGTATGCACTATGAAATTCTTAAGATATAACAAACACCAGTTGACTTTGACAGTTTGCCTTATGATATCCCAATATCTTGATAATTCTACTTTTTTTTCTACTACATTATGATATTGTGTGTACATTTCTGCACTTGAAAATTGTCTATAGTTTTGCCTAATACGTTTTCTGTCATGCTATGCTGTATGCTTAGTCATATCACTAGAAAAAGTTTTCATTTAATTGGTATATGATTTAAACGTAAGATATTAATCCATATTCATCATTTTCAGAAAACAATACTCTGTAAAAGAAATAAATTAAACAACCACAGTGGTTTACTTGAAAATGAAAATTTTATCATAGGAATTAACGAAACAAAATGTAATACATTGTCATGAAGTGTAAACGGAACAGAATTAACAAAGCTTACCAAAATATAGTACATGCACTGTATGATAACAACCTTGACTAATTACTTTTCTTTCAGAGTATGACGCAATGGCGGCAGACCGTCGGACAGAGCTATGTATGTTACTTTCAGTAATGAAGTATGCTTGAAGTAAGAAACTTAGTAATATATGAAATGATGACACTGATGAATGATGCTGATAAATAAGATAATGAATAATGAACTGTTTCTGCAGAGAATAATAAATCATGGTGTCTAGTTATATGAAGAAAATGGTATTGAATAATGAAGTTTTTTCTTTTTGCAGATGAGAATAGTGACGAAGTTTATGTAGTTATTTAAGTATTTGTTGTAGTTCCATTTGACAATATGTAATATAGCACATAGTATAATGACTGAGTGTTTTGGAAAGGGACAGCTAGAGTACATGCATGTTAAGAGAATGAGACATTACCTGTTAATTAGAAGTTTATCACTTTTCAGCATTATATACATTTCTTCTATATGCTCAACAATCCACTTTGTATTTTTTCCAGGAGAAGCTTCTCATGACATTGAAATGATTTCTGAAATATGTCGTTATGTTATGTGCTACAAGCACTTAGTTATTAAACCTGTTCTAGTACTGGCATTTTTATTTTTTTACCCAGTTGTCACTATCATTCATGAATGTGATCACATATACTCTACTTGTTTGATAACCTTGATACAGCTATTGTATCCTTATTTCCAGCAATAACTCAATAGCATATACTTTCATGCCCCAGCAATTGACTATTGATCCCAAAGCAATACATTGCTAGCATAAAACAAAATTATTACTAGTCCCAACTATTACCAGTATACAACTAAGTAATGCTACCACTTTAAGATATATTGCTAGTCCTAAAAATAATGCAAATTTTTCTGATGTGTTGATTCCATTATGTCTGTGTGTTATTGGACTAAACACATTGAGTACTAGGTCCAGTGTCTTATATTTTAAATATGTCTTATGTCACTTGCATGATATCATATATACTCAATATCAGCTTGTTCATACATGCAATAATTCCTGTTTTGAATAATGACCTCTATGTCAATTGTAATGCTTAATAATGTTTTGTTATACTGCATGAATGCTTTGTGACTGGCCAATGAGTGCCAATAATTACTGCATTGAGATGAGTCCTGAATAATGTTTTGTAATACTACATAAATGCTTTGTAACTAGCCAATGAGTGCCAATAATTACTGCATTGAGATGACTTCTGAATCATGTTTTGTAATACTCCAGAAATTCTCAGTAACTGGCCAATGAGTGTCAATAATTATTCAAATCAAATGATACAGTAGTGTAGTTCTGAATGATGACTAGCATAACTCTTAATCTATGATTCACCTTATGACCTACTTAGCGCCAATTACTCCGATATCCGTATGTCCTGTCTATCCTCATGGTAATGGAGCATTCCATTTGGTTTTTGCACTAATGCTACATCGATATAAGATTATGGATTCTACAAGAATGTGGTGTTGACATACCAAGCTGTCCACCACTCTGACAAACGGAGATGTCCATATGGTCCTTCTGTTTCGTGTACCTAATCTACTACCAAAAGGACAACGTGCAGTCTTAATACTACATTTCAGTGTCTTGGCTACACTGATATATGCTTCAGGGAAAAGAACTTTAGATTATCACACTTGGTGTTGTGCTTCTGTGAAAAGATATGGACTTTTGTGCAGTCATGTGAAATCCGCTGCCATACAACCGTGATGCTAACCTTCCCACTCCTTTCCTAATTCTTCTAAAATTGGCAACGACTGATATATTGTGTATGCACTCTATTTCGTTTCTTAATATGTTCTGTACTCAGTGTGTGTGCACTTTATGTCATTTCTTAACATGTTCTGAGCTTATATTATTTATCAATAACGTTATGCACACACACACACACACACACACACACTCACACACAAAATGGTTCAAATGGCTCTGAGCACTATGGGACTCAACTGCTGAGGTCATTAGTCCCCTAGAACTTAGAACTAGTTAAACCTAACTAACCTAAGGACATCACAAACATCCATGCCCGAGGCAGGATTCGAACCTGCGACCGTAGCGGTCTTGCGGTTCCAGACTGCAGCGCCTTTAACCGCACGGCCACTTCGGCCGGCCACTCACACACACACACACACACACACACACACATATATATATATATATATATATATATATATATATATATATATATATATTCTGTGACTGTAGACTTAGTAAACTAAATAGGTTATAGAAAAATTTGTTGCTTATGGGAAGTCCAATTGGCTCACCATCATGGTCAAATTCTTACCTCCCTGTGGAGGGTTATGTAAGAGGTCCGTAACTAAGGAATTTATTACTACTGAGCTCGAGCAGATGTAACTTGGACACATTTCTCACGCGCTGCCTGTGATACGTAAGCTACAATAGAATCGCAGACCAGAGAGCAGTGTTGGCTCCAGTAGTAGTAGTAACTACCAGTCGGGCGGTTGGGTCAGGTCTCTCGTAAAGAACAGTTTCGAGTTGTATAGCTCACAGAGAGCACTTGTGTCCTGGAGTTCCTACAGTGCAGTCCAGTAGGGCTGTTTTGTAGCTCGAGAAGAGCAGTAGAGTTAAGGAATTTCCAAAGCCGATCGTGGAGGACGATAGCGGTGCCTGAGCGATGTAGTATATAGTAAAAGCAAAGTATTATTGTTCTTTATTGCCGCTCGCATATGTTAATTGCTACAACAGATTTTTGTACTATTGTTGTATAAAAGTTCCATATAAATGTTTTCAAAAATCTTTCAATAATAATCTTTCCTCTAAAGGTAACTTTTGACAGTCATTCATCTGAATTTAAAGTTTTTACTAATTTCTCCGCCGATTATTGTAAAGAAAATCAGTTGTTTTACATACATAACAAAATCTAGTGACCAGCATTGCGCTGGGCTGTGCCAGAAAAATTTCTTATGGGAGCAGTTAGATATGCGTTATCCGGCGACATTATTGAGGTAAGAACTTTCAGTTTAATCGGAATGATTTTTCAGGGCCATGATGCAGCACTGCTGACGTCTAGATTTACCAGTATAGATTCACAGTCAGTTAATTATTGAATTACATTTGGAGATTTCTGTAGAAAGGTTATATATGAGTCACATCTTCATTGAGAGGTTGCGGAATTAATCTGTTGGGAGGTTACAATATTTCCCATGTTTCTGTTGGCTACTATGCACCTTGTGACTCTAAATAGGTATAAATGTGTTTCATTCCCAAATAATGTTGCTACAGTAGTTCTGCATGTATGGGCAGGATATTACCGCCCCGCATCAGAGGGCTGCAATTCATCCTCCTATCAAGTGTAACGACTGCCTAAGTTATCCGCGGATTTCGAATGTAACCAGCGAAAATTTTTCGGCCATCGCAATTTAAGTCGTTACTGCCAATCCTCGCGGTAGTTGGCCACCGCCTAGTCGTCGTCGTCGCCTGCCTGCCGTTGCCTTCCAGTCGTCGTCGCCGCCTTCCCGCATCTGTTCCCGTCCGCATCGCCGCAGCCCCCACCTCCCTTCACAGCGCACTCGCGCCTCCATATACTCGCCTTCATGACCGTCGCCGTCGACGACTCGGCTACTCATTCATCCTCATCACATCATCTTCGACATCGTACCAGCAGTCATCAAACATCTTCGACATCGTTGCAGCAATCATCCACTATCCCAGCGACACTCTGAAATCGGAATCTATTGATTTCCATAACTCTCTTCTCAAATCATAATGAAGACCCAAATCACTACTATCATCTACACAACCCCTCCACCATCATAACTTGAACCGCTTCCTCTAGACCACCACCATATGTTCATCCCCTTTTCAAACTGCTTCCTCCCCATCAACAGTCATATCTACCCCCTCCCTCCCCTTGTGGTGATGCCTCCTTCACCAATGATAGTTTCGTTTGCCTGTTCTCCTCTTCCATCCTTTCCCACACTCAACATTGCCCTGCAACACCGGTGTCGATTGCTACCAGCTGTCGCTACTCCAGATGCCACAACACTATCCACCAGCAGCTGCAATGGCTTCAACCCAATGCGAGGACCGGCCCAGCGCCATAATACACCAGTTCCACAACCTCCACCCCACTCCACAGTCACCAAAAAACCACAGAAGCTTCAAAACACAGTCATCATAGGCACCATCACCCCCAAGGAACCTGAAACTTGCCAACACCTCGTTGAACAAATGGACACTGGCCTTTCTCGCATACCCTCCCCTCACCTATCCACACCTTCCTCCTATCCTATCCTGACTGCAAATTCCGCAACGCAAAATCCGTCACCCTTAACATGCAGAAGTATCTCCCCCATCACACAAATCATCCCTCAGAAAGACTCCATCCTCATCTAATCAATCAACCCCACCTTCCACACAGATCATCTATCCAAAATATCCTGCATCACCTTTGATCCTCGTGGTTACCTCACCCCCTTCCACAGTATCCCCACATCCAAACAACCTCAGCCCCCAGAATCACCACACCCTCACTGCAGTGATTATGAAGCTTGGCACTGAAATCACAGCAGATGATGTGTTAGTTGAATTTAACTCCAACCCTTCCCCAGAGTTAAGCACCACCCACCACATCTACAATGACTCTGGACCTGCCTCCTTAAGCATGTATTTATGGAGCATCCACCAACACTGAGTACCTCCTCATGGAGGGAGTCCTCATCTACAACATCTGTCAAAAGTAGAACTCTCCAAATACCACCCCATCCTCCCATCCCACAGATGCCAAATATGTGCCCTCTGTATTGACCACCTTACTCCAGATTGTAAGAGTCTTCCTATTTGCCCCCACTGTAAGCAGTCCAACTTCTTTAAGCAATGTTCCAACCTAGCTTCCCTGCCTATCTGCAACACTTGTATGATGCACACCTTACATACTTCACAAGTGGAAGGCCAAACCCCCACACATCAAACCTGAGTTAACTATGCCTATATATCCTACTGACCACGCCACCTATCCTAACAACTCGATCCACCAACACCACACTGCTGAGGAAATCATCCATTTCCTTGCTGCTGTACTCCAAAATGTCCATATCTTCCTACGCTCACACACTCATCAGCAAATCTCTCTCACCACCCATTCAGTATTCCAATTCAGCACGAAAGCCACTTCATATTTACCCATCTTGACGCCCTCATGTAAACCTCTCCACCCCTAAACAACACAATTTTACGGTGGTCTCGCGGTTCTAGGCGCGCAGCCCGGAACCGCGCGACTGCCACGGTCGCAGGTTCGAATCCTGACTCGGGCATGGATGTGTGTGATGTCCTTAGGTTAGTTAGGTTTAAGGGGAGTTGGAATGCCCTATCTCGCCAATGTTAAATTTGCTAACTTTGTGTACCTTTTTCTTTGGAACTATTATCTTCAGAACTTTGAAATTCTGGCAGAGGTTTTCAGCATATATTGTGAGCCCACTGAACTAGAACCAATGTTTTCTTTTTGTTGGTATAGTATTTATGAATTTTTTACCATTAAGCCATTTTTTATTGGAAAAAGTATAACATAAACTTCCCTAGTTCAGAGAATAAGCCAGTTCTTGTCATGATTCTAGTTCAGTGGCCTCTTTGAACTGTTTTGCAGCATTTCTGAAAATTTGAATGTTGTTGGTTGAGTGGTTTATGAGATAAAGGTACATGTAACACTAAAAATGTCAAATGCCAGAAAATGCGATTAAAGTAATTTATTATGAAAATTCACAAATACCTTTTATTCTATTATCAAAAGTGTCCAGCAGAGTAATCAGGGTCATCTTCTAGTTCTTCTTCTTCACCTAGAAGCTTTCTTCTCCTTGCTGCCCTTGCTTTTTTTGTATTAAATTCAGCTGCATACTGAGCCTTCCTTACTCGCACGCTGTCCAGAAGCTGAAGACCTCTGATGGTGTTGATACCAGGAGCAATGCCGAGCCTTGCCATGACCTTTAGCCTACCCATATGACCATCATTGAATGAAATAACAGCATCACTGACTCCCCATTTCAATGTTTTTATCCCAACAAATACATTCTTAGGTACACGAGTCCAAATGAGGTTGTTGAACGACTCGTTTTGATTCTGGGTACAACCATGAAGACATTTTCGCAGAAGATCAGGATGCCCCAAGTCTCTATATATTGGTTTAATTACTTCCATAACAGCCAATGGAATATAATTTTTATGGTGATAAGGATCCCCAGTAGCTTGAGATTTTCTATAATTGCACCATGACTGAGGACCATCTGGACAAGCAAAATGTTGAGGATTATCATCAGTTGATGATCGATGTAAATATGTGGCCCATACAGCTTGTCTCATTTCCTGCAAATTATTTGCATTATTTCTTATTGCCATACCATAGTATTGTTGTAATTCATTTATAATTTTATCTGACAGGCGACCTCTAATGGTTTTACCATCTGACAAAATTTTGTCCTTCAGATTCTGTTTCAGTTTCCTTAGACGAGTGCCCATTCGTTTCTGAACATGACCGACACATTCTAGTTTAGTTATTGTCTTATTGACATATGGCATGGATTCTGTAACACTTTTGTATGCCTTGGAGTCCCCATCTCCAAGGAATTTTGTGTAAAATACTCCCCGTTCTTTTTCTGATCTGCTAAACATTTTCACAGCAGCGGCAGCCTCCATGCCTCCACTCGTACCTTCATAATTCTTGCTACATATGTGAGCTGCTTCTATCTTACCAGATGCACAATGGTAACAATGTTTAGTGAGCACTTCATAGTCCAAAACTTTACCGCTGTCCACACTAGTAACAGTAGCAACAGCATTTTTGGATGTGTGACCCCTTTTCTGCCAGGTTCCATCAAAAGCAACAGGGATATCTGGGTTTCCTTCATTTATATATTTTGCTTCACTGGCAGCAGCTTTCATTGATAAATCTGCTACAGACTGAACAGCATCTCCTATCACTTCAGTGTAATTGTCAATTTTAGCAGGTGGAGGTGGAAGATTCATTATGGCACAAAATGTTTGAGCAGCAGTATGTCCTTTACCAATTGCTCTCATTGCATACATTAGCCTGATATTACTCTCAAACAAATTGCTACTGCATGTTTTAGAGCTCCAAAAACAGGTCTCATTTTCACAACTGGCACAAACTATAGCAATTTTGCAGGAAAGTCCTATAGATTTTGTTATGTTCATATCAAAAGAACCTCCACAAAGATTACAACACAAACATTTCTTCATAAACTCAGTAAAAACAGGAAAGTCGACTAAAACATATTGTTCATTAGAAGCTTCATCTGTAATTTCACTTGCACAGTTTGATAACTTCTTTTTTGATGCACTGGTGGGCGTGTCTCCTTCACACATCTCAGCTGTACAAACGTCAGAACTTTCACCAGCATCAACAGGTGCTGAAGCAGAATCACTTGAACAAACGTTATTTGTAAATCTATTACCGCGAAACTTTCGCTTTTTAAATAATGATGCACTCCTAGGCATCGTAGAAACTACGCACTCACCACTGAAAGTCAAAACAAGACAGATAACAAACTCCAAATGAGCGACAAACTAAACTCGAGGCTCAAAACAAACACTCACAGATCAAAAACTGAACAATAAACACAGCTAGTCGTAAAAACAATGGTACCTATGGAAGGATCAAAGATTCTACAACTGAAGAGTGAAATCCACAGCCTTCTATATGTAATGTTTTCGGAAATGCGAAGATTTAAATGTGTACAAATCACAAGATGGGTAACTTTGCTGGGCGCACATGTAATTTTGAAAAATTAAATAAAAATACTTCCAATTGGAATTTCTTAACAAATTTTGCACCATTTTAAGCAGAAAATTTCAAATTAAGTTATAAGGTTAAAAACTGAAAATGTGAATTTTTTCCATTTTCCGGCATTCCAACTCCCCTTAAGTAGTTCTAAGTTCTAGGGGACTGATGACCTGAGCTGTTAAGTCCCATAGCGCTCAGAGCAATTTTTTTTTTTTTTTTGAACTCAACAAATTGTAACAAACTGAATGCAGTAAATAGTAATAAGAAGTCGAGGAAAGCTAATCAGATGCGCTTTCCCCAAGCACTCCACTCGCTGCTATTCCCCTCGGCGACACTACGAGCAGCAACACTAGCCCAAGTCACTGGACAATCGGAGATGTCACAGTGGTGGAGGTTTCTGTAGTTGAATTGAAATACCCTCATCTTAAGGCCTGCAGGATGTAGTTTATGACGAGTTCGAGCACCCTCGTAACCACAGCCCTTCCATCTGGCAGTCCATGCACCCAACCAAACTGTCACACTCACACGGCCCAGGTAAACAACGACGTCGCCCCCAAAGATAGGGCAACAGTTACTACATATCTATAACCACCTCTGCTGCCACCATTGGAGAGGCAGCGCTTGCGAAACCGAGTGGCGCCAGTCAACATGAGAAGAAGACAAACAACCGCAACCCTGCCAACAAAACGATAACGGTTCAAATGGTTCAAATGGCTCTGAGCAGTATGGGACTTAACATCTATGGTCATCAGTCCCCTAGAACTTAGAACTACTTAAACCTAACTGACCTAAGGACATCACACACATCCATGCCCGATGCAGGATTCGAACCTGCGACCGTAGCGGTCACGCGGTTCCAGACTGAAGCGCCTAGAACCGCATGGCCACACCGGCCGGCTAAACGATACCTTCTGGCCTCAAACAGAAGGCGGAAACCTACAAACAGCACCAATGCTAGCTGCAGCACGGCTCAATGTTGTTCCCACAGTTCAAATGTGGCTTATGATATACCATTCGTGCGAGAAATACAGTCAACTTTATCTTCTTTTACAGTTTATAAACAAATTACATTGTATTGCATTTAGTAATGCGTTACATATCGTTAGGTTATTAGTATTTCCGTGCTGCAGGGTTGTCATCAGTCTATAAAACATCAACTTACCACTTGTTTGTATAATCCATCGTGATTTCGATAACGACGATGCTGCCTACAGATCATAAACAGTTAGGGTCAAATCTGTTACTAAATTTAAAGTTAAGATACAATTCAAACTATTGGTAGAATTTTTATGATGGATGTCAGTAAATATTTTAATTTAAGAAATCAGCCCGTAGTGAAACACATATCTGTTGTCGTCAGATATCAGTATGAGTTCAATATTAAGGTGTACATCGTACCCTGAATATTATTTCAAACGCTTTACGTTATTATCGTTGACCAGTGCCAAAGATCTGACCGTACACGAACTCATAGAAACAAAGTGAAACAACAGCATGCTAAGGGGAAGCTTTTTTCGTGATGGTGATTATTTCGTTGATCAAAACATGTAGCATGGAACAGAGCTTCAGTTAGAATCTGTCAATGTGTTTTCTAACGTGGGCTTAATAGCTTGAGATTGAGTATGCTAGAATCTTTGAAAATAATTACTGCACGTTGTAGTACAGAAGGGGTAAGTATAGGAACGAAATAGACATCACCCATAAAATTCTCCCGGGACCTAATCCTCCCCGTTAAAATTAAAGATGATGTGCAACGGCAGAAAAATTATTTGTCAGCTAGTAGGCCTAGTGTATGAACCGAGAATAAACATTCTCAAGATTCAAGTATCACCTAAAAATGAAAGAGGAGCAGTAAATACTAAATATCTAAATTGGACAAAGAGTTTCCTAAACGGACTGATCGAATTAAAGAAGACATCTGAAACCAGCTCGCGATGACAAAGCAGGCTTTACATTCCACAGTTCGTCCGCTAGTAGAACAAACGACGATTCTGAAAACTGTTGTTAAAAATACCATTGCGTGAATTACTTCCATCAGTGTGACAAGTACATTAACGTATCATAAGTATCTGGTCATACACACTACTGCCCATTAAAATTGCTACACCACGAAGATGACGTGTTACAGACGCGAAATTAAACCGACTGGAAGAAGATGCTGTGAAATGCAAATGATTAACTTTTCAGAGCATTCACACAAGGTGGCCCGGTGGCGACACCTACAACGTGCTGACATGCGGAAAGTTTCCAATCGATTCCTCATACACAAACAGCAGTTGACGGGCGTTGCCTGGTCAAACGTTGTTGTGATGCCTCGTGTAAGGAGGAGAAATACGTACCATCACATTTCCGACATTGATCAAGGTCGGATTGTAACCTATCGCGATTGAGATTTGTCGTATCGCGACATTGCTGCTCACGTTGGTCGAGATCCAATGACTGTTAGCAGAATATGGCATCCGTGGGTTCAGGAGGGTAATACGGAACGCCTTGCTGGATCCCAACGGCCTCGTATCACTAGCAGTCGAGATGATAGGCATTTTATCCGGATGGCTGTAACGGATCGTGTAGCGGCGTCTCGTACCTGAGTCAACAGATGGGGACGTTTGCAAGACAACAACCATCTGCATGAACAGTTCGACGACGTTTATAGCACCACGGACTATCAGCTCGGAGACCATGGTTGCGGTTACCTTTGACGCTGCATCACAGACAGGAGCGCCTGCGATGGTGTACTCAACGACGAACCTGGGTGCACGAATGGCAAAGCGTCATATTTTCGGATGAATCCAGATTCTGTTTGCAGCATCATGATGGTCGCATCCGTGTTTGGCGACATCGCGGTGAACGCACATTGGAACCGTGTGTTCGTCTTCGCCAAACTGGCGTATCACCCCGCGTGATGGTACGGGGTGCGATTGGTTACACGTCTCGGTCACCTCTTGTTCGCATTGACGGCACTTTGAACAGTGGGCGTTACATTTCAGATGTGTTACGACTCGTGGCCCTACCCTTCATTCGATCCCTTCGAAACCCTACATTCCTGCAGAATAATGCATGACCGCGTGTTGCAGATGCTGTAGGGGCCTTTCTGGATACAGAAAATGTTCGACAGCTGCCCTGGTCAGCACATTCTCCAGATCTCTCACCAATTGAAAATGTCTGGTCATTGGTGGCCGAGCAACTGGCTTGTCATAATACGCCAGTCACTACTCTTAATGAACTGTGGTATCGTGTTGATGCTGCATGGGCAGCTGTAACTGTACACGCCATCCAAGTTATGTTCGACTCAATGCCCATACGAATCAGGACCGTGATTACGGCCAGAGGTGGGTGTTCTGGGTACTGATTTCTCATGATCTATCCACCCAAATTGCGTGAAAATGTAATCAAATCAGTTCTAGTATAACATATTTGTCCAATGAATACCCGTTTATCATCTGCATTTCTTCTTGGTGTAGCAATTTTAATGGCCAGTAGTGTATTAGCGGACACGGATACGCGGTCGGTTTACCCTTAGATTTCACGATGGCTTGAATTCTGCTGGGAGTACATTTTGTTAGGAGCCAGAATGTCTGAGTAGAGAAGGCAGCTCATTCTTCCTCAAGAGCCGAAATCAGAGAAGGAGTGATGTTGTGTGGCTGAGATCTTGAGTGAAGCTCAATTTCTAACCCTTCGTTCTGTTCGGCACTCCGGGAAGACTAGTCCACTCAGGAATGTTTTCGTCCACAGACCAATGCCTCACAGATGATGGTCTATGACAGGGTTTAAGGTCATGCCGATACAAACATCCGTAGTCTTCGAACTGCTCGTCTACTGTCACAGTACACAGTCAAATATGTTCATACAATTCCGCATTTAGCATTTGCTTAAGCTCAATAAGGGGACCACTCTATAACCACTACAACAAGCCCAAATCCGTAGCGCCATCACTTATTTTATTGTTGGCAGTAAACATTATGGCAGGTAACACTTTCCAGCCATTCGCCAAAAATGGTTCAAATGGCTCTAAGCACTATGGGACATCTGAGATCGTCAGTCCCCTAGACTTAGAACTACTTAAACCTGACTAACCTAAGGACAACATACATATACTGCCCGAGGCAGGATTCGAACCTGCGACCGTAGCTGTTACAGACTGAAGCACCTAGAACCGCTCGGCCACAGCAAGCCGTTCGCCAAACCCACACCCTTTCAACGGATTGGCACAGGGTACAGCGTGATTCAGCACCTCAAATCGCTCGTTTTCATCCATCCACTGTCCAGTCGTGTCAGTTTCTCTTTACATTTTATCAAGTTAAGGTGACAAGGGAGTGTACTGTGATTGGACCTTCCATTATTTTATCGAACGCCTATGTAAAAATTGCAAAGTTATTCTCAGACTGCTCAGCAAACACTGCAAGTGTCTACATCCACATGACTCCTCTGCAATTTACATTTAAGTGCTTGGCAGAGGGTTCATCGAACCACAATCATACTATCTCTCTACCATTCCACTCCAGAACAGCTCGCGGGAAGAACGAACACCTAAACCTATCTGTTCGAGCTCTGATTTCTCTTATTTTATTTTGATGATCATTCCTACTTATGTACGTTGGGCTCAATAAAATGTTTTCGCTTTCGGAAGAGAAAGTTGGTGACTGAAATTTCGTAAATAGATCTCGCCTCGACGAAAAACATCTTTGCTTTAATGACCTCCATCCCAACTCGCGTCTGCCACACTCTCACTCCTATTACCTGATAATACAAAACGAGCTGCCCTTTTTTGCACCCTTTCGATGTCCTCCGTCAGTCTCACCTGGTAAGGATCCCACTCCGCGCAGCAATATTCTAACAGAGGTCGATCGAGTGTAGTGTAGGCTGTCTCTTTAGAGGACTTGTTGCATTTTCTAAGTGTCCTGCCCATGAAACGCAAACTTTGGCTCGCCTTCCCTACGATATTATCTATGTGGTCTTTCCAACTTAAGTTGTTCGTAATTTTAACATCCAAGTACTTAGTTGAATTGACAGTCTTGAGAATTGTACTATTTATCGAGTAATCAAATACCAACGGATTTCTTTTGGAACTCATATGGATCACCTCACCCTTTTCGTTATTTAGCGTCAACTGCCACCTGCCACACCATACAGCAATCTTTTCTAAATCGCTTTGCTATTGATACTGGTCTTCGGATGACCTTACTAGACGGTAAGTTACGACATCACTTGCGAATAGCCTAAGAGAACTGCTCAGATTGTCACCCAAGTCATTTATATAGATCAGGAACAGCAGAGGTCCCAGGACGCTTCCCTGGTAACACCTGATATCATTTCAGTTTTACTCGATGATTTGCCGTCTATTACTACGAACTGCGACCTTCCTGACAGGAAATCACGAATCCAGTCGCACAACTCAGACGATACCCCATAGTTCCACAGCTTGATTAGAAGTCGCTTGTGAGGAACGGTGTCAAAAGCTATCCGGAAGTCCAGAAATACGGAATCAACCTGAGATCCCCTGTCGATGGCGGCCATTACTTCGTGCGAATAATACTCCGTTGCACAAGAACGACGTTTTCTGAAACCATGCTGATTACGTATCAATAGATCGTCCCCTTCGAGGTGATTCATAATGTTTGAATACAGTATATGCTCCTAAACCCTACTGCAAACCGACGTCATTGATATAGGTCTGTAGTTCGATGGATTACTCCTACTACCCTTCTTAAACACTGGTCCGACTAGCGCAATTTTCCAATCTGTAGGTACAGATCTATCGGTGAGCGAGCGGTTGTATATGATTGCTAAGTAGGGAGGTATTGTATCAGCGTAATCTGGAAGGAACCTAATCGGTATACAATATGGAACTGAAGACATGCCCGTATCAAGCGATTTGAGTTGCATCGCAACCCCTAAGGTATCTACTTCTAAGGAACTCATTCTAGCAGCTGTTCGTGTTTCAAATTCTGGAGTATTCCATTCGTCTTCCCCGGTGAAGGAATTTCGGAAAACTGCGTTCAATAGCTCCGCTTTAGCGGCACAGTCGTCGGTAACAGTAACATCGCACTGCGCAGCGAATGTATTGACTGCGTCTGGCCACTTGTGTACCTTACATACGACCAAAATTTCTTCGGATTTTCTACCAAACTTCGAGATAATGTTTCGTTGTGGAACCTATTAAAGGCATCTCGCATTGAAGTCCGTGCCAAATTTCGCGCGTCTGTAAATTGTAGCCAATCTTCGGGATTCCCGTTCTTCTGAAATTTGCATGCTTTTTCCGTTGCCTCTGCAACAGCTTTTGGACCTATTTGTGTACCATTGGGGATCAGTTCTATCTCTTACCAATTTATGAGGTATGAATCACTCAATTGCTGTTGGTACTATATGTTTGAGTTTGAGCCACATCTCGTCTACATTTGCATAGTCAGTTCGGAAGGAATGGAGATTGTCTCTTAGGAAGGCTTGTAGTGACACTTTATCCGCTTTTGTAAATAAATTTATTTTACGTTTGTTTCCGGTGGATTTGGAAGAAACGGTATTGAGCCTAGCAACAACGACCTTGTGATCACTAATCCCTGTATCAGTCATGATGCTCTCTATTAGCTCTGGATTGTTTGTGGCTAAGAGGTCAAGTGTGTTTTCTCAACCATTTACAATTCGAGTGGGTTCATGGACGAACTGCTCGAAATAATTTTCGGAGAAAGCATTTAGGACAGTCTCGGGAAATGTTTTCTGCCTAACACCGGTATTGAACAAGTATTTATGCCAACATATCGAGGGAAGGTCCGACAACACTTCCCGTATTTTAATCAACTGCTGTATGCTGCCGGTCGCTGAAAGACTTGTCAATAAATACAATTACAGGGAATTGTTTAGATATGTAGATGTGATAGCAATATCAGCTGCTCTTACGTAGGGATATGTCGTAAGCAGAACGCATTCGGTGTTTCATAAGCGCTTTCAAAAGTTCTTAGCGAGTAATCCAACAATATGATACGGTATCACGGAGTGCCAAGGAAAGAAAATAATGTCATAAGGAAAGTGTTTCTGAAAAAAAGGAACTTGTTAACATCGAGTATAGATTTAAGTGTCAGGAAGTCGTTTCTGTAAATATGTGCGTGGAGTGTAGTCATGTATGGAAGTGAAACGTGGACGATAAATAGTTTAGACAAGAAGAAAATAGAAGCTTTCGAAATGTGGTGCTTTAGAAGAATGCTGATGATTAGATGGGTAGATCACATAACTAATGAGGAGGAATCGAATAGAATTGGGGAGAAGAGAAATTTGCGGCACAACTTGACTAGAAGAAGGGATCGGTTGGTAGGACATATCCTGAGGCATCAAGGCGTCACCAATTTAGTATTGGAGAGAAGCGTGGAGGGTGAAAATCGTAGAGGGAGTCCAAGAGATGAATACACTGAACACATTCAGAATGATGTACATTGCAGTAGGTACTGGGAGATGAAGAAGCTTGCGCAGGATAGAGTAGCACGGGGAGCTTCATCAAACCAGTCTCAGGACAACAAAAACGACAATAATGACTGACATACCTAAAAACTGCATCCAAATGGTATAAACATGTACCTCACAATGTGCCATACTCTTTCCAGATGTTATTTGTCGACGACGATATAGTGGCTAACAGGAACAAAAAATGTACTGAAAGTAAATGCAAAATATGTGATTCAGAAAATTCTTTCTTAACAGACGCATTCCGGAGTACGATGTGTAGGGAAGCAGCCTACTCACGCCGTAGTAAATTCACATCAGTCTTTCCATTGTGTGCCAGCCAGTCCGCTGTAAGTAGCTCTCAAAAAATGGCTCTGAGCACTATGGGACTTAACAGCTATTGTCATCAGTCCCCTAGAACTTAGAACTACTTAAACCTAACTAACCTAAGGACAGCACACAACACCCAGCCATCACGAGGCAGAGAAAATCACTGACCCCGCCGGGAATCGAACCCGGGAACCCGGGCGTGGGAAGCGAGAACGCTACCGCACGACCACGAGATGCGGACGCAACTAGCTCTGACGTCATAAATGTTGCGCAATACTTTAAAAACTAAGCAAATAACCTGAAACGGTTCTAGCATGTCAGGAGTAATATTAAATTAATATGTGTTGAATATCAGTTCGATAACTCTAGCCAATTTCGAAATTTGGACTTTTTCTGTAAAAATCATTGGCACAACAGAAAAGAGCTAGAGAATTAAAATTATATTTAGATTCCTTTTTCATAATTATTTAATAGAAACAATCTTCTGGATCTCACAAATTAAGATTTTAATTGAAATTCATGATTTTCTGGTTTTTTGTCTAAAAAATTAACGAAGCAAGATAGATTAAGTAGGCAAATAAATAAGGCTAGGATGTTTATATTTAAGTAGAATGGAGATCCGCTATAACCATAAGGATGTGAGAAGTTTCATTTGAATATCTATAAAACTATAGCTGTAGCGTATCTCCAAAGGACCAGTTCAGAGCCCGTCTACTGTGTGCAGTGTAATTAAATTAATTCTCTCGCCCAAAATATTTAACTTAGCCACGTCAAACTTTTATCATGATTACTTACATGTGTGCTGAATGCACATTTAAATTAAGAGCTTCATTGGCCATCAGAAAAAGAAGTTATGAATTATTCGGTAACCTAATGTGGTGCATTACTAGCCCAGCGGCTAGTCGGGAGGGCCGATTTGATCAGGCGTTCCCTTAGTCGTCCGCACCGCGGCCTTATATATAAGAACGCTGCGTGAGGAAGCAAGGCCCCAGTTCTCTCCAGACGCTGAATAGCACGCCATCTGTGTCGGGAGTCGCGTCGCGTCGGAATCATTGCTACAAACAGCCTCGGATGCCGTACTAAGTTACTCGAGATACGCGTAACCATGAAATCGTTTTCGAGTGAAGTGTTAATTCTGGGATGACTATAATTATCGATCTTCAGTTTGCGTATTGTCGTATTTTCACGTGCGCCGCGGGACAAACATTCTACCATTAGTTAGCGTGGCGTTTGATGAACCGTATCATCAAATTATGGCGAGCATTCATTTAAACATTTAATTTGGACAGTTATAGTAGCATCAGCGCATTAGACTTTGAACTGCTCTGTTAGTTAGATTGTGTGGATTCTTTTGTTTGCATCTGTGACTTTCAGAATACAGAACGTTTTTTCACGACCGTTTTTAATTAGAAATCCCAGACAATCTCCTAATTCCTCAGAGCTATAAGCTGTAACCATAAGTGTATTCTCAGTTGAAGTGGGCACTAGGAATTCTAATTACAGGCTTCACGTTTTGCTAATCACTTTCTGGTTGCCAATATTGTAGTTAGAGAGCCAGTGTGGAGAACGGCGAAAGACAGCATAAATAACATTTCTAAGTAATAGGAACTGGTTTTACATTCTACAAACCAAACATTTATATAAACAACATATTTTTCCACCCGCCGCCCCACAGATGGTTCAAACTCGCTTCCTGCCATCCCCAAATAAGTTTTCCGTAATTTCCCTAAACTGCTTCAGGCAAATGTCGGGATGGTTCCTTTGAAACACACGGCCGATTTCCTTCCCCATTCTTCCCTAATCCGAGCTTGTGCTCCGTCTCTAATGACCTCTTTGTCGACGAGGCGTTAAACGCTAATCTCCTCCTCCTCATTCTTAACAAAGTGTTCAATTCCACGAGGAAAAAACTGCAGTGTTTGTAAGAAATCAGCGTCCTGCACAAAACAAATTAATTCTTCATTGTACATGTGACCAAATTTAGTAAAATGGATCACATACGAAAAGAAAGCGGGGAAACATGGTAAATGCTGTTTGAGAAAATGAGAACCTATTCTTGACTCAGTGTTCGTGATAGGTAAAATTTTACGAAAATGGTAAATGTGAACTTATGTTATGGTAATCGTACAGAGATATATGAAAATTGTGATATCTTCACATGTTTCGGTTTTGTGCACAAGATAAAATGTATCGAAAAAATATTTTCATTGAGATTTTTGACCATTCTCATTAAATTCATCAAAATAACAACTAGAAATAAAAATATGTACGGACGACAACGTTAGCAATTCTGTTACATCACTGAATAAAGAGTGACGACATTCATCGTAGTATCTTCATGTAGACTGTTTCCATCCGAGGCCTCGTTCGGGCTTGAAAGCAATTTCATTTGTTCAGAAACTGACTCACTAGACCTAGCACTTAAGGATATTTTTCTCTCAATCTCTGTTGGGTCATCACGGCCAGGGGCATCTGCTTGTTCGTATTTTTCAATGTCAATAAACTTTTCCAACAGCCGTACACTTTAAGATACTTTTTTGCTGAAAGCAACCAGTGTCTGCAATTCATTTTGCGACTTCAGGCCCCATACGCTTTTTTGAAACAACGATCTTATCGTGTAGTGCCATAAAACTGGATATCGTTAATTCCAATCGTTGTACAGATACTTCACACGAAGAAGTAACAGGAACTCTCTCCGGTTGCCTTCCGTGGGATATGATGATGATATCTACATGTACATAATTACCTATGTTAGCCCACTGAAGAGATCATCATAATAAATGTTTCAGAAGGCAGGGAAGAGACACTCGTCCGTTAGTTACAGCAAACAATTAGAGGAAAATTACAAATCGGTACTATTATAATTAACCAAAACTACGATCTAAGCGATGTTACTATTCTACTTTAATGTGAACCACTGAGAAAGTTATCACTACACAAGCGATTTGAATGTATGTATTACGATACACACAATAAAGAAAATAAAACATCTTCGACCAGTATAAAAGCTATCGGAAACGAACAAAATGTACGTGAAAAGTTGTCTTCCACATCTTGATTTTAACTGGTTCGTTAAAGTAGACTACCTTTATTTCGCTGTAGAAAATCTATGTCAAGTAGCAGCAGCATACAGTCACCGCTGCTATATCTACAAACGCCGCAGTTTAATTCCTAAAAATTTGTTCCCGAAACGTTAAAACCCGGTGTGTTAGCTTCTCTGTAGTGGTGCTCGAAACGTGCGGTGCTTCACTTGGCGCCTGGACCATACACTTGCTTTCAGCTAAAGAGAGTCAAACACTAAAGCATTATTTTGTGAGCGAAATAAAGTCCAGTTCCGAAAATTCCACTAATTGCTCTGCATTAAATATCGTGAACGGCTTTTCACTGTGTTTGCTCTCACCGCTTCCTCGGCAACCAGTGGTCAGATGTAAAAGTTAACTAAAACGCGAAAGATGACACAAGCGCTACCACGATCAATGTCGGATTTTCAAGCGGTCACTTACGTATTTGTAATTTCGAGCAAGTATATAGAACTGCGCAGTAAAGCGTTAAATGATTTCAAAGAACATTCCTTATTAAAAAAATACTGATATCGAATGCATTCTACATCTAAGGTCATACTCCGTAAGCCACCATATGGTTCATGGCAAAGAATACCTTTTATCACTTCTATTCATTTCCTATCCTGTTCCACTTACAAATGGAGCAAGCGAAAAACCACTGTTTACATAGCTCCTTGCGAGCACTGATTTTTGTAAGTTTTGTGGCAGGTCGCAAGCGTGGCAGCAGAATCGTCCTGCAGTTTGCCTCAAATGACGACACTCTAAAGTTTCTCAATAGTTTTCGCGAAATGGACATCCTGTTCCCCGTCCTTTACCCTCCAGAGATTCCCATTTGGTTTCAGGGACCATTTCGCAATATTCGTTTGTTGATCGAATCTACCGGTAACAAATCTAGGAAAAGTCCCCGGTAACCAAAATTCCAACGTCGTTTTCTGTTACGTCGAAGATATGTGCGTGCTTTAGGAACATTAGCGAAGCTAATTTGACGGTTTTCTTGAACACCTTAGTGATCTTAATCCGAAGATTCAGTTCCTCATGGTGGAGGGGTACAAGTTGATAACATTTTCGAAATTTCGTCAGGAATGAAGTTGGTGACATGGGACACACGGTATACCGAATACACACACACACACACACACACACACACACACACACACACACACACACACGGGCCGTACCGTACATGTTGACTCAAGCCGTCATTCAGGGCAAAAGACCGGCGTTGTACAGCGTGGTCAGAAACAGTCTGAAAAGCTTGTGAGTTTGCTACAGGATATGTTGTGTTGAAAAACAAGTGTTACTACGTTGCACTGTTAAAGACTTAAGTAGCACTGAAGTTAGCCAATCAGGCTATTGTACGTGCGACCCGCCAGAGACGTTGTCGTTAACGGTGCTTTACGTTTGGGTGCCTAAAACCGAGCAAAAGAGTGATTCAAACATTCGACTTGGAATGGTAGGAAGGATTGAGCCTGAGCCAAAGCTTGAGCAGTCTCGTGCCCTATAATTTACGATACAAGGAAAAAGACACTAATTTAATCCGCCGGGCCGGTTGAGCTTGCACACTCGACGGCATCACTGGCTAACTTGAATGCTAATTAACTCGGAATCGCGTATCGTTTGGAATATTTTTCTTAACAACTATTTCCTGGTGCTATTCACTCTGCAGCACACTCACAAGCTTTCCAAACTCTTTTCAGACCTCCCTGTAACGTTGGCAAACTGGGAGAATATGGTCTGTGAAACGGATCTCCTCGACACAGAATTTGCGTCATGAAGACTGCCAGGAAAAGATCTGAGTCGTCTGCAACAGTCTTCAAACTCTAAGGCTTTCCTAATGGCCATAAATTTTTTTACTGACGGTGTGGGGAAGATCTTTGAGAAACAGAATGTGACCGTAGTTTACTGACCTCTAAGGTCATCCAAGAACGCCACATCGTTTCTGTCACGAGCAGATACTGCGACAGACTGTACAGGGACGAGGCAGAGATTATTAAACAGAGATTATTAAACATGCGAATAACTTTAATCGGAAGAACAAGGATATGAAACTGAACTTATGAGGATTCTAATAACGAAAAACATGTGTAATAGTCTTTCATCCTGGGGTGATTGCAAAAGTAGCCAACTGCGACCGACAACGGTCAATTGCTCTTTGGTTTTGAAAACAAAAGACTTCACGTCCCTGCAGCCCAGAAACGAAAGCTAAATTCAGCGAGCAGCGAGCCAGAGTGTGAATCGTGAATCTGAACTTCATATCCACCGCATATAGAGACGAAAAGTTGGGTTCCTCAAAGAAATACCTACGTCCTTTGTATAAAGTTGTTGTTACCCTAAACAATATTTTTAATTTGTATATATACAGGAAAGACTGCTTCTTTGTTACAATTTTTAACTTACGGAAAAGTTATCAAGCGCTTGTTCGTAGTCAACGGTCTAGAAAGAATCACATAAAAATAACGCTCAATGTATGCTATAGATTGCCTACAATGTGAGTTGGAATGTGTTTACGATTTTGTGTATGTGTGTTAGAGTGTTTATTACTTGCTTTTACTTTTAAGCCTTCGTATAAGCTTTTACAGGTGATACATTATTTTTGTTTGGTGTCCAGATCATGAGCATATTAGTATAAATGAGAATAATAAACGTTATTAATAGAAATTATCTTTATCACACGCCGGTCGCTTTGTGGGCGAGCTGTCCTAGGCTCTTCAGTCCTGAGCCACGCTGCTGCAACGGTCGCCCATTCGAATCCTGCCTCGGGCATAGATGAGTGTGATGTCTTTAGGTTAGTTCGGTTTAAGTAGTTCTAAGTCTAGGGGACTGATGATCTGAGTCCCATAGTGCTTAGAGCCTGTAAATGGTTGCGAAAACACAGTTGACCTCTTAGCCATAAACAATCCAGAACTAATAGAAAGCATCATGACCGATACAAGGATTAGTGATCACAAGGTCGTTGTAGCTAGGCTCAATACCGTTTCTTCCAAATCCACCAGAAACAAACGCAAAGTAATTTTATTTAAAAAAGCGGATAATGTGTCACTAGAAGCCTTCCTAAGAGACAATTTCCATTCCTTCCGAACTGACTATGCAAATGTAGACGAGACGTGGCTCAAATTCAAAGATATAGTTGCAACATCAATTGAGTGATTCATACCTCATAAACTGGTAAGAGATGGAACTGATCCCCCATGGTACACAAATACACTCCTGGAAATGGAAAAAAGAACACATTGACACCGGCGTGTCAGACCCACCATACTTGCTCAGGACACTGCGAGAGGGCTGTACAAGCAACGATCACACGCACGGCACAGCGGACACACCACGAAACCGCGGTGTTGGCCGTCGAATGGCGCTAGCTGCGCAGCATTTGTGCACCGCCGCCGTCAGTGTCAGCCAGTTTGCCGTGGCATACGGAGCTCCATCGCAGTCTTTAACACTGGTAGCATGCCGCAACAGCGTGGACGTGAACCGTATGTGCAGTTGACGGACTTTGAGCGAGGGCGTATAGTGGGCATGCGGGAGGCCGGGTGGACGTACCGCCGAATTGCTCAACACGTGGGGCGTGAGGTCTCCACAGTACATCGATGTTGTCGCCAGTGGTCGGCGGAAGGTGCACGTGCCCGTCGACCTGGGACCGGACCGCAGCGGCGCACGGATGCACGCCAAGACCGTAGGATCCTACGCAGTGCCGTAGGGGATCGCACCGCCACTTCCCAGCAAATTAGGGACACTGTTGCTCCTGGGGCATCGGCGAGGACCATTCGCAACCGTCTCCATGAAGCTGGGCTACGGTCCCGCACACCGTTAGGCCGTCTTCCGCTCACGCCCCAACATCGTGCAGCCCGCCTCCAGTGGTGTCGCGACAGGCGTGAATGGAGGGACGAATGGAGACGTGTCGTCTTCAGCGATGAGAGTCGCTTCTGCCTTGGTGCCAATGATGGTCGTATGCGTGTTTGGCGCCGTGCAGGTGAGCGCCACAATCAGGACTGCATACGACCGAGGCACACAGGGCCAACACCCGGCATCATGGTGTGGGGAGCGATCTCCTACACTGGCCGTACACCACTGGTGATCGTCCAGGGGACACTGAATAGTGCACGGTACATCCAAACCGTCATCGAACCCATCGTTCTACCATTGCTAGACCGGCAAGGGAACTTGCTGTTCCAACAGGACAATGCACGTCCGCATGTATCCCGTGCCACCCAACGTGCTCTAGAAGGTGTAAGTCAACTACCCTGGCCAGCAAGATCTCCGGATCTGTCCCCCATTGAGCATGTTCGGGACTGGATGAAGCGTCGTCTCACGCGGTCTGCACGTCCAGCACGAACGCTGGTCCAACTGAGGCGCCAGGTGGAAATGGCATGGCAAGCCGTTCCACAGGACTACATCCAGCATCTCTACGATCGTCTCCATGGGAGAATAGCAGCCTGCATTGCTGCGAAAGGTGGATATACGCTGTACTAGTGCCAACATTGTGCATGCTCTGTTGCCTGTGTCTATGTGCCTGTGGTTCTGTCAGTGTGATCATGTGATGTATCTGACCCCAGGAATGTGTCAATAAAGTTTCCCCTTCCTGGGACAATGAATTCACGGTGTTCTTATTTCAATTTCCAGGAGTGTAGGTCCAACATCTGTTGCAGAGGCAACGGAAAAAGCATGCAAAGTTCAGAAGAACGGGAATCCCGAAGATTGGCTAAAATTTACAGACGCGCGAAATTTGGCACGGACTTCAAAGCGAGATGCCTTCAATGGGTTTCACAACGAAACATTGTCTCGACATTTGGTAGAAAATGCGAAGAAATTTTGGTCGTATGTAAAGTACACAAGTGGCAAGACGCAGTCAATACCTTCGCTGCCTTGTGCCGATGGTACTGTTACCAACGACTGTGCCGCTAAAGCGGAGTTATTGAACGCAGTTTTCCAAAATTCCTTCACCAGGGAAGACGAATGGAATATTTCAGAATTTGAAACACGAACAGCTGCTAGCATGAGTTTCTTAGAAGTAGATACCTTAGGGGTTGCGAAGCAACTCAAACCGCTTGATACGGGCAAGTCTGCAGGTCCAGATTGTATACCGATTAGGTTCCTTTCAGATTACGCTGAAACAATACCTCCCTACAACCGCTCGCTCACCGATTGATCTGTACCTACAGATTAGAAAATTGCGCAGGTCGCACCAGTGTTTAAGAAGGGTAGTAGGAGTAATCCATCGAACTACAGAGTTATATCATTGACGTCGGTTTGCAGTAGGGTTTTGGAACATATACTGTATTCAAACATTATGAATCACCTCGAAGGGAACGATCTATTGATATGTAATCAGCATCGTTTCAGAAAACGTCGTTCTTGTGCAACGGAGTATTATTCGGACGAAGTAATGGTCGCTATCGACTGGGGATCTCAGGTTGATTCCGTATTTCTGGACTTCCGGAAACTTTTGACAGCGTTCCTCACAAGCGACTTCTAATGAAGCTGCGTGCCTGTGGGGTATCGTCACAGTTGTGCGACTGGATTCGTGATTTCCTGTCAGGAAGGTCGCAGTTCGTAGCAATAGACGGCAAACCATCGAGTAAAACTGAAGTGACATCAGGTGTTCCCCAAGGAAGCGTGCTGGGACCTCTGCTGTTCCTGATCTATATAAATGATCTGGGTGACAATCTGAGCAGTTCTTATAGGTTGTTCGCAGATGATGCTGTAATTTACCGTCTAGTAAGGTCATCCGAAGACCATTGTCAGTTGCAAAGCGATGGTGTGACAGGTGGCAGTTGACGCTAAATAACGAAACCTGTGAGGTGATCCACATGAGCTCCAAAAGAAATCCGTTGACATTCGATCACTCGATAAATAGTGCAATTCTCGAGGCTGTCAATTCAACTAAGTACCTGGGTGTTAAAATTACGAACAACTTCAGTTGGAAAGACCACATAGATAATATTGTGGGGAAGGCGAGCCAAAATTTGCGTTTCATTGGCAGAACACGTAGAAGATGCAACAAGTCCACTAAAGAGTCAACTTACACTACACTCGTTCGTCCTCTGTTAGAAAATTGCTGCGCGGAGTGGGATCCTTACCAGGTGGGATTGACGGAGGACATCGAAAGGGTGCAAAAAACGGCAGCTCGTTTTGTACTATCACGTAATACGGGAGAGAGTGTGGTAGATACGATACGCGAGTATTGGGATGGAAGTCATTAAAGCAAAGACGTTTTTCGTCGCGGCGAGATCTATTTACGAAATTTCAGTCGCCAACTTTCTCTTCCGAATGCGAAAATCATTTGTTGAGCCCAACCTACATAGGTAAGAATGATCATAAAAATAAAATAAGAGAAATCAGAGCTCGAACAGAAAGGTTTAGGTGTTCGTTTTTCCCGCGCGCTGTTCGGGAGTGGAATGGTACAGAGATAGTATGATTGTGGTTCGTTGAACCCTCTGCCAAGCACTTAAATGTGAATTGCAGAGTAATCATGTAGATGTAGATGTAGTGCCATTTGAACCATTTGAAAATCATTACAGATGGATTCCAGCCGTAAATCACCTTACAGACACGAGGATGGTCACGGGTTAGTGAATCATTCTTTGGAAACTGTCTCGCCAGACGGTCGTATGTCACTGAAGCGGCAAAAATCATCGGATATCGATATACAAACATAGGGATGGTGGCAGCATCGGTACACAAGGTATAAAAGGGCAGTGCGTTGGCGGAGCTGTCATTTGTACTCAGCTGATTCATGTTAAAAGGTTTATGAAGTTATTAAGACGGCACGACGGGAATTAACCGACTCTGAACGCAGAATGGGGATTGAAGCTAGACGCATGGACATTCCATTTCGGAAATTGTTAGGGAATTCAATATTCCGCTATCCATAGCGTCGAGAGTACCACACTTCAGGCGTTACCTTTCACCACGGACAAAGAAATGGCAGACAGCTTCACTTAACGACCGAGAACAGCGACTTCTGTGTAGAAGTGTCGGTGCTACAGCCAAGGAATATTGACTGAAATAACCAGAGAACCGGGCGTACGATGAACGTATCGCTTAGGATCTGCGGTGAAATCTGGTGTCACTGCGCTATGGCAGCAGACAACCGGCGCGAGTGCCTTTACTAACAGCACGAACATCGCCTGCAGCGCCTCTCCTGGCCTCGTGACCATATCAGCTGGACCTTAGACAATCGGAAATCCACGGCGTTGTCAGACGGGTCCCGATTTCAGTTATTGGAACTGATGGCAGGGTTCGAATGTGCCGCAGACCCCACGAAGCCATCGACCCAAGTTATGAACAGGCACTGTGTGAGCTGGTGGTTGCTCCCTAAAGGTGTGAGATTATATGGAATGGGCTAAGTCCTCCAAACATTCGTCTACTTGGAGACCATTTGCAAGAATTCATGAACGTCACGTTCCACAACCACAACGAAATTTTTATGTGTGACAAGGCGCCATGTCAATGGGCCACAGTTCAAATGGCTCTGAGCACTATGGGACTCAACTGCTGTGGTCATAAGTCCCCTAGAACTTAGAACTACTTAAACCTAACTAACCTAAGGAAATCACGTATATCCATACCCGAGGCAGGATTCGAACCTGCGACCGTAACGGTCGTGCGGTTCCAGACTGTAGCGCCTTTAACCGCTCGGCCACTCCGGCTGGCGGGCGACAATTGTTCACGAATGGTTTCAAGAACAGAACCCAGATCGCACGACATGAATCCCATCGGACATTTATGGGATGTAGTCGAAGGGTTAGTTCGTGTACAAAATCCAGCACCGGCAACCCATTTAGCAATTATGGATGCATGGCTCAACCTTTCTGAAGTGGACTTCGAACGACATTTTGAGTCTAGGCCAGGTCAAGTTGCTGCACTACTCCGAGCAAAAGGAAGTCCGACACGAAAATAGGCGGTATTGCCACCTCAGTGTAGAGCAGCTGAAGAAATCAGTCAAATCCTCAACCAAGAGAGAGGGGCGTCCAGCAAACAGAGATCAACTGTAGCTGTTTCAATACTTCTATTTCCCAACTTGAGGTTGCTAGGAACATTCGACGCAGCTGATAGTCTGATGATTTCTGAGTCACACAGTAAGAGTGTGTCCTGGTTATGCCAAAAAAGGATTGCTTCCTATGGCCTACAAGACATATTAACTAGTTCATGACGACAACGTCGCTAACGAGGGAAATAAGTGAAGCAACAACTTTCATTTGTAACTACTTGTAAGTTAGTAAACAATCTTCTTTTGTCGTTGCCTCAGTGACCGCTGTGAACAGTGTTCATAACTCGCACACCGACAGCCACGTGGCCGATTTGCAAATGGACGTTCGATGTATATTTTTATGTACCCAGGCATTGTGTAGGCAATCATTCTTGGACATTACGGTTACAACAATCCATTAGCATTCAGTACACATTTGGGAGAGCAAAATCACGAAACTGTGGAAATAGCAACATGCATGCCAATTCTGCACACGGCAGATAAAAAAAATGTCGTGTGACTGGGTTCTCCCGTCGGGTAGACCGTTCGCCGGGTGCAAGTATTTCGATTTGACGCCACTGCGGCGACTCGCGCCGTCGATGGGGATGAAATGTGAAATGATGATGATGAGGACAACACAACACCCAGTCCGTGAGCGGAGATAATCACCGACCCAACCGGGAATCGAAATCGGGCCCTTAGGATTGACATTCTGTCCCGCTGATCACTCAACTACCGGGGGCGGAAACGTGGAAGATAAGAGAATTAATATAAATCTTTCGGAAGAACTGGAATTTTTCATTCAAATGCAGAAACGTGCTAGTGGTATTCTAAACGAACAAACCTACCTAAAAGAGTTATAATCGACTATTTTACAAGTATCCTCGTTCAAAGACGAAGGAAACTTTTAAACGAAAGATAACAGACCTTAAATTTCCACATTTATCTTTCACATAAGCTATATTTTATATATTAACTCCCACTGTGCGAAAAAAACTTAAAAAACGGCCACATTACCTAAATCAAAGAAGAAATACACAAAAACCTATATATTTCATCTATTTGACCACAAAACATGTAACTGTTGTTGTAAAGCACAGTTAGCCTCATTTATACTAATGAGAAAATGTATTAGAAACCGCATAAAATTAATAGAAAAATCTTCTGTGGAGGATTAAAGGAAAAACGTAAGTATTAAACCGGCAAAAACATGAGACACAGAATTATAAACACATTAAAACTAGTGTAGCATGTAGCCATTGCGTGTTTTCTACATTTACGTCCACATCTACAAGATTACTTTGCAATTCACAAGTAAGTGACTGGCAGAAGAATCAAACACCTTAAAACTAGCACAGCATAAAGTCACTAAAAAGTATTCTGCATCTACATGATTACTCTGCAATTCACAATTAAGTGCCTGTAATAAGGTTCATCGCACCACTTTTAAGCTACTTTTCTACCGTTTCACTCTCGAACGGCACACGGCGAGCTCTAATTTCAATTATTTGATTGCGATGATCATTTCTCCATATTTAGGCGGACCGCTGCTAAATATTTTCAAACTCGAGGAGAAACTTGGTGATTGAAATATCATGAGAAAGTCCTGCCGCCGTGATAAACGCCTTTGTTTTTATAACTGCCACCGCAATTAGTGGCTCTTATCCGTTGCACTCTCTCCTTATTTCGCGATGATACAAAACGAGCTGCCCTTATCTGAACTTCGAGGTCCTCTGTCAACCCTACCCTACACGGATCCTACTCTGCACAGCAATACTCCAGAAGAGGGCGAACAAGCTTTGTGTAAGCTATATCTTTAGCAGGCCTGATAAATTTTCTAAGTGTTCTGCCCAATAAATCGCAGTCTTTGGTTTACTTTCCACACAGCATTATCTATGTGGTCGTTCCAATTTAAGTTATTTGTAATTGTAACCCCCTAAGTATTTTGTTGAGTTTACAGCGTAGAGATATGTGAATGACTTATCTTGTAACTGATATTTAACGGACTCCTGTTAGTATTCAAGTGAGTGACTTCACACTTTTCATTATTTAGAGTGAATTTCCACCTTTTCCACCATAAAAAATCTTGTCTAAACCATTTTGACATTCTTTTTGATCGTCTGATGACTTTGCATGACGGTACATGACAACGTCATCTGCAAACACTCTAAGAGGACTACTCAGATTGTCTCCTAAATCATTAATGAATATCAGGAACAAAAGAGGGTCTAAAACATTTCCTTGAGGAGAGGCAGGTATTACTTCTGCTTTGCTCGATGACTTTCCGTCAGTTATTACAAACTGTGACTGTACTGAGAGGAATTTAGAACGTTTAGTTTAGTAACTTTGTATGGTATGTTGACATCTTCATTTACATGCCACTGCGAAGAATCTGTCTCAAGGAAATTGCCGCTCGATTCGCATTATTTAGATACACTCTTATTTTTATTAGAAACGGGCAGTTAGTGATAATATTTGGGATTCGATCGATATCTCCTTCAGTCCTTATGCATGTTCGAGTAAGAAGTGATTTCTGGCGATCTCCAAGGTAGTGTTATAGGCCCTTTGCTGTTCTTATATAAACCATTTGGGAGACAATCTGTGCAGCGGTCTTAGGCTGTTTGGAGATGACGCTGTCGTTTATCGGCTAGTAATGTCATCAGAAGATCAAAACAAACTGCGAAACGATTTAGAAAAGATATCTGTATAGTGCGAAAATTGGCAATTGACACTAAATGACGAAAAGTGTGAGATAATCCACACGACTGCTAAAAGGGATGCGTTAAACTTCGGTTACACGATAAATCAGTCAAATATAAAGGCCATAAATTCAATTAAATACCTATCAATTACGATTATGAACAACTTAAATTGGAAGTAACACACAGAAAATGTTGTGGGGAAGGCTAATAAAAGACTCCGTTTTATTGGCAGGACACTTAGAAAATGTAACAGATCTACTAAGGAGACTGCCTACACCACGCTTGTCTACCCTCTTTTAGAATACTGCTGTGCGGTGTGGGATCCTTACCAGATAGGATTGACTGAGTACATGGAAAAAGTTCAACGAAGGGTAGCACGTTTTGTATTATCGCGAGATAGGGGACAGAGTGTCACTGAAATGATACAGGATTTGAGATGGACATCATTAAAAGAGAGGCGTTTCTCGTTGCTGCAGAATCTTCTCACGAAATTCCAATCACGAACTTTTTCCTCCAAATGCGGAAACATCTTGTTGATGAGATCTGCGTTGGAAGAAACGAGCGTCATGATGAAGTAAGTGAAATCGGAGCTCGTACGGAATGATCTAGGTAATCTAAGAATTTTTAGTATATTGCAGCCCCGTCAGCCACTGTGGTAGATTAATATTTTGAAGAATCAGCCTCAATTGCACAAATTTTCAGACCTTTACCAGGTTTAGCCTAGATTAATCTAGCCTTCTTCAGAAGCATAATATTACTATAACATGCCAGAGTAAGGCACAGTCAACATCAAAATTAAAACCTATACTACTATGGTACCATGTAGTTTTAATTCGACATGGCACCACGGTACTAGAGGTTTTAATTTTAATGTTGACTGTGCCTTACTCTGGCATATTATAGTAATTTTATGCTTCTGAAGAGGGCTAGATTAATACAGCCGAAACCCGAAAGACCAGAAAATTAGTGCAACTGAGGCTGACTCTTCAAAATATTAAAAGATATAGGTATTTGTTCTTTCCGCGCGCTATATGAGATTGGAATAATAGAGAAATCTGAAGGCGTTTCGATGATTTCTCTGTCAGACACTTAAAAGTGATTTGCATAGTATCGATGTATATGTACACGTACATAGCTTCGTCTGCTGATTCTGCTTCACGATTAAGTTATAATGACTGTTTCTTCTATCCAGAAGGTTAAGGTGTCAAAACAAGGAACTATAAATCATGTTTCAGTTTTTGTAAAGCAACACGCTGGATATCACTGTCGACTACCTGATACGTACATACGTATTTCTGAAAGAATTCTGGAATACGAAAGGAAGCTACGGCTTCAGACGGCAAAGATTCGTGCTTGGACATACATAGCGACAGGGAAAATAGAAATAATACAGTGAAGACAGTTATTGTGGTCGTAGCTCAACTTGTTGAAGCAACGTAAACTTTTTCAGTACGTAAATCCTTTGCGCCATCCAGCTCGCATGATCAAGCCAACAGGAGCACGGAAACATATTCCATGAGATGATTATTCGAGAACATATTTTGCAGTTGCTTCAGAAAAAAAGATGGTTCAAATGGCTCTGAGCACTATGGGACTTAACTTCTAAGGTCATCAGTCCCCTAGAACTTAGAACTACTTAAACCTCACTAACCTAAGAACATCACACACATCCAAGCCCGAGGAGGGATTCGAACCTGTGACCATAGTGGTCGGGCGGTTCCAGACTGTAGCGCCTTTAACCGCTTGGCCACTCCGGCAGGCAGTTGCATCAGAAACTATCAATATAATCATGTCATTTACCATACCCCTGCATGGCTAACACACGAGATCTCGTCTCCAAAATGTTTTCAATCAGAATACACGCATATCTAATAGGAGCCGCATTTTATGCCACTGTGACACAAAATAACGGTTTGATAGAAAATACATTCAGTGAGAGTTTCATCAACAACATTTTCTTGCATTTTTCCGCAATAATTTATATGAGTGCAGTATATGTAAAATTGTCAGAATTGAACTAGTAGTAGGTCTTCCTTTTATTTTATTTTCAAATATATTTTTGTGCAAATTTATCCTATATTATGCGTAATGTATGGATTTGTTGATTATAATATTCGTTTCATTCTCTTAATCTAGTAACTGATAATCGATTCCATGCATTTATCTTGGGTCGCTTTTTAGCTGCTGAGTGGTCAGCAACTGGTTACCTTTGTCGACTGTAAATATATTCAAAGCAATGGCGAATGCTTTTGAAAGCAAAGGTCTTGTTCGTTTTCACATGTTAAGTTACGACGTTACAAATAATGTTGGTTATTACAACCCAGTTTCCGCAGAGAAAAACTCCCCTCGGATCTTGTGTCTGAAGTCGATAATTTTCCAAGTAAATTTTCATTTCCCACACAGTATTTAACCTGATGCGCAATTGTCTCACCCACTCGGAAACTGTAAATAATAAATATTAATGTTGGTTTGAAAAAATTGGTTCGAATGGCTCTGAGCACTATGGGACTTAATTTCTAAGGTCATCAGCCCCCTAGAACTTAGAACTACTTAAACCTAACTAATCTGAGGACATCACACACATCCATACCCGAGGCAGGAGTCGAACCTGCGACCGTAGCGGTCGCGCGGTTCCAGACCGTAGCGCCTAGAAACGCTTGGCCACCCCGGCCGGCGACTGTGCGGCGAGACAGAAGAATACAAATGAGGCGACAAGGAAGAGATGGGGAATAAAGTATTAGAATGAGAAATTAAAAACTTTAGATGACTTAAGATATAATAAAGCAGAAAGAACAGATAACATTGCACGGAAGTTTCTAAAAGTATTGGGGCATGTGGCTACGAAAGGTCTAGTCACGTTAGACGAAAGTTATGAGAAGTAGCCGGCTTTTGGTTTGACAGATGGTAGTTTACTTCCAGCTGTTTCATACTAGTAATGCTCAAACAAAAATATATAACTTTCTGTAAACCAGCTGAAAACAGAGACTTTGTACTTGCTATGACTATAAGCTTCCCTTGAAAGTGAATGACGGCTGGGGTTGTAATAACTAACATTTATTAGTAATATGATGTAGATACAGATTATGTTTTTCATCTATGTTCGATGTACAAGCGTTTACTCCAGTGTGCCACAGCTATTTTTTTTTATACTGTATATGGTATTTTCAGTTCATTATTGGCTATGGAGTGAACCCAATGAGGCCCTATGGCTTAAACTATTTTGTATTGTAATTGATTACCCGATTTATGGACAAATATTTCAAAAACATTTCACAGTATTATACATCTACTCATTAATGGTTGGTTGTTTTGGGGAAGGAGACCAGACAGCGTGGTCATCGGTCTCATCGGATTAGGGAAGGATGGGGAAGGAAGTCGGCCGTGCCCTTTCAGAGGAACCATCCCGGCATTTGCCTGGAGTGATTTAGGGAAATCACGGAAAACCTAAATCAGGATGGCCGGATGCGGGATTGAACCGTCGTCCTCCCGAATGCTACTCATTAATGTAATACATGCCCATTGATATGTGTAATTTTTTCCAGTAAAATAGTTTTATGCAACGTACTTAAGGTTTTTTCCACAAACAGGGCGTGCGTGTTCAATCTATGCAATTATTGATCCTGTATACTTTAGCCGTTTTCTATTTTAATTTTTTTCCCACTTAACTGTTTCCTAAAAAATTTCATGTACAGTTTGATGTAGTAAATATCCACTGATTTTCATTATTTGTTTGCAATACAATGATTTGGTACTACATAATTAATATTATGTCCATGCAGAGGGTGTGAATTTGAGAGATTGCAGGGCACTCTCTCTTTTGATACGGTGTCATGCTGCTTAATGTTCTTGGGGAATATTGTCTTTATTACTTGGTTGTTGTGTTTGATAAGATCTGACTTTATTCCTATGATGAAATGGCTGTCAGTAGTTAAAGCTCTTGCTTGTTTGCTCTAGTGAAGGCATAGCGGCAGGCTTTACCTGCATTCAAAGAAAGAGAGTGCCACAGTAAAACTGCACGGCGACTGAGAACCGAGGGGAGTTTTCCTCTGCGGAACCTGGTTGTAAACGTTTGCCGACAGCCAAGTCCACCGGTCTGATTGTGCAGACACGTTGGGTGGTGCCAGTCGGGTCGGTGGCCGCATCCAGGTAGGTTGACTAGGGTCGATGGCCGGCAATAAAGCAGAGTATGTACCCCAGTTAGGTAGAAAGGGCTTGTGACGGCTGTAAGTTTCTGCGAATTCCGTGGGACAGGGTAGTGGCGCCCAGGCGACGAGACTCTGGTACAAAAGATATTTGTGAAGGCAGGAGGCTTTTAGCAAGTTTATGGCTGTTATTTGCAAAGTCTGAAATGGAGATAATGATCTTTTTATGGAGGGCTGTGGTTCCATTCAAGTAATGTTTTTAGAAAAGACACGGTGTAAATGAATATGAAAGAAGCAGTGAATCTGAATAATTTTTCCTTTTCTCCCAATTAATTTTTAAAGCCGCTGGTGGGTCAAATCTGTGTATGCAGAGCAGGGAGGCAGTCTCCCAGCTTCGAATGCCGAGCTCCAACTGGTGATTGACTTGTGCGAAAGTGGGTGTAGTCCAAGCATGCAAAAGTGATCTGCTACCAAGCTGCGGAGGGAAGCTGTACACAAAGAGAGGAACACTCTTGTACTGGCACTTCACTAGTAAAGCTCAGCAGGTCTTTACCTAGACGGTGAGTCTTGCGTCCTTTGCTGGTGTGCCACTTAGAGCCCGTGTCAGTCACCATCTGAACTGTCAGAGGTACTGAATCTTGCATCACGCACACAATGAGTTATGTTTGGGTGTACTTATTTGTTTTGAGTCGGCCGTCTAAACTTTTGACATATTCTGTCTCACATAGTTGTATCACGAAGTCAAATTGGTTTGGCAGACCAGCCAACAGGTCCACCTGCTCATTGGAATCCACTGGGATTTCAGAGGCTCATAGGGAAGTATCTGCGTTCCGAATCAGCCGAACTCAGGACCATGTACTTGCACATTTCTGGGCGCGTGACGTTACTAACAGATTGCCGGTGTCCATGCCTGCAGTCGGCGAGCGTTGTGCTGTGCCACCATAATCTACAGAAGGGTAAATTATTCACTGCTACGGCGTAGTGCTCCAGTATATGCATCTCAGCACCCTGTTCATATTTTTCTTTATGGAATGGTATAGTACAGATGCTTGATAGTAGCATAGTTTTTGGGCCATTCCACGGATTCACATCTATGAAGTAAGATAAAGCGATTAGTTCTGGTTATTGTGGTGTGTTAATCCCTAACTAATCACTTTGTTAACCATAGACCGCATATTATTGAAAGCGTTTGCAAATAAAAAATGTTTGTGTGGCGTTTCTTCAGCCATCTTTTGTCATGTGATGTTAAGGATGAATAAATCTATTGGTATTTAGACCACAACGTCTCCCAGTTTTCTGACTAACATTACCTTCGCCATTTTATTTAAGTCTTGATTGCAACTGAAAGAGTCGGAAGGTCGCAAATTTTCAGGGTTGACAAAATGAGAGGCCTTGCAGTCTTCCATAAAGAACAACTTCATTTTTCTATTAGACGTCGACAACTTTGGTTTCACTTGTTGTATCTTTTCTAATGACTGGTTCCCATACTGAAACTGTAGTCCAAATGTGCTTGAATTAAATGTCATTATCACCACACATACGTTGCATAACTGTGTGATACTGGTTGTAAGCACTGTTACTTTGCTGATTTCTTTTCCTTTCTACTTTTTTTTTCACTGTGGATGACTGTTTTATAGTTGAAATCGATCTGAAATAATGCTATTCTTCCTTCCTGAAAGAAGTTTGTTACAGGATACCAGGGCCAGATTCGCACCATGTCACACGTAAATGTGATGTGGTCTATGATCCTCCATTCCGGTGCCTACAGCAGTTCAACGAAGCACCAAAATCGATCCCAGGAGGATTATTGGTAAAATCAAAGAAGAGAATGAAGAAGAAGCAGGAGCAGAAGAGTGTCCAACGAGATAAGGAGGACCATGTTCCTCGCATACCTATTTCAATAAGGCCAAGAAGGTAGTCGATGTGTTTTTCCGTGTTTCATTGTTTCTCTTGGAATATTTTGTGTAGGTTGTTAAACTAGTATTGGGTAGGACCATACGATTATGTTATTGTAAGTATTATCTTTAGTTATTTTGTGAAATGTGTTTACCAGAGAGAGCTGGCTTTTTGGCTTTTTGGAGGACGTGAGATAATTATCCCTGCCCTCAGGTCAACGTTCAGCAGGGATGCTACCCTTGGAATTTCCGTACCTCTTCACCTGGGGCCGAGTAGGGGTGCTGCAGAATCATCATCTGCGAGGTCCTCTGTTTTGCAGACAGCAGGATGTGGTACTGCCTAATCATACGGGGATGGATGTTAAATTTGATATTTAATGCATGGGAAGTACGTAACGAAATAAGGAGATCTGAAATGCATTCTCAGATTCAGGAAAGCTAATGAGCAGAAATGAAGTACGAAGGTTGGAACTTTAATAATGGCAACTATTTATTTACAGCTCGTACAAAATAGATACGTGTTTCAAAGTTTAGCTGACCTTCAAACTAGTCACGAGCAATATTTATAACCCGTGTTCAGAGATGTGGAAGTCGTAGGATAGTCTTAGCAGTGCCAGTTGTGTTGACAGTTGGAGCGGCGCGGTCTATTGCCCGACGAATTTCTAGCAGTTCTGAAGCGAATGCCGTGAAGTGTTTCCTTCAGTTTAGAAACAGAGTTGAACTTACGAGGGCTTAAGTAAGGGGAGTGTAGTAGGTGGTATAGCACTTAGCAGTCCCATCAGTCAAACATATCAATAACAGCTTGCACTGTACGTGCCTGAGCATTGTCCTGCAAAATGATGGTCACGTCCTGCCGAAAGTGTCATCACTTCAGTTTCTATGCTGCTCGTAGTTTGTATTCCCAAAATGAATTCTTCGACAGATAACTGGGGATGTAATGGATTATGTCAGAGCATCAGTTAGATCTGTATACTAGGATTTAGAGGCATTTACAGCACGAATGCAGGTAGTGAATTCGAGAACAACGCTAACAAGACTTTCGGAATCTCTAGCGCATAGTGTCTGGGACGCAAGAATGGAGTTGACAAGCTTGCGGGAGGTCGTTTATCGCACCCTACATGTGCAGTTGAGCCCTGTTGTCACCCGGGAATACGAGAAGTGGCTGAGAAAGATGCGGAAATACCTACCAAACCAACCGCAGTTAGTAGTCGAAATTTACCTTTTTACTATCATGGAGAACTGCGGAGATGAGAACGGATAGGACATGCTTGTATGTGTCAGTTAAGTATAAGTGGTGAAAAAAAAGCATCGTTTAGGTGTTACAAGGTACACATCTGCCCAGAAATGTTAGAAACAATGTGGAAATTTGTGGTTGGTTCAAATGGCTCTGAGCGCTATGGGACTTAACATCTATGGTCATCAGTCCCCTAGAACTTAGAACTACTTAAACCTAATTAATCTAAGGACATCACACAACACCCAGCCATCACGAGGCAGAGAAAATCCCTGACCCCGCCGGGAATCTAACCCGGGAACCCGGGCGTGGGAAGCGAGAACGCTACCGCACGACCACGAGCTGCGGGATGGAAATTTGTGCAGATAAAAGAGAGTGGTGTGATACTAATTACAGAAAATGGGTGTAGACGTGTGGTAATCACCTTGGAAGAACTACAGCAATGTCATAGCAGGGTGTTCGCCTTATCTCTTAGTCGCGAAATTCACAATGGAGCAAACGCATGCGCCATGTAGTTGTTCAGGGATAAGGAAGAGGGTCAGACAAACCGAAAGGAGTTGAGCGGTCTGAATCATTCAGGGACGGTGTCTATAATGGATATACCCAGTGTACAATGATCTAATTGTAGTGGCAAGTTGACACGAACAAGTGAAGCTATGGAAGCGAAACGCTTTGAGGCACGAGGCAGTGAGTTGTTAGTTAATGGGAGCATGTATGATACCGTGGGAGCTATGTTTCATTTGCCAGCTACAATCACTGGAATTATTCACTTGAGCATTATACGACAGCAGTTTTATTGGTCGGACGACTCCTTGGAGATGTTTCCTGTACAAACCTTCTGTTCCTAGATGATACGTAAGAATCACATACTGTTACGATGCTCGCTTATTTCCAAGTCCGTATCGATCTTAGTGCTGAGTTTTCACTCAGGTAGCGCTTTGGCGTTAGGCGGTTGTTTCCGTGTGTGATCGCTGGCCGGGGCTTAGCTGGAGGCGTATGAGGAGGTATGAGGTGGCTGCCTTGGCGTGAAGACAGTTCGGCTGGGCTGGAGTTGTTTGCGTCTGGACGCCGAGTGGGGGCCCGATGGGAAGACCGGACCGTGATTTTACGGTTAATAGTGTGGACAGCGGCGTGGTGTGCCGTTTAACTTGATTCGCAAGGTTAGCAAAATCTCGCCTATTGTAGTTTGTCGAGCCTGAGTTTGAAATACCTTCTATGAGCGGCGGGATGTCATTTCGTCCTCCCGTCTCTCCGTCGCTGGGATTGCTACCCTCGTTTACCGTCCCGTGGATCTATGTCGGTGGGCTACGCTACTCTCCGTACTCTACTAGACGCTGGTGGTTGAAGTGCGTCGTTCAGCGGCACGTTAGTCTGGGTGCTTTATGTTTGATCTTCAAGTGCATAGTCTTCGAGTGGCACTCCTTAGAGTTTGCCTTGCACAGTTATATGGGAGTTTATTTTGTCTTGTGGTGCTTCCGCTTTCCGTTAACGAAGGTTAAGCTTGATTCGGGACTCCGTACGACGCTTGGCACCTCAGCAGGCGGCTCGGAGTCATCTTCGCGACTAAACGGAAGCCTTTGGACTGAGAGGTCTTGTGTTTTGCATATCGTTCATAAATTGTTGTTTTGGTATTAAGTTGGCTGAGGTTTCTTATGGATTTCCCGGCATTTGGTCTGTTGTCCGGCTCGGGCTAGGTCTCGTTATTTTAAAAGTCGGTCCTTGTTTTGGCTTAGTACGATTTTGGTTTACTGCCTGGTGGTTCTGGTAGTACGCCGGGTAGCTGTGATTGTGTTGCATTTTGTATGGGGCTGTGTGCTTGGAGCCGTGGAGAACCATTTGTGTGAACTGATCGGGCCATTCTTGGTCCTCTTCTGTATGAAATAATTTTATTATTATTTTAAAGTAACATTATCACTTATATGATTTAATTCTTGTTGCGTTAATTGGAACTTGGGTACTGTGAAATTTAGTAGTGTAATTACGCAAGATTTAATAGTGGAACATGTCCCTTTCGTAATCCGTTAATTACCGAAAGATCTTAAGCTCATACTCATATGATGTGATTTTCTTAAGCTATTGTCTTTTTATGTCATGTTATTGTTTTTTAAATCACTGGTGTACTGTTCCAAGTATTAAAATGTTTCAGGTAGCTATTAGTTGGGTGGAACGCGCGGAACCGCGACGGAGAGAGTAGTTGCGTGCCTTACGTGTCCGTTGTTGGCGCGGCCTGGTGTCCGTTGTTAGTTTTGGTGCACCTGAGTTAAGTATTGTGTTGCCTCCTCCCTTGCGGCCCCGTCGTGTTCTTCTCATAAACATTTCCTTCAAGGCACTTTAGTTAATTTTATGCTAGTATTATTTTAATTTCTTACATTGGTAAAATTGTGCGGCCTTCATTATGCACACTGTTTGTCATAATGTCTCATATATCATGATGTGCGTGTGTAATGGTGCATTAAATGGATGATTGTTATTTCTGTTGTGGCACCCTTCATGCCTCCTTTCTTGTCCCTATTGATACGCTATCCTTGTACTTGTGTTGGTAACCCATATCACATATAGTTCATTTCAGAATCTTATGATGGTAGCACAGGAGGAAAGGATCATCCTGCTTATAACGCTCACAAATATCTTTCACTTCATACTGATTTGCATGTTGTGCATTTATCTCATAATTTTTCTCGGAAGCCCGAAGTGACCACGGAAGCAGTAGATTTCGTTATATTCAACAACAGTGTTTTTATCAGCTTTATCCTCTGAAATATCACCTGAGTACTGGATCATACATATCCACGTTAATTTAGAAATACAGGACGCTTTTTAGAACTTCCCCACAATCTCTTTCTTGCAATTCATAGAGCATGACTGTATTTGCTTCAGGGTAAGGGTCTGAAACCACTCTCGCCATTACTAGCTCACTTAAGTATAACTACTATTTCACAGTATATCACAGTGCTGCAGTCAATGGTACGTTACTGCAGATAATTCATGATTTGGCAAAGCTCCCATTCCAGAATATGCTGGCAGCCGATCAGGATAAAGATCCGACCTAGATACCCAACCATATTACAGTTGCTGGTAAGTAATATCCTACATTCAAGTGTATCTCTGATCACTGAAAATGTTAACTCCATGCAGCTTATCTGACATCCTCACCTTCGCTGTAAGGATGCGTAAAGAGGTAAAGCTCTGAAGACCCCATCCGCACTATCGAGATGTCAGGAATGATGCTACTCTTGCTCACAATGTTGCTGTTGTCAGTCACTTAGTCTCCCTCTTTTTGAGTGCCAATTCCTCTATCTGTAGCAGACACCCCTCATCCTTGTCACTCTCACAGCATACTTGACGAAACCCTACGTACATGAAGAAAAGCAGCGTGCATAGATTATTTTACTAATCTTGCGGCAAGTTGATATACGGACAAAACTCAGAATTTAAGTAAATTTTTGCGTTTATTAAATTACTGTTGTCAAACGCACTCAAATTACATTTGAGGTTTGTTTTCCTACTTATTTCAAATAGAAGTATGAGAAATCAGTGCGTTTCTAATTGAACTTATGATTTAATGGTCCATGATTACCCAATTGACCTTGGAAGTGGAACATATTCTAAAAGCTTGCTGATGGTAAATGGCATTGCTTGATGTCTCTACAATTTTGTATCCTGAGCTGACCGCAAAGAATAATTCGTAGATTGAATCAGTTTGTTGTTGATAAATTAATATGTCGCTACACTGCAATTGACCCAAATTGTACAAACTGGTGCAATGAATGGGTGAGTAGTAGAACTTATTCGAATCGCCGTACAAAATATGATCCTTTGAGAAAACTACTAGTGATCCTACTGAATTTTTCTTTGTAAGGTCTGCTACTTGCTGATCATTCTTATTTCCGTTTTAGGCTTACCGACGTTCTCACTTAACTCGAAAAAAAAGTACAGTGCATTATAAATACTCGTTCAAATCATCAGTGTCATGTGTACCTCGAGGTATCTGCACAGCTGAACCGCTTCATAGATGCAGATTGCTGTTTGTTTCTAGATCCATTTCAACGAAGTTTCGTTAGGGTCTACACTTCTTTCCTTTAACTGTCAGTGTGATATTCCTGGGTGTGGGCGCCCGTATTTTATCTAGCTACAAGCTCGCCTAGATGCAGCGTGATACAGTAGCATACGGTACAAAAGTGGAGTGAGCTACAAGCAGCAGATGATATAGTACGCACTAGTCCCGTGGGAGAGCCGACAGTTGTACTGAACTAGCTTCTGATTGGTCGGCACTTTCGGGTGTTAGGTGCCAAAACGCCTAATTTCATTTATTAATTATTTATACACATTTTTTGTACGAGGGCTCTTCAAAAAGAATGATCATAAGGATTTTTTTTGACAACATATCTTTACTCATCCTTATAAGTTTGATGGTCCTTCTCAAAGCAGTCTCCCATGAATACGATACACTTGTCCTAGCGTTTCTGCCAGTCTTCAAATACATGCTGGAAACCAGTTTTTGGGTAGTCCTTGAAGATCGCCTCCGCAGCCTTCATCACTGATTCTGGTGATTGATAATGCCTCCCACGAAGGCGTTTCTTCATGTTACGGAATAGAAAAACGTCACATGGGACTGAATCCGGACTATAGGGAGGGTGAGGGATGCACATCACGTTGACTTTTGCAAGATATTCAGCAACAACATTTGTGATATGCGGCCGCACATTATCGTGGTGTAGCATCCAGCCTGTTTCACGGAAATGTGGTCCTTTGCTCCTCATATGGACTTGCAATGATACCAGGACGTCCCTGTAGTATTGTCCAGTTACTGACGTGTGGAGGTACCACATGCTGATAAAACATTCCATGAATATCAGAGAATGAAATGACCATAACTTTCCCAGCCGAAGGAACCACGTTTGCTTTTTTGGAGGTTGGTGATGGAGATTTCCACACTGAACTTTCATGTTTGCTCTCAGGATCAAAATGATGTAGCCACGTTTCTTTAGCAGTGACTAGATTTGAAAGAAACTCCGGATCTTCCTCTAACGTCAACAGCATGCAGACCTGCACGTGAATGTCCTTTTGTTCGGGAATCAACCGTCTTGGAACCCATCGCGCACAAGCACGTCTCATGTGTAATTTTTCTGTTACCAACGTGTGGGTGGCACCCAATGAAATGCTCAGTATTTCAGAAAGTGATCTAAAGATAATTCGTCCATCCTCTCTCACAATGACAGCAGCTGTGTTGATGTTTTCTTCCGTAAGAGCAGCAACTGGAGCACCGGGTCTACCTTCCTTTGAAATTGATTGTCTCCCCTCTTTAAAAACTTTAAACCACCTTCGAGCTGTGCTGTAGGGAAATCAGACTCTCCATAGGCCTCCTGTCACATTGTATAGGCCTCAGCTGAAGATTTGTTGAGACGAAATCCGAATTTCAAAGCCGCATATAGTTCCTCGCGTGTTATCTCCATTGCAGCGGTAGGCGATACTGAACATGTCTGACCTTGCCTGCCTCTCACAGCGGGAACCAAGAGTCCCAACAATGAAACTACTACGGCGTGTGTTTTTGCACATTAAGCTAACAGAATGTCATAAGATTAAATTTTACGGAGAGAAATTGTGACCAAAGAAATTGTGATAATTTCTCATTGAACAGCCCTCATACTTAACTCAGTTTTCAGTATGACAGTCTCTTATGGTTACACTACGAGTCTACCGTTTTTGTTTATTAAATTTTATCAGTTTTAAGAAACATAAGAGTAACAATATTACAACCGAGCCGGCCGAAGTGGCCGTGCGGTTAAAGGCGCTGCAGTCTGGAACCGCAAGACTGCTACGGTCGCAGGTTCGAATCCTGCCTCGGGCATTGATGTTTGTGATGTCCTTAGGTTAGTTAGGTTTAACTAGTTCTAAGTTCTAGGGGACTAATGACCTCAGAAGTTGAGTCCCATAGTGCTCAGAGCCATTTTTGAGCCATTACAACCGAAGTGCTTCGGATATGTGCAGGTGGCTTTCGTGTGCCTGAGAGACGTAGTACTTCGGCGGCGCTTCTGAGACTGTTTCGGGAATTGTGGAGGTCCAACCAGGCAACTCTGTTTCGGGTGTTCTCCAGAGCCGGACGTGTATCTCTGTTTCGGACGGACATGCCTTACTCTGTATCGGAAATTGCTAGAAAAGTTACCGTACTATTAAGAAAGCTGTGTCCAGTGTTGTAGCGGACAGTGTAAAAATGATTATTTAAAATATAATCAAACACAATACATTAATGAGAGGTGTCGCATATCATCATTGTCAGTACTACAGATCTTGCCCTCTCTAGATACAAAGACTAGCCTGGGCAAGTGGCATCCCATAAAAAGCACAATCACTGGTTCAAATTCGATTTGACAGCATAGCTTCCTCCGCCGAAGAAGATCCCACAACCGATGAACTGTCTTCTGCGCTGGGGAGAAAACTTTAGAAGACGACAGGTTGGTGGAAAGAACGGTTACGGACTCTTATTCAATCTCTACAGATCTCTCCAGCTTCCAGATTTGACTTCCAGCACAACAACTTATAATTTTATATGTCCGAAGATTTATCTAACCGGCTTCTTAGAGATTTACGTTAACAGCCCGTTACTCATCAGATATTTGTTAAATGGTATTTTTAGATTATTGACCTTTTGTTGTACTCATACAATTTCCGATTCACTTCATTTACAGGCCCTCTATTTATTTTGCACTTTTTCAACTAATGCAAAATTTTTGCAGCCTTCCTTTTAATTTGTGTTTAATTAGTATTTCCGTTTAATAAGAGCTGACCCACTTAAATTTATGTAATCACGTTGTTTTGTATTCGATATGTGGTTACGTTTACTCAAAAGATGAAAACTCTTTTAATGTTCATTAAATCATGTATATATGTAATATTATATTTCTCTTTGTTCTCATCATTGTGTAATTTTAATTACTGTTAGAACAGTACTGAGTGAGTCGGTGTGCGTCGATTATCACTTAATCGTATAATGACAACAGACATGAAACTGGTATGTTATTCTTTTTAACTCTGAAGGTCACTGACTTATTATGCTTTCAGCTAACACATTGCTAGCTGTCACTTTTCCAGTCAGTCCTCTCTCCAGTTTGGTAATATTTGCCTTTGAAGTTCATTTATCTAATCTCTTTCAGTCTTAATGGCACTGCGGTAAAGGGACTGGAAGCACGTACCGACCTGAGCAGCGTGCAGTTTTTATTCCCTGGACTATGACGAGTGTACGAGAAACAGGGCATCTAAAAGTTAACCTGTCGGAAGATGAGTTATACATTGTTAGAAATGTTATTGTTGTGTGTCAACCATTTTGAGAGATAGGGAAAATAATTCTTATGAGTCCATGCAACGACAAAATTAATAATGAAAGTACAAGTATATTCATTAGGGACCAACACAAACTTTTGCACAATACCACAATATTAGAAAATGTTTAAGTATTCAAGCCATTTTCTTGACACAACTAATATTCATATGTGGCTTATGCTGATGGTTTCGGAAAAAGCAAGGATCGACCGTCCCTAAAAGCATCCAGAACCTACGGTAGAAACTTTTATACGAAGTTCAAGCTGAACCATAGTGCATTGCGTAGGTAATTTTACAAAACTACGGATACTGCATCAGTACCCTGCACTTGTATTTTCAGAATTACTGGAGAATTTGTCAGATGCCTATTGTATAGACATAATTTAAAAACTTCAGAAGCATTTTCGGACCAGTGGACAGGCACACGGAAGAACATGCAAGTACTAACATAAGCGCTTTATTACTCTTGTACAAGTAAACATTGAACTTTGTGAATGAATGAATTTTAAAGAAAAGAAGCATCAAATTCATCTTACGGTGCTAATCAGACTGTTAGTGTGTGTGTGTGTGTTTTATTAAATGTGCATGATACAGAAGCATAAACATATCAGTTGATGAAGCTTCACTGTCTATGCACATAACACATATTACGCTTGTGATATTATGTTTCTTCTTTTTATTCCTTGCCTCATTTTCTCTGTTGTGTGTTATATATTACGCTGGGGCATAAGTTCGTAGCGTTTCTCCATTAGTTCAATAAACACAACAGTTACAAACAATAGAGACTATAGCGATGAAGGGGGGGGGGGGGGGGGGGGGAAGTGTCTTTGTCGGCCTAGAAGATTGCGAGCATGCTTTAACGTGGGATAGCAGCACTTCACGCATTCTTCCTGGTCGTTGTTCTTGGACTGCGTCACAGATGAAGATAGTAAATGACAGCTGTGATGGTTGCACCTTTGGAAGCAATTCGTAGTACACAAAACCGTCTCTGTTTCACGAGATACATAACATTGTGTTTTGTAGACACGCGCATACCTTTGTACGGGGAGTTGCTGCTTCGTTTGTGCTCAACCATTCCCTTCTTTTCCTTATGTAAGCATATAGACACCATTTCTCGTCACCAGTAGTGATACAGGATACGAATGGTCGGTCCACGAACCAACTGATGACGAGCAAGCAGAGATGCAGAAGTCACCTGCTGGGTTTTGTGATTTTGGCTTAGAACATGCAGTACCCGCACACGCGACTTTCCAACCTTCCTCAATGCACGCAAGCATCTCCCGATGGAGGAATGACCACAGGTCATCACATGTGCCAGTTCTCGTGTATACTGACGTGGATAATAAATCCCCGAACGTCTTCCTCAAAGTGGAGAGTCACTAACGTCAAAACGATCCTCCTTAGAAAGGGAAAAGCATTTTCTGCCGAGCTCTGTCCAGTGGCGTTACTCCTATACATGGCGAAAATGTCTCTGTCTGTCTCTGATACTTTCACCCCTCCACTGAACTCAAACAGAACATGTTGGAAATTTTCGATTTCCCTATTTGATACCACATGTTCTTGCGCCCACAGCTCCACTCGCTATCTTCAAATAACAAAATGACAATACGTAAACTGAAACAGCAACGGTAGACTACAAATAAAAAGTGATATTCGAGAAATAAACCAGTAGCAACCGGAATATAAAAATGGCAAACAAAAAGGCTACGAACTTATGCACCAACCTAACAACTCCCATGAAAATGGTTTAAAACTGAAACCGGCTGCAAATATATATTGTTATGGACAGCAGTCTCACACATTTCTTGAAATTTGCACATGTTGTTGACTTTCGCCTAAGCGAAATTTCCTCAGTGTCTCAGGTGGGATCACGGAGTATCGGTTCGTTACTAACACTGTGTATGAAACGCCTTTCAGTGATTTCTAGCCATTCGTTGTATAAGAAATAAAACTGGACGCAAAATCGAGCCATGAACGAATTCAATCATTATTTATCCAGTTTCTGACATTAAAGAAAACACAGGAATTTTTAGACGGTGTTGTAATAAAAGAAGACAATGGCATAATCAACGCAGAAAATACGCGTCTTCACAAACGTAAGGACTGGACTGGATAATGTGCGCGTGTCAGCAAACCCAAGGCAAGGCGGGAGATGAAGAGCAGAATTGTCTGAAGGGCTGTCCGGCAGAGATTTCCCCTGCTGCTCCCTCGCTAGACGAGAGCAACGTGAGCCGTGGGCTTCGCTCCCCCGGTCGCTCCCTTATTTAAAAGCTCCGCCCGCCGCAGAGGCAGCTGGTATCACATTTTCCTCCCCTGCGCTCGTTTTACTCTACCTGCCCGGTCTGCTAAATTTCCTGAACGTAAGCGCCGGGTGCACCTCTCGTAAGCGGAGATAGAAGAAGCAGAGCTGCTTTAAACGTTCATCTGGCCCCTCGTATCAGCTTCCCGTTGTTTGCTCTAGAATATGGAGTTGTGCCTTCAGAGGGCTCCATTTTACTAGTATGGCTTTCGCTGTTTATTTTATTATGAATAATATCTGATAATTTACGTTCATACCATTGTGTTCCCGTTTCGTGTCGATAATGTGTTGCGATTTTCTTCACAGTTAAACAGCGAATCCCGACAAAAGCCGACGCTAGTTGTGGAAAAAGAAGAAGTTTACACAAAAACAGAGCAAGTGGAATAATGCACCATACAATTATGACTACAATTTTCACTTGTCTATTGATCATGGTGTGCCGAACTGATGCACATTGTCAGCAAACACCAAGCAACCTCATATTTATTAATCCACGGCAGAATACGTATAAGCAGCCACCATACAATTCACAAGTAAGGCAAAGTGTTTCGTGGTTTTTTCCAACAGGTAATATAACAACTGAGAACCAAAAAGGAACTTGTGAGAATAAAATAAAACGTTAAGAGTAAAAGAGGAATGAAATTGTTAGAAATTAAATAATTGAATAGCACAGAATGGAAGGAATGAAACTAATTTTCTTTTAACTGATACAGCAATATTTATTAGTGGTTAAAAAGCGAAATGCATTCGAGCGCTAAATTTTACGTGGTCATTTAATTATTTTTAAGTCTAATTATTCAAGGCCACCTCTTCTGAATGCTGTCAGAATAGCTGAATGAAATTTGGACTTATTTCTTCCCCCCCTTCGCCTTCTGCGTCCCTTCACTTTCCCTAGAATATCTCCACCAACCTCTGCAACCGACCACATATTGTTGAGTTATATATTTCGCACTAATTTCTATTATCCAAAGGTGTGACAGTCTCTAAAGTAACCTTGACTCCAAGTCTATGAAATATGTTCTGATTGTCAACTATTGCTAGTGAGGAATTACGGAAGGTCAAACACAAAAGCAGCCCCGATCTGCAAACAATAGCTTCCGATTTTGTTGTTTCTTCCTCGCCTGATATCTTCCGATCTCATGTTAAGCGTGGTTGATTGTCTAAGCTTCAGTTTTCGATTTATGCTTCATAGAGTAGTGACCAGCTTTTTGTCGTATTCTCATTTTTTCAAATAAATTGTGCCTTGAAAAGTGGATGAAAATGAGCACATAGTGCAGCTTACACTCGTACTGGTTCGTTTAAGAACGCTTGTGAAAGTTTCCATCAAAAACATCGAAATATAATACCTCTGTAAGGACAAATTTTCAGAAAGTCGTAGTGAAACCTTGTTCCACTACCGATGCCTCTACTTCAAAGAATAACTAAGAAACATCATTTCAAACAGCGAAGGCTACTACAAAAATTTAACAGGAAATATTATTAGCCTAAAAGAGGAGTCTTTCAGGTGGCTCAGGTGATTTCCGCAGGTTGGTGTTGAACGTACTTCTTCCAATTCTGTTCTTAAGTTCTTAAACCTGAAACCCTACCCCGATTCTTGTGCTATGGCTTTACTACGAAGTGATAAAGATGAAAGCCTTAAATATTGGGAGTGGTCACTCAAACATATTATGGATGACGGTCTTGACCCACCTCTGCGTCCATGAGCGATAACTTTTGGTTTCTGTGCTGGAGTAAGATGTTGCTAATACACTGGTCGCCAAAGATGAAGCGCGAAGATCGATTACTAGGCAATGGAACAACTGCGCCTATAACGAGAAAGGCCAGACACACACTCACGAGGAACATGCCGCCAACGTTCTCTTGACGGTATGTGTTTTGGCCGCCGCCACTAACCTAAGGGATCACTGAATCATCCAGTTTGGCGTTTGTCAGTTTACTCGCAGAGTTTGTTTAGTTCGTCACAGGCTACGACAGTACATAGCGACCAGATCAGTGACTACAGTAAGACTAGTTTACCTCAACGACAATTGTACTGTATTAGCAGTGAGAAATTAAAGTTTGTAATAGAAAGATTACCAATACTGACGTTACATCAGTCTGCAGGAGGACTATTACTGATGAGCTTGTACCGTAAGATATGGACTGTATTCAAGGTAATTAAATGTTTCCAGTTCATGTAAATAAAGAACTGTATTAATCCACGTGGGCATTTGTGTTTTAGAAAGAGGATGAGGGCCGCCCATAGAAACATCCTCTACCTTGCTTCCTTGAGGCACAAGACTCTACATTCTCACTGCTTTTTCCAGCAAGATGGAGCTCTGTGCCACACGAGTCGCCAGTCGTTGTCTCGTAATCATAAAGCCTTCACAGAAGAGTGTACTACAATGTGGCCACCTCATTCACTGGTCTGTCTTTTGATAATTTTTATCTTTAAGAATATTTAAAAGGAAAGGGTGTACGAAAATAGTCCCAGGGAACAAATTAGCTGAAGGAGAACATTACATCGGAGGACTCAACCGAGCGATTATAGTGTGAAGTTGAAGATGTATTCACGAGTACAGAAGTGTATGGAGGTGCCGGGGGACAAGTTTCAACATGTGGCGTAAATTTCTAATTTATGTTTTTCTTATTACAAGCAAAATAAAATTTTCTTACGACTGAACGTGTGTACTAGTAACACATGCTTACATCGACATCTAAATCCATACACCGCAAGCCACCTGACGGTGTGTGGCGGAAAGTACCTTGAGTACCTCAATCGGATCTCCCTTCTATTCCAGTCTCATACGGTTCGTGGAAAGAAGGATTGCCGATATACCTCGGTGTGGGCTCTAATCTCTCTGATTTTATCCTCATCGTCTCTTCACGAGATATACGCAGGAGGGAGCAATATAGTGCTTGCCTCCTCTGTGAAGGTATGTTCTCGAAACTTCAACAAAAGCCCGTACCGAGCTACTGAGCGTCTCTCCTGCAGAGTCTTCCACTGGAGTTTATCTAACATCTCTGTAACGCTTTCGCGATTACTAAATGATCCTGTAACGAAGCGCGCTGCTCTCCGTTGGATCATCTCTATCTCTTCTATCAACCCTATCTGGTACGGATCCCACACTGCTGAGCAGTATTCAAACAGTGGGCGAACAAGCGTACTGTAACCTATTTCCTTTGTTTTCGGATTGCATTTCCTTAGGATTCTTCCAATGAATCTCAGTCTGGCATCTGCTTTACCGATGATCAACTTTATATGATCATCCCATTTTAAATCACTCCTAATGCGTACTCCCAGATAATTTATGGAATTAACTGCTTCCAGTTGCTGACCTGCTACATTGTAGCTAAATGATAAGGGATCTTTGTTTCTATGTATTCGCAGCACATTGCACTTGTCTACATTGAGATTCAATTGCCATTCCCTGAAACATGCGTCAATTTGCTGCAGATCCTTCTGCATTTCAGTACAATTTTCCATTGTTACATCCTCTCGATATATCACAGCATCATCCGCAAAAAGCCTCAGTGAACTTCCGATGTTATCCACAAGGTCATTTATGTATATTGTGAATAGCAACGGTCCTACGACACTCTCCTCCGGCACACCTGAAATCACTCTCGCTTCGGAAGACTTCTCTCCATTGAGAATGACATGCTGCGTTCTGTTATCTAGGAACTCTTCAACCCAACCACACAATTGGTCTGATAGTCCATATGCTCTTACTGTGTTCATTAAACGACTGTGGGGAACTGTATCGAACGCCTTGCGGAAGTCAAGAAACACGGCATCTACCTGGGAACCCGTGTCTATGGCCCTCTGAGTCTCGTGGACGAATAGCGAGAGCTGGGTTTCACACGATCGTCTTTTTCGAAACCCATGCTGATTCCTACAGAGTAGATTTCTAGTCTCCAGAAAAGTCATTATACTCGAACATAATACGTGTTCCAAAACTCTACAACTGGTAGACGTTAGAGATATAGGTCTATAGTTCTGCGCATTTGTTCGACGTCCTTTCTAGAAAACGGGGATGACCTGTGCCCTTTTCCAATCCTTTGGAACGCTACGCTCTTCTAGAGACCTACAGTACACCGCTGTAAGAAGGGGGGCAAGTTCCTTCGTGTACTCTGTGCAAAATCCAACTGGTATCCCATCAGGTCCAGCTGCCTTTCCTCTTTTGAGCGATTTTAGTTGTTTCTCTATCCCTCTGTCGTCTATTTCGATATTTTGTCATCTGTGCGACAGTCTAGAGAAGGAACTACAGTGCAGTCTTCCTCTGTGAAACAGCTTTGGAAAAAGACATTTAGTATTTCGGCCTTTAGTCTGCCATCCTCCGTTTCAGTACAATTTTGGTCACAGAGTGATTATTGGAAGAGTGAATATTGGATGGCTCTCATAAGAGTCGTCATGCTTATTTTGTCTGGTTTCGATAAATATTTCCAATTCCTTTTGTGCAATATGCAGCTGAAGTCAGCCCCAACAAATGCTGCTCAACACGTCTTTCATACAAAGAACAAAGCTAACGGAAAGCAACGGTTTGTTTCGCCTCACAAACAAAATTGTTTTCAAAGCTTTATTATACATGCCCATTCGATAGCGGATAGAGGGATACCAAATTAGTCTATTCCTGTATTCGTTTTATCGATACATATTAACAGGGACAGAGACGTACGAAGAATATTCAGTTATCCAACAGCGACTCGCGTGGCGCCCTCTAACGCTCAGTCTGCAACCGCCATGCGTCAGCGCTAGTCAATCGCTGCAGGAGTACTGATTATTTTTTGCGTTTTTGTATCAATGATATGTGGCAGAGGCTGCATCCGAACAAAGTTGCTGGGCGGAGATCGTTGTGTACCACTGTCGCGTGGCAGAGCGTGGTTCATAGCAATGTTGCGCTGAAGAGGTCCTTTTGTACCAGTGCTGTTTGGTGGAGGCTGCTTTTTATTAACCTTAAATTGCACAGGGTGCTTAGTACGATGTTGCGTGGCAGAGAGTATCTCTTACGAATTTTGCATAGCAGAGTGTACTTCATAGTAATATTGCGTGAAAAATTATGCATCCTACAAAAGTTACGTAGCAGGTGACTTTCTAACATTCTGACGTGGCAGAACATGGTTCATATCAAAGTTGCATAGCAAAGAGTGCTTTGTACCAACGTTGCATCACAAAGCTTGCATCCTACCAAAGCTATGTAGCAGTGGATGCTTCGTATCAGTGTTGTATGACAATGTCTGCCTAGTATCAGCGTTACATTGCAGAGGGTCTGTTGTACAACGTTGCATGGCACATGGTGCTCCATACTAATGTTGCATGGTAGAGGTTGCCGTATATCCATATTCTGTGGCCGATGGTGCATCGTACAGGTGTTTCGTATTAGATTGTGGTTCATACCAGTCTCTTGTGACAGAGACTGCATCCTATTATAATGCAGAGGATTGGAAAATGCAAGAGAAGGTCACACAGAAATTTTACCTCATAGCGGACGGGCGCTGGAGTCAGACGGTTGGCAGGTGGGCACAGTCCGTGCTGAACTTCTTTGTGGCCAAGCGGACTGGTCTATACTGGGATTGCAGTCAGACGGATGGCAAGTTCCTGCAACTTGCTCAGATCTGCCGCTTTATTTGGTTGGACTAACTGGCATGGTAGCTCACAGCTTCCACCATTGCCACAAGCTGTTACTGTGAATGCCCGTTAAACGTGAAACAGATAACATTCGACCCTCCAGGGAGCTTTATTCACGTGTTCTGTTTAAATAGTACAGCTTATATGAAAGAGATGATATTCAATTACGTACTTTTTGAATTTTTATCATAACCTTCCAATATGGTCCAACAACAGAATTACCACGACACTTAATGTTCATCAATGCATCATTAATATGCATATTCAGTCAAAGATAAAACTTCATTTATTTTCATATTAGGAAATACCTTTGAAAATTGCTTTATTTAGCGCGAATCAAAATCTGGGCCCTGTGACGCCGCAACGCTGGCTTTGCAAACTAGGAGTACAAAAATGACTGTAGTAAAATTTCATTCCGTGCACACTTTCGGTAGAAAACAGACGTCAACGCAAAGCAATTTGACAACACTGTCAGTATGTATGCAGCTAGTATCTTCATTCACTGTTGTGTACCAATGAAGTAGCGTTTTACGTTAGAATACTCCAGTTCGCAAATTTGAATCCGGGACTAGGTCTAACTTTTTTGTTTTCTAATTCCGCACAGTGCAATGTGGTATTTGGCTTCGAAATGGCTCTGAGCACTATGGGACTTAACTTCTGAGGTCATCAGTCCCCTAGTACTTAGAACTACTTAAACCTAACTAACCTAAGGACATCACACACATCCATGCCCGAGGCAGGATTCGAACCTGCGACCGTAGCGGTAGCGCGGTTCCAGACTGAAGCGCCTAAAACCACTCGGCCATTCCGGCCGGCTTTGGCTTCGAATTCGTTATACCGTAACTACAGCAGGTCTTCCACAAAACACATAAAATTATTTAATATCAACTCAGAAATGAGAGTAGAATAAAAGACATGGTGTCACAGACCTTGTTTCTAAAGTGTTACATCTTTCTGCTCTCACTTGTTGCAGTGTGTATGTTTCACAGATTCTAGTTATTTGCTTCTTACGACAAGTAATTTACTTCTACCTTGTTATTACCCATAAAGAATATTTTTAGCGAGCCTGTCATATAACTGTCATGGTGACAAGAAACTGTATTATGAGGATATGTGTTGTGCAAGAAACAGTCTCTACTACACTATTTTGTGCAGATCAAATTTAGAAACAAACTAAACGTTAGTCACAGAACTGAACTATCGAAATCCAGTGTTCCATACCAGAACTCTACTCACTGCATTAATTAGGCAGCGTTGATATACAGTATCGATCAGAGGTATAACTTGCAACAACACGATAACGAGACAGATTTAAGAAAGTTAGTATACTGTTTATTATTTCCAAAGTAATCGTCATATGTGTATAACTCATGTAACCCACAGTGAGATAGTCAATGTCTTCACGGAAAAATATTTGCGGTTGTCTACAGAACCTAGACTGCACCTTCGTCCGATGCAAACTGACAGTCAGGAATGGAGGCAGGCCCACATGTCGCCAAGGTTGTTCCGATTACGCTGCAGAAGTTTCAGTGGGAAGCCGTTACACATGCTCCATACAGTCGCAAACTCTCCCCATGCAATTTCCTTACTTCTCGAGCCCTGAAGAAAGACATTCGAGGCTGTCGGTTTGCTTCGGATGAAGATGTGCAGACCATAGCACAAACATTTTTCAGTAAACAACTGCAAACATTTTACCATGTAGGCAATGACTGTCTTGTCTCACAGTGGTGTACATGTATTAACAGTTGTCGCGATTACTTTCTAAATACTAAACAGTTTGATGTATTTTCGCAGTTTGAAGTGACGATAAAGAATCAGTACCAAGGTTGGGATTCAAATCCAGCTCTCCTGCTCATTACACAGATGCGCTAATCACTACCCCAACCTGGCACAGTGAATTTGCACTACTGCATGAGCTACCTTAGGAGGCCTGCCTTCTCTAACGAAATTCCAATTTACGCCTCAGTCCAGTGAACTGGGATTTGGATTGAGCCGCTAAGTCAGGGTGGCGTAGTGGTTAGCACATCTACGCAATGAGCAGGAGAGGTGCGTTCGAATTCCAGACGTGGTATAGATTTTCATTTGCCGCTTTTATTCCCAAAATATGCAAGGCTTGAAATTTAGTTAAGCAACGAAACGTGCTGTGGCTTCCCAATGCGAAAAATTTTGGTTCACCTTCTACCCTCATTAAGTGACAAAAACGTGAAGCATCCAGAAGACACGGTGGAATGTGAACATAATTCCGTAAACGTGCACGCCATCGGCGCGTACGTAAACGGTTAGTGATGAAATTCCCTGTGGTACATATAATGGCCTTCAGAGTGCATTAATATTGTTCGTGATTGGTGTTGTTACCACGTCTGGTTGGGTACATCTGGAGCTCGAACTGCATCAGATGTGAAGGACACTGAAATGCCGCCTACTCGCTTGAGGCTGTATTATCAGCATCTGACAGTGTTTGAGAGGGTCTCACTGTTAGTCTCCGTTTCGTCGATTGGTCGACTCGTCAAATATCCAAATTCATGGGACATTCTGATGTGACAAAATGGTTCAAATGGCTCTGAGCACTATGGGACTTAACTTCTGACGTCATCAGTCCCCTAGAACGTAGAACTACTTAAACCTAACTAACCTAAGGACATCACACACATCCATGCCCGAGGCAGGATTCGAACCTGCGACCGTAGTGGTCGCGCGGTTCCAGATAGTAGCGCCTAGAACCGCTCGGCCAACCTGGCCGGCACTGATGTGACAACAGCAAGATTTTGAACAGTATTCGAACGAGAGGGCAGGTATACCCGTTGAGAAGATTCCAGCCGAACACGCCTGACCCGCGCCAGGTAGGTCCGGAGTACACATTGTAGCCCCTGCGTACTTTCCGAGAACAAGTAAAGAACTCCCTGCAACTTTCTGTGTCCTCCACCACCAATGGTAATCTTTCACTTTTGTATTTTTTATTTCTTTATTTATTTATTAATTTATTTATTTATTTTGCCAGAGACAGATTTACCTCAGTCCGAGTTCTCCAAAACAATTATTGGTTGAATGAAGACAGGAAGCAGGTTGACCATGAAATTACCGTCCCATGAGGAGGGTGCTGTTAACACTACGATAGAACTGGCTTCGTCTGAAACTGTGCCGTGGCCAGGAAGCGTGGACTGCTGATGAACACCATCAAATGGCGCTGAGCGATTCATCACGGTGTAACCTCCCCATAAAGTTCATTCACATTCAGTGTAACGTCCCAACAAAAAAATAAATTGTGTAGCCTGGTAATAATACAACGTAAGTAACCTCTCAATTAAATTGTCGCTCACTTATAACTTTTCAATAATTGACTGTGAATTTAACCTGGTAAATTTTGGACGTGAGCAGTGCTGCGTCATGGCCCTGAAAGATCACTCTGAATAAAAAAAAGAAAAATTCTTACCTCAATGAAGTCGCCGGATATCGCATAAATATCTGCTCTTACAATAAATTTTTCTGGCACAGCCGTGCGCAATGCTGGCCGATAGATTTGTCGTTTGTGAAAGGAAACAACTAATTTTTCTTTTGCAATAATCGGGATGATCATGGATTGGAGAAATTAGTAAACTCTTTAAATTGAAATGAATCGTTGTTAAAAGTTACTTTTTATGAGAAAGATTATTATTAGGACATTTTTAAACATTTACATGGGACTTGAGATAACAATGCTACTTATGCGCGAGGCTGCTTTATTACTTTATACAATAATACTCAGGCTCCGGCATAGCTCCACCGCGACCGGCCAGCCAACACGATAAACCATACCAGGCCAGACCAGACTGCTCGCTAGCAACAACTTACTGCTACAGCTACACAGTTCCTACTGCAGTCAACACTGCTTTCTGGTCTGAGATTCTCTTATACCTTACATATCGCAGGCAGCGCGTGAGCAATACATCGAAATTACATCTGCTCGGACCTCTTACATAACCCTTCACTGGGGGGGCAAAAATTTGGCAGCGATGGTGAGTCAATTGCACTTGCCATGAGCAACAAATTTTTCTAAAATCTATTTAGTTACTAAGTCTACAGTCACAGAGTATATACATTATTGATAAGTGCAGAACATATTAAGTAATGAAATAGAGTGCACGAGCACTGAGTTCAGAGTATATCAAGAAATGAGAAAAAGTATGCGCAATGAGTACAAAAGATATTAACAAATGACATTAAGTGCACACGCACTGTAAAACTCTTTAGCATTTTTTTACAACAATTAAACATAACAAGGAGTGAAATAATGTGCTCACGCACTGTAGAAGTCTTTAGCATATATACATAACATATCATGGAGTGAAATAAAGTGCACACGCACTGTAGAAGTCTTTAGCATATATACATAACATACCATGGAGTGAAATAAAATGTACACGCACTGTAGAAGTCTTTAGCATATTTACATAACATATCATGGAGTGAAATAAAGTGCACTCGCACTGTAGAAGTCTTAAGCATATTTAGGACGACTGATCCTATTAACAAATGAAATGAAGTGCACACGCACTGTAAAAATCTTTAGCATTTTACAAGAACTGATTACCCTAAAGATGAAATAAAGTGCACACGCACTGTAGAAGTCTTTAGCATATTTAAGCCAACTGATCATATTAACAAATGAAATAATGTGCACACGCACTGTAAAAGTCTGTATCAGTTTACAAGAATTTAAACGCACTGTATAAGACATTAGCATTTTTACATAACACATCATGAAGTGAAATAAAGTGCACTCGCACTGAATACAAAATATATTAACAAATGACATAAAGTGCACACGCACTGTATAAGTCTTCAGTATTTTTAGGACAACTGATCTTATTTACAAATGAAATAAAGTGAACACGCACTGTAAAAATCTTTAGCATTTTACAAGAACTGATTACCCTAAAAATGAAATAAAGTGCACATGCACTATAGAAGTCTTTAGCATATTTACAACATATCATGGAGCGAAATAAAGTGCACACGCACTGTAGAAGTCTTTAGCATATTTAGGACGACTGATCATATTAACAAATGAAATGAAGTGCACACGCACTGTAAAAGTCTTTAGCATATTTCAAGAACTAGGAAAGGAATTGGAAGAATTGCATCATGGTTGTAGCACAATAGGTTGCACGTAGTTCCACCGAAAGTCCATATCTTTCTACAGAAGCACAACACCAAGTGAGACAATCTGAAGTTCTTCCCTGACGTATTAATTAGTGTAGCCAAGACACTCAAATGTTGTATTAATATTCAATGTTATCATTTTGGTAGTACATTAGGTACACCAAACAGTAGGACCATAACGACATCTCCGTCATGCAAGGTGGTGGACATCTTGATATGTCAACACCACATTCTTGTATAATCCATACTCTCACATCAACGTAGAATTAGTGCAAAAACCAAATATAGTGCTCCGTCGTGCAAGGTGGTGGACAGCTTGATATGTCAACACCACATTCTTGTACAATCCATACTCTCACATCAACGTAGAATTAGTGCAAAAACCAAATGTAGTGCTCCATGATCATGAGGATGGACAGGACATACGGATATTGCAGTAATTGCTGGTAATTAGGTCAGTAGGTGAAGGACATTAAGTCTTATGCTAGTCATCATTGAGAATTACACTAGTCTATCAACCGATTTGAGTAATTGTTGGCACTCATTGCCTAGTTACTAAACATTGCTGTACTGTGCATGGAGTATTACAGAACATTATTCATAAGTCATCTGATTACAGTAAATATTGGCACTCATTGGCCAGTTACAAAGCATTGTTTTATGCATTATTCAGAAGTCATCATTCAAAATTTGTTAATTATTGGCATAGCATTTATATATAATTCATCTAATTATAGTAATCATTGGCATTCATTGGCCAGTTACTAAACATGTAGCAAGTATTGAATATTACAAAACACTATTCATATCTCTGATTGCTGTAATTATTGGCACTCATTAGCCAGTTACAAAGTATTCATATAGTTTCACAAAACATTATTCAGTATTATGCAGAAGTCATCATTCAAAACAAGAGTAAATTATTGGCATAGCAATTATAGAGTATAACAAAAATATTATTTACAGAATTTATTGGCATAGCATTTATGCATTATTACAAAACATCATTCAGTATTACTCAGAACTCATCATTCAAGTGACATAGGACATATTTAAAATATAACACACTGTAACTATTACTCAGGGTCTGTGGTCCAATAATACATAGATATAATGGATTCAATACATCTGAGAAATTTGCATTATATTTAGAACTAGAAATATATCTTAAACTGGTAGCATTATTTGGTCGTATACTGGTAATAGTTGGACTGGTAATAATTTTTTTTTTTTGCTAGCAATGCATTGCGTTGGGATCGATAACTTCTGGGGCATGAAAATATATGTTTTTGACTTATTGCTGGAAATAAGGATTAATAACGTCATTCGTCATGAGTCAGCTGTAGCAAGGTTATGAAACAAGTAGAGTATATGTGATCATAATCATGAATGATACACACAAATGGGTAAAAAAAATGCAAGTACTAGAACAGGTTTAATGAATAACTGCTTATAGCATACTAATTTCATGAATAGCTTCTCCTGGAAAAAAATACAAAATGGATTATTGAGCTGAAAGAAGAAACGCATATTATGCTGAAAAGTAGTGAACTTCGAATTAACAGGTAATGAAACGTGTGCTCAATGTGTATGTACTCTAGCTGTCCTTTCCAAAACATTCAGTCATTATACCATGCGACATAAGACATACTGTCAAAACGAACTGCAACAAATACTTAAATAACTACATAGCATCTCTTAACTAATAGTAAATATATAAACGTCATCATTATCATCATCTGCAAAGAAAAACTTCATTATTCATATTACCACAACTTCATCATTATCATCACCTGCAAAGAAAAACCTCATTATTCATATTAGCATATTCTTCATATAATTATTCATCATCATTTATTATCATCTGCAAAAATGTACACTTCATTATTCATTATTCATATTACCATTTACTTCATACAACTATTCATACTTCAGAGTTTCATATTTCTAGCATATTTCATCACTAAAACTAAGATGTGTAGTTCTGTCTGACAGCTTGCTCAATCGCCTCGTATTCTGAAAGAAAAATAATTAGTCAAGACTGCTATCATACGATGTGTATAGTATATTCTGGTTAATGCTTGTTAATTCTGATCCATTTACTCTTCATGACAAGATATTGCATTTTCTTTCCTTTATTCTGATGGTAAAATTTCCATTTCATAGTAAACCACTGTGATTGCTTAATTTATTTATTTTTCACGGTATTGCTTTCTGAAAATGACGAATAAGGATTAATATCTTGCATTTAAATCGCATACTGATTAAAAGAAAACTTGTTTCTAGTGATATAATTAAGCATACAGCATAGCATGACAGGAAACGTATTAGGTCAAAAACATAGACAGTTTTCAAGTGCAAAAAATGTACACACAGTATCATAATGTAGTGGCAAAAAGTGTAGAATAGTCAAGATATTCAGATATCATAAGAAAAAAATGTCAAAGTCAACTGGTGTTTGTTATATCCTAAAGATTACATGGTACATACAGACAAAAATTCTACTTTCGATAGGAAAACAATCATACATACACAAAAAATGGAAAATGTGCACAGTCTGATATGTAAGGACAAGAAAAGCGACCTGCTAACCTTACCTTGCCGAGCACTTGCCAAGAAAAAAATATAATCATCATCAGTAAGTAGTCACATAGATATAATTGCTTAAGTGGTTATATAAATATCAGGAAATGGCATTACACTGTGATAAATCATAAAGTATGTTCATTCAATAAAGGCTTTAATATTGGAGACATGGTGATTGCCTTTGCTTTTTCTGGTTCTCAAAGTTTCGACATGCACTACATTAGGGTGAGGAATGCTGTGAATTCTATATGGATCAGTGTATACAAGCTCAAATTTACAGCATCTACTCTTTCCTCTGTTGGATAAGTAGTGCATACGTACTAATATCTTCTGTCCTATGTGAAAGTCACTGCGTGTACAAATCTGTTTTTGCTGTCTCCTCCGGCGCTCTGCGGCACGTTTGATGTTGTTGAGCGCAATGTCAATTATTTCATGGTGATGTAGTCGACGAGATGTAGGAAAGCATACTAATTCCTTAATTTTGTTAGGTGGCTCAACATTTTTCAATATAACAGTCGGAGATAGCATAGTAGATTCATTTGGTATGGAGTTAGTTACATCCTGGAATGAGAGTCTGAGAGTATCCCAATCAATATGTTTTTATGGTAGTATTTTCTACATAGTTTACCAATTTCTTTCATTAGTCGTTCACAAGGGTTCGAAGAAGCGTGATACTTGGATATATAGATCGGAGAAATGCTTCTGGCACGTAACATACGTGTCCATATCGCAGATCGAAACTGTGGTCCATTGTGGGAAATTACTTTCAATACATGCCCTACATGAAATGAAAAATGTTTTGCAAATGCATTCGAAATAGATTTAGCAGTAGCTTTGCGTAACGGAATGAAAGTAACAAATTTCGAAGTGAGTTCAACAGCGACAAAGATGTAGCAAAAACCTCTATTAGTTCTGGGAATAGGACCAAAAATGTCTACAGCGGCCATGTGTCTCAATCTAAAGGGTACAATGGGATGTAACGGAGGAATATGTGAAGTCGTGTCTGATTTAGCTTTCTGGTAGATTTTGCATGACGCTAAAACTCGTCGAATGCGTTTCTCCATGTTGGCAAAATAACAGTTCTGTCTCAGTATAAGAAAACATTTTCTGGCTCCGTAATGTGCGTAACTTAAATGAGTATACCAAATTAATTTGTTAACAAATTCGTCAGGAATGCATAATAACCAGTTGTTGCTGTCAGGGTGAGAGCGGAGAAACAGAATGTTATTGCGTATAGTATAATGGTTTCTGATGGTAACATTATTCCTGTCTTGCCAAAGGTGTTTAATTTCTTTCCACACGTTGTCTTTGCTCTGTACTTGTGCTATGTCTCGTAATGATGACGAAATGAAATTTTCAAATGCAACTTGTTGAATGTACATGACGCTAAAATTTGCTTGGCAGAAGTTGATTGTGATGTCTTGCTGATTGTTGCAGAGAGAACGGGATAGTGCGTCTGCTACAATATTTTGTGTACCGGGAATGTGAACAATTGTAAAATTAAATTCCTGTAAATAAAGTTTCCATCTGCTTAACCTGTCGTGTGTAAATTTTGCGGAAAGTAAAAACTGTATAGCTCTATGATCTGTGTAAACGGTAGTATGTCTTCCATAAAGAAAATACCTAAATCTCGTAGATGCCCATACAATACATAGTGTTTCAAGTACCGTGACAGAATAATTGCGTTCAGCAGGTGACAAAATGCGACTTCCAAAGGCGATGTTTTTAATTACTGTAGTACCGTCTTCTTCAATTTCCTGAAAAATGTGTACGCCTAAAGCTGTGTTAGAACTGTCGGTGGCAATGGAAAAATTTCTAGTAAGATCTGGGTGTGATAAAAGAGGTGCATTCAACAAAGCTTGTTTTAGTTAGACAAATTCAGAATGTGATTGGCTATCCCAGGACCAAATAGCGTTTATTACCCGTCAATTGGCATAATCTAGGGGTGTCTAAATCAAAGTAATGAATAAATTTAGGGAAAAAGTTAATTAATCCCAAAAAGCAGCGTAATTGTTTCTTTGTCGTTGGAACAGTAATGTTATGTAAAGCTTGCAGTTTTTCCGGGTCAGGCGCAATGCCTTCTGCTGAAATTACATCTCCAAGACATTTTATAGAGGTTTTGCCAAAGTGCGATTTGTTAAGATTAACTGTCAGTCCTTGTGCACGAAAAGTTTGCAACAGTTTTCTCAGAATCTGATTGTGTTCAGACCAGTTAGCTTCTGCGATAAGGAAGTCGTCTACATATGTTGTGATTCTCTCTTTAAGTTCTGTCGGAAGTATACTATTCAAACCGCGAATAAATGCTGCTGAAGAAATTGTTAAATATAACGGTAATTTGCAAAATTGATAACAATCACCAAAACAGAGAAAAGCTGTGTACTTTCTGCAGTTCGGATGGAGCTGAATTTACCAAAATCCCGATTTCAAATCTAATGTGGAATAAATGGCAGTACCATGTAATTTCTGTAGAAGTTCTTCTAGTGTCTGTGGGCGATCTGTTTCATTAATAATAATGTCGTTGACATGACGCGAATCATGTACGAGGCGAAGTGGTCCATCCGTTTTCTTAACAATATGGAGCGGGTCTATGTACGGACTAACTGCCAGTTCAATAATTCCTTGGTCTAACATAACTTGTAATTCTTTCTTAACTTGTTCTCTGTAGATATACGGAACAGGATAATGTTTGGCTTTAAATGTGTCATGCTACTTAACTTGAAATTCATACATAAAACCGGACATAGTACCAGGAATGTTGTCAAAAATTGGAGCTTGCTGTAAAAGAATTTGGCGTAGCTCTGTACGTTCGTCGTCTGTATTTGCACTGCTCTGTTTAACTTTATCAGAAATCATTTGCATAACGTCATAGTCGGCTTCGTCTGGTGTATTTTAGTTGCGAACATACGTATCTGTGAACAATGTCGAATGACAGTCTGTGTTACGCGATGTAGAAATGACCTCTGTTCAATTAATTGCCTGTTCATCTGCAGATAAAGCGTGCTGAAAGTCTAATGCCAGTTGTACATTTTCATCCTTTAACATTAAATAGGAATTTGAATTGCGCCGTGTTGTACCAAAAAACTCGTACCTAAAATAACGTCTGTTGTCAATAAGGGAACAATCCAAAAATTTGAGTGGAACGTATGACCTGCAATACAAAATGATAAGTGTGTCTGTAATTTTACATCTACTCCTTTACCCGATACTGCTCCTTTTACTTTAGTTATGCCTAATGGTAACGTAGGATAAATAAATATTCTCTTTGTTGCATTCGTTGAAGGTATCTTCATTTATAACTAACATAGGTGATCCAGAATCGATTACTGCTGAAAATGTGTATGATCCAATCTTTACTTCAATGACAGGGTGGGAAATGGTTTTTTGAATAACTGGTTTTTCATGCAAAAGTCTGTCTCAGATGTCGTCAAAAGTAATAACATTTTCGTGAACAAGAGTATGTGTATCAACAGTATTGCTTACGTTGCTGGAGGATGCAACCTGTATTGTATCTAGTTAAATTCTTTCTGACGTGCTGTTATTTGCGGGAGGATGCTGTGGCATTTCGACTATTTGTACTATTCTGTTATTTTTTCCTGACGTATTAGGTTCGGGATGATACCGACTGTCTGGTTCATTCATGATAATCTGTTGTTGCGGATGATACTGCTGTTGGTAAGACCGACTGTTACGCTGGATACTGTGATCAGTACTTTTACGTCTGTCATGGTATCATTGCTATATGGCGCGTTGCGATAGGAATTGAAATGATGTGTTTTCTGTACGTAGTGATTTCCTTGCTGCTGTGCGTTACTATTTGGTGAAACCGACGGTATACGTGTAGGCGGCGAAACGTTAAAGCTTGGTTGACCTTGCAGACTACATTGTTGGTTAGGTATGCTAACCGACTGGTTTTGATGCTGTTGCGGAGAAAACCCTCTATTGTACCCAAGATGTGTCTGCGATTGCTGAAAATTTTTGTACATATTGATGATTAAAATTTTGTCTGTTATTAAAATTATGCTGGTATTTCTTTTTATTTCGCGAGTGTCCAATGAAAACTGTCACTTTCGTTAAAACTTGTCATATCTGGTTTTCTTTACTCATTTCTAATCCTAGATAGGTCAATAGTTAAAGAGCTGTTTTGATAGATATAAAGGATAGTAGAAGAGAAGGCAGCAGTGCAAAAACTAAAGATGAAATAGCACTACTACGGCTCGGGGCCCTGTGCACGCTACGGCACATATTCATCGAAGTGTAACGAATCCCCTGAGGTCACTTACGCGCTGCAAATAAATTAAGTTTCTGCGCTACAGGCAATGCCGGTGAAAATGCGAAGGCTAATTGTTGTATCCAGTCCAAAGTGTGAATCTGTGTTCTGTCATTTTTAAATATTTTATATTTTCTCACGGATAGAAAGTGCTTGTAATCAAAATTATCGTCTCTGTATGTATGAACAGGTTCATGGTTGTATGATAATCTGTTTGTCTGTGACTGCTTGGAATCTAACTCACGTACTCTCTGTAAATTACCTAAATTATACTGGCTGTGTGAGTCTGACAAATGTCCGGAAAGTGGCGTATGCTGTGCCGTGTTAGAGGCTGAAACATTTTTTATCTCTGTCACTTCTTGCTGTAAAGATGATAATTTTCTACATAATGTATTATTGGACGAACCTATCTCACTGATTGTCTGCTGTAAGTTTTGGTAATGTATTATTGGACGAACCTATCTCACTGATTGTCTGCTGTAAGTTTTGGAATTCGGGTGTTTGATTGAACGAAATTGGTGACGTATCGTCTGATTTAGTGTCGTTATTTTCGATAACCTCAATACTACTGTCCAATTCATCAATTTTTTCAGTCAGTGCTTTTACCTGATCATCGTTTTTAGTATCACAAGCATTAGTTTGTTTTTGTATTTTGCGTGTGGTTTTGTTAAATTTTTTAACGTCTGCTTTGATGGCATCGGGATCCTGTATTAGTTCCAACTTTTCAAGTCTGTTGGTCATTGTCTGAAAGTCTAATGTCTGGGTGTCTGTTTTTGTTTTAAGATCGGAGATTTCATCATGCAATTCGCTGTTCAACTGTTTGATTTCGTCCGATACTGTAGCAATATTTTGTCTACGTATGTTTTTGCTTTCGTAAATAATTTACGCTTATCGTCCTGTCTCTGTGCAGTAATTGTTTCCATGACTTTGTGCTTTACTTTATTCTGTTCCTGTATAAATTTACGGTAACGCGTTTCACTGTTTTGTAGGTGGTGATTAAAACGTTGGTCAATCTGGCTGTTTTGTTGTTCAAATTTCGTGTCTACTTTCGCATCCAGCGTGCGTGAAAGTTCGGCTGACATTAATTTAAACTCGTTGCGTAACTGTGTTGCGTTTTCAGAACATTGTTTAGCGACTGCACTAATTTCATCTCTAAGTAATTTCGTTGTGGCTTCATGTGTATTACTTAATTCTTGTGCCACAGATCTAATTTCTTCACTACTGTTCCTAGCACAAGCCTTAATTTCCTCACGTAATTGTTCTTTAGTATCATGACATTGCGCGGTAACGGCTGTAATCTGTTCACTAAGTTGTTTGAAATTGTTGTCTTGTTTATCATTCGACTGTTTGGAATTGCAGTCTAGTTTTTCATTAGGTTGTTGTTTGAGATTTTCATTATTTTCATTAATCTGTTGTTTGAGATTTTCATTATTTTCATTAATTTGTTGTTTGAGATTTCCATTATTTTCATTAATTTGTAGCAATAATGCCATAACTTAATCCAAGCCAAAAGTAGCGACTCTATTTTCTATGCTGTGTGTTGGTGTATCTGCATTTGTCACGTTTTGTGTAACCATTTGGTCTTTCTCTGATGCTTGAAAAGGTTCGCCAATTGGATGTGCACTGTTAGTCACTACACCGGAATCAAATAAGTATGACATATTTTTTTGTACATTGTTCACCTTCGTTAGAAACAATTATCTGTTCGTTACGTAAATTTTGCAAATCGGGTGTGTCAAGCTGGGCAGCGTTCATTGTAACAGAACATGCCGCGTCATCAATTGTTACATTTACTTTGGACATAATTGAATTTGTTTGTTCATCATTAGGATCAAAATCATTACTAGTGATCGGCACGCACTGATTATCTGTAATTATGGGATTATCGCTATTACACTGAGTGTCGCAAGTATTATCGGTCAAATAATTCGAGTCGGCTATTTCACTCATTGCACATCGCGATGTACTGTTAACAGTTTTTCGCGGCATTTTTCACAAATCAAAATTAAGCACAAAATGAAACAAAGACGAAGCAAAAATGGAACAAACACAATTACAACAAAGAGCAATAAATTGCCGATGATCTGTGAAAGAAAGAGTGACAAATTAGTAAATGCGTTGCGCCAGATGCAAACAAAATTTAAGTAAATAAGAGCCGATATATAATTGACTACTTCTCAGAAATTCACAAAGAAATACGATCCTGGCCGGTTGTCGACAAGTGTAACCTCCCCACAAAATTCATTCACATTCAGTGTAACGTCCCAACAAAAAAATAAATTGAGTAACCTGGTAATAATACAATGTAACTAACCTCTGAATTAAATTGTCGCTCACTTATAACTTTTCAATAATTGACTGTGAATTTAACCTGGTAAATTTTGGACGTGAGCAGTGCTGCGTCATGGCCCTGAAAGATCACTCTGAATAAAATAAAGAAAAATTCTTTCCTCAATGAAGTCGCCGGGTAACGCATATATACCTGCTCTTACTATAAATTTTTCTGGCACAGCCGTGCGCAATGCTGGCCGATAGATTTGTCATTTATGAAAGGAAACAACTAATTTTTCTTTTGCAATAATCGGGATGATCATGGATTGGAGAAATTAGTAAATTCTTTAAATTGAAATGAATGGTTGTTAAAAGTTACTTTTTATGAGAAAGATTATTATTAGGACATTTTTAAACATTTACATGGGACTTGACATAACAAAGCTATATATGCGCGAGGCTGCTTTTTTACCTTATACAATAATGCTCAGGCTCCGGCATCGCTGCACCACGACCGGCCCAGCCAACACGACACACCAGACCAGACTGCTCGTTAGCAACAACTTACTGCTACAGCTACACAGTTCCTACTGCAGTCAACACTGCTCTCTGGTCTCAGATTCCCTTATACCTTACATATCGCAGGCAGCGCGTGAGCAATACATCGAATTTACATCTGCTCGGACCTCTTACAACGGCTCTGCACTACCTGGGACGACCATCGGCAGAGAGTATGGCGACAGCCATAGGAGAGGCGTCGTTCTTCCAGTGTCATGTAGAGGTGTTGCACTGTTACGCCTGTCGTCATGATGTGAAGAGCCATCGAGTAGGACTTCAGGTCACAGTAGGCAGTGAGTGAGAGAGCTCTGATGCCACAACGTGCCTCCTCCAGTGCCGTCTCTCACTCGACGTTGTCGTAGCCCCATTTTTCCACAGAGCAATACTCTTTTATGTTTGACACGTGTCTCCATGAAGTGGTTGTGTGATGCTGAGCTACTCCCATGGACAGCAAGATGCCCATATTTGTTCCTGTTTGAGCATTTGTGGGAGCAGCTCGGACATCGACTGTGTCCCGCTGCCTGTATCCAGAATACAGAAGAGGAGTTACAAGAGTTGCGAGCTGGTTTGCCTAAGGCCAATTCCATTACGACAACTTTCGCAACCGAATTAGGGCACACTTCCGAGCCAGAGTGGATGCAGGTTACATAATGCACCATGAGCCGATCATATCGTCATATAATTCCGTCACTGCATATAGCATGATTTCGATATTTTGTATGGCAGTTGTAGATTCTTTGTTCAGCAGCGTTACAGAATAAATGAACCACGTTTTCTGAACGGTAACTTTACAAACCTGGCATCAAATTCGAGACATAGACTGAGTGAATCAGAAAGCATTGCAGTGACAGAAGTCGTGGGATAGCGATATGCACATTGACAGATGGCGGTAGTACCGCTTGACCAGGTATATAAGGGAGCTGCAGTGGCGGAGCTGTCTCTACTCACGCAATTCATGTGGAAAGGTATGCGACATGATAATGGCCTCAAGACTGCAGTTAACAGACTCTGAACGAGAAATGGTAGTCGGAGCTAGAGGCATGGGGCATTCCATTTCGGAAATCGTTAGGAAATTCAGTATTTCGAGATTCACAGTGCCAAGAGTGTGCCGAGAACAGCAAATTTCAGGCATCACCAGGAACAACGAAGCGCCCGACGGCCTTCACTTAACGACCGGGAGCAACGGTGTTCGCGTAGGAGTTGTCAGTGCTAACAGACAAGCAATACTCCGTAAAATACCCACAGAAATCAATGTGAGACTACGACGCACGTATTCGGCAGGACACTGCGGTGAAATGTGGTGTTAATGGGATACGTCAGCAGTGCCTTTGCTAACAGCGCAGGACTGCTTGAGCGAACGGTTTGGCCACCCAGATCGCCCAACATGAAGTCTCATCGAATACGTATGGGACGTAATCGAGTGGTCACACCCGCACCGATTATAGACGGCTATGGAGGCAGCATGGCTCAATATTTCTGCAGGGATTTCTTGCTGCGGCCATGCCAGGTCGAGTTGCGGCACTATGCCGGAGAAAAGGAGGTCCGAGACATTGTTAGCAGGATTCCCGTGACCTTTGTCGCCGGATTGTAATTTTTCTTTGTTATGCACACACAACGTCACTAGGAAACCGAGTCAGCTACTATAACTCTCCGCTCTTCGTCTGAGCTCTTTAGCGAGATTCTCCACGCTCTAGTAACTCAACAGCAGTGTTTGCGTAGTGTTTTCAGCCCTAACAGACAAGCAAGGTTCTGTGAAATAACTGCAGAAATCAGGGTGGGACGTACGACGAATGTACTCTTTACGACAGTGCAGCGAAATTTGGTATCAGGTTCATACTACTCCTGTGCCAACGGTCTACGTTTTAATTCTAATAAGACACAAGAAATCCAGTTCTGTACGTCACAGTTTATAGCACCAGCGACACATCACAAGCATCACCAAATGCTATAAGAGGTAATTATCAATGAAAGGCACAATCATTCAACACCAGCCATCAAGTATTCACTAAAAATCATTCCATGTAAGAAACATTTGCTCGCATAAAAAAAAATTAGAAAAATTTTATTATGTAATTCAAAAAGGATGTAGACTATTTGACAGGTTGATATTTCCGAGAGGCCGACTTATGGTGCTCGTGGCACTGGTGAGAATTTGATGGTTCGAGGCTGCTTGAGCCGCAACAGGAACTTTCTTACTCACTAACCACGCTCCTTTATGAATTCTTAAGTTCCATAATCACGATAGTTTATTAAGATAAGAAAGTTGAATGGAACATAAAATGTATGTGTGCTTTGTTTTATTTTAGACTGACTGGTATAAATTGCATTGGGATCTCACCTATGAATCAGAATATAGTACAATTTAAATTAAGTGTTGGAATGAGTTTTCGCTGTAGCACGTGACGGCCGAATGCAATCAGTACCCTGCCGGCACGGTTGCTTTGTGTGTTCGGTCAGAGGGCTGGTTGCCCTCTGCAACAAGAAAACTGAGTAAAGGAATCAACGATCAAATTGAAGGGATGCCATATGACGTCCAACTAGACCAAACGCAACGAACAATACCGAACAAAATGAAGAGAAATTAAAAAAAAGAAAAAAAAATGCAACCAGTGCCCTGTGAGTTAAAAGTAACCATGATGGGAACTAAGAGTGATGCATCGGAATGTTTCTGGAAGTGAGAATCAAAGGTTAAACGCAGTTCCCGAGGACAGATACACCTTAGCAAAATGGATCCGTGGCTGCACAGGGGAAGAATGGTCTATCCGAAAAATACGTTTCAAGGAGCTAGGATTAGTGTAAGAATATTTCAAACTTTTTCCCAGAAGAGTCTCCATAGAAGGGATACGTGTTGGACAAAATATTACCAAAACGGTAAATATTAATAAAGCGCCTTGTATGTTGTCACAGTAGGCTGAAAAATATTGAAGAGAGACCACTGCGTGCAAGAGACTGGGTCAGGTGTTGGGTGAGGCATAGCCTGTGTCAAAAGCAGTTCCACCGCACTTGTTCAAAAAGTTTTGGAATTGTTCATTTTAGATGGTAAAGTTTGAGTACGTACAGTCATTAGGCAATGCTTCTAATCGGTGGACTGAAGCTATATTTTGATGGTGACCATGTCTACAAATGTTGACTATGGCAGCGTAAATGGATAAAGTTTATTTCACATCATTACCCTGCCGTCGATAGGTTGGACGATGCTTATTATCTTGCTGTGTTGTTCAGCACGTCACACAAAATACCGGAGCACATTGTATGAACGGCTGCATAACAGAGAGGGGCAAGTGAGGCTTGCAGGCCGAGTACGTACAGATGGCTTCGAATATGCAGCGTCAAAAGGTAGGTCTGTGTCATCATTGAGTCATACAACCCTGTTAATCCTCCGCTTACTGTACCAAACAGTTTGTACTATCCTACACTGGAGGAGCAGTTTTGCGCATTGAAATTTATCTCCAGGTAAAGCGATGTACAAATGGTTCCTTAATGATTGCTGTGCAAAATGTCAGTTGAAGCAAGTCTTTTACTGGACATCACACATAAATGCTAATAAATTCATGGGAAGGAATGCAAAATGTTACAGACTGGCTGCATAGGACAGACATCCATGGAATACAGCCAAAGCTGATGGCTAAGTAGACTGATGCAGTTTTCGCCGAGGCTGTAGCGTGAGCTCTTAGCTGAAAATGTGGAGGTGACTCAGAGGTAGGTAAGATGGACAAAATGAAAGATGATTATTATATATTTTCAACGAAATTACGTTACAGCTCCTACAAACATGCAGAAAAACGATGTACACTAGAAAAATCGCAGCAATGAGACGAGCTCATTGAAATTTTATGTGTGACTCTAAGATAATTATTTTGAAAGTAAATATGGTTTTAATTACGATACAATATGAAATTAATAGAATCTAAATCGCTGGAGCAATCTGAGCATATGATGCATCAAATGAAAACTGAGGACACCGGTAAATACGGCAACAAACTACTTTCCTAATTCGGCATGTGCATAAGAATTCAAGACTAGTTTATTAGAGGCATAATATGTAATGGGACATTACTAAAAATCCTCCACAGTAATCTTTATTATGAGAGAAGTATGAGGTTTCCATATGCGTACATAATAATCCTAGCCGATTAATACTTACATCTTACAAACTACAGATTACTATTATATATGTATTTATAAGTTTGCGAAATTTTATCGAATTGGTATGGCCGAATAGTCTTAAGTTAAACACTTTTACATTTCATTGGACTTTGAATAATTCTGTGAGTGTGAGTCATAGACTGTAAATTTTGAAGAAACTGCAGTTGATATTTATATTCGTGTGGAATGAACTTGTGGATGGATTTTACATTCAGCATTCGAAATAATGAACAACAGTTTAGAACATATCATCACATCATTAAGTCTTTTAGCTTTTTGTTCGTTTCTGTTCCAGTTTGTGTATCAGTCCTCTTGTCTTGCATTACATTAACTCATTCAAATTCCGTGTTAGCGATTTCTCTGACATTCCATGTTCCTGTCTTGAAGCTATACTGTATTCCATATCATTTCTTCCTGCACCAAGTTACTGGCCTCTACTCTTGGAGAACAAAGAACTGTGATTTCACGTGTTCTTGGACAAAAAAAGCGGTCTCCACCTCCGTTGACGTATCTTCTCTATCTGTTGTAGGCGAGTCCTCCATTGCCTCTTCGCCTCCAGCAAGTAAGTGAACTAAACTTACCTGGAACGGAGGTGTGGATCACTGGGTACTAAGCCTTCTTACTTGACACGCCAAAGCCCACAGGAGGAGGGAATGTAACACTGAAACTAGTCAGTTAGTTTTGCTGTTGGTCAACAATAGCTGACAATGGACGCAAAGGTGATTTAAACTGGCGACAGCAAGGACAGAATTTCAGAAAAAGTCTAGTTTGTTAGCATTTAATATAAATTTAAATGTTAAAAAATTGAAAGTTGACAAACCTGATTCATGTTTTTTTTTCATTTATATGTTTAATTAGATTATTATAGGAGGTTTACAGCAAAGGAATTCATGCCACCAAGATTCATAATTACAGAGACTCGATAGATTGCTTTAGAAAGCATGATTCCTTTTTACTCTATAACCTGGTGACTGCTATTTTATTTTCGTAAATCTGTGGGCTGCGTTGGAAATGCAGAGCACAGTACATTTGTGAGTGGGACTGGACAGAAGAGGAACGCTGATGCGAGAAATACGTCCTTTGGGGAGAGTTCAGTATGGCCAGCGAGCGACTGTGTCTGGCGCCGAAGTGGCCATGTGCACTTTATAGCTAAGGAATAGGCCGAACACCAAACTCTGACCTGCTCACATTTTTTAAAGTCATGGGAGAGCTGCATTTGGATATTTCTTGGAAGGGCCATGGCAGATAGCTATTGGACCCTCTCTCTAAGAATATGGTGGGCTCAGACAATGGGCCTAGCCTGGTGACTCTGTTTGTGTAAATTCTCATCGCCTCTGGGCCAAGGGCAGGGGTAAACGCAAGAAACCTTAATTGGTAGAAGAGCCAGTGATGTGAAAGTGGTGATTCAGAAAATCCTGTTTTTGGAAGTGAGGGTGAATTCCAAATGTTCATTGGATTTGTTTAGAGAGCGTTGTCTTGGTGGGAGTTTCGGTGACAGAGGACTCCATGCAACTGGAGCTGAAGTCTATATACTTTTTACGATTGCTGGACTAACATGCAATGGTGACAGTCTTTACCAGTCCACGTGTGTGGAACTCGGCTTCTGGGCTTCGTGAGCTTGGCCCTGTTGGGTTAAGTTAGATGTTCGGGATTGTGCTCATCGCTGTGTCTTGTTCGAGAAGCTCCGCGCCTTGGAAATAGGTTTGAGACGAGGTCCGGAATCGACTCTCTCACAGACATCTATTTCTCGAACGGCGACGACAGCAAAGTTTTCTGCGGTAGAGCCGCAGCACGTCAGTGGCCCCATTCTCACACAAGGTGAGCATAATTGATAACGCCGGCACGAAGGGAAATTATGAGTCATCCATTGCGACTTATTTCATAGAACAGTTTCTGTCTGAAATCCAAAAGAGTTCTTCTGAAAGCATGTGGTCTGTCGATAGTTGGATGTTCAATCACTGTGCTTTGCATTATATTTCGTGCAGTTGAACAGAACTTTACAGGGTTCGGAGTGAAACAGAATTGCTTTGGAGGGGCCTGGGAGACAGCTCTGTGAGCCAGTGAACACAAAGTCAGTTCGTATCTGAGCACTGTTTGCCAATTATAGATGTAGTAGCCTACTTTTATGTAATGAAGATAGACTCTGCACATGAATAAATTTATTTTTAATTACTCGGTGTTTAGATTTAAGACCTATCATTGACTTTAGAGTTGATTTTATGACATATTTTTTGTGAGATTAACAGCTATGGAGTTCCTCAGATAGCGGTACTGAGGTCTATTGCATACATTAATTAGTGGGATTTGAATGAAAGAATGTGTCAGGCTTTAATGAAAATTTATGAAATAGATAGTCAAACTCACACATTCATGGCTTTTCTGAAGCTATTTGTATTGAAGTGAAACGTGCACGGTGAACAGTCCCTACAAGAAGTTTTTGATATATGATGTTACACAAAAATATTTGAAGGTTGTAGAGGTAGATCGGATGATGAATGATGAAATGGTAAATAGAACTGGGGAACAAAAGAAATACTATGGCAAAACCTGAGTGAAAGAAGTTAACGGTAGACAAGAATCATTCTGAGGAATCGGGGAACTGAGTATTTGGTGATGGTGGGAACCGCGGTGGTGTTAATATTGTATAGGGAGACTGGAGCTTGAATACAGAAAGTAAATGAAAACTATGTGACAGTACTTACGCAGAGATGAAGAGGCTTGCACAGGACAAACCATTGTGGTGAACTGCATTAAACCGGTCTGCAGAATGAAGGCCACAAGAACAACAACAACGACAACAGTATCTCAAGGAACCCGATGAATGATAAACATGCAGTCTGTTTGTTGTTAGTACTGAAATTTATGGTGCTAAAACAATACCTTTTGTAAAAGAACTCATGTTACATGTGAACATAAATTTTTTTCCGTAGTGTGGCATACTGTCATTTTGGGACACCGCTGCCTCAGTGTAAGTGTACTGAAGCTCATATTCTAGTGGCCAGTTGCGTAACAGACGTCGGTAAGAAATCCCGCCAAGTGCGTGCCACATGCTGGGGTCCCCTTACTACTCGCGGAACGAGTAACACGTGCAGAAAGTGTTCCGCGAATCAAAATGGTTTACGGCGAAGGTGTTGCGAATAGAACGAGCTTGGTTAAGTGATGTACGGAGTCTAGTTGACGCAGAATAAATGTACGTGGAGAACAAAGACGAGGATGACCTTCCATTTTTACTGGTCGGCACGTGCAAAATATCGAGTCAAATGTTTGTGAAGACCGCTGACTGACACCGGATTAAATTTCTGCGATATTTCCCACAGAAACGCTGAGATACCGGGAACTGGGCGCAAGATGGGTCCCAAACCGGCTGAAGAGCAACACAAAAAAATAAAAACGGGTCAGTAGCGCCCGTGAGTTTCTTAATAAACTTGTGTTGGGGAAGTGAGGACTTTTTGAGTTCTTTGGTTGAATGGAGATGAAACACGGGTGGCTCAGTAGAAGACAGAGACAATAACATAGTCGCCTAAGGGACGTCATACTAATTCCCCATCCGCCAAAATATTCAAAACCACAGTTTCGGGAAAAAAACCCTGGCCTTAGTGTTTTGTAACAGAAACATCATTTTGGTGGAATTTCTTCCTCATGGGGAGACCATCAATGGATAACCGTATTGTGGGAGCAGAAAAATCTCAAAAGGAGCACTGGAAACAGAAGGAGGGGAATGCTGACTAGAGGAGTGGGCTTCTTGCACCACAACGCCCGTCCTCACACAGCCTTAGCCACCAACGAAGTCTTGGACTCACTTGGTTCGGTTGTTTTGAACCACCCCAACATTCCCCTTACTTGGCTCCTTCGGATTATAGTCTTTTCACCTCCCTGAAGGCGCATGTGAGTCGAATTAAATTTCCAGCCGGTTCTGAAGTTTCAGAAGGACGTGGCGAGAGAGTTCTTGGAGGAAGACATAAAGAAGCTTCGCCACGGCTCACCACATGCATTGAACGGGAAGCGATAATGTGGAAAACACAGTCAACAAATGCATCAACAATATTCCATAATTTTTTTTTCTAGTACACTTTTTCTAAAAAGAATACAAAAATCTAGTACACTTACTTTCTGACGTGCCTCGTATGACAAAAATAAACTGGAGTTACGCTTCTGTGCGTTTTAGACGCGAAGCTTTTAAGTGAGACAGTGAGGCACTGTGTTCCGGCAGTGAGAGCATCACGCATCGATATCGACGCACGCATCGACCGCCGGCAGGCGCCTGAGCGCATGGCTTACCGGCGTGTGCGGCAATTTGTCAGCTGGCGTCACACATAACTCGATAGGCAACCTGGCCGGAGCCAATTAGGGCCCGTGCCGTGGCCTGGCGTGGACGCACGTGCTGCCTCATTTGGCCTGCGGTGGCGCCAGGAATAACCTGCTAAAGGGTAGCGCGTCGTCAGCGCCACCGCGAATGAAAGTGATGAAAAAACTAGGGGGAGGAAAGGGGGGAGGTACTCTCCCCGCAGGGGGCGTTAATGGGAGCCCGCAGCGCCACATGCGTGGAAACTGCGGGGGAGGAAGTGCTTGGCCGAGCTGTCACAGCTGGCGCATCTCGTAGCGAAACATTGCGAATCGAGGGGCGTTCGGTTCACGGATGATAGGCTGTATGCAGGTGGACGGTGAGAACAATGGCTCTCCAGCTCTGTATGGGGACAGAGAGCTCGGAAAAGAAAGCACCACGTGAGGCACACGTCTGGATGTTTGCGAGCGTGTGAGTGTGTGTGTGTGTGTGTGTGTGTGTGTGTGTGTGTGTGTGTTTGTGGTGGGATGCATATGAAACAGCACGTGACCATAAAAGAAATCAAACCTTTTGTTTCTGCCTTCGAGTGCTTCGAATACCAAAACCGCATAATCGCATTGTAGGTAGTGACACCAGTGCTTTTTTTTTTGTGAAACTGTCGTGTGATATGTCTCCATGGTGAAATACAAGACAGAATTCTCTTTGACTGAAACGATTTACTTGAATAGTTTCGAAAATTGTATGAGCACCATTACATCTGCTCCTTAATCTATATCTTGTAATATTTCTGGCTTATTCACTATCATATTAGGCTCCAGGAAGCTATTCCCAGGGCAGTGGAGATGCAAGAAGCATAGAGATGACGCAGTGTTGGATGAGGTACCGGTGACAGATGTTAGATTCGGTACCATTCCCGTGAGAAAGACTGCCTGCATGATGCTGCTGCTCTGTGATTGGCTACTGTGTTCGGCGGTAGGACTCCAAAACGTTAAACTTTAGTTGCTATTATTAATTAAACCTGTCATCCAAATTACTTAATTTTTTTAAAATAAACATCTCTCAACAGCCAGCTATCAATCAGTCATTTCAAAATTATTAAAATCAAAGTATTACTAAAACAAAAGACTGACGATATTACTGCCGATGCACTTCGGTGGCGTTCGGGTCACGCCTTGCTGGGTTGGCGCTCGAAGTGTTTCGGGCAGTCCGGCTCTCCAGTTCTGATCGTTCCAGAAGACAGACATTTTATCTGTTATAGCAGTATTTGTTTCATGCAATTTTGTTTACTACAGTTCCGACCGTCGCTAGGTACAGACATGTTGTCTGTAATAGTAGTATTTGATTCATGTAATTTTATTCTCCAGTTCTGACGGTTCCAGTAGACAGACATATTGTCTGCGGCAGGATTTATTTCATGTTATTTTAGCCAGATATAATGACTGTGGATAGATATGTTCAATACGTTGTGATCAAGAATAGTTTCTCGTGTCTATATCAATAAAAACGTGAGTGGCATCCCAAACGAGTTATAGTTTATTCGTAGCAGCAGTTCCTTGCGAAGTTAATTTCAGCCTCAAGAGAAAGAATACACGACCTGCGTGCTGTTTTCTGCGCTGGGGACATCATCATCATGAAGACAGCAGGTTAGTGATGCGTACAAGAACTTACGTATTCCACACAGTACAGTGGAAACAACTAGGCGCCTCACGTGTACTGCATGCACAGTACAAATGTGCTCAGTGACACGTCATCTGCAGTAATGCAGAGGAAGTAAAGAAGGATGAAAGTATTAACACTATCTCACTTTTATTCCTTTTTCTTGCTGTAATCTACATATACATTTACATAAATATTGAGGAGTTGCTCTCCAGTTATGCAATGAAAATCCAAAGTTGATGGTTTCTTAAAGTTGTAGCAAGAATTTAACAGTTTGCAAATGGTACAACTTAGTAGAATAGAACAGCCGTGACGGGGAAGCAACCCACACTGAGGATGGATAATTTTACTGAGGCGCACGCTGAGGTGCGTCACAGGAAAGTTCCCTGATCTTATACTACGGCTTACCTCACAGAAATCCACCCTCGGGCACTTCATTTGCAGATCTGCACGGTACGAGGTCACTGAGTGGGCTGGCAGACCTTATTCTTCGGAAGCAATCAGAACTGCAACATTTTAATTGCAAAATACTTCATACGGGCGAGAAATGATCGGAATAAATGCCTCAAGGGGGAGGGCGGGGGTTTCGGCCACTTAACTGAAAAGCAATTAACGTAAGGGTACTAATTATGACCGACAACCCCGCTAGCTTTCATCTGGAACATGTACAAATCACAAGATAAAATATTACGGTGTCAAACGTTTGCCTGAATCGATGATGGACCCAACACATTATATAAAATTTATCTTCGTAGATCAAATATACTTACAATTAACTAACTTACATCTGCTCATCTTAAGCTCCTAATGACAAAATGCAATATCACGGGTATAAGATAAAAGAATAGTGCTCCTTCATTTATTATCAATGGCTCTGCATTCACCATCTTTACAACTTCTGGAAGTTTCGTTCTGTTAAATGCACTCTTTGAATATTTGGCACATGTCTTTATCACAAACATCGGTTTACAAATGTGATATCATTTTCTTATTTCACACCATTACATTGTCAATTACGAGAGCAAAAATTTGAGAAAATTGGGAAATAATAATATGAAATATTTCTATATCCCACAAGCTACCATACCACCCATGATGGCGGCTACATTACCCTGCAGCTAATCATTCCCTTTCCTGTTACATTCGCAAATGGAGAGAGGGAAAACGATCGTCTGTATGCTTCCAGGTAAGCTTTGTCTTCGCTGCCTTTGCGCGAAATGTATGTCAGTGGCGTCATAATCTTATGTAGTCTGTCGAAAATGTCGCTTTGTAAACCTGTTCAATAGTGTTCCACAAATGTTGGAAAATAGTCGTTTGTTTGCTATCGCGGGACCTTAGCTAATATGCAGAGTAGGGGGAAGAATCACGAAGCTATGCAGATCACGCCGAAGTGGGTTTACTTTGAATCTGCACAAGGTGTGTAACGCAGTCCTACAATGGCCCTTTTGTAAATTATATGTGGAGTGGATAAACTCTCACATAATTTATTCGTTTAGTTAATTGATCGAAGCTCCTTTCCAAAACTGATGATGGGAAAGAATTCGTGTAAGTGTAACTGTTTAATAGATACATGCCGTCCTAAAAATTTGCAGTGACATTTATTTTCTTTGAATGCAACACAAAATTAATCATAAATTTGTGAAAGCACCAGTCATCTGTACTAGAATTACAAAAAATGAAAATAATTCTTACTTGATAAAGGTTCTGATAGGAACCTAATACGAACTTTAGTGTGCTTCTCTGTACTAGAGTAAACAAAAAATGAAAATAATTCTTACTTGATAGAGGTTCTGACAGGAACCTAATTCGAACTCTAGTGTGCTTCTCTATTACGAGAAGGTGGAGCAAAAAGAACAGGTAAAATATATATGATATCGATAAACATTTGGGTAATAAGTACCACAATATCACCTAAGGAGGCAAAGTGGTTCCACATATGCCACGGCTGAGGAAACCTCAGTTCGAATTTTTGACCGCTGAAGAAACAACTGAGACGATACAGGTCGGCGCTGCGTGTATTACCGACGGCGCAAAAGGCCCGCTGATGAAGGCTGTTACCGGTGGTTGGCTGTGCTGCATGGAGATGTGGCTCCACCTTGGAGCAGGATCGAAGGGCTTGTTTGTACGGATGGCTGGACAAGAAACCACTGCGAATGAAATTACTCAGCAACAAGGGTGGCAAAGTACGCGACTGATCCTGCGGCGGCCAGTAACCAACTCTGAACTTCGCGCCCAAAGAGCGATGCTCCGCTTGTGCCAGATGTCGGCCATTCGTCGCCGACAAAACAAAGCTTTTTCCAATTATGGTGTTTACAACAAATTCGTCTACCTTCCCACTGCCGTACTACGTCAACATAGGCGCCAACACCATTCCTTTCAGCCAAATTCTGAAGATTACTGCAAACGTGTGCTGAGGTAACAGTCGAGCAGGTTACTATAACTCCCACCAGCAGTTTCAGTGCGAAGTTTACTGGAGACGGGCGTCAACAGAATATGATAATTTGGGTGCTACGCATGGTGCCGTTGGTTATTATTTCTCCGAAGCGTCCCAAACAACAGCGCAGCCGTGGCACGTATCTGGCCTGATCCTGCCCAAAACATGAAGCTTTCGCAAGAAAACAGTCCCCAGCCATTGTAAAAACAGCGAGCGTTCGTCACTCCTGAAACGCGTCGTCAAAACAGAAGGCCGCCAGCCAGGAGTCGGGACTCTTTACACAATTCCCAGTAACCAGATGTTCCCCCACTTCCTGCTATTGTGAGAGGTTGGCCCCCTCAAAGCACAAAAGTTTTCGCTCGTCTCCCATGTGAGATCAACAGACACGATATGTATGCATCATTCTTCCAGTCATGTACATTCTAGTACATAGTGTCCGGCCACCTATTTTGCAAGGAAGTGTAATACGACAGCGAAATGTCACTAACACAAATTCATATTTTAGGAATGCAAGAGAGGGTGGTTTGTTGGACCATAATAATTGCGTGAAGAGGCCAGAGGGCATACCATCTTGGACGTCTAATCCTCTCTATGGATTCCCATTTGAGGTCACAGAGCATTTTCGTAATAACCACTGATTGATTCAGCCTACCAGTAACGAATATAGCAGCACACCTTTGAATTACCTTGATGTCTTGCTTTAAACTGAACTGGTGAGGATTCCAAACATTCGAGTAGTACGGAAGACTGTGTCAAACAAGTCTTCTGCCAGCCACCTCCTCTGTAGCGGAGCTTATAACGATATGTTTACGTAATGTGTATACATAAACATGCAGTTATAAATGACCCCGTTCGTAGCCGCTAATTATAACAATATGTTTACTTTTGTGCTGTAACATACAGCTATAATCAGCGGTGGAAACATATTTGCGAACGCCGACCGTGTGCGGCTGTTTCTTGTTGGATCGTCTGATCAGTCGGAAGTTGCATTGCGGAAGAGAGTAAATGCCTATTCAAAATATAATTATTTTTGGATAGCTCAACATGAATTTCCTAAGGTACCGTAGTTTATCATGCATTTACCAAGAGAATATGGCGCGGAGAAAATATTTCGCCGCATGCAACTTCCGTCCGATTTCGACGAAACAATTCGTGACTGTGAACTCTCTATTTGACAGAAACATAAAGAAAATTAAATAACTTCATGAAGGAGTGAGACATAGATTCTATATTAAATAAATAGTCCATACACCAGTTCCATTTAAATCTAAATTTATGGCAATTAATAGACGAACTTACACTGCAATGAAGGATTTAACATGGATGCCGTTTTGACTGGCACTTCTCGTAATGAAAACAATTCCTTTGACGTTTTCACATACACGTCGCACAATAAATCTACTGCTAGGCACTTTTAGTATTACACATTTACTTTACACTAGAACAATATTATTTTTAACAATAATAATACGGCGGCAAGACATGCGCGTCCGACACACGTTACAGGAGACAAGAGAAGAATGAGTAACTGTTCATCGAGAGTATCTCGTACATCAAAAAAAAAAAAAATGTGTAAAAAAGTGATCTTCTTCTGTCCGTTTTTCGCGCCGCGGTTTTCAAAGTCAATAACTCACAGCATCTCTGACGGCGCTTCGACAATAAAGAAGTTACGTCACAGGTCGTTCACCTTTTACATTCTCGCAACATTATTTGCTAACTGTAGCTGTTGCCGAGCGACTGCTCGATTAGTGAATGATTTAAAATGATAAGGCAATCACATAATGTTACAAGCTCCATTTTCTTTGCAATAAACCGAGATCGACCTTGCACCTTCCCTACTAAGAAAGTTACATGCTCACTCTATTTTATATCGTTCTGCAATATTACGCCTAGATATTTATGTGATCGTATCAAGTAATAAGTTACCATTTCGAAGATTACAAGACGATTTTTCCGGCTGATCTGCATTAACTTGCGTAATACACATTACACATATGGGTACAGTATTCTGTGCTGTTTCAACTCTATAACAGAGTTGTGATGGTGAGTGGTGGCACGCCAGTAGAAATCCATCGCCAGATATTTTCAGTGGCTGAGCGATCTGCAGAATATGCTGGCCAGCACAACTATCGAAAATCCTCTGTGACATAATAGGCTATGGCATCAAGGTCAACACCTAGTTTTGAGTTATATTTTTGAAATTTAATATTGTGAAACCCTTGAAAAGTGGACATATCCACGGGCCTTAACGCATCAGACATGTAATAAACGTTCTCCAATGTACCCACTAGGTGAATAGGAGTTATCCCATGTACTTTGTGCAGCTGTGGTGAAATGGTCGTTATCTATAGGATGTCCATAATTGAAGTACCAGTTTGAAAACACTGTAGAAAAGAACCACTGCTCAGAATGGCGTCAAATCTGAACAGCAAATTATTGATGTTTAACCAAAATTTTACTAGTAGATGGCGCTAAAGCATCAGAACATTTATATAAAGACAGGGGCGGCACACGGCTTTTCCTCAGTTTGCGACCGAGAGGCCCAATATGACTGTCCCGATCAGGGATCATGCGCTGCCGGTAAAGCTCTTTTACAAGAGAGGTGGCTGTGCACCAGTAGCGCTGCAGAAGTTCCGCACACTGAACAATATAAAAAACGGCATTGGTCCGACGTCAGATAACGATCTGGAGAAAATGATAACGAAATTGGGAAAGACAGGTTCATCTGAAGTTCAGTGTGGCAGAGGGAGGAAAGCAGCTGATCCGACGTCTGTCGAAGGTGTGGCCACAGCACTAAAGAAGGGATCAAGTGGTGGTGCGAAGACTTGCAGTGCACGGGGAATTGCCAGAATGTTGGACATGCTGGCGAGTACTGTGCATTAAATCCTACGAAACATCTGGAATCGCTATACATAAAAAATCTGCCATGCTCAGGAGCAAGACAAAAGTTACCTCCGAAATTTCTTACTCGTATGTAAATGGACTATGAATGTTCACGACAAACATCTATTATGTACATCGAAATTACAATGTACACAGGTGTACCGGTAATGACATCTCAGTGAGAATAATCATAATCGAAATAAGTTTTATAGTGTGAGAGGAAAGAAACATTAAAATATTGTTATCATTACAAGTGCAATGCATTGTGAAAATCTCAACAGACAAACATTGTTATCAATCTTCTTACTTTTTACATGACTACGAATGGGCTACTCACGTTGTTGTGCGAGAGTACAATGCTAATTTCTGCAGAATGTATTTTTTTTTGTGTACTTTAGTAAATGCGCATGAGGATACAGGGCAAACGGAATCAAAGAAAGGAATGTGCACAATATTAGGCTGCTGTAGGAAAAATAAATATTGCATTTTTCAGTCGTCTGCCGGTCACAAAAGATATAACAAATGAAAATGTGATCACAAATCTTTGAACTATGCACGTGCTAATTACATATAATTACTCCAAAAGCAAAATTTATGTGGTTCCAAGAAAAGTACGTAACATCTACGAACAAGTAAAGTAAGCATACAGAATGAAAGTAATTAAGAAATTATATCTTTCCGGTGAAGTCTGTTAACTACAGCTGAAAGAGTATGAGAAATGATGCGAATGGGTAAAAATCCATTAGCGCAAGCACAAATACATCAAAGCAAGTACAGGGCAATACGTGTCTTCAGTCCTTAGCGTTGCTGCTCACAAATAAAAATTCAAATTGTTGAAACAAAGTCTTTATATTCCTGTAAATTCACATATATGTATTATGGTTTTGCATTACCTTATCGCAAACATTTAGAAATACTACTCATCAGAGAAACACACCAAAACAAAATCAACAAAGCATGCAAAGAGTAAAATCATCACGTAATCTCTAACAATCCCTTACATTAGTATACCATACTTCATACCATAAATCACATACGTCTGTATAATAATAATAAAATGTTTTCTGTCCTCACTTCTTATTATCTCATCGTATCACCATTATAAAGAAATTATAAATCATAGCTTCACATACTTCATCTGTAATAACTGCTTGTCTTCAGAACACCTGTAGAAACCCTGGTCATACCATTAGCTGTGTGCTAGATTATCCCAGTGCAAGGCGCTGAAATTAAATATCTCTTCCGATTATTGTCAGTACATGTTATACTGTGCAAATAAATATACACTACCTGTTTTATAATTCCTGTCAGGAATCCATTGTCGCATAATTCTGCACTTTAGCTTGTAAAAGAAAATGCATCATGACGCGCCAAATTGTTATTGTCTCTCATGTTGCTTTCATCTTCTGTGATGCTTTTGTCTTTGACAAAAAATTCATTGCTGTCTTCTTTTACTTAACCTTTGCTTGTAAAATGGTGGATGGTAAAGATCTGGGTCAGTTATCTTGGAACATGACGTGATGTATGCACTGTAACAATCATTGTTACTATTACATGGATGTCATGACACAGTGAACATAAACTTACGAAATGGCTTTAGTACTGTATGGGGCTAAAATAGATTGTTATTGTAGCCTACGGACAGATGTGATTAAAAGAAAAATTGTCGAAAAGGCTCCACTACTAACTATGTTCAAACTGTTGCTGTCAAAAAGAATGAAATACGTTTTGTCACAACGTGACTGTTATATATAGGTGCGATGATGTCAGAGTTAGTGAAAAGAAAGTCAAATAATTACTCAAGCAACGTTTTGACACTTGTTCTTTGCTTTCCAAGAAAATAGGTCTGCTTGAACTAAAACTTTTTACCCTAGTTCGAATTTCTTAGTGTGAAATTTCATAGTGTGACACACCTTCTTTTGAAGCATTTCCCTCTTCTCAGCTGCCTTTTTTATGTTCGTAATGTCAATATTAACCCTGGCTTTGATTGTCTGCAAAAGTCGAATTGAGATTCTTCATCTGCATTGTCAGTAGCGAAAGACGTGTCGGTGAAAAATGTATACTATTATGTATTCCTTGTGTATAAAAAAAGCTCTGATCTGTTAATTTCCTTTTCATCCATTGAAATGTTCTGCTGAAACAGTAATGCAACTTGAAGTCCAAAATCGTTTTAGGTTCTTTCAATCCAGTTGTTACAAGTAGGACGATCCAAAAATTTGTATAAAATGTGTGACTGTGAATAGTAAATTTTAAGTGTGTCTTTAGTTTTACATGTGCTCTTTCTCCAGAAACTGCTCCTCTGACTTTACTCTTTTGTAACAGGACTACCTGGCAAGAATTATTCGCATTGCATTTATTAAGCGCTGCGTCACTAATCGCTGTAACCGGAGATTTAGAGTCAATTACTGCGGTGAAGTTATGTGGGTCAATTTGTATGTTGATAATCGTGTAGTAAACATTCCTTTGTGGCTGTTATTTTTCCTAGAATAAAGTGTCTCTTACGTCTCTTATGTCTTCCAACGTGATAATACTGCATTCATATTGTCTGCAGATGACGATTTACTGTGGACATCTGTAGCATGCTGAACTTCTAGTTATTGTCTGTCTGGAGGATGGCAGCGACTATCAGCTTCTTTTCATACGCAGTTTTGTTGCTGTCCATAACTACCATTTTGCCCGTTGTCATTGCAGTTACTGTGTCTGTAATTCTGATTGTGGATTTGTTGTCTGTTATCGTTCTTACTGTTGTATGGTACGCGACGATGGAATGTAGCTCACTGTTTCGATGAGCAGACGAATTGTGATTACTATTATTGTACTGCTGAAAGAGCTGGTCGTTGCCACCAACATTTTGGTTTTATGGCTGGATATACTGCGGCTGTTCGTTAAAATTGTTTCACCTGTTGTAATTATTCTGATACTTCTGTCTATTGCCGTATCGTCCGCTGTCTCTGTTATTAAATGATCTGTCATAAGCTTAATTCCTACTGCCATTGTAACCTCTGTTGTTTTGATAGATATTTTTGTTAACGAGTGAATAGTCATACTGCTTAATTTCGAGTGGTTGAAGTAGGTCGCGGATTGCATTAATACTTCCTTTTTCTTGACCTGTGAGTAAAAAAGCTCGTAGTGAACGAGGAAGTTTTGAGATACAACGCTGAATCAGAGATGACTAACTGTATGGCTCTGTTAAATGCTGGTTCTGGTATACCATGTACTCAAATATTGCGTAATTGTCGCGACTTGCGAGTTCTCAAAATGGGCTAGGCTGATTAATTGGTCTTTGAAGCCTCGCTGTGTTGTATACGACCAATATGCCGCTAAAAACGCGTTCTGGAATTTTTCAACAGAACAGCATTGTCTGGTTATTAGACGCAGACGCATGGCGCGTTCGGCTTCTGAAAAACTACAAATGAACTCTAATTTGATAATTACTGGCCAAGCTGGAAGCAAAGAGAAAGAGAATTGCTGGACGCAATCTAACGGATACAAGCAAGTATTTCCATTCTTGAAAACTTCGGATTTTTGTACAGAAAAAAATGTTTGTAGTCGAATCCGTCGTGTCTTGGAGAATTTTGTACATCGTTTCTATTGTAAAATGTTTACTATTGGTCCCGTTATGTTTCAAAGCCCCTGTTTCTTGTCATTCTGCCAACGTTTTGTTCATATGTAAATCCAACTGACTGTCCATGAAAAGAATTTGGAGAATCACAAGGGCTTTGTTTATATGACCCAGTTTTCGCAATATAGACAAGATTACTTTTTAATCAGTTAATCTCCTGTACCTTGACAATGTTCACTGTTTGCTGGTCGTGTTGAGAACGCTGTAATGAAAGAAAAAAGTAAATAGAGTGTGAAGTGTGTCAGCCGAATTTGAGTCTGTGTTGAGCTCTAATTGTTCAACTTTCTAAGAATTGTCTTCTACTTGTACTGTTAGAGATTGCAACTGCGTCGTAGTGTCATTGCCAAATGTATTAATTTCCGATTTCAAATAACTGCTCTGTTCCGAATGATTGAGTGTTTTACGTTGTAGTCTTGCAAGTGCAGCAATGGGAAGTTCTTTATTTATTTCCTTAAGGATCAAAGCTTTCTCTTTGTGCATTGTTTCTTTAATTTTTTAACTGATTATCTACTTCAACAACTCGTTGCAAAAATAAAATCTGCAACTGTGCCTGATTTTCTGAAAGCACTTCTAAATGGTCAGAAATTGTATTTAATTTCGTGTGGTTGGGGTTTATTAGCTGATTCTCAAGTGCTGCACCGTGCTTTCGTATTATTTGGTCAATATGACGTAATAGAATTTTGTTACTTTCTTGTTGACGAGTCGCGAGAATTTTTTGCTCCCTGAGAGTAAAATCTGAAGCATAGCAACCAGATCATTTTCTATAAGGAATTGCTGTTAATCATTGTGTGATGAATGTACTATTCATCGGTATTCTCGTTGTCTACTTCTGTTATGATCTGACTTTCAATGTCTATGATGTTGTTGATTACTGGACCTTTGATGTAAGAAACATTTAGATTTCGGTAACGTTTTCATATTTGTTGGAACGTGAATGTCTGTGAAGGAAGAAACTACACCAGGAGTTGTTGAGTTTGTCTGAATTTCTAAAATGGGGTGCAATAATTTGTCAAAAATCGTGGTATTATTTTCTGTTGAATTGGACATAGCTGTTGGTTGATGAGCACTGGCGCGAGAACTACTGTGTGCCGTCTTACACGGCATCACAATAAAGAGCAATATTCACAATAAAATAAACCGTCAAAATTAGGTATATTGACCTGTATGGGAAAGGGAACACAAATGATTAATTTATAAGCGCAAAAACTAATTCCGAACAAAATGTTACGGAGAGCAGTTCACATATCTGACTACAAAATTCACATAAGATTCCCCGACACGCGAACCGTATAGAGCTGTCGCCAAGTCAAAGTTTCCTTCAGTGATTATTTTCGTTTGATACAGAACTCATACTGGTTTCGTTGGTTTGTTGTAACTTTGCTGCTAATTAGCTTCGGATAACTCTGCGCATTCTGCGAGAGACACCAAATATATCTGCTTGCGAGAGTACAACACGAATTGGGCCCATTTTATAATATTTCTAAAGGACTGTGCAAACTGATTGAATCCAGAACTTAGCTGTTAATCTCTTAAATGAAACAAAGTGGTCCCCGTGCGTAATGATCTTCCTAATAATGCTGTTCATAAAATGGTCCCTGTGCGTTGATAATTTTCGTTGCAAACTGATCCCGAAATGAAAATATCTTACCTCATAACGTAATTGCTTGGAAATGCGGCACTTGCTGCTCTCTGTGCGCAAGCTGCAAATTTATGACTACAGTTGACGAGAACTTAGTGGAGTTTCCCAGACAACAACTACACTATTTTATAAACATAACTGAATGAGACACTCTTTCAATAAAGATGACTTGGATCGAGGATATAGGTAAAATACTTCTTCAACAAACTGTTTTTAAACTGTCTGATATATTATTAACTGTATGAACTTAATGTTACAAAACTCATTAACACTGAAAAGGACAACATCGATATCACTCTCACAAAAGTCAGACAAATAACTGATAAACCTAAAAACTACCTTAAGCGAACGTTACACAGTCTTTAATGAAGTTCCCTGATACGGATGTCTCATTCAACAATGAATCCTAACTACCTACAGCTGCAGTGCCACTAAATAAAAAATATGACTTTCATTCCTCTTTATAACCTTTTTCAATATCCTTACATCTCTTCTCATTCTAAACTACTAATAAAATCTTTCTCCTCTGTTGTACGATAATCAAACACAAATCATTTAATTTAAACACGTATAACTAACTTTACGTCTCCATTGCCATGCGTCCGCTGTTTGGCGTCCTTCTCACTACCAACCAAACGATATAACTCTGACACTCCTCGCTGCAAAGCAGAAATGATGAAACAAACACATCTTCCAGCGACACAGCTACTCCGACGAAAGACCGTGCGCGAATAATAAGCGATTCAAAATTTTCGCTTAGCGTTTACGACATCCAGAGTACTACAAATTCCATAAATGCAACTAACAGACTCCCAATAGGCCTGTTTCAGTAGGTGTATGTGTAGAAGCAGCATGTTCCCAATGTTATTCAATCTGTATACTGAACAACTTGCGAATGGACCCAAGGACATATTTCGGAAGATAATCAAAGTCCAGCTGATGAGATCGGAATTCTGTCAGACACTGGAGAGCAGTGGAACGGAATAAAAAGTGTCTTCAAACGAGATTACAAGACGAACATGTACGAAAGTAAAACAAAGATAATGAAATGTAGGCGCTGCTGAGAGGATGATGAGGAGATTTTATTTCTAAATGAAACACTAAAAATGGTTGACGAGTTTACCTATTTGGGAAGCAGAATAACGAATGTTGGCCGAAGTAGAGTGGATATAAAATGTAGACTAGAAGTATGAGGAAAAGGAAAACCTTACAATTTGAGGGACCCCCTGCCGTTATCGAGGCTGGTTTACTATCTAAAGTTAATTGAGCACGTCGTTCAAAGACGTAATGACCGGCTTTGATTGTAAAACTATTCACTCATAAAATCCACTATTGAAGTTTCAGCCGCGTGGAGTGCTACTAAACTGCAAAACATAGCGTGCGAAGATAATAGCAGTTACGCAGTGCGATGAATATGTCAATCATTCCGGGTGCTCAGATGCAGCCTGAAGTGTTTGTGAGGGTGCTCCAGGGGAGGTAGTGCTGAGAAACAGTTGTTAAGAAAAAAAATCGATACGTTGCGCCTTTTCCGAGTCTTGCACTGAGGTTACCCAATCAGGTCGTCGTGAGTCAAATTCAAGCAGCCCGCCAGAGGCGGTGCCGCCAGGCGTGTGCTTCATTTGGTTTCCTCAGACATAACAAACGTAGGTTTTGCTCACCTAGCGTATACATATACATACATATATATATATATATATATATATATATATATATATATATATATATGTGTGTGTGTGTGTGTGTGTGTGCGTGCATGTGTCTATGTGTATGTTTCTGACTTACATTAGAAAACATTATACTTCAATTTACGCCGTTTGTGTAAAGTTTAGGATAAACACTTTCGAACATGACGCAAAAAATTCAAGACTTTTCGCATAGGTTTGAGCACAGTTGAGACAGCTGCCCTGTGGCTGCTTTGTGGTTGGCTGTTTCATTTTAATGGCTGCTAAAATACTAGCCTGTGAATGGCTCTTTTGTTTCAATGGTGGATAAAAGACCTGCCTCTGATTGGAGGAGAGATCAGGGAACCTCAGGGCAAGGGGGCTTGACGACATCATTGTGAGATGTGGCATTTCACATAATGATGATGATGATAACGATGTTATTAAGAAGGGAGGGCTTACAAAGTCACGGGCAGTAGAGCTGTTGACCTTAGTGCCCACTTGCACTTATTAACTTCATTTAAGTGGGAAGTGCACCAGCGTGTTCCTAGATATCTTACTCATAATATTTGACGGATTTTCTGGGAGAAACATATTATCTTTCATTGTTTGTTTGAAGCGTGATGCTCTACTTACAGGAAGTTTTACAGCACTCTTTCTTAGAATTTAAATGACTTAAAACTTGAGATGTGTTTGATGTAATGTGGAACGGAATTTTCAGTTTTATACCTCAGCTGTAGAATAAAGGGAAGGTTCAGTAAATTACAGTAATGGATACATCTAATTCGATTTACAACTGGAATGCTTCCTGACAGTATGATTCACGATTGGAGAGACGTGTGCAAATCTATCTGATTTTGAAAGGAGTTTGTAAGGTGTATAGCTCTTCTGTGAACGTAAACAGTGGACAGGCTAAAAGAGAAACAAAACTGTTGAAAAGTGGTGTCATAGTAGAATAATGGAGTTAACATGGGTAGATCGGAAAAGTAATCGGGGTATACTGAATCAGAAGAAAGGGAAAATGGCTTTGTGGTTCACTTTTAAAGGGGAGAACGAATCCAATCTTTAAGGCTAGCCGATGAGTTCATGTCGCCAGAAGTAACGACTATGTAAAATGTAGAATGAAACTGTTTTTCTTCCCTGACATAAATATATTTACATGTATATGCTTCTGCTTATTGGGAACCTTTTTTGGAAGGTATTTCTAAGGTATGTGGCACTATTGCGAAAGTAAAACGTGGACAGACAAAACGAGAACAGGAACTGTTGAAAAGTGGTGTCACAGTGGAATAATGGATATAATATTAGTAAATCGGAAAACCAATCATACTATATTGAGTCACAATGAGGAGGAAAGGGCTTTGTGGTTCACATTGACTGGAAGAACATGTAAAATCGTTTAAATTTTCCGATGAGACTGTAGTTATCTGAGAGAGATCAAAGGAATTGGAAGACCAGCTCAATGGATTGAATATTAACTTCAAAAAACATTTTCAGATGCACAGAAACAAAAGTAAAACGGTAGTAATCGAGTGTAGGCGAATTAAATGAGGTGATTCTTAAGGCATTAGATTAATAAATACAAAAAAAAAAGTTGTAGGCAAGTTTTGCGGTCGACTAACAAAGTAACTGACAATGGCCGAAGTAAAGCAGATTAAACTGTAGGCTGGCAATAAAAAATCTCATCTGAAAAATATAGCGTCCGATATAAACTAGCATGTTATTGAACTTATCTCGAGTGTAACCTTAAATAGGAGTGTGGTCGACAAGAAGTGCAGGTAAGAAGGAAATAAACGCCCAAGCGATGTGATGTTTCGGAAGAATACTGAAAATTCTATGACTAGGTAGCAATATTGTTAAATAGGTACTAAATCCACTTTGAACAGAAATTCAGCTGACAGATTTCGTGGGTCTGAGGGGATGTGGGCCCTAAGAACCAAGATGCGAAGTACCTCTTCACTCTGAAACAGATGGCGACAACTGTCAGGCTGAAGATACAAGTCAGTGTGAGTTGGTTCCCCATAAACAGGATGTTTCAACGCATCATGTCTCTTCCTTTTGAGCTTATTAAGGATGAGGAAACCCTTGATACCAGTCATCCCTAAAAATATAACACCAAAGACATTCTGGCATGCACTTCCAGCTATTGATATGGAATTGTTATGAAAACAGTTGCTATTATTTTAACTAGTAGCCTTAAAATGAGATAAATATTTTTTTGCTTAAATGCTGCCTGAAATCCCGCTCTCTCCCTCTCCCGGTTGGTTTTTAATATTCATTATCGAAAACATCTGACGCTGGTCATCTTAAGTTGTGCGCTGGTGTTACTTGAGATTTCGTGTACTATCTTTCTGCGTATGCCGTAATACAGTCCTTGATTGGCGTTTAAATTTGTTTTCACAGCGCTCCATCACAGCATTAGGACGATGAAAATGACGGGGTGTCACCTGTCGGAATATTGGCGGTTGTCGAAGACGTCACCCGGCTGTATCCCCGTAGGTGAGCTGAAAAACGAATGTTGAACAGTAAAAACACTTGTACAGGTATGTGCAGCGTGTAAAGGCGAAATAAGCAAAACTTTGAATAGTTTACTTTCTATCGCTGTCCAGTATAAACATGTTTTATAGTAGCGAAATATCTATTAGTAGAATTATACAGCTACATAAAGGAAGGTCCCTGTGATAAAAATGACATTCGCGTTCACCAGTCAAGCGGTGGTAAAGTCGTTACTCGCCTTTGGAGGCGGTAAGGAGGTTTCGCCGTGTGGCCGGTCAGTGAGGGGAGCGGTGGAATTATGTGGGGATTTCAATAACAGGTGAACGGATCCTCCCGGGGCGCAGCGTCCGAATTGAATTTGTGTCTTGCCGCCCGAAGCGGGGGCGGAGTTGGGGGTGCGGCAGATTGTGGCACGTGGTGTGGCCGCTACGTGACCGGCCTGCCGGCGCCCGTCGCACGTCGCACTCCGCGCCGCTCTGGACATCCATCTTCAGCGCCGCCTCCAGCACTCTTTTGTTAAACCCGGAGCACAGTTTGTCGTTCCGTGGAGTGTTATCCAGTTCAGCTCAGCTGCCACTTGTGGTCGTAATTCGGAGGTCATGGTCTCTGTCACGCTGGTGACCTTTCGGAAACAACAATCGAAATTTGGTACTAGTGCCAAACGAGCACAGCACTCCCTGCAAACTTCCTGTTTGCTACGAAAGTATAAAGAAATAATAATATCTCAACATATTTTTTAAATATTTTTGTGAAAGTATACGAAAGTAACATATGTTTTAGTTGTTACAAGTTCTCTCAAATACCAGCATGATTTCTTTCCTAGACTCGCCGCACGGAGTAGCAAGACACGAACTTTCTTGCAGTAAAATAGTATATATATTTACGCATATAAAGCTCTAAAATCTCACAATTAATTTAGTTTTGCTACTGTAATTCACAGCAACATTTATTTTCTTAATGGCCGCCTTGACTGTAAAAACCATACACTCATAAAATCGACTTTCACTGTTTCAACAGTACATATGTCAGATTTCTATAAAGTTTTGACGTGATGTATGTATGTGTGTATGAAACACTAAACAATAAATTGCTCAGGGGATTGGATATACAAGAAAGTAAAAAAGTGTTATAATTTTTTTTTACATTTTCATGTAGTAAATAACTTGAGTTCAAACTGCACAATATTTGTAAATTATTTCCGTCGTCCACGAGAGCACAATAAAATTACATTTAATGTTTGATGGCTAAATATCAATCCTCATATTCATTATTTTTCAGATAGTAATTGTTATGACTTCTCTTTCATGCCGTGTGGTTCTTCAGTGGATACAGGAGCGAGGAAATGCTCTTCATAAACAGATATTATTCACATATTAATTTATTCTTCATCTAAAATCAAATACTAAAAATAATGTATAACCTTGTTGCTGACGTAACAGCGTCAGTTAATGACACTGGATCTCGATGTAGAAATATATTCTGATACAAAAGATTTATAAAGCTGTCATTCATCAACAGAATGACTCTTCAGAAGAGGGGGAGCCCTGGCCACTATGTAACTCTTTGTTATTCAACTGACAAACACGCTAAAAGGTTTCAATGGAACGACATTCGAACTTCAGTATACCTGCCGCTGGAGCTATGGAGAGGGGATGATGCTTGCGTCTCATTGGCAACGGTGTAATAGTTCGTGGCAGCGCCCTAGTGCCGCTGTGGCGGCTGTAGGAAACGCGGCGGCGTAACCTGGCGGATCGCTTATTTGGAAGTGCGTCCTAGCTGACAGGGGCCAATGCCGCACTAATGGCCTCAACCAATGTACAAGCTTCATCCAGATGCATGAATTTTTTACCATCCCATGCTGATCAATCTAGTTCATGCTGTTTGTCAGCAGTGACTACAGGGCACTATGACTGGCTTTCATAGCGCCCAGTTGTTTGAATTTCTGAGTCCTACACACATTAACTGGAATCATCGATGGTTAATCCATTTATTGACTGTTTTACATTCTTTGCTCTATCCATTATACATCCAGTCTTGATCTTCAGAGCCCGCATCTCGTGGTCGTGCGGTAGCGTTCTCGCTTCCCAAGCCCGGTTTCCCGGGTTCGATTCCCGGCGGGGTCAGGGATATTCTCTGCCTCGTGATGGCTGGGTGTTGTGTGCTGTCCTTAGGTTAGTTAGGTTTAAGTAGTTCTAAGTTCTAGGAGACTGATGACCATAGATGTTAAGTCCCATAGTGCTCAGAGCCATTTGAACCATTTTTTTTTATCTTGAGTGCGTACTGCTCAAACTCAAGAAATTCATTCAATTTGTCTTTCGTTAATGCAACCTATTTTTATTTACCAGTCGGATATTGTATAAGTTATTTACAGAGAAAATCGAAGTACCAAATCATTTGCGTATATCATTTCTCACACCTTGATTAAGCTATCAGTGTCAGAGCGGAACAGTTTAGATGGTTTGCTGGCAGCTTGTTTAACATATGTCCGTACATGAAGTAGAGAGAAGCATTTTCAAACTATTCAGAATAGCTATTCCTTCCGCAGCGGGTTTATCAGAGACTACTTTAAGCCTGTTAAAGTCTGTGACAAATTAATTCTCACACTCTGCATTGTGTACCATTCACACTATTATTAATCAGCTGAAAATGAAAGTATTCTCGATATCATTGGTTACACTCATACATTTTTGGTTATTAATCTCAATATTAAGCTGCATCCAGCGATCTTGTTTAAACGACCAACTTCTTGATATTTTAGGCCTATTTATAATGCACACATTGTTTCAGAGTTCTATAAGAAATTACAAACTTTTTCTTGTTATATCAGGTCTACAATAATTTACTTAGTTTCTTACTATCAGACGCCAGGCACGTTTTCTGGACATAATGGAAAATCTCAACGAGAAATTTAAACACTATCGAGATATGAGAGATCCAATTCAGAATGTATCCTGTGTAGGAATCGTCTCATACGTTTTCTTCATCGGAGTTCAACACTTTCTGGAGACAGCCATACAAATCCGGGCAGTGGGAAGTTCTGCAACATCGCCTAGATGTAAAGGCTATTTGCTCAAGATATATAACGTAAGATAGATCAACTTCGTCACCATAACTATGAAACTTTTGTCGGCAACAGTACGTCTGCAAGAACAATGGATAACAGCATTTCTAACACCTCGCTAAACAAATTGGAGTTACTCAGTATTAGTAATAAGCTACAATCATACTTTAGTAATTTTCAGCACAGCATCGCATACGAATCCAGGTGGTGTGATATAATGAGTTGGATTATGCTCTTGTGTTTGAAGATAATGACCACAGTATTTTGGAACACATCGGCAAGAAGTACTACGCGAATTTTCAAAAAGAAATCAGAGTAGCCTCCAAGTGTTTTACACTTCAGTTACATTCTATACGCTGAAAGCTCTTTGGCACTCACTTTGTTTCATCATTTTTCTTTCAATAAACTTTCAAACTTTTCGATTGTGCATACATGACGTTCCAGTAAAAACGATACATTGCTCACGTATTCATACAGAAAAATTCCCAGATGATTAACTAATCATCAGAAAAATATATTGTCATAATCATGAGTAAATCTGAGTTCAGGTATGATGCACGCTTTTCACGTGAACACCTCAAAAAATTCAGCAAATCGTCTCTCTCTTTGCAACACTGCTGTACTCTTTACGATGAGTTATGTTTCTCCATACTAGACAACAGCAGAGAAAGATGAATAGAGTTTCGTTTCAGTTGTTCCTCGTTACCTGTCATCATTTATCCGCATATGTTCGCGATTGACAAACTGTCACAGGAATTGATCAGATTGTGGAGTGTGACTGGCAGTGTGTAGTGAGGTGTGTAGTTCACGTTGCAGCAGACGTGCTGAGTGCCTCGATATGCACCGTTGTAATGCCAGTGGACTCTTCTTAATATCTCCCTCATTAAACGGTTCCCGTTAAATATGAGAAACCTCCGATGACCTAAATGGTAAATCTTCTTTGGCGCTTGGTCTCATCTTTTTCTTGTGCAACAACAATCATTCACTCTCTCAGTGATTGTATTCAGTTTCTCGATGAACCATTTGATGCAACCACTGCCTCTGTACAACTTAAAACTCACTATATTCCTGGACATAGCCACAGGATATGTAGTAATATACGCTCAATGGTATATGCAGATGTACCAGATCGGAATTTGAACCACAGTCCGTGCGACGGCAGCACGTACCAACCGGTTTTAACACGCATTCCGTATCAACATAAACGAAAAATAGAAACTTTTGATTGTTGATAAATTTTGCAAATTCTGTCAACACGTTCTAGCCACTAGGCACGACATCGTGGCACGGTTTAAACAGTGCGTGGTCAACTAATGTGTCTTATAATTTGTTTTTGGAGTGAAGATTGCATAGAGCGTAATGACATACCACAGTTCAGTGGTAATGACCAGTAAAGCTACTATGAGGTAGCACGGAAAGGTTTTTTTTAAGCAATAAAAATGACACATCCCTGTATTAGCAGCCTGCAACGTGTTGGATTTATGTGTTTCTCACGACGGTATTTTGTAATATATAATGGCACAAGTCGAAATTCTTTGTCTTATTTCTTGTCACCTAAGACCAAGAACTCATAATCAAATATTGTATGTCATACACGTTAACAGAGCTGCTCTTATTCCGCTTTCTGCACATGTGAACACCTTTCACTCCTGCAAGAAACAGTACGTTTACACATTTTAATTTGTTTCAATGCAGAATATATTTAGGCAATAATTTGTAGGCTGACGACATGTACAGGAATTGTCTATGAAGTTCAGCCTACCGAGAGACTTGTCCATCGACAGTCTTTATCGACCGCTACTCGCAGAATAGATAGTATATGACAGCCAGTGCAATCCTTCACCCACTGCTCCAGTTTGGTATTATATGGCAGCCATTTGCAAATTCTGCAAAAAAGCATCTTTGAGTTACAGCTAGTGGGCGAATTTGGGTAGGACACAGTAAGGGCATTGTATGTATGGCGATGCCTAATTAGAAAGGAAACTGTCAAAAGGTATGCAGTACAGAAACAGAAACATGTATAAAAAATATCTGAATGATAGACTGTAGGAACAAAGAAAAGAGTAGATGAGGCTTTGTGAAAAACTAATACGCCGTAGATCCGCCTCAGTTGCGAAAAGTTACTGGTCTTTACCCAGGTTTCAGCTAGAGTAATCTAGCCTTCTTCAGAAGCATAAAATTAACTAATACTTGCGAGAATAAGCACGGTCAAACATAAACATCGCATTTAGTTTTCCACATTTCAAGGAACAGGATGTCGACGTAACGCCTGCTTCTAGATACGCATAATAAAGGAAACTCAGTCTCAAACGTACGTGTTGTTCCTCCATATTTCAATCACTATGAAACAAATTTGCCACTTCAGGTGAACTCAGATGCAGGTATATTCGTATTTTAAATAAAATTCGCCTTTTTCTTTTTTCAATGAATTTTATTTGTTCCAGACACGTTTCACTTTTTACCTTAAGGCATCTTCGGTGGACTCTAGAAAGGTACAGTTCTGTTCTGATACGCCATATTCTTAGATTATAAAACAGTTCACGTCTTGTTTCTTACATATTTAGGTGATTATTTACATATTTTCGAGATTTTGGTTGGCATCTGGTTTCATCTCATCTGATCGCATGATGAAAGTCGCACTATTACTGAACTTATGAAATATAGACACATTTACCTGTTTCAAACTTTTTTATTCAGAATATTTATGTTTTTAGCTCTAATTGATGTGGAGCACTATTAGTCTTCTGTTAATGTCTGTAGATACTGTACCGCAGACTGTTTTTTAAAGTCTTAACTGTAAATTAAAGTTAACTACTGTGTGTTCACTTTTTGTCTCTTCGTGTTTGGTTTGTTTACGTACATGTTACCAACCTAAGGAAGTTTTCTGTTCGCTTTATCTCTCTCTACCTCCCTCCCTCTCTCTCACACACTCTCTTTCTCTCTCTCTCTCTCTCTCTCTCTCTCTCTCTGCTTGCGTGTGTGGATGTGCGTGTGTATGAGGGAGAGAAAGAGTGTGTAAATGTACCAGTATGTACCCATTATTTGCGTGCGTGTGTGTGTGTCTGTGTGTGTGTGTGTGTGTGTTTGTGTGTGTGTGTGTGTGTCTGTGTGTGTGTGTATATGTGTGTGTGTAGGGGTGTTTGAGTGAGAGAGAGAGAGAGAGAGAGAAAGGGAGAGAGACTAAGAGGAAGAGACAATACATACCGGGTGATAAAAAAGTGAGTATAAATTTGAAAACGGAATAAATCACAGAATAATGTAGATAGAGAGGTACAAATTGAGACACATCCTTGGAATGACATGGGGTTTTATAAGAACCAAAAAAATACAAAAGTTCAAAAAATGTCCGACAGATGAAGCTTCATTTGATCAGAATAGCTATAATTAGCATAACAAACTAAGACAAAGCAAAGAAAATGTTCTTTACAGGAAATGCTCAATATGTCCACCATCATTCCACAACAATAGCTGTAGTCGAGGACTATTGTAGTGAACAGCGCTGTAAAGCATGTCCGGAGTTATGGTGAGGCATTGGCGTCGGATGTTGTCATTCAGCATCCCTAGAGATGTTGGTCGATCACGATACACTTGCGCCTTCAGGTAACCCCAAAGCCAATAATAGCACGGACTGAGGTCTGGGGACCTGGGAGGCCAAGAATGACGAAAGTGGCGGTTGAGCACACGATCGTCACCAAACGACGCTCATCTGTCGGACATTTTGTGAAATTTGTTTTTGTTTCTGGTTCTAATAAAACCCCATGTCATTCCAAGCACGTGTGTCAATTTTTACCTCTCTATCTACATTTTTCCGTGGTTTATTAAGTTTTCAAATTTATACTGACTTTTTGATCACCCGGCATATGATTCTATTTGTGGGTCTATTTGGATGTGTCGGTGGTTATTCAGGGTGAGCTATGGAAAGTTGAGTATGAATGTAACAGCTGTCAGAGAGTGACATTTTTCTTTTCAAAGACAGCCTTGTCTAGTGACAAGCAACAAACAATGGTTTGTTAAAATTCCGCTGCCCTTGTTGTGCCGTGCGCCCGTGTTTACTTTGGCGTAATTCTCGCGTATTTGGCACCCCTATGGCCGCAAGAGCGCATGGAGCACTACTGTCGTCGGTAGAGGTAAGGTCGGAGGAGCAGATAGTTGAGGTCTGCGGCGAGCTGGAGAAGAGAGGAGTCTTGTCACGGACGGCGCAGCTGTGAGGCAGCTTGTTGTAGCCAAGCGGCTGCCGCCGTCCGTTGGCAAGAATGGTGCCTTTGCTCCCTGCGGGTTTGGCGTGGCCGAGTGTCGGTAGCAGCCGTGAACATGGCTCGTTAAAAGCAACTTCGGCAGGTCGCACAGTATCCGGCGTGTCCTCTGCTATTGAAGTTGCAAGTAGTTTGTATCCATTGTGGTGCCGGGTAGAGACCGTTGTGACCTTTGCAAGTATTGGACGCAGTGGCTTCTGCTGGATGATACCCGTGGGTTTTCGACTACGAATAATCTTTGCTACATCCTTCTATCGGCGCTCTCTAAGCCAGCGTTTGTCGATGGGCGCTGAATTTTACGAGAAATCACTGTGAGCATCCGATTAGTGTGTGCGTGACTTCGTGTCTTGTGGTGGCTATTTTGACTCCGTATCCTCGTTGCCAGTTGTTGTGTTTATAAATGTGTTATTTATGAAGGTTTTGCCTGGTGCTACATGAGTCCTGTCCTGTCAATGTGTGTGGGCTTCAGGCTGTCACTGTTCCAAACTGATTTTGGAATCTAAGGATACAGAATGCAGACGTAATTCTTTTGATTTACGAATTGTACTTTACAGTCAGTGAAAACTGTTGAATCGAGCAGTATTATTTCTGAGGCGTCTCTATAGTTACTTGTTGGCTAGTATTACGACTTTGAGCTAAGTACTAAATTGTTTGCGTCTACAAAAAGAACTAAAGAGGAATTTCTGCATTTGTAGTACGTTAATTTTTACAAAATAATTAACGAGTTGTCTCTGTGTAACAGGACAGTTGATTGTATCTCTTGTTAACTGTGATCTTGTTAAAGATGCCTGAGTATGATTTATCTTTTTAATGAAGGTTCCTAGTACTGTGGAAGCGAAAATGGAGTATTTATAATTACTGGCAATAGCCGATGATTGATATTTGTGACATAATCATTTGATCATACGTTTTGTTGTTTGCAATGTAAATGTATTTGTTTACTTCATGTAATATTCTTTACAAAAAGGAAGTCATTTTATACTGTTGCCCCTTCGAGTAGTTTGATATTGTAATTTCGCCTATTCAGATAATGTTGTTCTTGAATGTTTGCTTTTCAAAATAAATTCATTAGTGTTTTTAGAAACTTTAATAAATTTACACTACTGCACATTAAAATTGCTACACCAATAATAAATGCAGATGATAAACGGATATTCATTGGACAAATATATTATACTAGAACTAACATGTGATTGAATTTTCACGCAATTTGGGTTCTTAGATCCTGAGAAATCAGTACCCAGAACAACCACCTCTGGCCGTAATAACGGCCTTGATACACCTGGGCATTGAATCAAACAGAGCTTTGATGGCGTGTACAGGTACAGCTTCAACACGATACCACAGTTCATCAAGAGTAGTGACTGGCGTATATTGACGAGCCAGTTACTCGGTCACCATTGACTAGACGTTTCCAATTGGTGAGAGACCTGGAGAATGTGCTGGCCAGGGCAGTAGTCGAACATTTTCTGTATCCAGAAAGGCCCCTACAGGACCTGCAACATGCGGTCGTACATTATCCTGCTTAAATGTAGGGTTTCTCAGGTATCGAATGAAGGATAGAGCCACGGGTCGTAACACATCTGAAATGTAACGTCCACTGCTCAAAGTGCCGTCAATGCGAACAAGAGGTACCGAGGCGTGTAACCAATCGCACCCCATACCATCACGCCGGGTGATACGTCAGTATGACGATGACGAATACACACTTCCAATGTGCGTTCACCGCGATATCGCCAAACACGGATGCGACCATCATGATGCTGTAAACAGAACCTGGCTTCATCCGAAAGAATGACGTTTTGCCATTCGTGCACCCAGGTTCGTCGTTGAGTACACCATCGCACGCGCTGCTGTCTGTGATGCAGCGTCAAGGGTAACCGCAGCCATGGTCTGCGAGCTGTTTGTCCATGGTGCTGCAAACGTCGTCGAACTGTTCGTGCAGATGGTTGTTGCCTTGCAAACGTTCCCATGTGTTGACTCAGCGATCGAGACGTGGCTGCACGATCCGCTACAGCCATGCGGATAAGATGCCTGTCATCTTGACTGCTAGTGATACGAAGCCGTTTGGATACAGCACGGCGTTCCGTATTACTCTCCTGAACCCACCGATTCCATATTGTGCTAACAGTCTTTGGATCTCGACCAACGCGAGCAGCAATGTCGCGATTCGATAAACCGCAGTCGCGATAGGCTACAATCCGACCTTTATCAAAGTCGGAAACGTGATGGTACGCATTTCTCCTCCTTACACGACGCATCACAACAACGTTTCACCAGGCCACGCCGGTCAACTGCTGTTTGTGTATGAGAAATCGGTTTCGCTCACGTCAGCACGTTGTAGTGTCGCCACCGGCGCCAACCATGTGTGAATGCTCTGAAAAGCTAATCATTTGCATATCACAGCATCTTCTTCCTGTCGGTTAAATTTCGCGTCTGTTGCACGTCATCTTCGTGCTGTAGCAATTTTAATGGCCAGTAGTGTATTATGGCTCAATACTTTTCCGCTCAGCATGAACTCCCTACCGCATTTCAGTTGTGTATTACATTGCCGGGCTAACAGCTAGCTGGAGGAAGTATTGCACTGGCGAGATTTGTTAAGGTGGAACTGAAGTGCTTAATGTTTTCTGTCCTTACTTTTCTGGGTCACGGAAGACGTTTCTGGAGACTGGATTTCGAGGATGAGTAGGTATTATTCGTATGTTATGCTGTCTCGTCTAGATTCATTTAAATCTTGCCTGAGACTGACAAGGGTATGTTGTACCGACCCTTTCCGTTATTTAAATGGCCTGTGAGAAAATTCCGACGTTTTCTGCTTTTGTTTCGTCGCCATAACGAGTCGGGTGTGGCTTGTGCAGGACTCTGTGGCGGGCTCGCCGTGTATGCCGCTTGCGGGCAGGATGTCCTTACGCATGTTGGTGACGCGCTTGGCGTGGACAACGCACAGCTGTTGTCTTCGAAATGGCCGACGTGGAAGGCCACGTTGTCTTCCTGCAACGCCATGACGGCGGAGCTCTGGAAGCGCAGGTCGGTCTTGAACTCTTGGGTGATCTCGCGCACTAGGCACTGGAAGGGCGGTTTGCGGATGAGCAGCTCGGTGCTCTTTTGGTAGCAACAGATTTCTCGCAGGGCTACGGTTGCCGCCGTGTGGTGGTGGGGTTTTTTGACTACGCCTGCGGCGGGCGCGGTCTTCCTCACCGCCTTGATGGCGAACTGTTTGCGCGGCGCCTTTTCGCAGGCAGACTTGCGGGTCGTTTGCTTCGTGTGAGCTGTGACAGCGAGAAGGTAGCAGAGAGGCGGAGCGACTTGAAAATTTGATTCGATCCCGTGTCTTACACGGTCTGTGTGAATGAAATTCCCACTTGTTCCATTTTTTAAATGGTCTGTGTTAACGAATCTCCCACCGGTTCCGTTCTGTAGACGGTCGTGTAAAGGAAATGTCGACTTTTCCGTTTTTTAAACAGTCTGACTGAATAAAATTCCGATTCGTTCCTTTTTACAGAGAGTCTGTGTGAATAAAATTCCGAGCCATTGCTGTTTCTGAACGGTCTATTTGAGTACCATCGCTTAAATTTCGATAACCGTATTTCTAAAATGTTTCAAATGGCTCTAAGCACTATTGGACTTCAAAGCTGAGGTCATCAGTCCCTTAAACTTAGAACTACTTAAACGTAATTAACCGAAGGACATCACACACATCCATGCCCGAGGCAGGATTCGAACCTGCGACCGTAGCAGTCGCGTGGTTCGATTTGAAGCGCCTAGAACCGCTCGGCCACCGGCGCGGCCCGTATTTCGACTTGACGTCATCTACCACATGTGAGGAGTTCCGTATTGTGGCATAAATTGAGACATTTGCCAATGATCGTTTCAGATTTGATTAATAACTGTGGCTGTCAACATGATTTTCTGTTCTAATGAATCAAAAATTAGTTTTAAGAGTGAGTGTTGACATCTCGACAAAATATCCACAGGAATCGTTTTGCCGCATTAAAGGCAAGCTGAAGCGAAGTCTGTTGGGACAGCTACTCTGAAAGAAGACAAACCAATACCAAGGAGATGAACCCAAAGAAGACTATGTATTCACGAAAGCAGAAGATGGAAACTTCGAATAGTTATTCCATAAGAAAACAGGTCACGACGAAAGAAATGAGGGCAAAGAAAACGATGTTCTTATGAAAGTAGAAGGCAGAGCCGCTGGAGAAGAAGAAGATGGCAACGAAGAAGAAAAAGACGAAGAAGAAGATCATGACTGCGGCCGTGATGAAGATGACGATGAAGAGCTATGAAAGGAAATTATAGGAGAGAAACGAAGCAAACTGGTAGTAACATATTTAGTAAACCAGCAGACGAACGTGTGATGCTGTATACGCCATCAGATTTGAACTGGTAGCAAAAGAGTGGATGACTGTTGTTTCACAGGTAACTGTTGATAGAAATGATTGTGTAATATAGTTTGGAACGAGGGGTTATATAATCTAAAGTAGAAAATGAAACCTCCTAATACGAGTTACAAAAGCTACAGGATTTTTATTCAGCAAATCGTACTATTCCAAAGTGTTTAGCTGGTGTTAGGTTAGGTAGTTCTATAGCATTTCATATTCAAACTGCACTCTTTTTCTTAGTCATTACTCAAGTGACTGAAACATGCGTTAAACGTTTGTGATTGTATTCTATACTGCGACTACAATCAGCACAATCTTACTTTGTGCCCTTTCTTCCCGAAAAAAATACTATCAGCTAAACAAATCGGTCGTCAGTCCTGAAGAGAGACTAATTGAAAACTTATCAGGTGACTTCGCAATTGCGAATATGGACTACCATCAGCTATAGATTGGAATGATGACAATGAAAATTTGTTCAGGACCGGGACTCGAACCCGGATCGCGAGTGGTCGCCTTACCATTTTTTTAATTTCATTTCGTTGTATATTGTTGGTTGAATTTGTTCAAGATGGACATTCGATGACACCTGTTTAGTTTCTTCGTTGATCCAGTCACTCAGTTTTTTGTACCATTTGGTTAGCAATGCACGACTCACGGCCAGACCCAATCTTCCATATGTCGTCAACCATGCGTCTACGATCTGTACTCACACATCCACTATGTGCGAATCTGAAAACCGTTTTCCTATTTGCAGCAAAAATCGTTAACAGAATTTTTCTTGCAATTTTTATATCTTTATTTAAATATCTACTTTTGCATTAATATTACTAGGCCTATACAAAGAGTAATGATACAAGTTGTTAACCGTTCTGCCTTGTGTTAGTCTTGCAAGGACCTAATTGCCAAATTAACCATGAAATTTGGATGTTGATGTTCTGAAACTAAATAAGAGTGATTAAGAAATTAACTAATCAGTTTTCATTATCACTTCTATTAAGTAACATTAACTTTACTGCCAAAATATATGTATCGTAAGTAATTATTTTTCAGTCAACAATTTGACCTAGGAAAATAAGACGGGAGAATATAAGCTTTCAAGTAATAGATAGTTATGGGTCTCTCCAGTATATTGTTCGTTCCTAAATAAGAACAACCTTCTTCAAAGTAACTGATACTCTTTTTCTACATCTACATCTACATGGATACTCTGCAAACCACTTTTAAGTCCCTGGCAGAGGGTTCATCGAACCACCTTCACAATTCTCTATTAATCCAATCTCGTACAGCGCGTGGAAAGGACGAACATCTATATCATCCGTACGAGCTCTGATTTCCCTTATTTTATCGTGGTGATCGTTTCTTCCTTTGTAGGTTGGTGTCAACCTAATATTTTCGCATTCGGAGGAGAAAGGTGGTGACTGCAATTTCGTGAGAAGATTCCGTGGCAATGAAAAATGCCTTTCTTTTAATGATGTCCAGCCCAAATCCGGTATCATTTCAGTGACATTCTCTCACATATTTCGCCATAACACAAAACGTGCTGCCCTTCTTTGAACTTTTTCTATGTACCCCGTCAGTCCTATCTGGTAAGGAACCCACAACGCGCAGCAGTATTCGAAAAGAGGACGGACAAGCGTAGTGTAGGCAGTCTCCTTAGTAGATCTGTTACGTTTTCTAAATGTCCTGCCAATAAAACGCAGTCTTTATTTAGCCCTCCTCACAATATTTCCTATGTGTGCCTTCCAGTTTAAGTTGTTCGTAACTGTAATACCTAGGTATTTAGTTGAATTTACGGCTTTGAGGTTAGACCGATTTATCGTGTAACCGAAGTTTAACGAATTCCTTTTAGCATTCATGTGGATGACCACACACTTTTCGTTATTTAGGGTCAACTGCCAATTTTCGCACCATTTTGATACCTTTTTTAAATAATATTGCAATTTGTTTTGATCTTCTGATGGCTTTAGTTGTCGATAAATGACAGCGTCATCTGTAAACAACTTAAAACGACTGCTCAGATTGTCTCCCAAATAGTTTACACAGATAAGGAACAGCAAAGGGCCAATAACACTACCTTGAGGAACGCCAGAAATTACTTCTGTTTTACTCGATGACTTTCCGTCAGTTACTACGAACTGTGACCTCTCCGACAGAAAATCACAAATCCAGTCACATAACTGAGACGATATTCCAGAACGCGAAATCCAGAATAATGGCTAAAATTTACAGACGCGCGAAATTTGGCACGGAATTCAATGCGAGATGCCTTTAATAGGTTCCACAACGAAACATTGTCTCGAAATTTGGTAGAAAATCCGAAGACGTTATGGTCGTATGTAAAGTACACAAGCGGCAAGACGCAGTCAATACCTGCGCTGCGCAGTACCGATGGTACTCTTACCGACGACTGTGCCGCTAAAGCGGAGTCATTGAACGCAGTTTTCCGAAATTGCTTCACCAGAGAAGACGAATGGAATATTCCAGAATTTGAAACACGAACAGCTGCTAGCATGCGTTTCTTAGAAGTAGATACCTTAGGGGTTGCGAAGCAACTAAAATCCCCTGATACGGGCAAGTCTTCAGGTCCAGATTGTATACCGATTAGATTCCTTTTAGATTACGCTGATACAAAGCTCCCTACTTAGCAATCATTTACAACCGCTCGCTCACCGATAGATCTGTACCTACAGATTGGAAAATGTGGCAGGTCGCACCAGTGTTTAAGAAGGGTAGTAGGAGTAATCCATCGAAGTACACACCTATATCATTGACTTCGGTTTGCAGTAGGGTTTTGGAGCATATACTGTATTCAAACATTATGAATCACCTCGAAGGGAACGATCTACTGATACGTAATCAGCATGGTTTCAGAAAACATCGTTCTTGTGCAACGAAGCTAGCTCTTTATACGCACGAAGTAATGGCCGCTATCGACAGGGGATCTCAAGTTGATTCCGTATTTCTAGTTTTCCGGAAAGCTTTTGAGACCGTTCCTCACAAGCGACTTCTAATCAAGCTGCGGGCCTATGGGGTATAGTCTCAGTTGTGCGACTAGATTCGAGATTTCCTGTGAGGAAGGTCGCAGTTCGTAGTAATAGACGGCAAATCATCGAGTAAAACTGAAGTGATATCAGGTGTTCCCCAGGGAAGCGTCCTGGGACCTCTGCTGTTCCTGATCTGTGTAAATGACCTGGGTGACAATCTGAGCAGCTCCCTTAGGTTGTTCGCAGATGATGCTGTAATTAACCGCCTAGTAAGGTCATCCGAAGACCAGTATCAGTTGCAAAGCGATTTAGAAAATATTGCTGTATGGTGTGGCAGGTGGCAGTTGACACTAAATAACGAGAAGTGTGAGGTGATCCATATGAGTTCCAAAAGAAATCCGTTAGAATTCGATTACTCGATAAATAGTACAATTCACAAGGCTGTCAATTCAACTAAATACCTGGGTGTTAAAATTACGAACAACTTCAGTTGGAAAGACCACATAGATAATATTGTGGGGAAGGCGTGCCAAAGGTCGCGTTTCATTGGCAGGACACTTAGAAGATGCAACAAGTCCACTAAAGAGACAGCTTACACTACACTCGTTCGTCCTCTGTTAGAATATTGCTGCTGGATGTGGGATCCTTACCAGGTGGGATTGACGGAGGACATCGAAAGGGTGCAAAAAACGGCAGCTCGTTTTGTATTATCACGTAATAGGGGAGAGAGTGTGGCAGATATGATACGCGAGTTGGGATGGAAGTCATTAAAGTAAAGACTTTTTTTGTCGCGGCGAGATCTATTTACGAAATTTCAGTCACCAACTTTCTCTTCCGAATGCGAAAATATTTTGTTGAGCCCAACCTACATAGGTAGGACTGATCATCAAAATAAAATAAGAGAAATCAGAGCTCCAACAGAAAGGTTTAGGTGTTCGTTTTTTCCGCGCATTGTTCGGGAGTGGAATGGTAGAGAGATAGTATGATTGTGGTTCGATGAACCCTCTGCCAAGCACTTGATTGTGAATTGCAGAGTAATCATGTAGATTTAGATGTAGACGAAGCACGCAATTTCACTACAAGCCGCTATTGTGGTACAGTGTCAAAAGCCTTTCGGAAATCCAGGAATACGAAATCGATTTGAAATCCCTTGTCAATAGCACTCAACACTTCATGTGAATAAAGAGCTGGTTGTGTTTCACAGGAAAGATGTTTTTTAAACCCATGTTGACTGTGTGTATCAATAGACAATTTTCTTCGAGGTAATTCATAATGTTTAAACACAAGATGCGTTCCAAAATCCTGCTGCATATCGACGTTAACGATATCGGCCTGTAATTTAGTGGATTACTCCTACTACCTTTCTTGAATATTGGTGTGACCTGTGCTACTTTCCAGTCTTTGGGTACGGATCTTTCGTCGAGCGAACGGTTGTATATGATTGTTAAGTATGGAGCTAATGCATCAGCATACTCCGAAAGGAACCTAATTGGACCAGAAGACTTGCTTTCATTAAGTGAATTAAGTTGCTTTACTACTCCGAGGATATATACTTGAACGTTACTCATGTTGGCCGCTGTTCTCGATTCGAATTCTGGAATATTCACTTTGTCTTCTTCTGTGAAATAAATAAGAACGTTCTTGCCTTTTAACTGATGCACAGCTATGTAAACGGTGAGCAGTTGTTATTTTATTGTGTCTTTATGTCTCATGTTTAATCATTTTCCCACTACACCCCTTTTTCACCTCTCGATTCCAATGCTCGCTAGACTTACAGTGTGAAAAACTTCAAGATATATTTTCGATAAGGAAATCTTGTATCCGAGGCAACTGAATGACTAACACGAGTTACCACTGTAAATGTAGCAAACTAACGTCTTCATTCAACCTTGCACTATATTTTTATTGAACAAAATTAAGTGCTTATTGAGAACAGCCCCTGTCGACTGCTCTGCATAGCTGTCTAGGTACGACTGACTTGCACTGATTGCGGTTGTCAGTTTGCTTTACGTGCCAAGGCAAGGAAAAAAAGTAGTAAATCCACTGCTTTTGTGGTTGAAGAATATTCGTAAATTTATTAGAAAGGTATTTTCTCAGAATAAATATCAGTTGTTTAAAACACTAATAACGAAAATAACTTTATGACAACGGAGTTTCAATAAAAAATTATTGCCTATGTATTGCATAATTATCAATAGTTAATCTTCGGTGTCATAGACACTGCACACAAAATGTACTTCAAGAAAAAAATAGACGCAGAACGAAGGAAAGATCCGAATGGAACGGAAATCGGTAATATGACTTACTAGGCCAGCTCACAAAATTCCGGAACTTCGTACAGAAAATTTTTCTACGCTTACCTTTTACTTACTGTGCAAGATTCGAAACACTCTCATCCACAATTGATGCACCGTCCCAAACACCATTTCCACTTCCGGAACCAGTCTTGGTTCGCCTCTTGCCGGATGGCTCGAAACGGCTTTTGCGATTTTTTTTTATCTCGTCTGTCGTTGAAAATCTTTGCTTTCATTTTACTGTTTGGTTTTGGAACAATTCACTGTAGTGCTGTTTGTGGGTTTTAGTTAGATATTCCATCATACTTCTGAGGTCTGTTTTTTTTTCTCTGAATAGATTCCTTTTGGAACGGCGACCTCAATGAACGCCTTCAATTCGCCACGATTTTACAACACTCTTATCATTACCCATCCCCCTGTTCATCAAATGTCTTTTTTATCTGAACTGCCACAGGTGTGGAGGTATAACCCATGAGGCAGAATTATGTTAACGTTAGTTGTGTTCATGACCATATCAGCTGCTTGTTCAAAGTCCATGAATTAACTGTCTTTTATCTGAATAACTTTAAATGGTTGCTTGCTGCGAGCTGTTTTGCTATGGTGTTTATTACATTATCAGGAACAAAATGCTTCCTCACCTTTGTACATGCTTTCTTTTACAGTAACCAGTTTTTCTGTTACTTCATTTTCCTTAATTATTCTTATTGTTTTCGCTATCCATTGCACCGTCAGCGAGGACTTGCTAGTGACAGGCTGCAATGCGGCAGGAGCGAACACAGTTCTAAAATCTTGATGTCCAATTTCGCCAACTTGTGAAACACCAATTATTACGAACAGTTCGTAGAAGCTACGTCTCGAATCATCTGCTGACTTTCACAGCACCTCTATCAGACATTGTTGGAGGTAGCCATTTTAGTATGTAATAGCCCTGTTCACAAATCAGCTAACGAAATAGAAAACTCAAAGTATGCAAAACTGGAATTTACCTTTTCAGCATGGTAGCCCTTCAATCGAGCAAGGGCTAAACTGTGTCCCGGACGTTGTGTTTCACGGGTATCACGCAACGAGAGATCACTGTAGAACCATTTTGCAACGAACGAACATGGTACTTTTAAATTTTAAATGTGCTCTCATAACAATCAGAAATTGCAGGCCAGGGTACAATAAAGATAGGAAGCGAATCTGTACTATTTCATACCCACACAGATCTATGTGTTGGCTCGATCACCTGCTACAGAGATTAGTCTCAGGAAAAGAAAAAACACTACACGGGTGACAAACGTAATCTACTCAAATCTATTTAAAAGGTGAAGTGAAAAGTAAAAGGCTTTTTTCAAAAAGTATCGTCTAGTACATTAAGCATGAAGCAGAAAAATATTGCTAGTGATAGTCTCATTCATAAACTGAAAACCTGTTAACAGTTTACCGGTATAAAAATGTATGAAGGCTGAATAAAACTGGTAAAAAAGCAAAAAATATCAGGAATGCGTCATTGAGAATTTTACATTGATATTCCAACTGCAAAACCATCGGAAATCGCTCCGCAGCTGTGTCCTGATCCAGGAGACGAAAGCCTGGTATGGCGGAAATCACCCAAAGTTATAATAGTGTCTGCTTTCATGTCACTCAAGCCACTGTTTATAGTCAAGCCTACTCTTCATTCTGTTTGTTCACACTCTCTGATGTTCGTGGTGACTCACAAAGGACGAAACCTCTTTAGTAAATCCCGGATGACATGCAAGGTACTACAGAAAACTTACGGGGAAAATTGACTTCAAATGTAATTCCACTACATATGCGTAGATAACAGAGTTTTTAGTTTATTACTTATAACTTTTCACCTTAGAGATTGTGACTGTACCCAACGGTTACTGCAGACAGTAGTTCCTCTTTCAAACAGAAGGCCAAAAGAGCAAACCAGCTCCTCGGATTTTAGATACTAGGGCTATGCACGGCTCTGTTTATCAGAGAACACCATATGGCTGTGATCCTACAGTCAAATAGTCTATGCATTGGCTAGAATTGCAATTTACTAAAATACACAGAAAGTGTTTTATTCTAATGTCTGTAAATAATGAAGACCACAGAGAATTGTGTTAAATAATGGTTAATCAAGAGAGGAATCTCAAGTAAACGAGAAGTGATCCTACGTTTTTCATTTAAAATAGAGAAAAATGATTCAGATGGTTCTGAGCACTATGGGACTTAACTTCTGAGGTCATCAGCCCCCTAGAACTTAGAGCTACTTAAACCTAACTAACCTAAGGACATCACACACATCCATGCCAGCGGCAGGATTCGAACCTGTAGCACCTAGAACCGCTTGGCCACCCCGGCCGGCCAAAATAGAGACAGAAAATATCCTAATCAAATACAGTAAAATAGTGTTGAGATCATAATGAGAATGGTAGCAAAATCCCTAAACTAATAGTCGTCAAAGACTTGCGAAAATTAATTTCATGCTCACAACACACCAAAGATTCTGCAGCTCAAAATAGTTGAGAGTTCAACATTATGATTCACAAATTGACAAACATGATACAGCGAATAATAACACATACTCTGTCTGTTCTCAGTTCCGTAAATCAAGCGGTAAATGATAGAGTCCTATTCTGGAACACATTCAGACCTTTGGAAATATGAAGTGCCTTCAGAAGTTAAGGAATGGTAGCTGCCATTCACCACCCAAAATCAGTCACCTACATGACTGAATCACGCATGTTAGCTGAGGCAGGTCTTCCTTCTTCAAGAACTCGACATAAAGTGTCCAGCATAGCTCCCTTGAGCTCTTCACTTCAAAAGTCTCAGTCTTCAGCTGACTCCCTCAGGGTTTTGCTACCACCTGCTTTTTCATTCGCTGAAGGTCATCTCCACAAGACGTACATCGTTCTTACATGCTACAGACATTATTTGACTCATTTTGATCACTTCCGCACTAATATATTATATTTAAATAAATTTTATAGATATTTAGTTACATTGAGACCTTTTACAATAAATTATTCAATAGTTGGTTGATAAATAAATAGTACAGCATTCTTGCGCAAATGCTCTTACGTTAAATGACTACAGGTTATAGCTAAGTATTGCTTAAACAATTATCTATAACTCTTGACAGAAGCGTCTTTTTGCCCTCTTTTCACTAGTGGTGTAATCTAATACAAGCCACTGACCACTGTTAAATTACCATGACTTTAATAACACTTGCAGTCAACATTTAAATAAAGTTACTGGCAAAATTGGTAAACTGTTCATTAAATAACTAACCAAGTAAGACAACACGAAGAACGCGTTGTCCTGTCAAACACTTCCGCAATGAAAATGTATAAAACACGTCGTAAATCGGTAAATTAAACACGTACAGATGATAAGCCCCAAGTAAGATGGCTATAGCGCAACACTGTCGTCTGAGATATCGTTTGTTGAAATCGCATGAAACGCTTAAAACTAGTTAATTCAAAGGTTCATTGTGTAAATGTTTATTCACTGTAAAATATTACGTTTTGTATTTTTAAAGATCCTGAAATAGTGTTGTGCCATTGGATGCCCCTTGTTTTTCTGCGATCGCAAATGTATTCAGATTTGCTTTAGTACTTGATGTGAACCATAATATCTCAGAGTGCTGTAAGAGTACGCAGCTCGCGGTCGTGAGGTAGCGTTCTCGCTTCCCCCGCCCGGGTTCCCGGGTTCGTTTCCCGACGAGGTCAGGGATTTTCTCTGCCTCGTGATGACTGGGTGCTGTGTGCTGTCCTTAGGTTAGTTAGGTTTAAGTAGTTCTAAGTTCTAGGGGACTTATGACCATAGTTGTTAAGTCCCATAGTGCTCAGAGCCATCTGAACCATTTTTTTAGTGCTGTAAAAAGCCGTCTTTCAGTTTGTCTCAAAGCCGGGAAGAAAGCAAGCCCTCTTAAGCAATCAACGATCGTTAAATTTCCCCATTCCGGGAATTTCCCCAGATTCATTCCTTTGCTGACGTTCTTGCACATGGTTCGCCTGGAGCGGCCGCATTATGTCCTCTTCCCGTCGACTCACACCTAGCCCAGAAAGCAAATTCGCCTTACCTTGTCCCACTTCCTGATGGCTGATTAGCTAGCCTACACTTACGTAACGTTGCAAGATACGGACTTCAGTATCTCTGGGTGTGATGCGACATTCCATACTTCCAAAACTTACCCACTCCATAGCTCTCACTATAAAGTTTTGTGTTCCATTATTCTATTCTGTTCTTGTTGTGGTGGTCTTCAGTCTGAAGAGTGATCTAATGCAGCACTCCACGTTAGATCTCTGCAAGCCTATTCCTCTCTGAATAACTCCTGCAACGAACATAATCCAGAACATGCTTGCTGTAATCACACTTTGGTCGTCCGTGATGTCTCAGGATTTGTCTTAACAATTTCTTCTTTTACCCTAGTTCTATCAAAAGTTTTTCTCCCTGATTTGATTCGGTACGTCTTCATCACCTACACTCCTGGAAATTGAAATAAGAACACCATGAATTCATTGTCCCAGGAAGGGGAAACTTTATTGACACATTCCTGGGGTCAGATACATCACATGATCACACTGACAGAACCACAGGCACATAGACACAGGCAACAGAGCATGCACTATGTCGGCACTAGTACAGTGTATATCCACCTTTCGCAGCAATGCAGGCTGCTATTCTCCCATGGAGACGATCGTAGAGATGCTGGATGTAGTCCTGTGGAACGGCTTGCCATGCCATTTCCACCTGGCGCCTCAGTTGGACCAGCGTTCGTGCTGGACGTGCAGACCGCGTGAGACGACGCTTCATCCAGTCCCAAACATGCTCAATGGGGGACAGATCCGGAGATCTTGCTGGCCAGGGTAGTTGACTTACACCTTCTAGAGCACGTTGGGTGGCACGGGATACATGCGGACGTGCATTGTCCTGTTGGAACAGCAAGTTCCCTTGCCGGTCTAGGAATGGTAGAACGATGGGTTCGATGACGGTTTGGATGTACCGTGCACTATTCAGTGTCCCCTCGACGATCACCAGTGATGTACGGCCAGTGTAGGAGAAAAAAGAACACATTGACACCGGTGTGTCAGACCCACCATACTTGCTCCGGACACTGCGAGAGGGCTGTACAAGCAATGATCACACGCACGGCACAGCGGACACACCAGGAACCGCGGTGTTGGCCGTCGAATGGCGCTAGCTGCGCAGCATTTGTGCACCGCCGCCGTCAGTGTCAGCCAGTTTTGCCGTGGCATACGGAGCTCCATCGCAGTCTTTAACACTGGTAGCATGCCGCGACGGCGTGGACGTGAACCGTATGTGCAGTTGACGGACTTTGAGCGAGGGCGTATAGTGGGCATGCGGGAGGCTGGGTGGACGTACCGCCGAATTGCTCAACACGTGGGGCGTGAGGTCTCCACAGTACATTGATGTTGTCGCCAGTGGTCGGCGGAAGGTGCACGTGCCCGTCGACCTGGGACGCCTGCACGCCAAGACCGTAGGATCCTACGCAGTGCCGTAGGGGACCGCACCGCCACTTCCCAGCAAATTAGGGACACTGTTGCTCCTGGGGTATCGGCGAGGACCATTCGCAACCGTCTCCATGAAGCTGGGCTACGGTCCCGCACACCGTTAGGCCGTCTTCCGCTCACACCCCAACATCGAGCAGCCCGCCTCCAGTGGTGTCGCGACAGGCGTGATTGGAGGGACGAATGGAGACGTGTCGTCTTCAGCGATGAGAGTCGCTTCTGCCTTGGTGCCAATGATGGTCGTATGCGTGTTTGGCGCCGTGCAGGTGAGCGCCACAATCAGGACTGCATACGACCGAGGCACACAGGGCCAACACCCGGCATCATGGTGTGGGGAGCGATCTCCTATACTGGCCGTACACCACTGGTGATCGTCGAGGGGACACTGAATAGTGCACGGTACATCCAAACCGTCATTGAACCCATCGTTCTACCATTCCTAGACCGGCAAGGGAACTTGCTGTTCCAACAGGGCAATGCACGTCCGCATGTATCCCGTGCCACCCAACGTGCTCTAGAAGGTGTAAGTCAACTACCCTGGCCAGCAAGATCTCCAGATCTGTCCCCCATTGAGCATGTTTGGGACTGGATGAAGCGTCGTCTCACGCGGTCTGCACGTCTGCACGTCCAGCACGAACGCTGGTCCAACTGAGGCGCCAGGTGGAAATGGCATGGCAAGCCGTTCCACAGGACTACATCCAGCATCTCTACGATCGTCTCCATGGGAGAATAGCAGCCTGCATTGCTGCGAAAGGTGGATATACACTGTACTAGTGCCGACATTGTGCATGCTCTGTTGCCTGTGTCTATGTGCCTGTGGTTCTGTCAGTGTGATCATGTGATGTATCTGACCCCAGGAATGTGTCAATAAAGTTTCCCCTTCCTGGGACAATCAATTTCCAGGAGTGTATATGAGATATAGACATTAAAATTCTGAAAATTGTTTATTACTTCCCATCAACCCCAAAATAGTTACTACCTTTCGTTCCTTCAACACTTACAACTGCATTATGCTTTTAGCGCAAGTTTTAGATAGCATGCGTTCCCTATATTCCAGTTCTTCCGCTTTCGGAATTACATCTATGATCTCCGTTTCAGCTACCCTTTGAGTTTAAAAAATTATTTTCGTTATTTATCTTGTTAATCGACGTAAGGTGAATTACTCTTGGTTTCTGAACACAATTGATGTTTATGTGTCCTTTGTTGTCGCGTCGACCAAACAAGCCACCCCAATACATACAGGGTGAAAAGTATTTAAACCGACAAACTGTGGGAGGTTGTAGGGGACATCAAAACAAATGTTTTTCCCTAATGTCATTTTTTCCTGCGAGGATATTTAAACCAGTAGAGGAAGATTTCTCTGGCGGCATATTACTTAAACCAACAATCACTTTTCCACTTTTTTATGTCCAAGAGACAACACATTAACACAACCCAATTTCTATTACAGTAGATGTTCAGAAATGCCTTCATTGACATGTAAACAAAGGTTGCAGCATCGGATCATGTTCTGTCTGACACGGGCAAAACCCCAGGAGTATCCTGAATTGTTCCTGCTGCTGCTACTATCCGGGCAACCAGATCGTCTTCTGATACAACAGGAGTTGCGTAAACATGGTTGCTCATCTCACCCCACAAAAAAAGGCCAGAGGGGACATATCTGGGGATCGAGCAGGCCATGGTACAGGACCACTCTGCCAATCGACGTTTCTGGGAATCGTCGGTCCAGGAATCGACGCACACGACGACTGAAATGAGCCGGCGCCCCGTCATATTGGATCCACATGCGTTGTCTTGTAAGAAGCGGGACGTCTTACAACAATTCTGCGAATGCTCTGGCGAGAAAATTGTAATAATGCCTGACATTTAATGGCCTAGGTAGCAGATACGGCCCAATTAAGCAATCCCCAATAACACCGTCCCACACATTAATGAAGAACCGCACTTGATGAGCGCAGGTAACTGTGTCTTGCGGGTTATCCTCACTCCAAACATGCGAATTGTGCACGTTGAAGACTCCATCATGCCCGAACGTTGCTCCGTCGGTAAACGACACAGAGGATGGATATGTAGGATGAATTTCACACTGTTCCAGGTACCACTGCGAAAACTGTGCTCTGGGTGGATAATCAACTGGTCTCAGGTTGTGAACACGTTGTAAGTGAAATGGACGTAACAATTGCTCTCGAAGGACTGTTCTTACATTCGTCTGATTCGTCCCCATGTTACGTGAAATTGCACGAGTGCTGATTGAAGTGCTGCAAGTCAGCATCTTCAAACTGCAGCGTTCTTACCGTGCGACGGCGTCCCTGTCCAGATAATCTGCTAAATGACCCAGTCTCACGCAGACGTTGGTACACAGCAGCAAAGGTCGTATGATGCGGGATACGGCGATTAGGATATTTTTGTTGATAAATCCGCTGTGCAGCTCGTCCGTTGTGGTGCGCTACGTAGTACGTAATACTGCCTCCACCGGTTTAAATAATTCTCATAGGAAAAAAATGACATTAGGGAAAAATATTTGTTTTGATGTGCTCTACAACCACCCAGAGTTTGTCGGTTTAAATACTTTTCACCCTGTAGAATGGTACTTTTACGGTAGTAAAATTTTTCAATCAATGAACGAACGCACTTTACGTGGCACACAGTAGACGGGCAAGTGAGTGGAGTCCCAGATATGTCGTCACGAGGACAGTGCCTGCAGCGGGCCGTCTCATGTGAGCCGACAGTGCGGTGCTGCGGCAGTGTGAGGGGGCTGGGGGCGGAAGTGCAGCAGCTGATGGAACAGCCGGAGGCGGCCGCAGCGCTAATGAAGATGGATGCGGCCAGGCGCTAATTCCGCCTCCAGGAGCCGCCCTGGGCCGCTGCCGCCGCCACCGCCCCCTACCACCGCGCCCCGGGCAGTAGTACCCACTAGTAGCCTCCGGTCGCGACGTCGCACAGCGGCCTGCAGTCATGCGGCGTTCCGTCCGCAACTCCCCAGAGCTCTACTGTTACTGTACGAGCATTGCTTTTCTCACTGTAAGAGAACGAGCTCTTTCATTTCCCACTCGCATTTCTACAGAACGGGTGCGGGGCACCAAATGTTTCAGGATCTTGCCTCGTCGGTGAGAGGGAGGTTCATTTTTTCTTGATTCTTTGTATGTAATTTCAAAAAGCAAGTTACACTTGTCGTCCGACGCTAAGACGACTGCACAACAACAATGGCTCAGTGAAAGATGGGAGTACCTATTCTCGGTTTCCTGCAGACACAGCTCTGCTGCGATACGAATAACAAATACATCATAGCGCGGGAGCTAAATGGCATAGCACCTGGAAAACAGTTGAATTCGCTAGACAGTATGATTATTATTGGCAAAACATCTAAACTGCACTCATATTCAGCGCGAGGCTGTAGCAGCATGTGTCTCACATGCAATGTCGCGTCCAGCCATAGTTGAGCTGCTGGCGGGCGTTGATATATATCAACAGGGAGAGGTGAAAATGTGTGCCCCGACCGGGCACACTATAATATAATAAAATAATGGAATGGATAATAATAAAATGTTGAAATGCGTGGCTTTTTATAATGTGTTGAATAAATGAGATTAATTTTTTGGCATGAATAACGAGCACAATAAGCTGAGCTATGCCTGGAAATAAGTCTGTATTACTTCATATTATTTTGCAGGGGGAAGTAGTTTCTTTTTCCGCTGTAGATTTGTGCTTAACCTTCTTTATAATGCTACGTTTGGTCGCCGAGTTCACCTTCCAAGTCTTGACCGTGTTCCCATTGAGCTTATCGGATCTTCGTAATATTCCAAAGTACACAGGGGGGCTTCAATTCTTGTAATTATTGTACTATTTGAAATATCAACTCACACGACCTTCCTGTTAATAAAACAATACTGTATTTTCTAAACGGTGCACATATGAAATACATACTCCTCACTTATTCATAGCGACCCCAAAATGGCGGTCTACAGTTACTCATGTAAAACGGCATGCTTCTCACTCGTTCACTAGCTGAGCGCGAATCCTTCCAGCCTCCTACTTGTACAAGAAAAACTCCTTTGTTTTTTAACAACTGAAAGTCAAAAATACATGACGGTGGGCATAGCCTCTATGATGGGTTACTGCTTCATCTTCTCTCTTTGCCTTTAAAGAAAACGAAAACATAAATGAAATGCAAAAGGTTTATCAAAACACGAACCTGAGATCTCCTGCTTACATGGCAGGCGCTCTATCCAGCTGAGCCACCGAGGGCACAGAGGATAGTGCGACTGCAGGGACTATCTCGCGCACGCCTCCCGGGAGACCCATATTCTCATCTTATACGTCCACACACTACATTCGTAGTGTCCCTACCCAACACACACATTACTCGTGGAAGACACTCTTACCAAGTCCCGTAATAGTTCGGATAATATGTGTGCATCCGCACAGAAGAAGAAGGTCATGGCCGGTATCGCCAGAACTGTATACTAATATGGATATTGTGTCTGTTCATTCGGATATGTCCGAAAGAACAGACACCAATCCATATAAGTATCTAGTCTAATGGTGTCAAAAGTTTGACGAAAGCCGCATAGATATGAGTGATGCTGATCGGCATGGGAGGTCATCAACATCCCGCATAGACGAAAATGTCCAGGGAATAAAAAAGCAGCTTAAAGGTATCTCGGTGAAGCCTTTGCTAGGCACTTAATTGAGAATTGCAGAGTAATGATGTAGATAGAGATGAAGATGGAGAACGACAAACGACTCTGTGATTGGGGTATCACCAGCAGTGGTAGTTCACTTTATATCAGACACTAAGCAAACAGCTATATCTGAATCAATTTTTTATCAGGCGCTACCGGTGTCGTCGCCTTCATCCACATCATGATGTGCATTTAAACCTTAAAACGTGGTCAGCGACATAGAGAAGAGTATACAGTAACTTAGAAATATTCCAACACCAATAAGGGGTTGTGCAGCATGAAAGTAAGTTGGATCTAGTCCAGAAGGATGATGTCTATTCAGCTGTCGCGCCAGTCACGTAAGAGCGGCGCTAGTAGCGTCACTATGGCGATACGAATCAGGTTTGCTTTAATTTCAAGCTATAACGATAGTGGCCGTTAGTTACCTTTGAGATTGGACACAGTGAGTTGATATTAGTCAAAAACACCTTTAAAGTGATAAACACGCAGTTATTAACACCTCACTGGGTTTTAGCAAGGGTGGTGTAATAGCGCTACGCAAAGCTGGACGTTCCTTCTGCGATAGTGCGGTAAGACTTGGCAGGAACGTAGACATTGCACACGGTTGCTGGCAGCAGCGGTCATGAGAATGTATTGTCGCAAGAAGACCGGGCTATAGAGCACCACGTGGCACTACCGATTGGGAAGAACATAGATTTCGGCGCATCGTACTACATTCACAGCAGGTAGCAGAGCAGCAGTTGGGACCAATGTGACACAACCAACTGTTACAAATCGGTGACTTCATGGACAGCTCCGTGCCAGACGAAGTGTAGTGTGTGTGCTCCACTCAGCCGAGACCGTCACCATTGGCGACTTCTAGAGGGCGCGGCCGGGGTGATGCCTGTTCAGTTTTCTCATCAAAGTATGTTCTGTCTCGGTGCCATCGATGGTCGTGTGTTGGTTACGATGAGGCCAGTAGAAGACCTACACCCAACCTGTCTGTGCCCTAGACACACGAAACCTTTTCCTGGAGTTACGGTCTGTGGTGCGATTTCGTATGGAGGAGTACCGTCGTGGTTACCCCACGCACCCTGTCTGCAAAACTGTACGTCAGTCTGGTGATTTGACGTAATGTGCTGCCATTCATGAACAGCATACCAGGGGGTGTTTTCCAACAGGAAAACGCTCACCCACATACCGAATGTAACACCATATCTCTAATACTCTACTGATTTATTTTGCTTTTGTTTTATTTAATGTTACTTCATTGAGCTTCTGTAAATGTGTTTGATTGAATCGATAACACAAAATCGTTTACTCCTTTCTTTGTAAAAACTTTAAGTCATGGTTTGATTCTATGCAAAGTAGTGTATCTGTCATTTAAATTCTTTGTCCCATTTGGAGAGAACAACACTTACTGTATATAATTGTAATTTCTGTGTGAATAGTTTTTTGTAGAAATGTCAATATGTGCAAATGTTCTGTTCTCTTTAATGTGTTTGGTTGCTGTTATGTAAACTGCTGATCCTCACTTAATTAGTTTGTATGTAAAAGATGTAGTGCTTCCCCTCGGGAACGGAACTGTGCAGCGCGCGCAAATTGAGGCTGGCCTAGGTAGAAAAGGTGGAACCAAGAGTAAGTCGGGGACGAGCTACCAAACTGTGAACTGCCGTTTAAAATTTGCATATTGTGCTGGTTCCGAGAGAGGCTTTTTCTGCCACTTTCCAATGCCTTTGATAAATGGATAAATAGCTGGAATGATTCTGGAATTGGTATCCATCATCGCCACCAAGAAGGGACAGAGTCCAGCAATTCTGCCTGCAAATCCACCTACCAACACGCAGTTGCCACCACATTGCGCAATCACTGTAACGTTATAGTATAATGATGTACAGTGTAGGATCAGCTTATTCGATGTGTTAGTGTGCTCAAATATAAGGTAACTTATAATTGAATTCATGTACCTACCTTGATTTTTCCCTATCACAACACCTTTCAGGTTCCTTTCCCTTTAAACTGTGATTACCGAGTGTCCTAGTTTGTGGAAAAAATGAAAGCCTCAGAACATTAAATAATGTTGTTTGATCTTTGGTATGAAGGGAGTATTCAGATTTACCGTGGATTTAATGAAATTGCAAATGTAAACTTGTGAAAGCCTCCCAGGGATGGAAACAGTCTAATTTAAAGTTTTGTTGAGTTTCAAAGTCTCCTATTTAATCATTTACTTGCAAGTAGAAGACTGTGGTAATAAAGACAATTTGCAGTTTCTTTTGAATATTAAAAGCTCTTAAAACTGAGGCTTATAAAGTTTTGCTTAGTAAATGATCACATTGCTGCCTGTAATAAGTTCTTAAAGGTGAGTCAGTTTCTTGCAATTTTGTCAACATTGTGTTTCACTGTAGTAAAAGTGGAAAACTGCAATAGTACAAAATTATATGTTCATGATTGCTAAGTGTTTGTCTCTCTTGTGTATTGGAAGTGCATATTAAAAGCATAACCGGATCCACAGTTCGTCTATTGTGCTAATGCTAGGTAACAAGTAACGGAAAGACCACTATTTACGAAACCCATAATTTCTTTCTTCAAAAGACAGTGAGAAGTAACCTGTTAGTGAATTCCATTTAACTTTCATTCTAAATAGAATAGTATTTAGTTGAGAGATATTTAACCTGTGACCAGTCCATAAAAATGCAGTGAACTGCATTTATAATTTTATGTCAGCTAGGCAAATATTTGAACAATAATACTGAACCTATGTTCAATTAATGATTCTGCAGTGAATCGTAATAATAACGTTATAAAGACCATTCAGTTTGAATAAGCACTGAAAGTAATAGTGTGTTTCGTTATTTGTTACATTTATGCAAATAGTTTGTGCTACTCTAGCTGTTAGTTTCAATATTACCGTAAACATAGGTATGTGTCAAAGTTCATTGCACTCGCGTGCGGCAAAGTATAGGTTGTGTTTGTCCGTTGAAGTTACTCATACCTACTTTCTTAAACAAGAACCTTAATCTTTCTCTTGCCTAATTAGGCTGGCGACCTTTTTCCTTATTCTTTAAACAGTGTAGCTAGGTAAAACATTATTTGTGACTGACTGAACGTTTACGTAATTCTGACTTTCACTTCCGATAAGCCACCTCCGTTAGGTAAAACGCGGTCAATATAACAGATGTGAAAATTACCGAACTATCAGCTTAATAAGTCACAGCTGCAAAATACTAACACGAATTCTTTACAGACGAATGGAAAAACTAGTAGAAGCCAACCTCGGGGAAGATCAGTTTGGATTCCGTAGAAAAGGATAATGGAATGTAGTCTAATTGAGTCGGGTGATGCTGAGGGAATTAGATTAGGAAATGAGGCACTTAAAGTAGTAAAGGAGTTTTGCTATTTGGGGAGCAAAATAACTGATGATGGTCGAAGAAGAGAGGATATAAAATGTAGGCTGGCAATGGCAAGGAAAGCGTTTCTGAAGAAGAGAAATTTGTTAACATCCAGTATTGATTTAAGTGTCAGGAAGTCATTTCTGAAAGTATTCGTATGGAGTGTAGCCATGTATGGAAGTGAAACATGGACGATAAATAGTTTGGACAAGAAGAGAATAGAAGGTTTCGAAATGTGGTGCTACAGAAGAATGCTGAAGATTAGATGGGTAGATCACATAACTAATGAGGAAGTATTGAATAGGATTGGGGAGAAGAGAAGTTTGTGGCACAACTTGACCAGAAGAAGGGATCGGTTGGTAGGACATGTTCTGAGGCATCAAGGGATCACCAATTTAGTATTGGAGGGCAGCGTGGAGGGTAAAAATCGTAGAGGGAGACCAAGAGATGAATACACTAAGCAGATTCAGAAGGATGTAGGTTGCAGTAGGTACTGGGAGATGAAAAAGCTTGCACAGGATAGAGTAGCATGGAGAGCTGCATCAAACGAGTCTCAGGACTGAAGACCACAACAACAACAATAACAAAATTCCTCTCGGAGGGTAACACTGCTCTGTTGTGTTATGCCATAATTTTTTTAACAAGATAGCTTTTATTTCACAACCTGCCTCCAGCTTTAGGGTTATGGTACAGCAGTAGCAGACGGTAGTGCTATACGCTGTTCTAGACGAACATGATCTACTGACTGTTGTCGACACTTTGCCTTGGCGTGCTCCATCACCAGACCCGTCGCCGATCCAACACGTGTGAAACATCATCGGGAGACAACTCCAGCATCATCCACAAACAGTATAAACCCTCCATGTATTGACTGACGAAGTACAACAGGTATGGAGCTCCATCCCACAAACTGACATCCGGCACCTGTGCTACTCAGTGCATGCACTTTGCATGCTTGCCTTCAATATTCTGGCGGTTACACCAGTAATTTATCTACCAGTATTTCACATTTGCCATGTCTTACCTCGCGTTTACATTAACCTATGATCTTGCAGTGCTAATCTCTTTAATATGTTACCTAGACCAATGCATTTTCGAAATTTCATTTCGATATATTAACTATGTTTTTTGTGTTGTGATTTTTTTCCTTCAGTTAGAAGGCTCTATTATAATTGCGTGGAGCAATCAATAAGTAATTCGACGTATTTTTTCCGAAAGCAGGTTGGTCTCGTTCAGGACTGCAGAACACTACATTATTCCCCACCCTTTCGTCTACAAAAACGTATTTTTATAGCCACTCTTCGTTCAATGCTACAGCCTTTCGCCACATTAGTAGGAGGCCCTCTGTGGCCGCATGGAACCATTCTTCTGATCGATGCAGCAATAGCCCGCTTCTCCCCCGCCCCCCCCTCCCCCACCCCAAAACATCCTCGTACCGCTTCCCGCGGAATGCATCCTTCATTTGGCCAAACAGATCGAAGTCGGAAGGTGCGAGATCCGGGCTGTAGTGTGGACGAGGAAGAGCAGTCCAATAAAATTTTGTGAGCGCCTTTCGAGCGCGGAGATTTGTGTGAGGCCTTGATTTGTCATGGAGAAGGAGAAGTTCGTTTGCACTTCTCTGGCGAAGATCACGCTGAATCCATTTCTTCAATTTCCTAAGGGTAGCAAAATTCACTTCGGAGTTGATCCTGCACCATGAGGAACGACTTCGAAAAGAGTAGTCCCTTCAGAGAACCTGAAGACCGAAGCCATGACTTTCTGGCCGAAGGTGTGGCTTTGAACTTTTAGTCTGTAGGTGCGACGCCATGTCATGGACAGCCATTTTGTTCCCGTTTCGAAGTGATGCAACCATGTTTAATCTCCCGTGACGATGTTAGACGAAAAAATTGTGACACTCACCTTTCAGGTTCCCAGTGGTGAAGAAGTGTGTCAGCACTACCAACCGAGACGTCTAATTATGCAGCGAAGTGTTTGATTATGATCCGTCGATCACCTAGAACGACAGTGTCCGCACGCTCCAGCGTTGCAGCAGTCACATCTGTGTGCTGCTGGCCGCACATGGGATATTGGACAGATTTGCGCGACCTGATTGAGATGATGACAGACCTCTCACTCGACGAATCACAGTGCTTTTGTTCACTGCCAGGTCCCCGTAGACATTTTGTAAGCGTTTATAATAATTTGCGGTGTTCTGGTTTACTGGCAAAGGAAGCTCAGTAACAGCTTTCTACGTGGGACATACCTCTGTTACAGGTGCCACTTTGAAGTTCACATAGAGTGCCGCCATCTGTCCGAACTCCATGAAACTCTAGGAGCTGAAGCGGGAATACTCCACATTGTCCCAAAAAAAAAAATAAAAAAAATAAAAAAAAATAAAAATCCCCAAATTTTTTCAAGCGAAATTAACCGAAAAAAGGTGATGCATTGCTTATTGAACGTCCTTCGTACATTCTACTATATTTCGGTGTAGTATCTGTCACTGTGCACCTGTCACTCTTCTATAGGTGAGCCTTCGAAAACTGACGAGAATGCGCCGGTTACGCAAATTATTAGCGCGCTGTGAGTATTCTGCACATGCGTCAACACCGGGATGACCAACACATCTCGGGCAACGCCCTCACGGCAGAACGGCAATACTCATCTGTCCTTGGGGATGCCGTTAGCCGTGGCCAACGGTGTCCTCGTCGCATTCGTTCGCACCAAATCGTGGAAACGTTGTGTTTCCACGCGTTATCCAAATGGTGACTGCTGTCATCGTTCATCAGATCTGTCGCCATACATATTCCATCGGATTATTTAATGATGAGGTCCAAAAAATCATGTTGCTTTAGCCGAAATTATTACACTCCTGGAAATTGAAATAAGAACACCGTGAATTCATTGTCCCAGGAAGGGGAAACTTTATTGACACATTCCTGGGGTCAGATACATCACATGATCACACTGACAGAACCAGAGGCACATAGACACAGGCAACAGAGCATGCACAATGTCGGCACTAGTACAGTGTATATCCACCTTTCGCAGCAATGCAGGCTGCTATTCTCCCATGGAGACGATCGTAGAGGTGCTGGATGTAGTCCTGTGGAACGGCTTGCCATGCCATTTCCACCTGGCGCCTCAGTTGGACCAGCGTTCGTGCTGGACGTGCAGACCGCGTGAGACGACGCTTCATCCAGTCCCAAACATGCTCAAAGGGGGACAGATCCGGAGATCTTGCTGGCCAGGGTAGTTGACTTACACCTTGTAGAGCACGTTGGGTGGCACGGGATACATGCGGACGTGCATTGTCCTGTTGGAACAGCAAGTTCCCTTGCCGGTCTAGGAATGGTAGAACGATGGGTTGGATGACGGTTTGGATGTACCGTGCACTATTCAGTGTCCCCTCGACGATCACCAGTGGTGTACGGCCAGTGTAGGAGATCGCTCCCCACACCATGATGCCGGGTGTTGGCCCTGTGTGCCTCGGTCGTATGCAGTCCTGATTGTGGCGCTCACCTGCACGGCGCCAAACACGCATACGACCATCATTGGCACCAAGGCAGAAGCGACTCTCATCGCTGAAGACGACACGTCTCCATTCGTCCCTCCATTCACGCCTGTCGCGACACCACTGGAGGCGGGCTGCACGATGTTGGGGCGTGAGCGGAAGATGGCCTAACGGTGTGCGGGACCGTAGCCCAGCTTCATGGAGACGGTTGCGAATGGTGCTCGCCGATACCCCAGTGTCCCTAATTTGCTGGGAAGTGGCGGTGCGGTCCCCTACGGCACTGCGTAGGATCCTACGGTCTTGGCGTGCATCCGTGCGTCGCTGCGGTCCGGTCCCAGGTCGACGGGCACGTGCACCTTCCGCCGACCACTGGCGACAACATCGATGTACTGTGGAGACCTCACGCCCCACGTTTTGAGCAATTCGGCGGTACGTCCACCCGGCCTCCCGCATGCCCACTATACGCCCTCGCTCAAAGTACGTCAACTGCACATACGGTTCACGTCCACGCTGTCGCGGCATGCTACCAGTGTTAAAGACTGCGATGGAGCTCCGTATGGCACGGCAAACTGGCTCAAACTGACGGCGGCGGTGCACAAATGCTGCGCAGCTAGCGCCATTCGACGGCCAACACCGCGGTTGCTGGTGTGTCCGCTGTACCGTGCGTGTGATCATCGCTTGCACAGCCCTCTCGCAGTGTCCGGAGCAAGTATGGTGGGTCTGACACACCGATGTCAATGTGTTCCTTTTTCCATTTCCAGGAGTGTGTTTTATCATTACTGAAACTATGAAAATCGCACATATTTATATTTTTTCTAATTTCTCTCTAAAGGTAGCGTCAGTATTTGCTAAACAGTAATCGTTTGCCGAGAAATATTCTCTTTTCGAGTGCTACTCAGCTTCTTGTGTCTTTTTTCTTCGTTCGACATACGTTATCCTGGTTCCACAGTCGCCGAATTCCTTTAACACTTCAACTACGTGGTCATCGGACTTGATGTGAAATTGATTACTAATGTCACATTGCTGTTCCATATAATAAGTGCTGTAAATCTTCCTCGCATTGACAGAGCGTAGCAACGGCGTCAACGACTATTACCAGTGATATTGCTTCAACCTGAGTAGAAATTGCACTTATCAACCCTTCTATTATTTCCCTCTCTGGTTCTTCGATGTATACATAAGATTACGTACGCAAAATTTTAAAGTATTAAAAGGAAGAAAAAAAACACTTTTTTAAATGCCAAATAATTCGTAAGTGCACCGTTTCCCTCTAGGTTTATGACGTATCTGCTCTCCCCCATCCCACTCCCCCTGTTCCGCAGTGCTATCTTTTCTTAATTGCTATTTTCTTGTCATCCATATTTTACAAGATATCCTTTAACTAATGTTCCAGGTTGAAATCGAATTTGATTATGGATTTGATTTTCTCCTAATGACCACTGCCTACAGTTATGTTATTGTTGTTATTCATTTTTATTTGTTTTCATTGAGATTGTTGATTAGGAAATGGTTCAGAGGAGGTTCTGTTTGATAATATCGTAACACAATTTAGGTAAAAATACTGAATACTTATTGTTCCAAAACGCGTTACGCTAAACTCATCACATGCAACAGTTTACTATAAATATTCAGGACTACTGTCCGAAATTTCACATTGAAACTTTGTAATTAAATACGGTGAACAAATGCATTTTTTTCCTTTCTAACAGCGTTGAACGGTTTTGATACATTTCTGTCTCCGACATGTAGGAACGCTTGCTAAAGAAAAACTTCGCAAACTAAACTCCCTCTTCTCGCAGCTTAAACACTGAAGAAGCAGACCACGAGCCAGTAAGAACTAGATATTCTGTCAGTGATTTGGAGATCACTGCCGACTTGTAATGAGGTGAAAGAAAAGTAAATATTTATACTCAGAGTCTAATGTTAGAATTATAACGAAGTTGTGGAGATTTACTACAATATAAACCTGTTTAAGCAAAGGATGTGGCTGTGAATGCATCGGGCTACCCAATACAGTGCTGTAACGAAAGTGCTGTAGGCACATACAGCTGTAGAATTTGACTTTTGTGTGTCTCTGCAAAATTTTAAAACCTGAATTTTCAGTGAGAAAGGAAACATTAACCGCAAGTAGATGGTTGACAGAGGTACTGCTTCTAATATACTGTAGCACTGAATTTTATAGTAAGAAGTTATGAGAAGTCACACTATTCTTCGAGACATTATATTTCATGCCACTGCAGTTAAAGCAACACATACCGCCACATTGCCAGCTGGCCACTGGTTACTCGGTACTGTAGCAATAAATAAAGTCTCTGTTTAACCAGAGTTCTCTTCCAAATCTAATAAATGCATTTACTTACTTTTGTTTCTCGTACTGCACGTACTACTACTTCTATTTTGTTTAACTTTCGAGAGACTGGTTCACAAGAATAATGATATCTACAATTAATGATTTGCATAGAAAGGAGTTGAAAACGTTTATGCAAATAGTTCCCTATGCCGCTAACGGATGGCATTCCTTGTTACATTTCCATTACTTTGGTGCACACATCAAAATAACTCCCACTAGATTCTTAAACGAAATTAGGAAATAAAAGAAGTAAAACTCTTGCTGCGCCTATGTGGTTCGAAAGTCTGTGTCTGAAATGAGGGTTACTGTTTTGACTTAACTGTGTCATTACAGCATGCTGTTTCCCCACACGGTCTAGCATTGGTTTCTTTTTCTTGAGGGTGATGACAGTTGCGCATTAATGTACACCGATAACATTTCCTGCAACATCTGTCAAACAGTACTCATCATACGGTGATATGCGACAGTCAGTTGCTGGACTGACACGTTTGATCTTTTATTGCCATAATGTTCTCTAATTCATTTGGTTTGAGTTTGAAACTAGTCGATGTGTGCTGATACTTTCATTGATGATTTAGTACTATTTGCCTGTTGCGCAAACAAACAAGCTGCTATCTGTTGTGTAATGTTTTCAACTAATTACATAGTCATGGTTTGGAAGACAGTTGTATCATTAAATGCACCTAATTTAGTTAGTAGAAAACTAGAAGCAAAAATATTTACTGTGTGGACCATATATTTAACACTCTGAAAAGAAAATCTCCGGTTATAAATTGGTGGCACAGCGTCGGGTGTTTAACGTTGTTTACATAGTTTTGAAAATATACGATACTTTTGGAAAGAGAGCTGCAAGTCAATCATAATGATACTAACAAAGTAATAGTATAATCAACACTTCGCAAAGAATGCAGTATAAATTCACAATGAAGTCCAGCACCAGTATTTGAATTTCATGTACTGAGGGCAGTTGCATGTAATTATTGGATTGACAGTGAATTATTCGCACAACGGACAAAATATGGTCTTGATCGATTTTACTAAACTAAATACGTTTATCAAAATGCAACTTCCGATATTTCTGAACTGAAAGTGTACGCTCGCTCATTATAAGTTTTCAGTTAGTGAAGTGGTGTACAGAATTTAAGTTTGAAAACTAGAGGGTTGAACAACGTGAAGGGGGGCGATGAATTTAAGTATGAAAACTAGAGGGTTGAACAACGTGAAGGGGGGCGATGGGTGTTGGTAAATAATGGAAGAGGCTGGAAAACAGAATGATGGGTCACGTACAAGACCTCACTTGAGGGCTTAATTAATTATGACACCATGGAAACAAAGTGGTGTAGGCAGGACATGTGGCCAAGAAAGTTCTCTGCTAGATTCTAAGAGATATGCAAAGGCAAGGGAGGAGACCTAGTGGTAGACAATGGATGACACAAGAAAAGCGGCAGGAGCGACACAATGCCTACAGCTCAGTGTCGCGTTGCAGGGACACATCTCGACGAGGTATTGCTGTAATGAATACCGAGTCTTTCATTGTAATGGTGATGATGATGATGTAATTCTCACACATAGCACTATAGATGAATTTGAGTAAAACATTCCATGTCTGCTGTACATTTGAAAGCTAGCTGTAATCATCCTCCGGCCCTAAACAATCTGAAAATATTTCATTTGAAAAAAAGGGGAAAAACTGAACTTCCTTGAGCAGATGGAAATAACTCTGTATTTAACTATTACAATGGTAGGTCTCTGACGGTTTGAGTTGCACCGACCTGGACAAGGCGCCTCAGACCGCGCAGCTACTCCATGCGGCTTCACTTATTTAATTTTTCTCGATTATTATGAGATTATTTTTCAAAATAACTTTTTAGATTGTTTCTTGTTATTACTAGGAAGGTTAACTTGCAGTGTTTATGAGCGGATTGTTCCTATACTGAAGTTTTAATGGTTGGTTTCATTCTAAATAATCTTTAGTTGACCATTTAAGTTTTGTTGTAATGTTAAATTCTATTAAAAATGTTTGCTGTTCGTTGCTTGGTTGACAGCCTTGTACCGTTAGTGGCTGATGTGTTTCTATTCTGTTGATCCGGGGCAGGGACGTGTTTCCCTTCAGCTTTGGCGGCTTCCCCGTTACCGCATGAGGCCTAGGTGTAGCAGGTCACACTCGCTTCTGTGGATCGCTTTTCCAGCCTCAAATTGAGTGGTTTATTGCCATTCTTTTGGTATCATGTCACGGCGGGGCTATCGCCTGATTACGACTTGGACTTAGTGATTTTTGCAAAGTAGTTGACTTAGTGTTTCTGTTACTGTAATTTGCTTCCTAGGTTGTGATGAAAGCCTTCGGCAACGTAAGTCATCCGTGTTGCGGCTTGCGTTGGTGCCGTTGGTAGGTTGGCATCGTGTAGTAGGGATAGTGGCGTCTCGTTTTCTTCTCTTGTTTACTTGCACCACTACATTTGCTAGCGTTATCTGTCCACCAGTGGCAGTAGCAGCGTTATCGATATCTACTACACTAGTACTAACTTTAGACGGGCGCCAAGTGTTTTCGGGGTTGGAGTGTGCTGGGTAGTTCGGTTGGGACAGAGCAGCAGTGAGGTCCGGCAGCCTCGTACATGCTGGGACAGTTGGTGGCACGCAGGCAGAGCTGGATCGAGGGGCTGTAGATGCGAGACAGACAACCTCGTTCTCCGCCCTATCAAAAACGATTGAGTTGAGTGAACATTAACCCACTTGTGAAACCTCCACTATTTTGAGATCACACCGTTTGTTAAAGCGTTGATACTCGCAGGATTTCTGAGATGAAGAGCAACGAGTGGAGTGTTTAGAGTTGGCGAAACTAATTAGGCATTCTCCACCTTTTATTATTAATCATTTAATTCCTTGTGTTTATTGATGCAGTTCAACCAGGGGTATATTTCTGCCTAGTGGCCGCTAACGCCACAGTTACCTGCCCTGAAGATCAGCGTATTTTCGCGGCAGTGTACCGTTCCTCGCCTTGCCACTCCTGTCCGGTAAGGCATGTAGTTCGACAGCCTACTTGATTGTGGTTTGGATATTTGTTTCTTTCGGACTACTTTGGCCGTAGTGGGTCCTTCTGCTTCTGAATGTTCTAAACACCGTTGTCTGAAGACTCAATGCTGTCCGCTGGTTCCGCCTTGCCTGGGTTATTCCATCGTTGTATTGGTTATCAGACTTTAGATAGATGTTGCAAGAGTGTTGGCCTGTGTTTAAACTGTCACTAGTTTGAGTTGCCATCTACTTACGTGAATACAACTGTTGACTTCCTGTCTCACCATTTACGGAGTTGAGCGACTTTCCCAAGTCGATCCTTGAAGCACTGTCTGAGGCCCACTTCTCTCTTGATTTGGTCATATTGTGATGATTGTCAAAGAGGCCTTTTGCTGTGAATGCAATTTGTGTTAAGAATTTTTAATTCGATATCGTCTCTTAATAGTGAAAATTTGACGATGTTCCATATTCGTAATATTTTAGTATATATTGGGGAAGTTAACTCGTTCTTAAGAAGTTGCTATCTAGGCGTTGAGCCGTCAAATTGTTTTTGAGTTATTACTATTGGGCCTCCAGTTGACAAATACACTAATGGAAATTGAAATAAGAACACCGTGAATTCATTGTCCCAGGAAGGGGAAACTTTATTGTCACATTCCTGGGGTCAGATACATCACATGATCACACTGACAGAACCACAGGCACCTAGACACAGGCAACAGAGCATGCACAATGTCGGCACTAGTACAGTGTATATCCACCTTTCGCAGCAATGCAGGCTGCTATTCTCCCATGGAGACGATCGTAGAGATGCTGGATGTAGTCCTGTGGAACGGCTTGCCATGCCATTTCCACCTGGCGCCTCAGTTGGACCAGCGTTCGTGCTGGACGTGCAGACCGCGTGAGACGACGCTTCATCCAGTCCCAAACATGCTCAATGGGGGACAGATCCGGAGATCTTGCTGGCCAGCGTAGTTGACTTACACCTTCTAGAGCACGTTAGGTGGCACGGGATACATGCGGACGTGCATTGTCCTGTTGGTACAGCAAGTTCCCTTGCCGGTCTAGGAATGGTAGAACGATGGGTTCGATGACGGTTTGGATGTACCGTGCACTATTCAGTGTCCCCTCGACGATCACCAGTGGTGTACGGCCAGTGTAGGAGATCGCTCCCCACACCATGATGCCGGGTGTTGGCCCTGTGTGCCTCGGTCGTATGCAGTCCTGATTGTGGCGCTCACCTGCACGGCGCCAAACACGCATACGACCATCATTGGCACCAAGGCAGAAGCGACTCTCATCGCTGAAGACGACACGTCTCCATTCGTCCCTCCATTCACGCCTGTCGCGACACCACTGGAGGCGGGCTGCGCGATGTTGGGGCGTGAGCGGAAGACGGCCTAACGGTGTGCGGGACCGTAGCCCAGGTTCATGGAGACGGTTGCGAATGGTCCTCGCCGATACCCCAGGAGCAACAGTGTCCCTAATTGGCTGGGAAGTGGCGGTGCGGTCCCCAACGGCACTGCGTAGGATCCTACGGTCTTGGCGTGCATCCGTGCGTCGCTGCGGTCCGGTCCCAGGTCGACGGGCACGTGCACCTTCCGCCAACCACTGGCGACAACATCGATGTACTGTGGAGACCTCACGCCCCACGTGTTGAGCAATTCGGCGGTACGTCCACCCGGCCTCCCGCATGCCCACTATACGCCCTCGCTCAAAGTCCGTCAACTGCACATACGGTTCACGTCCACGCTGTCGCGGCATGCTACCAGTGTTAAAGACAGCGATGGAGCTCCGTATGCCACGGCAAACTGGCTGACACTGACGGCGGCGGTGCACAAATGCTGCGCAGCTAGCGCCATTCGATGGCCAACACCGCGGTTCCTGGTGTGTCCGCTGTGCCGTGCGTGTGATCATTGCTTGTACAGCCCTCTCGCAGTGTCCGGAGCAAGTATGGTGGGTCTGACACACCGGTGTCAATGTGTTCTGTTTTCCATTTCCAGGAGTGTAATTTAAATTTCTTGTCAACAAAGCCTTCAGCTATGAGTGCAACTTGCTTAAGAAATTTTTATTAGACATTGTCTTAACATTCATATTTGATAATTGTTCCTTACCGTCAACCTTATTTGCAATGTTTGAGAATAAAGTGTACGTGATTTAAAAAAAAAGAAAACTGAACAAACAACGGTAATTGAGTACGGCTCCGTCCACATTGAATCCTGCCTTTCCCTATGTACCATGTTTCAGTGGTAGCAGAGCGTGGTTATGATTGTAATATTGTCATTACAGTTACCGTTGGTTGGAATTGTAGCTCTGTCAGTATTACACAATGTTTTTATTTGCTATTTCGTTGTTTCAGGTGACCAGTTCAACTGGTGATGAGGCAGTGCACCGGGATCGGCCTGTTGAGGAAGGACCACCTCATTTACGAGCTGGTGATTAGGCGCCAGCCTATTGACGGTAGTGGGTAGTGTCCTCGACTTAGCCACCCGTTTGCGTGCTACCGTTCTTCAGCCGGTTGACGTCACGCCGGATGTTGTAGGTGAGACAGAAACAGCCATTGTGTATTTTTGTAAGTCTTTAGGACACAATCCGCTTTTTGGAGGGCACTCAACCTAGTGACAGTCCATTAGACAGGGTGCAGGTACAGTTATGGCTCAGCACTATGGGACTTAACTTCTGAGGTCATCAGTCCCCCAGAACTTACAACTACATATACCAAACAAACGTAGTGACATCACACACATCCCTGCCTGAGGCAGGATTCGAACCAGCGACCGCAGCGGTCTCGTGGTTCCAGACTGTAGCGCCTAGAAACGCTCGCAGGCACAGTTAATACACTTGTGAGCGTGGGGTTGATCTGCTATTCTGTTATTATGCGCAACGGATTAATCTGAAATGTACCCTTTACCCTGTGGATCCTGCAACATGCAATTTCCACCCCCACACTACTACAGAAGTCATACAGACGCTCCTAACGTTCTAAAGAGAAATTCATGAGAAAATTTCAGCAATAAATGTCTTCTGGACTCGTCCGCTGTAAGGAAATGACACAAAAAACACAAAATTTCTTAAGTAACTAGTGGGATACTTGGGTACTGGAGTAGTGCTAGTTAGTGTAAGAAAAAACATGAAGCTTACGAAAATTATTATTTATTATCCAAACATTCTGAGAAATCACAATGACACTTTTAGTTATGAATTGAACAAGCTATATTCTGGTTCTTTTCGGAATGTGAACCAACCTCTCAAGGATAGGATTCGCTAATGAAATTTCTATACAAAGTTTAAGATTGTTATTGACTTGGCAGAATGGCTGAGAGGCACGCCTACTCAACTTGAATAATTATCCTTTAGAATGTTGCTAGGAATGGTCGAGGCTGTCACGTGTGAAATCCAGTGAAGTGTACTGTTGTGGAGGAAATATGGGGCTCGCAATAGCTGTAGCGCACAATACCATGAGCTGTGATGACTGCTGTCTGCGCTGCTCGCTGCTGAAAAATAAGGTAACTCTCGTTCTATCTCGATTGACCTTCGCCAATCAAACTCTCCCTACGCCTTGATGAAGTCAAGCATTCCTATTCGCCCCTAGTGTACCTCTTGGCGTGGTACACCAGTCAGATAACCAGTCCACCGCAATGCCACTCAAAAATTCACTCGCAGCGATTTAACTATAGCTCTGTCCGTTCACACCGCACAATAAGTGTGTCAGCCAACACAGTGAACCACACTTAATCGCAAGGACTCAATATAGAGTCGCACTTCGATTCACTCTTAACAGTGGTGCTCTCCCAGTGAAGTACTGAGGAGAGACTTGTTGCTCGCTCCAAGAGCGACAACGGAATGGCGTCTCAACACGCCAGACATGAAGGGGTATATCTTTTGGTCTCTTCCATTACTCCTTCAGCTCAAGGTGTCAGAAATATTGTCTGCGAATCAGCATTGCTCTTCTAAAATGGGAGAATGACGTGTCGCTTAAGGCGACCAATCTGGAAATCTGTAGTATCAGCGTTTGTCGTTTGCTGTCTCCCTGTGAAAATCTCTGAAACTACGTGCTATGTGTATAGAATGCGTAGGCTGGCCGCTCCCACACAGTGCAGCGGAATTTGCTTTCATTCCGAACATGGCGTCGTTCATCCTTTCACTCAGGCATATGCTGTCTGCTCCACGGGTGGCCGAGGTTGACTTGTCCTCTGAAAGGCCCGGCCTCCTGGTTCGTGGTCTGCCTCTCTCGAGCTAAAATCTCCTGTAACCATCATATCTGGAATGTATGTGTGTACGCCAGCTTTGAATATTTCAACCCCGGTGCGCACTTGTTATTTGCATATCGTTTACATGAATTCATACAACATTGACTTGAGCCTATCGACTTCGTGTTCGAATGAAGCGTCTTGATGTGCGGAATATGATTGTGAGGGCGGAATATATAAGCAATGAAGGTCAGGAGACCACTATGTCTTACATACCTCCCTCCTTCTGACAAAGTTTTTGTCTGTAGTTTGTCAATGCCGAGGAAAACATTGACGAAGTCAGGCAAAAATTGTTCTTTTAGATTTTCCAATAAACTTTTCTCATTCTTAACAAATTTTTTGGAATTATTTCTTTATAGCTATTGTTTCTATTTTTTAATTCTACAATTTATGTTTTGTTGTTAGGCAAATATAGACTTTACAAAGGTTGTTATTCTTTGTCGTTGCCAGTACGAGTCTCTGTTTTTCTTTTTTCTTTTTTTTTTTTTGCATTCCCAAAAATTGATTTTACAATATTAATTTTTCTAAACTAGTTAGTGTACAGTGTATCATGTTTTAATGTGGTTATATCTTTTCTTTTGTTAAGCTTTGCATAAAAGTTTGCAAGAGCTCTGTTGTGCTACTTTGTTTTATTTATTTAGGCATTGTCTTTTTATTTATGTTTCACTGTTGTTTTTTTTTTCTTTTTTTGTAAGATTGAAGGAGTGTTTCCTCTTAATTCTATCCTTGGTATTAATGTTATAACCCCAAAAAGGTGTTTTTTAATGTTACTTATAGAAGAAAATTCCTGCATAAATCCTTTTCTAATTTTGCTTATAAAAGAAATAAATAGACTTTCCATGACTTTGTGAGATTATATAACTCTACTAACTAAGTTTCTTTACAAAAGGTTTAAGGTATCTATAAATTGTGGACTTTATATGCATAATAAAAATAATTACTTTTACAAGAAAGGAAAAAGGTAGTTTTACAAATATATCATTTTCATAACTCTACATTTGTGTTTTATGAGTTTTTTTCCTTTTTTGCTGCGTCAGTCTCTGTGCTCGATGATCCCCACTGAAATAGTGGTAGGCGTCGACTCATTTGTATGGGTGTCACAAATCATGAGAGAAGCACTCTAGCGATGCCGGGTCTTACTTGTTGACCTTGTCATCATGGAGTGGTACTTTTAAACAATGATGATGACTGTGGTTTACTGCATAAGCAGTGATATCTTGGTACTCCTTTGCTGTCACACCTGGGACGGTATGGCAGTTCGATGATTGTAGTTGACTACCGACGATCGTCACCCAATATTGTGCTGTGACGTCTTGGTACTTCACACATGGTTCGGTATGGCCGCTTGATGATATGGTAGGGAGAATTCTGTTCATTTTGCTGAATCTATTTCTAGATAATGTTGGTTGGTACTACTTAATATTCCGTTTGCCATTCGCTTGTATTTGTTTGACGATTCAAGGTTTATTTTTGGAGAGGTGGTTGTAGTAGTTGTTATGCCTCAAAGTTCATGGAAAGACGTTTGTAGCAATTTGCTTTGTAGATAGGAAAGAAAGGTACCTTGCTGTCTTCTACCCTTCTTTATCTTGCATCTCTTCTTTCTTGCATTCTTGTGTTCTTCTTGGGCTAGGAATATGTGAATTTTAGTGCAGGAGTTATATAGGATTTGTAGGATCTGACGGCCTTTCCAACTGTTACTTGATGAGTTTGTAGATCTTAGCAATTTTTGTACCTTCATTGTCATCTCATCATATTATGAATCTCTCCACACTCTTCTGCTGTGTAGCAGTGTCGTGACATATGAAATGTCCGTGCTGAGCGTTGTCCTCCTGAAGTCCAACCTGGCTGCAACCTGCATTTCCAGTGTGGTGTTGGTCTTCATGTTGTTTTCATTGCCCTAAGTGCTTTCTCAGCACGTCTGTACCCTTTCCGTTGATATCTCGAAGCATCTGGTGTTAAGGAAGCTGGTGATTGGTGTTGGTGGCGATGTCCATCTGTGACACGTAGAAATATTTACAATTTTGGTTTTACATATATTTGTTATTTACAAAAAAAACTCTGATTTTATATAATGCAAAAAATTCCTGATAGTGGAAAATATTATTGTATATATGTGATTTCTTTTCTTTATTCTAATTATGTCAACTTCTTCATTCTTTTAATTTTTGTGTACCATTTATTGTTTGTGTGCACGTTGTAGTGTACTTTAAACAACAAGAGATTGTTAGTGTTTATTGTATCTCTTTTTCTTTTAATTAATGTGTTATTTTGTTGATCTATTAATTTAACTTTTATTTAGTGGTTAGTATAAGATAGGGTGGACGTTAGTTTGCCTAACCTCTTCCGCATTTTTCAATTCAATCTGTACGTTTTGCAGTATTTGCTGACCTAATTTCTACGTCTGGTTTCTCTTTGCTGTGTTATTCTGGTCTCTGTGGACCATAATTTCCTCGGTAATTATTCGCTCCCTGGTCTCGCGAGTTGCTGTTTCTAACATCGTGACTTCTTTCAAAGTACCCTTGACCGTCGGCATTCCGATTCCTGAACCAATATCTTCCACTGTATGAGTGTCCATTACCGTTCCTAGTTCGGTACCAATTATTCTGGTTATCGTTTCTATGCCAATAGTCTCCATTGTGCCACTGTCCTTGTCTGTTAAATTACCTGAAATTATTATTGGAATATTCGTTCCTAGTCCTCTACTTTTACTGTTCCCTTTCCTTCCTTTTTTCTTTCACCTTGTCTTCTTTAAACATAAATTCAAGTTCCCTTAAAATCTCTTTTAGATCTTCGGTATTTCCATTTTTCCTACTGTCACCTGTTGATACTTTACTGGTAACTTCATTCTACATAGACGTATCAGCTCTCCGTTACTGTATAGTTTGTCTAGGCATTGATTCTTTTTGTCTATTATATCAAAGAATTTTACCAAGCTTTTCTCTCCTGAGTTTTCAAATGGTGTCATCTGAAGTAACTCGTACTTAATTTTGTTTTGCGCCTCCTTGGACCAATATCTTTCGAGAAATGCTGTTCTGAACTGTAGGTAAGACGTACAGGTAGCCGCGATCTTTTGCATCACCTCTGCTACTGTCCCTGACATGTGCGCACAAATGAAGTTTGTGAGCTACGCTCCAGTGGTTTGGTAAGCCGGCTTGAAACTGGTCGATGAATATGCGTGCATGCAAGCTACCGCCTTCTTCCTTGAAATTTTGAAATTTTCTAACTGTTAGGAAGTGGTCTGTATCATATCTACTCATAAACCCGGTTTGTGGCTGATTCATGGACTCAAATAATCTGCCACTGCTTGTGTCGTCGTGTTTATTCTCTGGTAATCTACTGCCTGTCTGCCTATTCTCAATTTCCTGACTCATATCCGCGTCATATCGTATCATTGGTGAACAAAAGTGTTGTTCGTGTGTTTCTACTCTCGTCGTTCGTGGTATAGTACCTTTGCTACTATTATGTTGAGTCGTTGGATTTACTGGTTCAGTTGCTTGTCTTTCGATTGGTATCGGCTGAATGTATGAGTTCCTTTTTCGTAGGTACTGTGCCTGGTCCTGTGGCATGTCATGTATTACTTTAATCGGGGTTTTTTCTGTTTCGATTTCTGCGTGAGTGTTACGTCTAACCTTGGTTCTACTTGAACTTTCTTAGACGGTGCGTGTTCGTGTACTGAATTAATGCTTGACGCGTCAGTTGTTTCGCTACAGGTGTTATCGGTCTCGATCTTTTCTTCGATAGTTTGTATCAACTCTGTTCGAAGCTTTTCAAATTAATCTTTGTTTTTAAGTTCTATTTTATTGATCCGCTGATCATATTTTTTCAGAGCAACCTTTACGACCTTGCTTTGAATTGCTTGTTCTTCCGAAATTTGTAATGCTGTTCGAGTGGCTTTTTTCGTAAAACGTTCCATCTTTTTGTCAACGTTTGCGATGTCCAATTGGACCATGTCCACGTCAGTGCGTTATTGTTGCTGACCTTGTGGTAGTACCTGAATTCGTTCTCTAGATTCTATCACGTCTTTGTTTATGTGAGTGATCGGCCTATCAATTCTAGCGATCCCTTCTTCCATCGGAATTTTAACGTGTGGGATCTGTGTCTTAATCCCTTGTCTCAAGTTCTCATTATCCTGTTGGATCTGTGTCTTAATAGCCTGATTATCCTGTTTCAATTCCTGATACTGTTTTGTCATGGGTGTGTATTAATATCCTGATTCTGTTTCGTCATACTAGCGTTCATTTTTTGTAACATCTCCTTGATCGCGTCCTGTCCTGTAACACTACCTTCTGCTGAACTATGTATTCTCGATCTATTGTTTTCCACTCGGCCAGTTACGTCGTTTACTTGGCTATGCTGTGGCGTTTCTAAGTTTGATAACTGCAATTACCCGTGCTGTCTGTGTTGAGGACTAGTTACGTTTGTCATTGAACCATTACGTGGCGTAAACAACCCGGCATTCTGCCCTCACTGTTGTGTATGTCTTGTGTTTGCAGGTATAGTTGCGTTTGTTACGGAACCTTTCCGTGGCTCTCGTAACTTCGCAAAGTTCTGTGTCTGCTGTTGGGGCATATTTAGAATGTGTACGATAGGTGTGACGTATTCTAAACGTTGCCCCTCTTCCTCACTGTCTACTTCTGAGCGTTAGCTAACTGCCGGTTCATTGACTGTATTGACGCGTATTCTGTCCCTGAATATGCGGCAAACAAACACGTTTCCTCCGCTCGTTTCGCTTCTAATCTTGGCCATTTCCTGCGTGGGCTGTCTATTTTGGGCTCAGAATGCGCCCTACCTTGAAATTCATATCCTGGAAATTCGATGTTCTCACCTCTTCGATTCCCATCTGTCTTATCTGCCTTAATTTTATTCCAGTCTAACTGAGCCTGCTGTTTCTGCAGCTGCTCGAATGTCCTATTCTCGGATTCGCCGTCTGTCCTATTCTTAGGTTCACCTTCTGTCTTATTCTCAATAAGCTCGTTTACTTGTTGTCTATCTGGTTGATTCTCCCCCATCTTGTATACTTGCTGTCTCTCAGGTAACCTTTTGGCTTGTGCTCCCGTTAACAAGGATATTCTTTCAACACACCACAACCCTCTTTACAAAACTGTACGACCACTTACCAGTTGGTTGAACCAACAACAACAACAATGTCGTGACTTCTCGGTTAATGTACTGTCTGCTCTGCTACAGTCTCCAATCAGCTTGCAAAGGGAGAAAAATAGTATTTCTTAATTCTAACGTATATGATGCTGTGTCACACTGCGTCTCTGCGTCACTCTGCGTCTGTGCCTGTCACCTGAAAATTCTATGCCCTAGCAGCTACACAAAAGTAGTAAAAAATGCAAAACTTTCCAACTCAATAACACACGCCCTTTTCCCTACAATTCTGCTTTCTTCACAACCTGTATCTATTCTGCTCCCAATCTTTGCAAATAGATATTTAATACATGAAAGGAAGTTCTTCAAAGTGCTACTGCTGCAACCTGCCGTACCTAACTATCCTGACACTTTCCTAACCTGGTAGCCTACCTATTATACCTATCCTGGCAGGGTTGCCATTTTCTGTGATGCAGGGAGTTGATCTGCTATTCTGCGCAATGGATTAATCAGAGATGTACCCTTTACCCTGTGGCTCCTGCAACATGCAATTTCCACCACCACACTACTACAGAAGTCAGACAGACGCTCCTAACGTTCTAAAGAGAAATTCCTGAGAGACTTTCAGCAATAAATATCTTCTGGAGTCGTCTGCTATAAGGAAATGACACAAAACTTCAAGAACTTTCTTATGTAACTAGTGGGATACTTGGGTACTGGAGAAGTGCTTGTTAGTTTAAGGAAAATATGAAGCTAACGAAAATTATTATTTATTTTCCAAAAATTCTGAGAAATCACAATGACACTTTTAGTTATAAACTGAACAAGTTATATCCTGGTTCTTTTCAGAATGTGTAATTACCTCTCAAGGATAGGATTCGCTAATTAAATTTCTGTACAGAGTTTAAGATTGCTATTGACTTGGCAGAATGGCTGAGAGCCGTGCCTACTCCACTTGAATAATTATCCTTTAGAACATTGCTAGGTACGGTCATGGCTGTCAAGTGTGAAATCCAGTGAAGTGTACTGTTGTGGAGGAAATATGGGGCTCGCAATAGCTGCAGCGCACAATACCATAAGCTGTGATGACTGCTGTCTGCGCCGCTCACTGCTGACAAATGAGATAACTCTCGTTCTATCTCGATTGACCTTCGCCAATCAAACTCTCCCTATGCCTTCTTGAAGTCAAGGATTCCTATTCGCCCCTAGTGTAACTATTGGCGTGGTACACCGGTCAGATAACCAGTCCACCGCGATGCCACTCAAAAATTCGCTCGCAGGCGTTTAATTATAATTCTGTCCATTCACACCGCACAATAAGTGTGTTGGCCAACACAGTGAACCAGGCTTAATCGCAAGGACTCAATACAGAGTCGCACTTCGATTCACTCTCAACAGGTATGCTCTCCCAGTGAAGTACTGAGGAGAGACTTGTTCCTCGCTCCAAGAGAGACAGTGGAATCGCGCCTCTCCACGCCAAACGTGACAGGGTATATCTTTCGGTCTCTTCCATTGCTCCTTCAGCTCATGCCGTCAGAAATATCGTCTGTGAATCAGCATTGCTCCTCTAAAACGGGAGAATGACGTTTCATTTCAGGCGACCAATCTGGAACTCTGTAGTATCGGCGTTTGTCGTTTGCGGTCTCCCTGGTAAAATCTCTGAAACTGCGTGCCATGTGTAAAGAATGTGTAGGCTGGATGCTCCCACACAATGTAGCGGAAGTTGCTTTTGAGCCGAACACGGGGTCATTCCCCCTATCACTCAGGCACACGGTGTCTGCTCCACGGGTGGCCTAGTTTGAGTCGTCCTCTGAAGAGACCGGCCTCCCAGTGTGTGGTCTGCGTCTCTTGAACTAAAAGCTCCTGTGACCGTTGTGTCTGGAATGTATGTTTGTATGCCAGCCTCGAGTATTATTATTTGCATATCGTTTACATGAATTCATACAACATTGACTTTATCTTATCGAGTTTGGGTTCGAATGAAGGGTCTTGATGTGTGGAATATGACTGTGAGGTTGGAATATGTAAGCAATAAAGGCCAGGAGACCACGACGTCTTACACATTTAACCAACCGGATAGCGGATTTAAGGACATTAAAGTTAGAGGATCGTTGAAAGTAATCAACCGCTGAATTGGGATCCTTGATTTGAATTGCAGTATAAGTTTACATGTTTAGAGCTTGAAGGGAAGAGGACTGGGGAGCAGGACTTGCTGTTTTCAGGGGTGCGTGAGGTCCAGACCGAGAATGATGCACTTATGTCTCCCGAGAGGTTAGATGCAGCATTTGCTAAATTCCCTAATCCTCTGGTGCATCTCTTACGGGATATCACAGAATTGTAAACTGACTCGTGCAAATTGAAAAGTTGTTATTGTTGTTGTTTCGCCTTGAACAACATGCTGATGCCTTTGGCGTTTCGCATCAACTAGTTTTGTCGCTATTGTATCTGTTTGCTGGGGTTAATTGTGGACCCTCGTATCCAGAGCCATTGGCACAGGGGTTTTTCCCTTCCAGCGGTTGAGGGAGCTTGTAATTAACGAAAGACTGACCATGGAAGTTCACAAACAGCTCTAGTGTCGCTATATTTCGCAGATGCAGCAAGATAAGGAGGAGTGACATCAATATGTGGACGGAGTGAAGACGGCCTGCTTGAGTTGCCGGATTGGGAATTAGTTTCTATTGTCTTGAAAGGAATGTGAGCGACAGATAAGTCGCACTTTGTCTTTCTTGGTCGTCCCTCCAACGGGGAAGAACTTCGTTCCGCCGTTGTAGCGAAATCTGCATTAACGCTCCGGTCGATCCAGGCCGTGAAGTTAAGGTTCAGCCCGCGGGCGTTATCAAGGAGAACTCCAGATTATCTACATCAGCTGAGTCTGCTAAAAGGGAACCACGGAGTTGCTTCAGGTGCAGTCAGACGGGTCATTTCGTTCGTTTTGCGTTCATCCACGCGCACCCACAGCCAATAAATGACGCCGAGCTGGGCAGCGAACTCGGGATCAAGTCCTTAAACTTTGGTGTGCCCGTGTAGCTGCTCGATCATCACCTCCCCTGCTTTACATTTGTTCTCGACTAGGTGACGAACCTATTTGTGCCCTTTTGAATTCTGGTAGCTTCTTTTTGTTGTTGAGCTGGGAATGGTTTCTTGATTATGGTCATCTTACGACACTTAGGTGATCCCATCTTCGGTGCAGAGATGTCGGATTGCCAATTGGCAGGTGTTGCCTCTGCATGGTTGGGTCCGAGAGAGTATCTCGGTTGGGGATATCCCCTGGCCCTTGTCTTTGGGCTTCGTTAGGAAGCTAGAGGTCGAATTGATTTTGGGATGTGAATTTATCAGTAAAACTGGTATTGTCTTGGATTATTCCGGGTATAACATCTTCTTTAATTTCGCTTCTCCTCAGAAGTTAGCGTTCTGTGATGTGCTAAGCGCAAGGTGCATCAAAACGCCGTCATGCCGGCTATAGATGCTAAGGTTAATGAGTTTGATCTCACCCACCTGTCTTCACAGCAGGCCTCTGAAACAGGGGATTTGTTGCAGAGGTTCCCCGAGCTTCTCTGTTGTAGACTAGGGGTTACTAGTTCTCTTGAATACCATGTTCGTCTATGTGACCATATTCCCGTCAGGCGGTCTCCATATCATCTCTCACCGCCTAAGATGAAGATACTAAGAGGAAAGACCTTAAAATCCTCGAGGAACGTATTATTAGGCCTTCTACATCTGCTTATGCATCCCCTATATTCCTTGTCCCTAAGAATGAGGGGTGCTATTTTCGGCCCGTTGTTGACTACCGGCGCCTGAACACCAAGTTTGTCCTCGAATCAGTTTCTCTACCTGACCTTCTTAACTCTTTTACTTGGTTTCCTGGCGCTAATTGGTTCACCGTACTCAATCTGAATCAAGCCCATTATCAGATTCCCTTAGCTGACGAATGTAAACACGTTACAGCGTTTGGTACTGATTGGAATTTGTCTGAGTTTAACAGGGTTCCCTTTGGTTTGGCTCCTGGCTCTTACTCATTTTCTGGCTAATATTATTGGAGACTTGAAATTAGTCTGTGTTTATAATTACTTGGACGACTTGGTGATTTGTAGCCGTTCATTTCAGGAGCATTTGGAACATATCCAGCAAATTTTGCTAGGCTGCAGGAGGCCGGTTTGACTGTTAAACCCAGTAAGGTGACTTTAGCCAGACAGCAGGTATCCTTCTTAGGCCACTTAGCATCAGACGAGAGCATTCACATTGACCAGAAGCGGACTAAGGCATTGAGAGCTCTCCCGCAGCCAGCTGATAAACGCTGGATTGGCAGATTCATAGGCATGGGGAATTATTTTAGGCGTTTTGTCCCTAAATTTGCTCAGTTGGAGGCTCCTTTACATGAATTGCGTCGAAAAGGGGTGCGTTTACAATGGGGAACTGCCCAACAGGCCTTGTTTGAGCACGTTAAGGCACCTATAGCCAAACTTCCGGTACTCGGAGTGCCTGATTTTGGTACAAAAATTATTGCACAGACCGACGCATTTAATGCGGGGATTTCGGCCGTCCTCCTACAGGCGTTCGAGGATCAAAGGCAGCCATTAGCGTACGCGTTTCGTAGGTTAACCAGTGTCGAATTTCAATATAATATTCCATTTACGAATATGGGACATTGGCCGTCTTGTTCGCGCTGAAGAAGTATCGCTTTTATCTCGAGCATAGAGTATTTCAGCTAGAAACCAACGATCAAGCATTAAGTTGGGTGCTAACCAGGTCGCGTAATACTGGCCGTATCGCCAGGTGGGCAGTACGCATTTCAGCGTTTCAGTTCGAGGTTAAACACATTAAGGGGACTGAGAATGTCTTCGCGGACGTCCTCAGCCGGATGTTCACTGAACATCCATCTAGTGAGCGCGCCCTAGAAACAGAGGAAGGCAGTTCTAGTTGTGTCGTGTAAGGCGGTATTCCTCATTTGTTAAGTGACGTCCCCGACCATCCGGGTCAGGACCCCACTTGGGGACCGGTTAAGGAACGGCTGTTGGCAGGGGAACCTTTGGATGGATACGTCATCAGGAAGGGCATTTTGTTTAAAGGGGTGGGATGTGCCAAGGAGTTGAAGATCTGCCTACCATCCAGCCTGGTACGCCCCGTTTTTCATTACATTCACAACTCGTTGATAGGCGGGCATTTAGGAACCTATAAGACCTTGCAGAAAATTTAGGAGCATTTGATTTGACCGTCTATGGACCGAGACGGTAGAGAGATGGTTTCTCGTTGTCGGTTGTCGTGTGGCCAAGCCTAAGAACACTCTTCAACATGGCTTCTTGAATTCTGAGCGTGAATAGTGCCCCATGGACAAATCCTACATCGATTATTTGGGGCCCTTACCTCGCACCAAAAGAGGCCATCGGTACGTATTGGTTATTATTGAGGCGTTTAGTGATTCACCACGCTTCTTCCGAGTCGTAACGTGACTGCCGCTACTACCATTGCGCATTTAACTAACGCATTTAGTGTTTTTGGACCCACTAAGGAAATCGCCAGTAATAATGCGCCGTCCTCTCTTTCGGCTCCCTTCAAGGCTTTGTGTTTTCAAAGCGGTGTGAAGCACGTGACCACAATTCCGTATTACCCACAGGGATCTTTCGCAGAGAGGGTCAATCGTAATCTCAAATCCGCACTGATTATCTTCAATCAGAAGACGCACAGTAAGTAGGATACTAGTCTTCCTTGGCTTAGCTTTGCCTGCAATACAGCCAGCCATAAGGCTTTGAAGGCTACTCCGGTTTCCTTGATCTTTGCGTATCCTGTTAATTCCCACCTTTCGAACTTATGGGGAATTGAAGATCTAATTCCTGCAGATATTACCCCTCAGATCGTCAAAGAAAACTGGAATCGTGCCAGGCGCAATATTCTCAGGGCCCTCAACAAACTAGCTGACCGACACAATCGTAACCGACGAGTCCTAGGGGTAAACCAGGAGGCCAAGTGTATTTTCGCGGGAGGGAGGTGCGTGTTGCAAACCTTGGTAAGTCCACAAGCCTTTTCTTTCGTCCCTGTACTATTATCCGTATTTTAAACACAGTTAATCTTCTGGTTAAGGACAAAAGCTCCGGTAAGTAATTCCAGGTCCAACTCACTCAAATTAAGTTTGATTAGGCCACTTGTTGGCTTACGCCAAGTTGGTGTTTAAGGGGTGGAGGTTGAGCCGTGTTGCGGCTTGCTTTGGTGCCATTGGTAGGTTGGCATCGTGTAATAGGGATAGTGGCGTCTCATTTTCTTCTCGTGTTTTCTGACGCCAATACATTTGTTAGCGTTGTCTGTCTGCGAGTGGCAGCAGCAGCGTTATCGATATCTACTACACTAGTACTATCTTCAAGTATTTTCCCGATTGGAGTACGTCGGATAGTTCAGATGGGACGGAGCAGCAGTGATGTCCGGCAGCTGGCAGCATGTAGGCACTGCCCGATCGAGGGGCTGTAGTTGCGAGTGTGACAACCTCGTTCTCCACTGGACCCAGGACGTTTGAGCTGAGTGAACATTAACCCAGTAGTGAAACCTCCATTAGTTTGAGATAATGCCATTTGTTTGCGCGTTGCTGCTCTCAGGTTTGCTGAGATGAAGAGCAACGAGTGGTGTGTTTGGAGTTGGCGAAATTAATTGGCCGTTCTCCACATTTTATTATGAATCATTGAATTCTTTTCGTTTGTTGATGAAGTTCAACCAGCGGTATTTTTCTGCCTAGTGGCCGCTAACGCCACAGTTACCTGCCCTCAAGGTTAGCGTACTTTCGCGGCAGTGTACCTTTCCTCGCCTTGTCGCTGCTGTCTGGTAAGGCGTGTAGTTTCACAGCCTACTTGATTGTGGTTCGGATATTTGTTTATTTCGGACTTCTGCTTCTGGATGTTCTAAACACCGGAGTCTGAAGACTCAATGCTGTCCGCTGTCCACTGGTTCCGCCTTTCCTGGGTTATTCCATCGTTGTGTTGGTTATCAGACGTTATAGATGTTGCAAGAGTGTTGGCCAGTGTTTAAACTGTCACTAGTTTGAGTTGCCATCTAGTTAATTGAATACAACTCTTGACTTCCTGTCTCATCAAAATGGTTCAAATGGCTCTGAGAACTATGGGACTTAACAGTTGTGGTCATCAGTCCCCTAGAACTTAGAACTACTTAAACCTAACTAACCTAAGGACAACACACACATCGATGCCCGGGGCAGGATTCGAACCTGCGACCGTAGCGGTCACGCGGTTCCAGACTGAAGCGCCTAGAACCGCACTACCACAACGGCCGGCCCTGTCTCATCGTTAACGGAGTTGAGCGACTTTCCCAAGTCGGTTCTTGGAGCACTGTCTGAGACCCACTTCTCTCTTGATTTGGTCAGATTGTCATGATTGTCAATGAGGCCTTCAGCTGTGAATGCAATTTATCTTAAGAATTTTTAATTCGATGTTGTCTCTTAATAGTGAAAATTTGATGAATGTCAGTTTTACAATATTTTGGTATCTCTTGGAGAAGTTAATTCGTTCTTAAGAATTTGCTATCTAGGCCTTCAGCCGTCTAATTGTTTTTGAGTTATCACTATTCGGGCCTTCAGCTGACAAATAATTGGAATTTATTGTCAATAAGGCCTTCAGCGGTGAATGCAATTTGTCTTAAGAACTTTTAATTAAATATTGTCTCTTCACAGTGAAAATTTGATACTTATCCCTTTTCCATAATATTTCAGTATTTCTTGTAGAAGTTAACTCGTTCTTAAGAATTTGCTATCTAGGCTTTCAGCCGTCAAATTGTTTGAGTTATTACTATCCGAGCTTTCAGTCGACAAATAATTTGAATTTCTTTTCAATAAGGCCTTCAGCCATGAATGCAGTTTGTCTTAACAATTTTTAGTTAGATATTGTCTCTTAAGAGTGAAGATTTGATGAATTTCCTCTTTATATAATATTTTAGTATCTTTTGGAGAAGTTTAATTCGATCTTAAGTATTTGTTGTCCAGGCCTTCAACCGTCAAATTGTTTTTTGAGCTATTACTATTGGGGCCTTCAGCTGACAAATAAGTTGATTTTCTGTGTCAGTAAGGCCTTCAGCTGTGAGTGCAACTTGCTTAAGAAATTTTTATTTGACATTGTGTCTTAAAAGTCAAATTTTGTAATTGTTCCTTATTGTCAACCTTATTTGCAATAGTTTTTAAATAAAGTATACGTAATTTTTTAAAAAAAACTGAGTAACAAACGGTAACTGAGTACGACCCCGTCCACACTGAATCCTGCCTTTCTCTAAGTGCCACGTTTCACTGAGCACTAAGTTTCTTGCTTTCTTTAAAAAAATAGCGTTTAATTATTATCATTTCATAGTGTCTTAGAGGAGCGGTAGTTTATTTAAGTACTTAATTGATTTATTTGTAACAGCCTTGTGGTTAATCAGTGAATTAATACTCTGCTTCGGTTTTTAGATGGGGTTAGCGTTTGGTCAGCTTGGCTGTATTTGTCCATGTGGGTGCACAATAACAGTGTCTGGTGACACCAAAATTTCTTCATTTGCCTTACGTTCCCTACCATTGCTAATAAAAGAAAAATTTAACGTGATTCTCTATCTCTTAGTGATCAGGTGACTAAAGGACTTTGGATATCAACATTAGTTTTACTCGTGTCTAATGTTTTGCCTTGCAGTAGGCCTGGAGCTTACTGTAGCAGTGGAGATGTATTAATTTTAATGTCTTTTGTTAACACATGTAGAACTTATATTGAAGTCCAGTGGTGGGATTAGCCACAGTTGTGATTATAGTGGAGCGGACAGAGTCACGACGCAGATTTATTTAATCAGTTAATTATTTGTAATCGGACCACTATTGTGCTGCACGGTTGACACTTTCTTCGAATAACACTTGTAATTTCGTGTATAACGCAAATGTCCTTGCGTAATGTGATATTAATTTAAAAACCTTAACTGTTAGTACGATTTTGGCAAGAAACTTGGTAACTGTTAGATACCTTATGATAGAAGTGTTATTAATAGAAATTATTTTTAAAACATTTGTTTGTGAAACGTAGATGAGGCATAAAGTTAGACAACCTTTCCACGTGTTGCCTTTAAATTACTCCCGATCCGTGTCCTCACTCTCAGTTGTACGTTTCTTAATGAATTTTCTTTTCTTTCATGGTTTCATGCCAAGCTGAGTCGTGAATTTTCCAACTCTAGAACCCTCTGTGGTCATTCCTATCTACTATCGCTACTCTCATGTGTTTGCTTTGCACTATAGTTCCAGTGTGGCCGCTGAGTTGGCGGCTTATTTTTCTGACTTTCAGGTTTTTGTGGTGTACTTGTTGCTCTACGTCGCGCTTTGCTTGACGGTGTTCACGATTCCCAAAGAAATTTTCCGTTGTCTCAATCGTTTTGTAAGCATCTTCTACTACTTTCGTTTCATCCTCCTTGGAGTATGCTGGATCATGCTGGATCAATCATTTCTTTGTGCGTTCTTCTTTTCTCAGGGCCCAGTATTTCTTCATTCTTTCTGATCTTCTTTTCCTCTCTTCTTCCGAGATGAAGGGTTTGGACATTTTGTATATTTGTCTTGGAACCATATTTTTCTATCTTTAGTAATTAATTTAGCTGTTCGATCAATAACTGAATTTTCTGAAATCTTTAGTTCCACTAGGTCTTCGAACAAGTTGTATTTCATTTTGCAGTTACGGAAAAAGTCAAAGATTTGTTTAGTTAATCTGTTGGAATTCATTCTGAGTAGGTGGCCATAAAAATTTATCCTCTTTTTCCGTATAGTATCTGAAAGTTTTTCAATTTTCTTGTAGACAGTTTCATTTTTGATGTATATAATCATATTGTCTTGAAATTTTGGCTCTTTGATTTTTCTTAAAATTTTTCTTTCCTTTAGCTCAAGTTTCTCCATTTGGTCTTTGAGATTCATATGTAGTGTTCCTGCTCCATACAGTGCTTCTGGATTAATCACTTTCTTGTAATGTGTAGTTTTGGACCCCCATGAAAAGAATTTTTTGTTGTTCGTATCTTTTGTTGGTTGGAAGCCATATTCCAGTCTATTTTTCTGGATTCCAATGCTTTGCTTTCCCCAGCATTCCAACTAATCCATTCTCCGAGATATTTGAATTATTTTAGTATTTCAATCTTTTGTTCTTGAACTTTGAGGTATTTACATGAGTACTTGATGTTTGTCAATACTTTAGTTTTTTTCAAATGAGATGTGAAGACCTATTTTATCTGCTTGTTTCTTTAGTTCAAGGATTTGCTCCGGTGCTTCTTCGATTGTTTCAGCCAACAGGGCCATATCACCTGCAAAAGCAATGCAATTTATTTTAAGGTTCTTCTTTTTGCAGCCCAATCTTACACCACTCTTAATACTTCTGTTCCATTCTCTGACTACTTTCTCAAGCGCACAATTGAACAGTAAAGATGAGAGCCCATCCCCCAGTCACACTCCCGTTTTTATTTCAAAGGATTCCGATAAATCACTGATAAATTTAAATTCCGAAAATCTATTTGTAAGGGTCCCTTTTATAATATTAGTTGATTTCTTATCCAACCCCATTTCTTACAGGACTGATAATAGAGATTTTCCATCAATCGAATCATATGCTTTTTTTGCAATCAATGTAGGAGGTTACGTATGTCTTTGCCCTTGATATTTTGGTATGCCATGATGTTTTTGAGTTTTGGTATTTGTTCCGAACATCATCTACCCTTTCTAAAACCTCATTGGTATTCCCCGATTTGCGGGTCCAATTGTTGCTCTGCCCTGTTCAAAAGGACTTTAGAAAGAATTTTGTGTGTTATATCCAGCAGTGATATTCCTTTGTAATTGTTGGGGTCTGTCCTCAAACCTTTCTTGTGGTTAGGGTATATGAGAGGTGTTCTCCATTCTGTGGGGATCTCTTCATCCTTCCAGATTTTATCGAAAACACACTGAAGGGATGTAATTGCAGTTTTGTCAGCCTTTTTCCTTAGTTCGGCCACTATTTGGTTTTCTCCGGACGCTTTGTTGTCTTTAAGTTCTGAAATGACCTTCTGTAGATCTTCAGTCGTCGGTAGCTTTGAATCCGGCTTCTCACGATTATTTGGTTCAGGGATGGGTTCACAATTCAAGAGTTTCTCAAAGTAGCCTGCTACAAATTTGTAATTTTCTGCGTTATTGTGAGTGATGGTCCCATTTACATCTCGAAATTGGAGGTTGGGTGCTTTGTATCTTGATAACCTTTGCGTGTAAGTTCTGTAAAAGCTTCTTATGTTGTTTTTTAGTAAATTCTTCATCACTTTGGAGGAGAGTTTGGTTTTCATGGTCTTCTTAATCCTTTTTATATTTTTATCTACCATTTCTCTAACTATAATGAAATACAATCTGCTTTCTTCTGTTTTCTGTAATTGGTAGTTTTCCTATGCCTGTTTTCTTGTTTCAATGAGGGCATCAAATTCCAGAGACCACCAGGCATGGTTTTTTTTACTTTTTATGTTAGGTGCTATCCGTTCGGCTGTAGTAATGAGGCTTTCCTTGATATCCTTCCAGCTTTGTGTCTGAATGGTTTCTGTTGCTTTTCCGTGCTGTACTTACGACGCTTAATTTGATTCATGTTACGTTAATTTTAGAAAGGTAGTGGTCTGAATCCAAGTTGGCGCTCCAGAGTACCCTAACATTCCTGATGTCTTCGCGAGAAATCTTCTTGATTGTCTGTGTTTTACTTGTTTTATACATTTATCCCTGGTTTATTCCTGTCGCCGTCTTACACATTTAATTTGTAACTTTTTCTTGAATAACTCGAAAACCGCACCCTCCAGCGAAAGCGTGTCGCAGAACAAAATTAAACATATTACATTTCCTACAAAAAAGATCCTCTTCATTTTTTTCTCTAGAACTAATGGTTTGTGCGATGAGAACGCGAGAATGTTGAAAAACTCTCTTGACGAACATGCGATGTAGCCTACGCAGTTTCTGCAAGCCAATTTGAGGTAGCATGCCGAGGTAGCAAGTTGAGAAGAATAGTTTGATACGGGACATTTCTGGTCTATCAAGTGAGGCATCAACTTCAAATTGGCCTACAAGAACTACGTAAGCTACAGCGTATACACGTCGAGCAAGTTCTTCGCACAAACCATTAGTTCTAGAGAAGAAAATGAATAGGACTTTTTTTGTAGGAAATTTAATACCGTTTAATTTTGTACTGCGACACGTTTTCGCTGGAGGGTGCAGTTTTCAAGTTCTTCAAGAAAAATGTACAAAAGTGATATTAAATGTTTTCTACCTAGGAAACCATTCGGAATAGGGCATACGTCCATAAGAAGTTTTTGTTCAGAATCACTAATACCATCACCCCTCAAAGCATGTAGGTTTCCTGATGACTCACCCTGTATATGTAATGGGTGATTATAATTAAAGTACAGACTTTAAGGGGCTCACGAATGGGCTGTAATTATCATTTGGCAGTGAAAGTTGGTAGATATGGTAATCCATTAATTTACGCTGGGAAAAAAATAGTTGAAATTTTGTCCACATGTGCAAATCAGGCGCTGTACAGCAACTCGTCGACGTCTCCGGTACTAATATTAAACAAATTGTGGAAGCAGTCGTTAATATTAAAATAAAAATTATGCATTTCTCACTTGCTTTACCTTTCCTGCCCACGTCCAATTACTCATTCGTTACATATGGAAATATTTATACACTTCCTTCTAACTTTCACAGCGCCAGATTTCTACCTGGTGGCCAAAATTGGAACTATTTTATCCCAGCATTAGATATCTACCAACTTTCCCTGCCATACAATACCTATAGTCCACAATGGACCTGTGTACGTCGTTACATTTTAATTACACCACACAGTGTACGTGAACCTAAACTGAAACTTCAAATTCCTACCGCGATTTTGCGATGTTAAGTGAACAGACGTGGACTTTCAACTCAGATAAGTTACAAATACCACTACATAAATAGTTTGTTAAGGTAATAAGATGTACTGCTGAAGGAGCATTGCAGTAAGGTGGTCGACTTGTGACACTGTCAGGTTCGAAGATACTAAAAATGAAATTTAAAGGCCATGGGTCTCCTTAACGTGCAGGGAACCTGAATGAACTTTCATGGTAATACGTCCAGTAGCTCAGTAAATGTGGAATATTAAAAAAGAGAGAAAATGAAAGTCTTCAGACTGGTTTGACGCCGCCCGCCACAAATTCTTTTCCTGTGCCAATCTCTTCATCTCAGAGTAGCGTTTGCAAACTACGTCCTCACTATTTGCTAGATGTATTTCACTCTCTTATTTCCTCTATAGTTTGTATCCTCTACAATTCCCCATAGAGCCATGGAAGTAATTCTGTGATGTCTTAGCAAATGTCTTAGCATCCTGTCCCTCTGTAAGAGTATATCTCTTCTTTTCCTGTTTCCCCACAGTCCATGTTTCACAACAATACAATATTGTGCTCGAAACTAACATTTTCAAATTTTTCTTCCTCCAATTAAGGCCTACGTTTGATACTTGTAGATTTCTCTTGACCAGGAATACTTTTCGCCAGAGATAGTCTGCTTATGATGTCCTCCTTGCTCCATCCCTCATGGGTTACTTTGCTGTCAAGGTACTAGAGTTCCTTAACTTCATCTACTTCGTGATCCTCATTACTGATGCCACGTTTCTTGCTATTCTTATTTCCGCTACTCTATTTCTTATAAATTTCGTCTAACGTGAATATCCTTTCGTTGCCAACGGTTTTAGAAATTTCCGTGCAATGTTATCTATTCTTTCTGCCTTATTACATCTTAAGTCTTCCAGAGCTCTTTTAAATTCTGATTCTAATACTTTATTCCCCATCTCTTCCTTGTCAACTCCCTTGTGTTCTTCTGTCTCGTTATACAGTCTTTAAATGTACTCCTTCCACCTGCCTGGTCTCTCTGATCCATTTAAATGTATAACTACAAGAGCACTCTCCGCTCTTACCGTTACCGCCCTAGCGTTTCTTTTCACAGAAAGCTGTTTTGACTTTTCTACAAGCTGAATTCTTTTCTGCCAGCCATTTCTTCTTCGATTTCTGCACATTTTTCATTCACCTGTTTCTCGTTTCCTTCCCTGCACTTCCTATTTATTACATCCCTATGTAACTTGTACTTCTGTATTCCTGAAGTTCTTTGAATATTTTTGTACTTTTCTTTCGTCGATCATGTGAAGTATTTCTTCTGTTAGCAATGGCTTCCACGCAGTTACATTCACTGTAACTATTTTTTTCCAGTTACTGTGACTGCCGTTTTTGGGTATGTTCATTCCTCTTCAGATTAAGTGTTTACTGAGCCATTTATCATCACACCATCCCTTCATTCCTTAGTATTCCCGTATAATTGTAGTATCGTAAGGTTCTCATGTTTTCTGTTGCTGTATATAATTCATCTTTACTGTATTGGGACAAAAATAAATGAACGCTCTGCCAGAGTAGTGAATAAAATCCTCTACTCTGGTTTTATTCGTGTCTTTGGTTGCTTAGTAGTCAGTCATTTGCTCAGTGCTGGGACATTCTTATTTAAGACATTTAAACGAGCAATTGAGTTTTCAAGACAACGACGTCTGTTATTTTTGAATCTTGGAGAAACTATCTGGAATACTTTATTATGGAGATGAAAAATTGTTTACATAGCCATTTCTTTCTTTGTATTCACGGTAAAGATTTTTGGAGGATTTTTTAAATAAAATGTTAGTTTGTCACAATTATTAATTGAAGCATATCTCTGTCCCATAGATTGTTAATAATATTTACGACATGTGTTAATTTGATCTGTTTTTATTATGTCGCAAATTACACAGTTGGTTGAGTTATATAGCCATTTCTTTCTCTGTATTCATGGTAAAGATTTTTGGAGGAATTTTTAAATAAAATGTTAGTTTGTCATAATTATTAATTGAAGCATATCTCTGTCCCATAGATTGCTAATAATATTTACGACATGTGTTAATTTGGTCTGTTTTTACTATGTCGCAAATTACACAGTTGGTTGAGTTGTCTGTTATTTCTTGTAATGAGACAGTTTCGCAATTGCTACAGTCGTCTTATGTTGTACAATCATTTTTGTCAACATTAGACCTTAAATTTTCAAGAACGATTTCCTTTAAAGTAAAACTCACCTTCATCATTGCTGTGCGCGCACTGCACTTAACGCCACCTGCAGCAACACGGTGTTTCTGACAAGCAAAAAAAGAAATTAGATTATATTATTAACCCTTAGCTGTTGCATTTGCTGATTTATATTTGCTTTCGAGAACATCAGTATATCAGGCATAAAATAGCGTCCTGAGCAAAAGGTAAGACAGATCTCGTCTTGCATTCTTACCTGGAAACAGTGCGTAGTCATAATTATCAGGTGTTGTTCTAAGCAAGCAGATTAGTTTTTACTGAGCAGAGTTAGTAATCTCATACAATTTCTTTAAGCAGAGCAATAACTTATTTTTGTGGATATTCCAAGACAAACTTTGCACTTTATATCACCAAACATTTTCATATCAAGTTAGATTCATAATGTACTTCGATATCGAGTTTAAGTAATATTGTTTTAACTTAGCATCAAATTAGTTTCTTTTGGCAGTTAGTTAGACTTATTTTCATTACTTCAGATTCTGCACTTCATTAAGTTAGTTCTGTTTTATGACACTGTTCAGATGCGCAACACACGACCAACCAACGGTCAGTATTGCTCAGCAATTGAACACGACATCTGAAGTACACGCTATATGAGGAGAATGTTTTTAAACACAGAATATTCATTATTCTCACATATACACTGATCTTTACAGAAAGCTTACACATGGCGAACCTGCCAGGTTAGTCCTCCCTTTTTTCTGTGATTTCATAGATTTCTCAAAAGCAAATCAGAACTATGCATACAGGAGCTAACATCTGTAGTTTCTCTTTCATGCTACTGTAATTTCATTTTCATTTTTATGTGTGACTTAGAGTGAATTTTATTTTACAAAAATGTTGATTTTCAGGATCTTTGTTATGTAGGCAGATAACAGTAGGCTACATAGTGTGTTGAATACTTCAGTGCCACTTACACTTTTCGTAGATATTTCTGTTGCATAATAGAATTTATTACTTTCTGTTATTTAATTACAAATTGAAATTTTGTTTGGTAATTAAGTTGTTACAGTGCAACATTATGGCTTGACTTGCGCCATAGGGTGGTGGGGTTTCAGGTTCCGCTGGATAGGTCAGGAGTCCACAACACGCAGCAGGCAGCTACACGGGTAGCAGGGGTTTTGTGGCGTGGACTGGGCGGTTTTTTAGGTTAGATGGCCTCGGGAAAGTACGGAAAGGGCAACAGCGTCAAAGGGTGCGGGGCAAAGTCAGGAGATGCAGGGACCAAGCAGCAATCGGTATTGAAATTGTAAACTGCCGAAGCTGCATTGGTAAAGTACCGGAACTTCAAGCGCTGATAGAAAGCACCGAAGCTAAAATCGTTATAGGTACGGAAAGCTGAAGCCAGAGATGAATTCTGCCGAAATATTTACAAAGTCACAAACGGTGTTTAGAAAGGATAGATTGCATGAAACCGATGGTGGCGTGTTTGTCGCTGTTAGTAGTAGTTTATCCTGCAGTAAAGTAGAAGTGGATAGTTCCTGTGAATTATTATGAGTGGAGGTTACACCCAACAACCGAGCTAAGTTAATAATTGGCTTCTTATACCGACCTCCCGACTCAGCAACATCAGTGGCAGAACAACTGAGAGAAAATTTGGAATACATTTCACATAAATTTTCTCAGCATGTTATAGTCTTAAGTGGAGATTTCAATTTACCAGATATAGACTGGGACACTCAGATGTTTAGGACGGGTGGTAGGGGAAGAACATCGAGCGACATTATACTGAGTGCACTATCCGAAAATTACCTCGAGCAATTAAACAGAGAACCGACTCGTGGAGATAACATCTTGGACCTACTGATAACAAACAGACCCTAAATTTTCGACTCTGTAAGCGCAGAACCGGGAATCAGTGATCATAAGGCCGTGGCAGCATCCCTGAATATGGAAGTAAATAGGAATATAAAAAATGGGACGAAGGTTTACCAGATTAGCAAGAGTAATAGAAGGCAGATTTCAGACTACCTAACAGATCAAAACGAAAATTACTATTCCGACACTGACAATGTTGAGTGTTTATGGAAAAAGTTCAAGGCTATCGTAAAATGCGTTTTAGACAGGTACGTGCCGGGTAAAACTGTGAGGGACGGGAAAAACACACCGTGGTTCAACAAAAAAAATTAGGAAACTACTGCGAAAGCAAAGAGAGCTTCACTGCAAGTTTAAACGCAGCCGAAACCTCTCAGACAAACAGAAGCTAAACGATATCAAAGTTAGCGCAAGGAGGGCTATGCGTGAAGCGTTCCGTGAATTCGAAAGTAAAATTATATGTACAAACTTGACAGAAAATCCTAGCAATTTCTGGTCTTACGTTAAATCAGTAAGTTGCTCGAAACAGCATATCCGGACACTCCGGGATGATGATGGCATTGAAACATAGGATGACACGCGTAAAGCTGAAATACTAAACACCTTTTTCCAAAGCTGTTTCACAGAGGAAGACCGCACTGCAGTTCCTGCTCTAGATACTCGCACAAACGAAAAAATGGCTGACATTGAAATAAGTGTCCAAGGAATAGAAAAGCAACTGTAATCACTCAACAGAGGAAAGTCCACTGGACCTGGCGGGATACCAATTCGATTCTACACAGAGTACGCGAAAAAACTTGCCCCCTTCTAACAGCCGTGTACCGCAAGTCTCTAGAGGAACGGAAGGTTCCAAATGATTGGAAAAGAGCACAGATAGTCCCAGTCTTCAAGAAGGGTCGTCGAACAGATGCTCAAGACTATAGACCTATATCTCTGACGTCGATCTGTTGTAGAATTTTAGAACATGTTTTTTGCTAGCGTATCATGTCGTTTCTGGAAACCCAGAATCCACTCTGTAGGAATCGACATGGATTCCAGAAACAGTGATCGTGTGAGACCCAACTCGCTTTATTTGTTCATGAGACCCAGAAAATATTAGATACAGGCTCCCAGGTAGATGCTATTTTCCTTGACTTCCGGAAGGCGTTCGATACAGTTCCGCACTGTCGCCTGATAAACAAAGTAAGAGCCTACGGAATATCAGACCAGCTGTGTGGCTGGATTGAAGAGTGTTTAGCGAACAGAACACAGCATGTTGTTATCAATGGAGAGACGTCTACAGTCGTTAAAGTAACCTCTGGCGTGCCACAGGGGAGTGTTGTGGGACCATTGCTTTTCATAATATACGTATATAAATGACCTAGTGGAGAGTGTCGGAAGTTCCATGCGGCTTTAAGCGGATGATGCTGTAGCATACAGAGAAGTTGCAACATTAGAAAATTGTAGCGAAATGCAGGGGGATCTGCAGCGAATAGGCACTTGGTGCAGGGAGTGGCAGCTGACCCTTAACATAGACAAATGTAATATATTGCGAATACATGGAAAGAAGGATCCTTTATTGTATGATTATATGATAACGGAACAAACGCTGGTAGCAGCTACTTCTGTAAAATATTTGGGAGTATTCGTGCGGAACGATTTGAAGTGGAATGATCATATAAAATTAATTGTTGGTAAGGCGGGTACCAGGTTGAGATTCATTGGGAGATTCCTTAGAAAATATAGTCCACCAACAAAGAAGGTGGCTTACAAAAAACTCGTTCGACCTGTACTTGAGTATCGCTCATCAGTGTGGAATCCGTACCAGATCGGGTTGGCTGAGGAGATAGAGAAGATACAAAGAAGAGCGGCGCGTTTCGTCACAGGGTTATTTGGTAACAGTGATAGCGTTACGGAGAAGTTTAGCAAACTCAAGTGGCAGACTCTGCAAGAGAGGCGCTCTGCATCGCGGTGTAGCTTGCTCGCCAGGTTTCGAGAGGGTGCGTTTCTGCATGAGGTATCGAATATATTGCTTTCCCCTACTTATACCTCCTGAGGAGATCACGAATGTAAAATTAGAGAGATTCGAGCGCGCACAGAGGCTTTCAGACAGTCGTTATTCCCGCGAACCATACGCGACTGGAGCAGGTAAGGGAGGTAATGACAGTGGCACGTAAAGTGCCCTCCGCCACACACCGTTGGGTGGCTTGCGGAGTATAAATGTAGATGTAGATGTATGGCCAGCAACAAAGTAGTTAGCTGTGTGACTAGACCACAAACTACATGCCGAAACAATGAATCAATTATTAATGAATCAGAACAAGCGCAACAGTCTATACACATAAATAATTTACTTGAGATTTGAGAGAATGCGAAATACTTTTCAACACACCTGTGTTCTTTATTAGGAAGCTCAACGGAATCAACATCCAACAGTCACGAAGAAATTTCAGAATACGAATCGCTAGGGGAAAAGTCTCTCGGCTGTGCAAAATTTCGCAGCGACTACTTACTGAGACTATCGATTCGAGTTTTTTCTCCATTTCTTTTAATCAAACATTATACAAGCCAACATCAGTTACTGACAATGCAAACTAAGTCACTGCAAATCAAGTAAACATGAATGGGGAAATCAACAATCCTACATTGGACAAATTGCTACTAAACATGACCAAAACAAAAGAACAATACACAAAATAGACAAAACATTGAGCGATACACAGAACAAAACGCAACAAGACCAGAGGAAAATAGTAAAGCGCAAGATGAAATTAACGAAGATACCAATACATTAGAGAAAAAGAAACAGCAAAATCTTTCTGCAGAAATCCGTCAAGAAATTAGAAATGGATTACAACCAGTTATTATGAGATTAGAAGACAGACTACGCAGCGTTGAAATTGAACAAAAATTCTTAACACTGCATAAGAGAACGCCAAAAAAAAAAAAAAAAAAAAACTACTCGCGTAAATAAATAACTCTGAACGTAGCGAAGTGGTCTCGCAACTCACAGAACGTTACGATCACCTTAATATCACTGTACAGACAAATAGTGAACAGGCACATGCATTAAAAATTAACTCTGGCGAATGAAAAGAACTTCTTACGTTAACAAAAAATAGCAAAGATCCGTTCAACAAATATTGAAAACATGTCAAAAATACCGACAATGATTTTGATGCTCAGAAACAACAGATTATCAGGCATTTAAGAATTTTAGAGAAAGTCAGAGTAATGTCATTCAGTAATAGAAAAATGACTTAAACAAATGTGAGAACAGCTGAAACCTATCGAACGCAGGCTAAACAGTAATGGCGACACCAGCGACTTCACTCGTTCAGACACACCCACGATCTAAAATTTGTGACGAAACAAACAGTCCGTGGCGTCTTCGTGACTTTCGCATACAACAATACGTTTCAACAAGACATACACTATGTAATCAAAAGTATTCGAATACCCCCAAAACCATACGCTTTTCATATCAGGTGCATTGTGCTGCCACCTACTGACAGGTACTCCATATCAGCGACCTCATCATTTTACATCGTAAGAGAGCAGAATGTGGCGCTCCGCGAAACTCACGAACGTGGTCAGGTGATAGGGTGTCACTTGTGTCATACGTCTGTACGCGAGATTTCGATACTCCTAAACGCCCCTACGTCCAATGCTTCCGATGTGATGGTGAAGTGGAAACCTGCAGCACAAAAGCGTACAGGTCGACCTCGTCTGCTGACTGACAGAGACCGCCGACAGTTGAAAAGGGTCGTCTTGTGTAATAGGCAAACATCTATATAGACCATCAGACAAGAATTCCAAACTGCACCAGGGTCCACTGCAAGTACTGTGACAGTTAGGCGGAAGGTGAGAAAACTTGGATTTCATGGTCGAGTGGCTGCTCATAAGCCACACATCACGCCGGTAAAAGCCAAATTACGCCTCTCTTGGTGTAAGGAGCGTAAATGGTGGACTATTGAACAGTGTAAAAACGTTGTGTGGAGTGACGAATCACGGTACACATTGTGAAAATCCGATGGCAGGGTGTGGGTATGGCGAATGACCGGTGAACTTCATCTGGCACGGTGTGTAGTGCCAACATTAAAATTCGGAGGCAGTAGTGTTGTGGTCTGGTCGTGTATTTCGAGGGGCTTGCAGCCCTTCTTGTTTGGCGTTGCTCTATCACAGCACAGATCTACATTGATGTTCTAAGCACCTTCTTGCTTCCCAGTGTTGAAGAGAAACTCGGGGATTGCGACTGCATCTTTCAATACGATAGAGGACCTGATCATAATGTACAGCCTGTGGTGGAGTGGTTACAAGACAGAAACATCCTTGTAATGGAATGGCCAGCATAGAGTCCTGTCCTGCATTATGGAAAACATCTTTGGGATGTTTTGGAACGCCGACTTCGTGCCAGGCCTCACCGACCGACATCAATGCCTCTCCTCTGTGCAGCATTCCGTGAAGAATGGGCTGCCATTCTCCAAGGAATATTCCAGCACCTGATTGAACGTATGACTGCGACAGTGGAAGCTGTCATTAAGGCTAAGGGTGGGCCAACACTACACTGAATGCCAGCATTACCGATGGAGGGTGCCACGAACTTGTAAGTCATTTTCAGCCAGGTGTCCGGATACTTTTAATTACATAGTGTATTAATGAGCCACTCTCAGGAGCAATAGATAAAAGTCCGGCTCTCTCCGAAACGACAATTTCGATTACAAATATTTTCATGTAGTCAACTTAGGCGATCATTTTCTTGTACACAAATGTCTTTACATACAAGACATTGAACCTTCTCTGCACTATTATAGTGAACATTTGAGCAAAAGAATTGCGAAAAGAAGTAACAATCCGAATTCCATGCATTTACTTACGGCCATGCATTTCCCTTCGTTTAAAAGTAGGTAGGGTCTCCATTATACTTTTTGGATACATCGATTGGCGAAGGATGCCTTCCAGAATATGTGTTAACTATTTTTCAGTTTCTTGGTACACTTGTCCTATCCTGCTATCATTTTTAACCAATCAGTACAAGAAATTTCCTTCTAATATCCTAAAGTAAATATGTAGAAAGTAATTTTAGAGACTGGTGAGCTACGGTTTCGATTGTGTCGTATTGGCTACAGAGAACATTCGTATCATGACAAATTTAAATCTTCTATTACATCTACATCTACATCTACATGATTACTCTGCAATTCACATTTAAGTGCTTGGCAGAGAGTTCATCGAACCACAATCATACTACCTCTCTACCATTCCACTCCCGAACAGCGCGCGGGAAAAACGAACACCTAAAACTTTCTGTTCGTGCTCTGATTTATTTTATTTTATTTTGATGATCATTCCTACCTATGTAGGTTGGGCTCAACAAAATATTTTCGAATTCGGAAGAGAAAGTTGGTGACTGAAATTTCGTAAATAGATCTCGCCGCGACGATAAACGTCTTTGCATTAATGACTTCCATCCCAACTCGCGTATCATATCTGCCACACTCTCTCCCCTATTACGTGATAATACAAAACGAGCTGCCGTTTTTTGCACCCTTTCGATGTCCTCCGTCAATCCCACCTGGTAAGGATCCCACACCGCTCAGCAATATTGTAACAGAGGACGAACGAGTGTAGTGTAAGCTGCCTCTTTAGTGGACTTGTTGCATCTTCTAAGTGTCCTGACAATGAAACGCAACCTTTGGCTCGCCTTCCCCACAATATTATCTATGTGGTCTTTCCAACTGAAGTTGTTCGTAATTTTAACACCCAGGTATTTAGTTGAATTGACAGCCTTGCGAATTGTACTATTTATCGAGTAATCGAATTCCAACGGATTTCTTTCGGAACTCATATGCATCACCTCACACTTTTCGTTATTTAGTGTCAACTGCCACCTGACACACCATACAGCAATATTTTCTAAATCGCTTTGCTATTGATACTGGACTTCGGATGACCTTACTAGGCGGTTATTTACAGCATCATCTGCGAACAACCTAAGAGAACTGCTCAGATTGTCACCCAGGTCATTTATATAGATCAGGAACAGCAGAGGTCCAAGGACGCTTCCCTGGGGAACATCTGATATCACTTCAGTTTTACTCGATGATTTGCCGTCTATTACTACGAACTGCGACCTTCCTGACAGGAAATCACGAATCCAGTCTCACAACCCATAGGCCCGCAGCTTGATTAGAAGTCGCTTGTGAGGAACGATGTCAAAAGCTTTCCGGGAATCTAGAAACACGGAATCAACTTGAGATCTCCTGTCAATAGCGGCCATTACTTCGTGCGAATAAAGAGCACAAGAACACAAGAGCGATGTTTTCTGAAACCATGTTGATTACGTATCAATAGATCGTTCCCTTCGAGGTGATTCATAATGTTTGAATACAGTATATGCTCCAAAACCCTACTGCAAACCGACGTCAATGATATAGGTCTGTAGTTCGTTGGATTACTCCTACTACCCTTCTTAAACACTGGTGCGACCTGCGCAATTTTCCAATCTGTAGGTACAGATCCATCGGTGAGCGAGCGGTTGTATATGATTGCTAAGTGGGGATTTATTGTATCAGCGTAATCTGAAAAGAACCTAATCGGTATAAAATCTGGACCTGAAGACTTGCCCGTATCAAGCGATTTGAGTTGCTTCGCAACCCCTAAAGTATCTACTTCTCATGCTAGCAGCTGTTCGTGTTTCAAATTCTGGAATATTCCATTCGTCTTCCCTGGTGAAGGAATTTCGGAAAACTGCGTTCAATAACTCCGCTTTAGCGGCAAAGTCGTCGGTAACAGTACCATTGTCACTGCGCAGCGAAGGTATTGACTGCATCTTGCCGCTTGTGTACTTTACATACGACCAGAATTTCTTCGGATTTTCTACCAAATTTCGAGACAATGTTTCGTTGTGGAACCTATTAAAGGCATCTCGCATTGAAGTCCGTGCCAAATGTCGCGCGTGTGTAAATTTTAGCCAATTTCGTGACAGTAACAAAACACAAATCGGTTAAAATGTGTTTAAATAGAAAATTACTCGCATTTTATGAATATTTCATCCCTTCAGCAAAATACGTAATGAAAAGCATCCGGCGTTTCATTCATGTTCGACTACAGCATATACGTTACAATACTTGACAGGAGTGCACTACAGAATAGCGACTCGTAATTCCGGCAGCAAATAATGAGTCACAATACAAGGAATATTACATTGCTACAACACTGAACTTTTTTTCAGTTAAAGAGATATCTGGGACATCTTGCTGGTTTTCCCAAGCACGGCGTTAAACTGCCCACGTGCGAGAAAAATAGCGTTTGTAGTTTCGATAAACTTCTCGGTAAGAGACTTTTAGAAGTAGAGCACAGTTTGGTGAAACAAGTGTACATCTTTGAACACCATCATTTTTTAAATACGGTAGTAGCAGCCAAGAATTAGAAACTGGAAGGTGTAGCACCAATTCTCATAAGACATACACGCTATTGAGATTTGTTGTCCAAATGAAAAGTCAGTTTTGCTAATGGTAATTGTATTGATGTATTACAATATATGAAGGATTTTCTACTAGTTCATGGAATAGTTAAAAGCTGTTAAAGGTACGTAAATTATCAATGCCCAGAATAATATGTATTTTTATGAAGATTTTCTTTTCACGATCAGTTGTGCAGTAATGAAGGTTTGTTTGGTCGGCAGTGCTATTCATGAAATGTGACTCTGGAGTGTCTATCGTGTAAGGATCGGTTAATGAAACAAATCAGGGAGTATTTTCTATAGACCGGCAGCACACCCGTGGATATTTTGATTATTTTCTATTGTTTATTTACGAGATACGAGGATATTACGAGATATGAGATTAATATGGTGACGATTCAGAAGAGATAATTATGTTGAAGGTTTTAATTATTATTGATGATTATGATTTTGAGGGTAATGATTATAACATGATAGGAAGATGCTAAGGTTATGAATTACGATGTATTATGAGGATTGAGTGAGTAATCGTTAGGACATATACTGGGGACACAGTTTTGGATGAAGTTGATTTCTTTTTATTTGCATGGATATATTTCATTACCTTGTATGTTGTAAGTGGAAAGTAATGGGCTATTATATGGTTAGTGCCATAACAGGGATCTGAAAAGGTAAGTAACGCCAGTATGGTGAGAGGCAACACAATTACTTTTTTATCTGAAGTTTTTCGGGTCTTCAGATACAACCAGTATTGCATTCATTTCTGACATTTTATGTTCTTTATAACGCTTTGTCATTTTTTTATTTGTTGCATACAGCATACGAGTGCATTATCCTGTTGCAGTGTGTACTTCTTTTTCTTTTGTAACTAAGCGCACATCTTTTTGTCTTCAGGTCAGATTATGACAGACAGGAAGAAATACATATGTATTAAAAAGAATTTGGCTACTATACATATTTTCCGAATTTATGAGACATAGTTGCACATACCACAAATTGTTGAATAACAAACTTTTATGATGACACTGCGCTGAGATGTAAAACTTGAAAGAAAATACCTTTAATCGAAATACAGATGTATTTTGTGATCAAATGAATACTTCAAAGAACAATTTCATGCTCATCCAAAATGATTTTTTTTTTTTTTTGCATTTTACAGCTTATTAATTAATTTTCTTACTACAGATTAGTGTTGGGAAACGTATGTAATTTTATTAAATCATCGAAAAAAACCAGTCTAGATATCAATGGTGCTTTATTGAAATGATCGGTTTCGGCCTAGGCTTAGGTCACCTTCAGGCAGCACCATCAGCTGAAGTTGACGATGCGTAGACCAGTCAGTTGACCTCGGTCGCTGAAACTGCTAGTACATTCGACTGCATAGCATGACAATTGCCTCATGTGAACTTACCGAATATTCAGTTATTGGTGCTCCAGCAAACGTCAGACGCTAACATCTTATAGGTGCTTTGTGATAACACTGATATATCCTCATGATGACATACTTTGCCTTAGTTACTGCGTTGCGTTTATGATGAAACATTTGAGTATGATTTGTCTCAGCATACGAATGTGTAATTCATTTTGTTTGCTCATTTACAATACTGATTTTTTGCTGCATACGCACAAAACATTTTGACGAAATTTGCTTTCTGATGAAATAATTGTCATGTTTCTATGTGAATAACAATGAATTTAGTTGCATCGCTTTTCTGAGGAATTAGATTTGTGACTATAAGTGTATTGTGGCGCCTAAGTCCTATGAGAGCTCACTTAGTATATTCATTTACTGTTAGAGTCTATAAATGAGATAGTTTTACAGCTTAGCAGAAAACCTTAATTTCGTCTACTCTGTGACCATCAGTCCTGATGCTAAGTTTCTCGCTGTTTTCACTTCTGCTAATTCTCATTACTTTCGTCTTTCTTCGATTGACTCTCAGCCCATATTGTTTACTCGTTAGACTGTCGATTCTATCCAGCAGTTTCACTAAAGATGGCAATGTCACCACAGAATCATATCATTGGTCTCGATTCATCTTGAATTTTTAATCTATTCTTGAACATTTCTTTTATTTGCGTTATTGCTTTTTCGGTGTATAGATTGAACAGTAGGGCCGAAAGACTATATCCGTTTCTCACACCGTTTTTAATCCGAGCATTTGGTTCTTGGTCTGACAACCCTATAATTTTCTCTTGTTTTTTATACAGGTTGTATATTATGCGTCTCTCTCTCTCTCTCTCTCTCTCTCTCTCTATAGCTTACCAACATTTTCCTCAGAATTTCGAACTTCTTGCACCATTTGACATTGCAGAGCGTTTTTCCCAGGTCGACAGATCCTATGAACGTTTATCGATTTTTCATTAGCCTTGCTTCCATTATCAACCCAAGATCACAACGGCCTCTCTGGTGCCTTTATATTTGCTTAAATCGAACCGAACGTCGTCTAAGACGTCCACAATTTCCTTTTCCATTCTCCTGTGTATCATTCTTGTCAGCAACCTGGATGCATGAGCTCTTAAGCTGATTGTGCGACAGTCTTCGCAATTGTCATCTCTTGTATTTGCGCCAGCGCAGTGTATTGCAAAGTTCCACTCACCTGGTGGTGATTCTCTTCTCACACGCCCGCCTCCTTGAAGTTACTGAAATGCAGATCTCAGATGGAAAAAGCTGTACGATAAAAATGCTGTAACCCTCGTAACCATAAGTCGCACTAAAAATTAGGCGGTGGAAGGGACATTTAAATGTAAGTATTTATGTACTTAAGAGTTCGCTCTGTTGTCGTGAGCTTACATATACCAGTCACCATCAAACCTTACTCTAAACTGAACGAAGTCTGAAATGCCCACCCGCACACATCATTCATAACCGTAGTCAGTTCATGGTAATCAGTAATGATTCTCTCCAAAATGCTTACAACGGATTGTGTCTTTCAGATTACTCCGCTCAATAATCGTCCCATGCCAAACTGATCACGTTACCGAGTACGCAACACGCTGTGAGGAATTTTGTTGTTTAAAACGTTACCACAAGCTCTGAATTTCGCTCCGTACATTAAATCTATCTCTCTTCCACACTTTACGGTTATTGTCAAACAGTTGGTACCGAAATGTCATACTATTAATAATTTTGAGCGGATCGCACACCAATTGGCCTGATCATTATGAGATCCAAGCCCCTCTTCTCTCTACACATCGTTCCTAAAATACGCGTGAATATGCTAATTTATGGTTCCCAGATAAACATCACGGCCAATCGGAAAGCAGCGCCTATATACAGAACCAATTAACATTTGTAAATGAAGGCTGTTTTCTGAGAACCTTCGGAGATATTGTTACGTAACTTCAACTTGTTAAATATTATCTTGCTTATCTTATTAAAATTTTCTTTAAATACTTCAACAACGGTAATCAGTGTATATTTTCGTCATTAATTTAAATTTACATACTTGATGTTCCCATGAATGACTTTGGAGAGTTGAGAGCAAGTATTTGATGTAACACTATCTCACTGAAATATTGTTTGATCTCACTGAAATATTTCACAAATTCTTGACTAACTATCAGTAATCGTTCTTAAGAAACATTATTTAATTTAACAGTTGGGTCTTAAAATGCTAAGGTCGTGGTGGTCTTGTGCATAAAGTCATTTTGCTAGCATCTGGTAATAAAATCTTCATACGTATGATGTTCAGTCCTTATTTGGCCCGGTCGTTCCACTACTCCCAGACAACCTTACGCCAGTAGTACGTACCGTACGACTCTTCACACAACGTGGGGTTCGGAGGCTTGTTTGTTTTGTTAAGCAGGATAGATGGTGATCAACGGCATCTCTACCGAAACAACACGGTGCTGGTGCACATACATGTGTTTCGGAGTGCACCGTTCATCGTACGTTGTAGAACGTGTAGTTCCCCAGCAGGCCTCCTTACATGTTTACCTGTTGACGCAACGACATCATATATTACGATTGCAATTGGCACGAGACTATCTGGATTCGACCGTAGATCATTGGAAAGCGGTTGGCAATTCGGCTGAATCGCATTTCTGCTACACTAGGACGATGGTCGTCTCCACAGACGCCGTCATCGAGGTGAACGGTGCCTCTAAACGTGCAGCGCACCACTGACGCAGGCTGGGGAGAGCAGTCCTATGCCTTCGGTGACATTCTCCTGCGCTTGCATGAGACCTGTGGTAGTAACCGAAGACACGGTGGCAGTTGCGAATCACCTGCATTCCTTCGTGCTTGACGTATTACAGTGAACTGACGTTGATGTATCGGTGACCAAATTCGCCTTATGTAAATACTATTGAACCCATCTGGGTCGCTATCGGGCGTCATCGCCATGTACGGCAATCGGTGGCCCGCTATTTACGCGAATTACTTGACATCTAATGCCACATACCTCTACAAACCTAACGACAAACTGAACAAGACGTGTACATTTCTATTGTCTATTGCCAATCCACAATTTATGAAAGTAGGAATAAGTGATATTTGTCATGTTGGAAATAATTGTGGTAGCAGGGAATGTATGCACCAAAGTATTGTTGGCAGGAGAAACCGCACGTTGATATAATTTTAAAAAGGGCGGGAGAGACCGCGTATGGATACATTTTAAGAAAAGAGCGGGAAAGACCGCGCATTGTTACATTTTGTAATGGTAGCAGGGACTGTCTGCACCAGAAAGCATTGTTGGCGGGAGAGACGCACTTTAGCGTTCGTAGGAAGTCAGTAGTAAGCGAGAAGTGAAGCGAGTCGGTAGAAGGTCTGAAGCGAGAGGTTGAGAGGAGCGGTGTGCCTGCTAGCCACCAGCTATGATTTACAAGAGATTATAAACGAATGTACAGAGACATCAGCTAACTATTACACTGGTCAACTCTCATTTTATTGCCAAGGATATTTGAGTGGCTTTAGGATGGGTTAGTGGTGCTGAGGACGAATATAGCAACCATTTATGCAGTTTGGCTCTAGTTTTTGAGATAATGAAAGATTTATTCAAAAAATTAGAAAAAAATGCTAATACTGAACTCGAGCGCTGCAAACTACAATGAAAAAAGAAAATAATCTTTATAAATAGCTTCTATGAAAACCTGATAGGCATTTGTCCACGTATAAAACATAATTCAAAAGTTTCTCTATAAGTATATCATTTTCCGTCCATGACGAACCGCTTCCTGCACGCTTTCCTTTTATAGGTCTCTTCAGAACAGTCACGTTGCAGATTCCAGCAATAATCTGCCATCATATGCCTGTCCCATCTTCCTTTATATCTTTCCTCTATTCCTTTCATATCTTGATGGAACCGCTCTCCTTGTTCCTCACTGAAATCACCTAGATTACGAGGAAATCGATCCAAGTGGCTGTGAAGGAAGTGCAATTTTATGCTCATGTTAGCTCCTAAGTTTTGAAAGTTAGTGAGCATGTTTTTGACCAGTTCCTCGTAATTGGGAGCTTTATGATTGCCCAAAAAACATTTTACAACAGTGACAAAACTGTTCCAGGCCGGTGCTTCAGTGACAGTCATGATACTTGTAAAATTGCTATCGTTGATGAGCCTGCGAATTTGAGGACCATCAAATATTCCTGCCTTAAGTTTTTCACTACTGAGTCCAGGGAACGTATTGCAGATGTATGTGAAGCAATTACCATTTCTGTCTAAAGCTTTGGTGAATTGCTTCATTAGTTCTAACTTAAAATGTAATGGTGGAAGAACAATCTTGTCCCTACTAACCAGAGGTTCATTAATGATGTTTGCTTCACCAACAGCCATATGTTCCCTTGGAGGCCATGTTTTCTGCTTCCAATGTTCGTGCTTTGCCCTACTATACCACATGCAGATAAAACATGGGTGCTTTGTGTATCCACTTTGTTGTCCAAGCAAGAAGTTCACCATTTTCAAATCAACACAAATCAACCACTGGTGCTGCATATACTGAATTTTCTGCAGAACCATCTTGATGTTAGCATATGCTTCACAAAGTTTTGTTGTGTGGGCAATTGGAATAGATGCGTAACGATGGCCATTGTGTAGGAGAACACATTTCAAACTTCTAGTGGAACTGTCTATGAAGAGACGCCAGTCCTCTGGTCTATATTCCGGCAGCCCCAATTCAAGTAAAAGTCCAGGTATATTGCTGCAATACACTATAACCTCTTCTTGGTTGAAGTATGGAAGAAGGTTTTCTTTTCTCGTCCGGTAAGCTGTTATTTTAACACTTGGATGAAGACAGTTCTTTTCCTTAAGCCTGGATGCTAAGAGTTCTGATGCTTGCTTTGAAAGATTGAGTTCTCGTATCAAGTCACTGAGCTCCTTCTGGTCGAACTGCTGGGGTTGTGTCTCACGTCCTTCGTATTCCGAACCACTACTTGTACATTCCTCGGCGTGCACATCGTCATCTGATGATGTTAGCGTGGGTAATGTTGTGAAGGTTGGTACAGGAACATCGTTGCTGTGCACCACCGGTCTTCTTGCTGACTCCAAATCGGGATATTCCCACTTTCGTTTTTTGAACCTATTAAAACCTTTCACATTAACAATGCAAAAATAGCAATCATCTGTATGGTTCTTCTGCTCTCGCCATACCATAGGCACTCCGAAGTTTAAGCTTTTCCTTTTTCGTTTTGTCCACTGCCGTAAGCACTCCACACAGCATTTACAAACTTTATGGGGTGCCCACGCCTTGTCTTGATCTCCAAGTTTAATTCCGAAATATGCCAGATACGCTTCCTTCACAAAAGGAATGATATTCTTCCTGTTCTTTTGAAGAACGTATTCGCCACAAATGTAGCAGAACTCATCTGGATGGTTCACGCAAAGACGGCGTGAAGAACTCATGTTTTCCTAAAACAAAATTGCACAAATACTACATATTACGCAGAACTTTCTTGTATTTGCATGTCAATCACATCCAACAAACATCATTAATTGTTTTGTGTGAAATGAATACTCACCTCTTATTTGCTACGTCACGATGAAAAGGTTCTATCTCCTTGAAGCTGCACTGCACATGTGTGTGACTTTCGACCATCGCTATTTTTCTTGTTTACACTGAACGCTACCTATCGGCTGTTGCGGGGATTACCTCGGCCAACAAATGAATGTCGAGTACCGCCGAATTCAAATCTGCACAACCCTCAATATCTTCAACACACGCACCGCACAACAGGACTGAACACATGCTGACAGTGTGATGTTTGCATGACGTAATCCTCAACCACACAGATGCACTCCCTGAGCACAATTGTTTAATAAAGATAGTACAATATCAGTAATTAAAAAACAGGTAGCAAATACATTACACCATATATGGACCCTGCAGTCGATATTATCCACATGAAACTCTCATTTCCACAAATAACCTATATCTCAAAAACCAGAGCCAATTTGGAAAAAGTACAAATATACTCGGAATGAGTATCGTAACAATATCCCATTTTCGTTCAAACTTCCCTGGCAACGAAAAAAAAAATTTTATTTTGTAGAGCTGTGTTATCATAAGAGGAACTAATATTATTGAATTATCTTTTTGAGAAACTCAAGACTACTGAAGGTATGTTTGCGCAATGCTAGTTGTAAGATTATTGTAAAAAGTAAGTCCCTTTTGAAAGTTTGTAAAATCATTTCATTCAGAATATAATTAATTTTTGCCAGCAATATTGCATTACTGACTATAATCCACCCCAAAAACCATCAACGTAAAACTTTGCAAAATTTTGTTGTTGTCAAGAAAAAGTTTAAGTATGAATTACGTAACTTCAGTCAAATTATTGATTGAATAACGTCAGCTTTGCTATTAAAGAATAACGTCAGCTTTGGTAATAAATACAGCCATTTATTATGACAGCCCACCAGCAGCTAATAGAGTATAGTAATCCAGAATAAGTATATTCATGTCGCATTTCGATGTAGCGGTCAGATGGCGATCCAGTAACAGTAAAAAGGTTAAGGAAGAGTTTTGGGTTATTGCAGGTAACGACTGAGGGCCACGACGACGACACATTCAATGTTTCGTCGAAATAATCAGAAAATCCCTTTCAATAAGTAGCATTTAAATTTGTATGCGAAGATTGAGAAAGAGAATTAGTTTCAAACGGAAGATTTCATTTGTTATTTTTAAGCAAGAGACAGAAATCCTAAGGGAAGGTTTCATAGGTTATTGTAGAAGGGAAGGTTGCGTAAGAAAAGAGATATAGAGGAGACGGGAAGGTGTCAACTGTCTAATCACTAATACGCAGCCGGCCAGTGTGGACGAGCGGTTCTAGGCGCTACAGTCTGGAACCGCGCGACAGCTACGGTAGCAGGTTCGAATCCCGCCTCGGACATGGATGTGTGTGATGTCCTTAGGCTAGTTATGTTTACGTAATTCTAGGTTCTAGGGAACTGATGACCTCAGAAGTTAAGTCTCATAGTGCTCAGAGCCAGCCTAATACGCAGGATCAGTGATGTGTTTCGTTCCAAAGACAGACAAACAAGCTATTAAGCAGGTGGTCATAAAGTTTTGGTTAATCAGCATATAGATTGTGCAGAGGCTACCTCGATATAAATTGCTGTCATTGAATTTTTGTATACATAATTGAAAATGGTCAAAGACGGTAATGGTGCATTAGTACACAAATGAAAATTTCCAGCGACATATGGTATCAAATTACTCAAACAGTCTGTCACAGCTGAGATAGAAAGCTCAATGAATAACATAAAGGAATGTAATAATTATGGGGTTTCCATTTTCATTTGTCGCCACAGAAAAGGGAAATTTCAAAACGTAGGCAGAGCAGCCGATACTTGGGACACTTGTCCTGCTCACAGAACTGTTTGAATTCAGCTACACTATTCCCACGATCATGATATCCGAATGCAGGGAACTCGATTTGACGGGACTTTTCAGTTATTGGCCTGAACTCGCAGGCGCAGCGATTAACTGCGCAACACACTTTCTTTAATGGTCTGCCGAGAGTTCTTTCCGCTCGCGGCGGGCGGCGTGAAGCGGACCTCTGCTCCGCTAAATTGTTGCTGTCAATAGCAGGAACGGCTATCGAGAAATAAATGGCGAAGTTATAATTGGCGAAAGCGAAGAGGGCGTGGCCGACTCGGCGCGTGAGAAACAGGAGGCTGCACCGGCGCTTCTTTTGTTTTAACATCGCCGTTTCTTTCCTCTCAGCCGGCTCCCTGAGAGGTTCTTGCATTTCCCTAATTTTTAATATTCCGCAATTCTGAAAATGTATTTTTAGCGAGGAACGGAAAGTTCAAGCGTACAGTCTCTTCCAATTCTGGTAGAGCCCAGGCACTGCTCAGAGAACAAATGCATCTACGTACATATTCCTTGAGTCTGTGGAGGAGGTACTAAACACTTTCCTCCCATTTCCCTCTTCCATTCGCAAAGGGCGCATAGGAAAAGTCACTGTCTATGGGCTCCGATTTCCCTGATTTTCCTGTCTTTGCCCCATACCGAGAGGTATGTGGCTGAATGTGACGCTGTAGAGCAGAAACGACCGCCTCACTGTCCAGACTCACTGACAAAGGGAAAGTGGCGTAATAAAATACATTTCACTTCTCACGATACATTCAAACTATAAGCAAATGTACGAATTGTTTGAGATTTCACAAATATTGATCCGGCTAATATTCAGATAGTCGATGAAATTAGCAGTCAATTAAATCGTCTGAAACCAGTTTTCCTGGCTTGCCTCACCAGAGAACTGTTTTCTCCTAAAGTTATTTTCCCAACATTGATTTAAATTTTCCTAGTAATTTACAATACGGCGAACAGTCACAAAGATTGTTCCAACCGTTGTATCGAATTCCAGACCACGACTTGTTCGAGGCGGTGGGATACCAGTTGTCCCCCCCCCCCCCCCCCCCCCCCATTTTGACGAGTTACCGCCAATCCAAGAAACCCAACCTCGGAACCGTGAGACCAGGCTTTGCAGGCCAGAACAGAACTTAATCGGCACTCTGGTTAGATTGGTTACGGGCTCGTCTTTCTGCCGACGGGCGCTTACTGGGTTCCGATAATTTCGTTAACAAAACTAACGGAAGAGGTTCTTTTGTTCTCAGATGATGGCAGCTGTTAGTTGGAGTAGGTCCGTGGAGTTCAGCCATTATGTGCTTGTGCTTGTTTACTGTTCTCAGTATTGGCCTTGGACCCTAAAACTCCGGTTAGGAGACCTACAGCTTTGTATTAAAGGTAATGCAACCGCGCTAATTTCGGTCGTGGATCGTGAGTAATGCAACGGTTCGCATATCGATCGTTATGTGTGAGAAAGCAAACAATGCTTCCGCGACAGTGCTTTGTACTGCCCCTGCCTCGGCTTTAGTTTATTATTTATTGTGGATATTACAGTTTATCTCTCAGTGTATACACTCTCTCTCTGATCAAGAGCAGGACGGGGTAACACAACCCTCATTTATATTACAAATTGTCCCCTTTGTCCTGCCTTACAGAAAGTTTTCTGTGTCAGGTTTGTGCTGTTACTATGTGTAGTATCTAAAATTTTAAATGTTTAACAAGGTACCTCGAATTTCCATGTTTCTGCTTCTTTTTGGAAATATATGCAATATTTTGCATTATCTGTCCGGCTTCTAGTCCACAGAATCCCCTGTTGCCTTCTACAACACTTTAACTAATAATCAGAGACTTGCTGAAAAAGATGAGGTCCGATGCTGGTCACGGTAAAGGCAGCAAAATATTAACAAGTGAGGTCAAATATACCTGTTAATTGGGAGTCGAAAGTCAAGCAGCCATTTTAATTTACACCATCCCTACGTAAGCCGCATTTCAACAGTAACCTTGTCCGTGACGTACAACGCCTCTCTTGTAGCGTTTTCTCTGTAGTTTGTGGAGTAATTCTGTACCACCTGGTCGTTATTCCACAGAGCATCAGCTTTGACACTGTGGAGAGAAGTCCGAGAACGGTCCTGAGAAATCTGTCAGGGTAGCAAACCAATCTAAGAAACAAGTCTTTGCATCCCATATTTGAAACAGAGAAAATGTCGTAAGCTACATGCAGAACGGTGAAGAATTCGAACACTGCAATGTCTCACTCCATAATATTTGAGAATAACTTTTGACCGAAAAATTAGGTTAAAAAAGCCCTTAAAAAACAACTAAATGAAAATCTCCACGAGTAAAAACTGATTCGTAAATTTGCAGGGTCAAAATGGGTCTCAAACCCTATGTGCGTCTGCGATGGCACTGTGTTTTCTTGCTGCGGAGTATGCGTTTCCGGGCCGGTACAGATCACTGTATACAAGACAGATAAATATTCACTGAAAGTCGTTGGCTTATTATAGAGCGCCTTAAACCTATTCCAACAGACAACTTCATTACCCAGCTCGAATAGCGCAATTCTCTGTAAGCACGTAAGGATAAGGAGAGACTGAATGTGGTGCAGAGCAACTCACACACCCGCAAGGGCGTAAGTGCTCCTCAGCATCGGCTGAGAGCCAACAAGGGCTTCCTACAGTTAACTTAGAAGCTTATCGTGCGTCCTGAAAAGGTGAGGCTAGAACATCGGAAGACGAAAATTCGTCAACCCCACAAGAGGGTAACAGTAGCCGAGCATCAAATCTTTGGATACAGTGTAAACCGGTTGGCATGGAAGTCCGTAAACAGATTACGATCTGGAATTGGAATACCCAACACAGTACGAGGAAAATAGGTTTTAGAGACTATGACACGTTGCATAAATGCGGAAGAGAGCAAATCACAATCCATATACTTCAATTTTGTGGCTAACGTCCCGGTTGATGTCATCCGTGCCACACCGATTGTCTTCGTCGTTGTGTAGTTCTGAGCATGTGTGATTATTGTATTTTCCCATTCTGATTTTTTCTGTTTCATGGTTTGATTATCAGTCTGTGTATCTGTATGTTTCTGATTCGACACTAAATAAACCAATCGGATCTTGTGCCCCTTCTGTAATGACCTCGTCGTCAACGGAGTATAGAACTCTATGTTTCATCATTCCTCATTTCTGCTCATGCCTTATGTAACTATCGTGTTGTCTACGCAAAGTGCCAAAATTTTGAGGATCAGAATTGGATAGTGGGTACAGGAGACAGAATACTTTGCGATAAAGCACCAATGACTTTGTGCGACTTGTCCAGTGATGCGAACGCTTAAATAAGCAATGCGTGCGAGATACTTGTTGTAATACGATTGGTGCCTGCCCGATCGATTTTGATGGCACTTCCTTGAAGGTACACAATCATCTTCCATATGTCCACAGTCTAGTTCACCACCGTTAGCTTCATGACTGCTTGTTAGAGAGGCAGCATTATTCATTTTAGCTTCATGGCTGCTTGTTAGAGAGGTAGCATTATTCATTACAGGAACGTGAACCCATGTGTTCCAAAATAAGTGTTACCCGTATCGGGATAAACGTATTTCCGAAAACAGAAATTTAACAGGAACTGGATTGTTGCTCAGAGAGGTGGTAAACTTTCTCTACAAATACTCGTTCTGAAAGCATAGTTGGAGGAAATGCAGAGTCACCCGTCAGTTCGTCTGTGATAGTCATCTGTTGATGAATCGATTCCCGGCGGGGTCAGGGATTTTCTCTGCCTCGTGATGGCTGAGTGTTGTGTGATGTCCTTAGGTTAGTTACCTTTAAGTTGTTCTAAGTTCTAGGGGACTGATGACCATAGATGATAAGTCCCATAGTGCTCAGAGCCATCTGTTGATAAATACTGTGTGGAGAGTACTGGTCGACCGGCAGTTCGTTCCTGTTTATGGATGACGGGGGCAAGTGGTGTGAACTGGAGCTCAGTTCTATCATTGGGTTACCCATCGCGTTGTAAAACACGCATTGATACTGACAATAGTTACTTTGCACAGTTGCTCTAAGTTTGCCTTGTCACTACAAAGCGTACTTTTTATTTACTTATTTATCGGATTCCGTGGAAGCATCCGAGCCAAAGCTACTTCATCATAGGACGACTCAGTATATGCTCCACAAAATGTCGAATAGAAAATTCATAACCAAAAAGTTATAAAATACGAAAATTGTGAGACAGCAAACGAATAAGTAAGACATTACAGAGAAAATTCTCAGCTGCTGCGAGGAACTCTTTTACAGTATAGGAGAAGTGTGCCACAAGGAAACCTTACCACACGGGTTACTGTGCCTGGGGTTTAACTGTCAGTATTCTGAGTTCTCGTTGAAAATAAAAGCTCTTGATTGGCAAACAGCATTCTGCATAATGCTCTACCTTTGCTGAAGGAAGGTTGCCGTTTCCTCTGAATACGACAATAGTGTAAACAATATATCACATGTTACAGAATACTGATTACATTTTGATTTTTTATTTACACGTGAAGTTCCGTAGGACCAAATTGAGGAGCAAATCTCCAAGTTTATCGAACGTGTGAAGTGAGTGAAAGCTGTCTATTTTTGGGAATAAACTAATAATCCCCCCATGAACAATGGACCTTGCCGTTGGTGGGGAGGCTTGCGTGCCTCAGCGATACAGATAGCTGTACCATAGGTGCAACTACAAAGGAGGGGTATCTGTTGAGAGGCCAGACAAACGTGTGGTTGCTAAAGAGGGGCAGCAGCCTTTTCAGTAGTTGCTGGGGAAACTACAGCCGTAATTTTTCCCGAGGGCATGCAGCTTTACTGTATGGTTAAATGATGATGGCGTCCTCGTGGGTAAAATATTTCGGATGTAAAATATTCTCCCATTCGGTTCTCCGGGCGGAGACTACACAGGAGGACTTTTTTATCAGGAGAAAGAAAACTGGCGTTCTACGGATCGGAGCGTGGAATGTCAGATACCTTATCCGGGCTGGTAGGTTAGAAAATTAAAAAAGGGAAATGGATAGGTTAAAGTTAGATATAGTGGGAATTAGTGAAGTTCGGTGGCAGGAGGAACAAGACTTCTGGTCAGGTGAATACAGGGTTATAAATACAAAATCAAATAGGGGTAATGCAGGAGTAGGTTTAACAAAGAATAGGAAAATAGGAATGCGGGTCAGTTACTACAAACAGCATAGTGAACGAATTATTGTGGCCAAGATAGATACGAAGCCCACGGCTGCCACAGTAGTACAAGTTTATATGCCAAGTAGCTCCGCAGATGACGAAGAAATTGATGAAATGTATGATGAGATAAATGAAATTGTTCAGACAGTTAAGGGAGACCAAAGTTTAATAGTCATGGGTGACTGGAACTCGAGTAGAAAAAGGAAGAGAAGGAAACGTAATAGGTTAATATGGAATGGGGCTAAGGAGTGAAGGAGGAAGGCGTCTGGTTGAATTTTGCAAAGAGCATAACTTAATCATAGCTAAAACTTGGTTCGCGAATCATAAATGAAGGTTGTATACATGGAAGAAGCCTGGAGATACTGGAAGGTCTCAGATAGATTATATAATGGTAAGAGAAAGAGTCAGGAACCAGGTTTTAAATTGCAAGATTTTTCCAGGGGCAGGTGGGGACTCAGACCACAATCTATTGGTTATGAACTGTAGATTAAAACTGAAGAGACTGCAAAAAGGTTGAATTTAAGGAGACGGAACCTGGAAAACTGACTAAACCAGAGGTTGTACAGAGTTTCAGGGAGATCATAAGGGAACAATTGACAGGAATGGAGGAAAGAAATACAGTAGAAGAAGAATGGGTAGCTCTGAGGGATGAAGTAGTGGAGGCAGCAGAGGATCAAGTAGGTAAAAAGACGAGGGCTAGTAGAAATCCTTGGGTAACAGAAGAAATATTGTATTTAATTGATGAAAGTAGAAAATACAAAAATGCAGTAAATGAAACAGGCAAAAAGGAATACAAACGTCTCAAAAATGAGATCGACAGGAAGTGCAAAATGGCTATGCAGGTATGGCTAGAGGACAAATGTAAGGATGTAGAGGCACATATCACTATGGGTAAGATAGATGCTGCCTACAGGGAAATTAAAGAGACCTTTGGAGAAAAGAGAACCACTTGCATGAATATCAAGAGCTCAGATGGAAGCCCATTTCTAAGCAAAGAAGGGAAAGCAGAAAGGTGGAAAGAGTATATAGAGTATCTATACAAGGGCGATATTCTTGAGGAAAATATTATAGAAATTGAAGGGAATGTAGACGAAGATGAAATAGGAGATATGATAGTGCGTGAAGATTTTGATAGAGCACTGAAAGAACTAAGTCCAAACAAGGCCCCGGCAGTAGACAACCTTTCATTAGAACTACTGACAACCTTGGGAGAGCCAGGCCTAACAAAACTCTACCATCTAGTGAGCAAGATGTATGAGACAGACGAAATACGCTCAGACTTCAAGAAGAATATAAAAATCCCAATCCCAAAGAAAGCAGGTGTTGACAGATGTTAAAATTACCGAACTACACGTTTAAAAAACCACGGCTGCAAAATACTAACACGAATTCTTTTCAGAGGAATGGAAAAACCGGTATAAGCCGACCTCAGGGAAGATCAGTTTGGATTCCGTAGAAATGTTGGAACACGTGAGGCAGTACTGACCCTACGACGTATCTCAGAAAATAGATTAAAGACAGGCAAACCTACGTATCTAGCATTTGTAGACTTATAGAAAGATTTTGACAATGTTAACTGGAATACTATCTTTCGCATTTTGAAGGTAGCAGAGATAAAATACGGGGAGCGAAAGGCTATTTACAATTTGTACAGAAAGCAGATGTCAGTTATAAGAGTTGAGGGGCATATAAGGGAAGCGGTGATTGGGAAGGGAGTGAGACAGGGTTGTAGCCTATTCCCGAGAATTATTCAATAAGTATATTGAGCAAACAGTAAAGGAAACAAAAGAAAAATTAAGAGTAGGAGAAATTTTAAATGAGTTTTGTATTTGGGAAGCAAAATAACTGATGATGGTCGAAGTAGAGAGGATATACAATATAGACTGGCAATGGCAAGGAAAGCGTTTCTGAGGAAGAGAAATTTGTTAACATCAAGTATAGATTTAAGTCTCAGGAAGTCATTTCTGAAAGTATTTGTATGGAGTGTACCCATGTATGGAAGTGAAACGTGGACGATAAATAGTTTGGACAAGAAGAGAATGGAAGCTTTCGAAATGTGGTGCTACAAAAGAATGGAGATGACTAGATGGGTAGATCGCATAACTAACGAGGAGGTATTGAATAGAAATGGAGAGAAGAGGAATTTGTAGAACGACTAGAAGAAGGGATAGGTTGGTAGGGCATATTCTTAGGCATCAAGGGATCACAAATTTAGTTCTGGAGTGCAGCGTGGAAGGTAAAGATCGTAGAGGGAGACCAAGAGATGAATACACTAAACAGATTCAGAAGGATGTCGGTTGCAGTAGGCACTGGGAAATGAAGAAGCTTGCAAAGGTAGAGTAGCATGGAGAGCTGCATCAAACCAGTCTCAGGACTGAAGACCACAACAACAAGCAAATATTGTTAACATGAAATGACAGTAAGGAATATATATATTGAGAGGCCAATGTCAAAATACCCAGACTCGTGAACAGTGGTCGACAAGAGGTTCGTGAACTTAGAGCGCATATTGCCCGAACCGCCCGCTTCCGAGCCAAAAATATTCTTTTACATTGGCAATAGTTACCCCAGAATATAATACCATATGACATAAGCGAACGAAAATAAGCAAAGTAGACTATTTTTCGTGTCGAACGATAACTCACTTGATGTACCGTCTGGTTTTCCACGACAGTTTATTATCTATCGGAACACTTAGAGATTCGAACTGTTCAGTTTCACTGATCATATGCCCATTCTGTGAAATTAAAACGTCAGGTTTTGTTGAATTGTGTGTTAGAAATTGTAAAAACTGTGATTTACCGTTAGTTTATTTTCTACAAGCCATGAACTTAGGTCGTGAACTGCACTATTTGAAACCGAGCCAACGTCCTTTACAACCAATCTAGTGTCATCAGCAAACTGAAATATTTTAGAGTTACCCTTAATACTAGAGGACATATCATTTATGTAAATAAGAAACAGGCGTGGCCCCCATACTGATCCCTGGGACATGACAAGAGTCATGGGATACCTCCTTTTTCCCGGCGTAATGCAGCAACTCCACGTACCATGGACTCAACAAGAGCTTGGATATCCTCTGCGAAAATACCGAGCCAGGCTGCCTGTACAGTCGTCCATAACTGTGGAAGTGTTGCCAGTGCAGGATTTTGAGCACAAACTGACCTCTCGATTATGTCCCATAAGTGATCGATCCGATTGAATGTATGAAGACAGTAACTGTTCTCGAAAGAACAGATACCTTGATGACAGTGCAGCTTCTTTATAATAAGTGATAATTAAATGAAACCCTCAGCTGCCGACAGGCGTTGTTGATATACCTCGATGGGGACAGCTGAAAATGTGTGACCCGAACCTGGGACCTCCTGCTGACATGGCAGACGCTCTATCCATCTGAGTCACCGAGGACACAGATGAATAGCGGGACAGTAGGGACTTATCCCTTGCACGCTTCCCGTGAGACCCGCATTCCCAGCTGTCCACAATCTACATACGTAATGTACTTAATAGATATTTGCCCATCCACTCATTACTCGCGCACACTAAGGCGACCACTCCCGTAATAGTTCGGGCAACCTGTGCGCTTTCGCACGGATGAAGGTCAATGGCTGGGTAGCCTTTAACTATATATATGAAGATAGTAACTTTTCTCGAAATAACAGATACCATTGATGACTGTGCAACTTCTCTAGAATAAACGATAATTAATTGAAACCCTCAGCTGCCGACGGGTGTTGTTGATAGACCTCGATGGGAAGAGTGCAAGGGATAAGTCCCTGCAGTCGAGCTATTCATCTGTGTTCTCGGTGGCTCAGGTGGATAGAGCGTCTGCATGCAGGCAGGAGATCCCGGGTTCGAGTCCCGGACGGGCACACATTTTCAACTGTCCCCATCTATTTCCTTGGGGGTGTTTTGACCCTATCTTCATCGCTACTCATATTGACCAAAACAATGCTCACGCCCTCTAGTTTAGCATAATGTCTTCCTTCCCTCATTTTCAGTGTTGCAGGCTGATAGAACAGACTCGTAACGTAAGCGCTGTTGCCGGTTTACTTGTTTGATACGAAATAAATTATTTTAGTTACTATTGCAAAAAATAGAAAAATAAGGGCTATTTAGAAGCAGTATGGGACACGGGATGTAACAAAAAAGAAAGCCAAAACTTCGCGGGATATATGGGATAATTGGCAGCCCCAATCACAGTTAAAGTTCTGTCTCTCTTAATAAACTGAATACTTTCAATTTTTTCATCCCGAATTTTTGAAAATATTTTCGTCGTCTGCGGGGCTAGTTGGCTTATGAACGTCTGTCGCTGTGGTGGATATCTGTGGTGAATATTGCATTTGTGTATATCTTGGCTACGAGAATGCTTTCCTAACTACCAGCGCTCAAGCTAATGGTGTGATAAAATGAATATAGCACATAAACTCAAGCTAGTTCCGGGACTGTGTTTCACCTTTTGTAAAGTCCAGCATCCGGCGTGTAGTCAGTGATTCTCTCTCTCTCTCTCTCTCTCTCTCTCTCTCTCTCTCTCTCTCTGACCCTCCCGCTGCTCTGGCACGGCAGCAACTAACAATTCTGCTGAATTTACGGGGAAGAGGTTTTATTATGTAAATTGACCGACAAGTGCCCTTGCCGCTAAGAGACTGACGAGGTCCGAGGTCGGGAACCAGATGCAACAAGTTTCTGGCTGCAGACGAGAAACGTGGTAAAATGAAAATAGAAGGAAAATAAAGAGAAGGAAAAAGGACGTGCAGCAACCGGAAGGACCTTACACCATGAGCCGAGCTCCGAGCCGCCGGCGCGGGTGCGCTCTTGTCCTCGGAGGACATTAATCATTTTTTCGAAACTCGCACGGGCTTGGACTAATCGCTTTGTCACTAACGAGCCTGATTTATTGGGAGCAGCGGGCAGAAAACTGCCCGCGACGCGTGATAAACCCATTCCGGCATCAGAAGGGGCTCCAGCTAAATTCTTCACCATTAGCTTCTCCTCCCATTGTAGAGGGCACAAACATAGTCAAGTAGCCGACTACCTATAACTGCTGCATCCGCAATCTGCTAAGCAATTACAAAGGAAATTAGGTACTGGTGGAAGTAGCGCTGTGAAGACGAGTCGCCTGTCGTGTTCGGACAGATCCGATGGTAAAGCACTTGCCCGTGAAAGGCAAACGTCCCGAATTCGAATCTCGGTCGGGTACATAGGTTCAGTCTCCCAGGAAGTTTTTATCAGAATCATTCACGTTTACAAAACTGTAATTATAGAAACTAGAATCGTATTTATTCATTCACAAACCTACATGTGTGCCTATGATCCGCAAACCAGGCTACCACATTTTTCCCCTCCCTCACCCCCGCCTGCCCCCCCCCCCCCGCCCCCCCTCTCACCGACACAATTTATGCTCCGTTCCATTTGGGAATGGTGGAACCGCGCGGCCGCTACGGTCGCAGCTTCGAATCCTGCCTCGGGCATGGATGTGTGTGATGTCCTTAGGTTCGTTAGGTTTAAGTAGTTCTAAGTTCTAGGGGACTGATGACCTTCGAAGTTAAGTCGCATAGTGCTCAGAGCCATTTGGGAATGGTGTCTGGCAAGACGAATGTCGATCAACTTGAATACAAGTATTAATTTCTATAATTTTCTCGCCCTGTTCGTTAAGCGTGGCTGTTGAAGTCACATACGGAAGAGCGCAACATCGTCTTCAAGGGGAGATGTTACAATAGGAGTCTCACAGTGTTCAATCATTGGCGCGCTGTTGATCTTGCTTTATGTTAATGATGTCTCATTTTATCTGAATCAATAGCCAAAATTAGTCCTGTTGGCAAACGATTCAAGAAGTGTTGTGAAGCCGGGCAAAGAGGCATCAAAAGCGAAAACAGTAAATGATGATTTACTGATTTGATGGGTTTTCTTTCACAGATGGGCTACCTTTAAATTCCGAAGGAACATAGGTCATCCAGTATTTTACCGTAAAAAACGTCTCATTTCTAATTAATTTAGTGTACCAACAAGAAATAACAAAGTAGGAAGTTCTAAGATCTTATGTGCGCATACTAATGAAAACTTGTTCAATTGGAAAATACATACAGTAGACAAGCTACAACGTCAGAAGAATGATGAACAAAGTTGTGAACACAGAAATAAGTAAATTATCATAATTTGCCCACTTTTCATAGGCGCCTTAGGATATAATATTCTGGGTAACTCATCTCTTAGGGAATCAGTACTTACTACACAAAACAAATTAATTACAGTTATATATCAGGTTCACACAGCTATATCTTGCAGGAATCTCTTTAACTCGGAGGGAATATTACCCACAATACACTCATTCCTATACGAAATGAACAATCCATCTGAATTTGGTAGTCCGCAAGATGTTCACAACACATGAATGAAACGCTATCCACAGTCTCCTTTAATGAATTCAATTTTGGCAAGGAAAAAGTGAAATATGTTGGTACTAGAGGCTTTGAAAATCTGCCCATGGAAACAGAACGTGTAATAGATAGCAGAAGTGTCTTCAAATGCAGGTTAAAAATGTATTTGCTTAACAACTCCTTCTGCACCATGCAGGAATTTCTAAATAAAAGTGATTAGTCTTTTGTTCGGAAAAAACTCGTAAATGGACAACATATAGCGATTTAAATATTTTTCATCCTTTTTTAGATATGTATGTATATTCTCTGTTGGTTCTGCAATCATGCTCCATGTCATAACCTTTATAATGAATATTATCTACAGAACAGTTAGCTAACTGACTATGTGGCAGGGAGTAATATGTTCCAAGACTCTTCTTTGAAAGTACTCTCTCGAAATCTTTGGTTTGCAGTCCAACGTTGGTAGCGATGCTGTCATGTGCCAAACTACGTATACACCTACACTCAACAGTCCACGTTTTGGTGTGTGACAAACGGAATTGCTGTCATTCTCCCAATTTTTGCGCTATGTGGCTTGAACAGTGGACGGTAAGCCTAAGAATGATGTTTTACAATTTACTTGTCGGTATCGCACCACGCCTCTCTTTAAAAAAAAGAACAGAAATAAAACACTGAATTTCTTTGAGCATCTTTGTAACGATCCCACGCTGCTAAACTGTCCCGTGACAAAACTTGCCTCACTTCTCTGGATCTTCATCTCTCCATCTCTGCTAAAACATCGCCTTGAGGCTCTCAGACTGAAGAGCGCTACCGAAGAAGCGGTTGAACTGATGTTAGCGATGTCCGAGGCTTTATTATATATCCTTGGAATTTTTCAAACAAATCTGTGTTTCCCACGTGCTGTTGATCGACGTCTAAGGTATGGGTTCGTCCAGCAAATTTCCGACGCATATGCCGTCTATGTTTACTTAACAATGCGTTTGGTCGCAATTTTGTTTTATATTGCGTCTGAACTGATATGCGAATGATTGTGTTTGTAAGTAGCCGCATTCTATCACATATTCTCCCCCTCTCCGGCGCCACGTAATGCTACCCAAGTCGTGGGCACTTTGGCAAATCAATGTATTTTTTCTGTCTCTTGTGTATGAGACACATACATTGGTAGTTATAACGAGTGGAGGCCGTCTGGTTCGTAGCTTGTTGCACCAAGATTACAGTCAACCTCTGCATGGTGTGTGGTCCACTATAGTGTTAATCAGTTGTCCTTTTAGTGAAGTTAAACATCAAATGCACAATCGATGCAATACAATTGTGGATCAAAGTTAACAAAGCTGTATTACATTACGATGTAATACCAGATGCTGCCCTATTCCAGGGTACTTATCCCCTCTTACTAACGAAAATTACTCAAGGAGAGACATTTCTTGCCAGTAAAAGACGCCAATGCAATGAAAATCCGGTGCTTAAACCATGTGAGTCTGTCAATAACAGCATGTTTCCAGTGTAAGTCTGATTTTCCCTGTTATTCATTGCGAAGAAACGTGTGTTACAGACCTAATGTACAGAAATTGTCATCATAGCTGAGTTCCATTAGGGACGGCAAACATTCAAAGCAAGAATACTCAATCATTGGTTCAAATGGTTCAAATGGCTCTGAGCACTATGGGACTCAACTTCTGAGGTCATTAGTCCCCACGAACTTAGAACTAGTTAAACCTAACTAACCTAAAGACATCACACACATCCATGCCCGAGGCAGGACTCGAACCTGCCACCGTAGCGGTCTCACGGTTCCAGACTGCAGCGCCTAGAACCGCACGGCCACCTCGGCCGGCTACTCAATCATTGAGGTGTCGTTCATAGAACAAGCAAACAGTGACGACATGTAATCAGTTAACTGTCATCTGTCGATCCCTGCCTAGGATATGTGCGCAGGGAAGTGGAAAACTCATCTGTCGACCACGCCAGGTTTTTCAAATGAAGTGGGTTAAATCCGGGTTTTGTAACGTTTAGGGTCAACTGTGACCCCTGAACCATGTTTCGGTTCTCTGTAGGTTTTTACAGAATTCAATACCAGTTTTTGGCATTCCATTACTCCTATATGCAACAAAATCGTTGGTGAACTTTCTCATAGAGTTCTTGTCGTTTTGCACCAGATTGTTTGTGTACTAGTAAACATAAATGGTCAAGTAACACACCCTCCAAGTACTCGTAATGTAACATTTATATCAGTGATTACATCCAGGTAAGAACGAAGTGTTCGTAGTGAATGCTTATATTAATCTTTCCTCGTATGCTTCATTTTCTGGCCTGGAAGCATCCATATCTTCTGGATAAGGATCTTCCTATCCCTTACTAGGTTTTCGACGTTCAAAAAACCATCCATAGCATCTATACAGGGCTCGGCGGGTATCTCCTCCACAGACAGGATGACAGTAAAAAATGTTTTCTTATTAATGGTCTTGTGATGTTGAGATAATACCAGTTATCTGCTGTGTTGTTTCATTAGTTGTTGGATTGCTTGTACGAAGTCGGTAACTGACGGACTCCTGAAGATTGGAATGTTACCTGGTCGCCGAGACTGGCGAAGTAAACATGCTGCTTCAAGTTTCAGATTGGTGCACAATTCATTGCAGAGTGAAATATTATTCTGTAAATAATGTTCTAAGATGGAACTAAGCCATTTGTCCAGAGTATCTTTCCATCTAGAACTACCAGTTCCAAACGTTATGTAGGGGAACTTCTGTCGAGACTGACAGGAAGGAGGTGTGTACAGCGGAACCAACAATATGAGAGTGTTTTGGGTCAAGCTTGGATAGGTCAGTCGACAGAGCACATGTTCGCAAAAGCCAAAGGTTGCAATTTCAATTTCCAGTCCAGCACACAGTTTTAATCTGGAGGGAAATTTCAATTTTCCTCTGGGTTGAAACAAGTTATAACTGATAAGGCGTGGCTCTCTAGTCCCTGGCGGTTAGAGTCTTTTCAAGACCGCTGTTCTTATACCGTTACATAACAGAAAGTAGCACACAGTCCTTTGGTTCTCGCGCGGTATGAGCGTTATAAAAACATGTTATATGTCTAGGATTTTTTTTACCCCAAAGTGATTCTAGAAGCTCTAATGTGTTAAAATGTAAAGCTTATCCACAAAAATTTTTTACTAAGAGACACCTGTGCGATATTGAAATTAAGACTCCTTAGTTGCTTGCTATAATTAAGTTATGTGTCAGTTGTAAATGTGTACTGGTTATGTTTGAAATATGAAAGCATTTAATGCTTTTGATCTATTTAGTTCTAAATATTACTTTAACACAAAATATTCATATGCCGCACATTATACAAAACATTGTAATTAATTAATATGATGTATAATATCACTTGCAAGGGAATACCCACATCTTAGTTCATTAAAAAGCAGTTCTGAATCCACTGCAGAAACTTCAAATAATTGTGCTGCGAACCGTAGTATGAGCACCAATATTTTACCCCTTTGTAATAAAAAGACCATAGAAGCATATCTGACCGATGAGAAGTGTACATCCACTCTAAAACTCTTTCTTTGTAGTTAAACTAGCCTTTGGGTCTAAAAAGGGCTCAAACACCATGGAAAATGTTGTAAAGTCAAATTGATACACAAACAAACCGGACAACTTCAGTCGCGTGAAGGTCATGGAAATGCCCAGACACGATAGCTCCGCTCTGTCATTCTGTTACGCCTCAGCTTCTACTCTTCTTACTGCATTGATTCCACACAACAGATCGTCACGTACATGGTAGTTTAGTGCCATGAGCTACGTGGACGGTGGAGGGTCACATAACCTTTTGGTTTAGTGCACATACCGAATAACAATAACTTTTACTGGAATAAAGGAGGAAGGGCAGTTCATCCACATCTACATCTGCTTGACTGAAATCACATTTAAGTGCAAGGCTAAATGTTCACTGCACCACCTTCACACTAATTCTCTATTATTCCACTTTCGAGCAGCGCGAGGAAATTACTAACGCCTATACCTTCCCGTGTGAGCTCTGATTTCCCTAATTTTATTATGATGATCGTTTCTCCCTATGTAGGCTGGCGCCAAAGTATGTTCTCGTTAGGAGGAGAAAGTTGGTGATTAAATATTCGTGAGAAGATCCTGCCGCAACGAGAAACGCCTCTGTTTTAATGGTGTCCATCCCAAATCATGTATCATGTCCTTGACACTGTCTACCCCATTTCTCGATACTAAAAATCGTGCTACCCTACTTTGAAATTTCTCGATGTACCCTGCTGATCGTATCTCGTGAGGACCCCATACCTCGGAGCAGTATTCTAAAAGAGGACGGACAAGTTAGTGTAGGCTGCCTCTTCAGCAGATTGTTTCATCTTCTAAGCGTTCTGCCAACAAACAGCATTCCGTTCGCTTCCCCACAACATTTATGCTTTCGTTACAATTTAAGTTGCTTGTAATTGAAACTTCTATCTATTTAGTTGAATTTACGCCCTTTATATTTGATTGATTTATTATGTAACCGACGTTTAATGCATTCCTTTTAGCATTCATGTGAATGCCCTCTTTATCTAAATCGCTTTGTAAATGATTTTGATCTTCACATGACTTAACTAGACCATAAACGACAACATCATCTGCAAAAATACTAAGGACACTAGCTCATATTTTCTCCTAAATCAATTATAAACATAAGGAACAGCACAGGGCATATAACACTACCTTCGGGAAGGCCAGAAATCATTTCTCTTTAATTCGATGACTTTTCGTCAGTTAACAGGAAATGTAAACTCTATGTCAGGAAATCACGAATCTAGTCGCATAACTAAGACGATATTCCGCAATCATGCAATTTGATTACAAGTTGCTTGTATGGTACAGTGTCAAAAGCATTCTGGAATGTGGGAGTAAAAAGCTAGCTGTGTTTCACAAGAACGATGATTTGTATATTCATGTTGCCTATGTGTCAACAGATCGCTCTCTTCGAGGTCATTCATAATGTTGGAACACAATATATATCTTCTCAAATCATGCAGCATATTTAAGTTAATGATAAGGGCCTGTAATTTAGTGGATTGCTCCCATTACCTTTCTTTAATATTGGTAAGGCCTGTGCATCTTCCCAGTGTTTCGTTAAGCGAGCGGTTGTAAATGACTGTAAATATGGAGCCACTGCATCAGCATAGTCTGAAAGGAACCTAACTGGTAAACAGTCTGGACCGGAAGACTTGCCATTCTTAAGTGACAGAAGTTGCCTCACTATTGCGAGGATATCTATCGTTTTCGCAGCTGTTCTTCGTTCTAATACTAGAAACTTTTACTTCGTCTTCTGTGGTGAAGGAATTTCGGATGGCTGTGTTTCGTAACTCTGTTTTAGCAGCACCGCCATTGATAGTATGTTAATTGCTATCCGGCAGAGAAGTCATTGATTGTGTCTTGCAGCTAGCATACCTTATTGTTGTTTCCAGTCCAGATACTGATTTGAGACAGCTCTCCATGCTACTCTATCCTGTGTAAGCCTCTTAATTTCATACGTACTGCAACTCACATCCTTCTAAATCTGCTTAGTGTATTCATCTCTTGGTCTCTCTCAACGCTTTTTACTCTCCACTGTTTCCTCCATTATTAAACTGGTGATATCTTGATGCCTCAGAATGGGTCCTACCTGTTCTAGTCAAGTTGTGCCACAAATTCCCAATTCTGTTCATTATTACGTGATCTATCGGTCTAATCTTCAGCGTTCATCTGTAGCACCACATTTCAAAAGCTTTTGTTTTTTTCTTGTCTATTTATGGTGCATGCTTCACTCCATACGCGGCTACACTTCATAGAAATACTTTTAGAAAAGACTTCCTGACACTTAAAACTATAACCTATGTTAACAAATTTCTCTTCTTCAGAAACGCTTTTCTATCCATAGCCACTATACATTTTATACCATCTTTACTGCGACCATCATCAGTTATTTTGCTCCTCAAGAAGCACACTCTTTCACTACTTTAAGTATTTCAATTCCTAATCTAATTCCCTCAGCATCAACTGATTTAATTCGACTACATTACATTATCAAAGTTTTGCTTTTGTTGGTATTCATATCTTCCTTTCAATGCACTGTCCATTCCGTTCAGCTGCTCTTCCAAGTCCTCTGCTGGCTCTTACAGAATTACAATGTCGTCGACTAACTTGAGAGTTTTTATTTCTTCTCCTTGGATTTTAATTCCTGTTCAAAATTTTTCTGTTGCTTCCTTAACTGCTTACTGAATAATCAGATTGAATAACATCGTGGAAGAGTTACAATGCTATCGGGAATATGCAATACAAGACGATTTTATTGCCGGAAACGACATTCATGCACAACCTTAAGACTAACCACATCATCTAACTCTTTTCAACTTTTAAAGACATATCTCCAGAAAGATAGGAATATTTGGAGCCTAATAAGTAAATAAAAATGTATTAATTAGAAATAAAGTACTGTGAACGATTGTATTGACTGTAGGATACAACCACAGAAGCAAAAATAGAATTACCTGCTTCAGCTAATTTTGTGAAGGAGACGACACCTTTCTGTTTTAAAAGCGACCCAAGACGGACGCTTTTCTGTAATTGTGGCAGATTTATATGGCACACCACCATTATCTTTTATAGTATGCTTGATGTAAGTCTCATCGTAATTTTATTATCTATGTGTGATAACTGAATATAGTGATATTACTCAACATTTGTTTCATTTTATGTTAAAAGTTATCCCAGTTATATTGTGTCTTGACATGGAAAAGGGTTCCGTGTTCATTAAATGCAGATAAATAGTCCAGTATGAACCATTTGTTCGGTGAGTAAATGTTTTCGAAGTCAGATAAAAGAAGTTTTCATTTGAAGAGAGATCCACAATACAATAAAAGAATCAGAACAGACCTTATACACAAAGCCACTGTCAAGCGCACCCATCAAAAGTAATGTATTTACGAACATTATACATTTAAGAAATTACTTAATTATTTTAATAAGTTGGCTCTCTCCCTAGCACTTATCCATGCACGATCAGGTCAGAATCAATACTAAAATAAAATTTGAAGTCGGGACTTGGCGCCTGTACCAATTATTATTTTATTTATTTATATATTTATTTATTGTTCCGTGGGACCAAATTAAGGAGGAGTCTCCATGGTCATGGAACGAATCAATACATGAAATTGTAACACGATATTAGAAACAGATAAAATGAAATGTAAAAAAACATATTCAGGTGACAAGTCGTAAGCTTAAATAAAGAAAATCAACAATGTAACACTGGAATTTGCTTAATTTTTTAGCTCTTCCAGGAGCTCCTCGACAGAATAGAGGAGTGAGCCATGAGGAAACTCTTCAGTTTAGACTTAAAAGAGTTTGGGTTACTCCTAAGATTTTTGAGTTCTTGTGGTAGCTTATTGAAAATGGGTGCAGCAGAATACTGCACTCCTTTCTGCACAAGAGTCAAGGAAGTGCATTCCACATGCAGATTTGATTTCTGCCTAGTATTAACTGAGTGAAAGCTGCTAACTCTTGGGAATGGGCTAATATTACTAACAACAAACGACATTAAAGAAAATATATACTATTAGGGCAATGTCAGAATTCTCAGACTATTGAATAGGGGTCGACAAAAGGTTCTCGAACTTACACCACATATAGCTCGAACAGCCCGTTTCTGAGCCAAAAATACCCTCTTTGAATCAGAAGAATTACCCCAAAATATAACACCATACGACATAAGCGTATGAAAATATGCGAAGTAGACTACTTTTCGTGTTGAAGTGTCACTTATTTCAGATACTGTTCCAATGGTAAATAAAGCAGCATTTAGTTTCTGAACAAGATCCTGGACATGGGCTTTCCACAACAGCTTACTATCTATCCGAACGCCTAGGAAATTGAACGGTTCTGTCTCGCTTATATCATGCCCATTCTGTCTGATCAAAATATCGGTTCTTGTTGAATTGTGAGTTAGAAACTGTAAAAACTGAGTCTTACTGTGATTTAGCATAAAATTATTTTCCACAAGCCACGAACTCATTTCATGAACTACATTATTTGTTACGGTTTCAATATTACACGCAAGATCCTTCACTATCAAGCTGGTGTCATCAGCAAACAGAAATATTTTTGAATCACCTGTAATACTACACTCCTGGAAATTGAAGTAGGAACACCGTGAATTCATTGTCCCAGGAAGGGGAAATTTTATTGACACATTCCTGGGGTCAGATACATCACATGATCACACTGACAGAACCACAGGCACATAGACACAGGCAACAGAGCATGCGCAATGTCGGCACTAGTACAGTGTATATCCACCTTTCGCAGCAATGCAGGCTGCTATTCTCCCATGGAGACGATCGTAGAGATGCTGGATGTAGTCCTGTGGAACAGCTTGCCATGCCATTTCCACCTGGCGCCTCAGTTGGACCAGCATTCGTGCTGGACGTGCATACCGCGTGAGACGACGCTTCATCCAGTCCCAAACATGCTCAATGGGGGACAGATCCGGAGATCTTGCTGGGCAGGGTAGTTGACTTACACCTTCTAGAGCACGTTGGGTGGCACGGGATACATGCGGACGTGCATTGTCCTGTTGGAACAGCAAGTTCCGTTGCCGGTCTAGGAATGGTAGAACGATGGGTTCGATGACGGTTTGGATGTACCGTGCACTATTCAGTGTCCCCTCGACGATCACCAGTGGTGTTCGGCCAGTGTAGGAGATCGCTCCCCACACCATGATGCCGGGTGTTGGCCCTGTGTGCCTCAATCGTATGCAGTCCTGATTGTGGCGCTCACCTGCACGGCGCCAAACACGCATACGACCATCATTGGCACCAAGGCAGAAGCGACTCTCATCGCTGAAGACGACACGTCTCCATTCGTCCCTCCATTCACGCCTGTCGCGACACCACTGGAGGCGGGCTGCACGATGTTGGGGCGTGAGCGGAAGACGGCCTAACGGTGTGCGGGACCGTAGCCCAGCTTCATGGAGACGGTTGCGAATGGTCCTCGCCGATACCCCAGGAGCAACAGTGTCCCTAATTTGCTGGGAAGTGGCGGTGCGGTCCCCTACGGCACTGCGTAGGATCCTACCGTCTTGGCGTGCATCCGTGCGTCGCTGCGGTCCGGTCCCAGGTCGACGGGCACGTGCACCTTCCGCCGATCACTGGCGACAACATCGATGTACTGTGGAGACCTCACGCCCCACGCGTTGAGCAATTCGGCGGTACGTCCACCCGGCCTCCCGCATGCCCACTATACGCCCTCGCTCAAAGTCCGTCAACTGCACATACGGTTCACGTCCACGCTGTCGCGGCATGCTACCAGTGTTAAAGACTGCGATGGAGCTCCGTATGCCACGGCAAACTGGCTGACACTGACGGCGGCGGTGCACAAATGCTGCGCAGCTAGCGCCATTCGACGGCCAACACCGCGGTTCCTGGTGTGTCCGCTGTGCCGTGCGTGTGATCATTGCTTGTACAGCCCTCTCGCAGTGTCCGGAGCAAGTATGGTGGGTCTGACACACCGGTGTCAATGTGTTCTTTTTTCCATTTCCGGGAGTGTAGAAGGCATATCATTTACATAAATAAGAAACAGCAGTGGCCCCTGCACCGACCCTTGGGGAATGCCCCACTTAACAGTGCCCCATTGGGGCTGAACATCACTACCACTCTCAATATTGCGGAGAATTACCTTCTGCTTTCTGTTCTTAAAGTAAGAGGCGAACCAATTGTAAGCTAATGCCCTTACTCCATAATGGTCCAACTTCTGCAGTAATATTTTGTGGTCAACACAGTCAAAAGCCTTCGTTAAATCAAAGAAAACACCTAGCGTTCGCAACCTTTTATTTAATCCGTCCAAAACCTCACAGAGAAAAGAGAATATAGCATTTTCAGTTGTTAAACCATTTCTAAAACCAAACTGAACATTTGACAGCAAATTATGTGAATTTAAATGCCCCAGTAACCTTGTATATACAACCTTCTCGATAACTTTAGCAAACACCGATGGCATAGAAATAGGTGTAAAATTGTCAACATTATCAATGTCTCCCTTTTTATAAAGTGGCTTCACTACAGAGTACTTTAATCGGTCAGGAAGCCGACCACTCCTGAAGGAAAAGTTACAGATATGGCTAAGTACTGGGCTAACATACATACAACAATACTTCAGTATTCTGCTAGATACCCCGTCATATCCATGAGAGTTCTTGGTCTTCAGTGATTTAATTATTAACTCAATCTCCCTCTTGTCAATATCATGGAGGAGCATTTCAGGTAACAGTCTCGGAACAATTTTTTCTAAGAGCGCTATATGATTCCCTGTTGGGACTAGGTTTCTATTTAGTTCACCTGCTATATTCAGAAAGTGATCATTAAATAGTGTACATATATGCGACTTATCAGTAACATGGACATTTCCACTACGCACTGATTCTATATCCTCGACCTGTCTCTGCAGACCACCCACTTCCTTTACGACTGACCATATCGTTTTAATTTTATCCTGAGACTTAGCTATTCTATCTGCATACCACATACTTTTTGCCTTCCTAATAACATTTCTAAGCACTTTACAATACTGTTTGTAATGGGCTGTTGCATTTAGATTTTGACTGTTTCTAACGTTTTGATATAATTGCCACTTTGTTCTACAAGATATTCTTATCCCTCCAGTCAGCCACTCAGGCTGCCAGTTTGTGCTAGTACCCTGTTTTGAACGTTCTAACGGAAAGCAACTTTCAAAGAGCATGAGAAAAGTCTTGAGAAAAGCATTATATTTATCGTCTACTGTATCAGCGCTATAAGCATCTTGCCACTCTTGTTCCTTGATAAGGTTTACAAAGGTCTCTACAGCTACTGGATCAGCTTTCCTAAACAGCTGATGACTGTATTTAACACGTGTTGCAGCACAAAAACGTTTTAAAGTTAAAATTTGTGCATCATGATCTGAAAGGCTATTCACCTTTTTGGTAACAGAATGCCCTTCTAGTAATGAGGAATGAACAAAAATGTTGTCTATGGTTGTTCTGCTGTTCCCTTGCACTCTCGTTGCAAAGAATACGGTTTGCATAAGATCATATGAATTAAAGAGGTCTACCAGCAACCTCTTCCTTGCACAATCACTTATACAATTAATATTGAAGTCACCACATGTAACTAACTTTTTGTATTTCCTATAAAGTGAACCAAGAACCTCCTCTAGCTTTAGCAAAAATGTTGTGAAATCGGAGTCTGGGGATCTATAAATAACAATAGTTAGAAGTTTAGCTCCGTTAAATTTAACCACACCTGCACAACATTCAAACACCTTTTCAGTGCAGTACTTTGAAACATCAATTGACTCAAATGGGATGCCGTTCTTCACATACATGGCTACTCCACCACACCGCAAAGTGCTCCTCGGAAAGCTGCCAGCCAACCTGTATCCTGGTAAAGGAAGCCTCTGAATTATCTCCTTATTTAAGAAGTGTTCAGATATACCAATAATTTCAGAGTCAACATCTATAAGCCGTTCACTAACTTTATCTCTAATACCTTGTATATTTTGATGAAATATACTAATTCCCTCATTACTCGGATATCTAAGCTTTGTCAAAAGTGGTTCCTTTGTTAGAGAGGCTTCCCTTAAGCAGGAATACCTATCAGCTGTCTTCAATCTAAAAAAGGTGCAGCTCTAACACCCACTATTGCAGGAATTTTCCCATGAGTGATCCCACCAACCCCACCTATGCTGTCACCTATAAGCTTTGCCGATCTCCCCTTCCCATACCTGTTGAGGTGCAGGCCATGTCTAGTGAAACCCGTCCTGCTGATAGACTCCACCGACACCACTGAAATGTGACCCATGCTTTCTGTCATCAGCCCACCCCCAAGTCTCATGTTATTACGCCTGACGGCTGTATTAAGATGAGGCCCATCGTGACGCTGAAACAGTTCCACGAAATGCACATTCCTGTTGCCAGTCCGAGTGGCTATCTTTTCCAGGTCACCATCTATGTTATACTCCCCATCCCTATCAATACTATTACCAGTCCCACCCACAATCACTACCTGATCCTCTTTAGTAAAATCCCTACATAACCCCCCCTATGTTAACAGTCACCTGAGCCAGTCCTGCATTAGGCTTCACAATGCTGGTGACCTGGTACTCACTCCCCAGCACTTCCTGCAACTGCTGGTCTACACCTCTGCCATGAGAACTACCTGACAGTAGAACCTTCTTCTTCCTCTTCGACTTTGCAACTGTTCTAGCCACCGTAACTTCTGAGGTCTGCTGCATACTTCCTACATCTACAGCTACTAGAGTTTCCTCTCCACTAGACTCTGACAGTTGGTCATATCTATTGTAAACACCAATAGTAAAACTATCTGAAAATCTTCTTCTCCTAGCAGATCTCTTGCCAACAGCCAGCTCCCATTCCCCAACCCCCTTCTCCCTCCTCATCCTATCTAGCTCCTCCTGTGCGTTTTTCAACTGCACCTGAAGGGCACAGATCTTACGCTCTTGCTCCTCTGTCAACTTACTTTTGCTACATAACCTGCAGTTCCAGGAGAGGATCTCACCAGAGTGCCCACTGGCTTCCCCACTGCATTCCCCCCAGTGAAAATACTTCGAATAAGTCTCACACCGCAATCCACTACTCACGAACCTACGGCAAGGCCCACACTTCTCACTCATGGTAAAATTTTACTTTTTCTAAGTTCCGCTACTACAATAAGAAGATGTTAAAAACCTGACTACAATAATCACAAACTTACTCTACAAGGGAAGTAACTACTATTGTTAACAGTATTAATAAACAACAAATGTGAATATAACAAAAGACTAATACAGTAAGAGAATCAAACGTCTAATGACACAGTAACGAAGCTCAAAACTGTTCCCAAAAGGTTCTTCTGAAATTATTTCAGCAGCAAACACCAAGAACACCGGTTGAAGACTACTAAAGTTCCTAAATAAACCACTATACACAAACAATTAATTAGTACTTAGCTTTCGATGCGCCGCTACAGCTGCAACTGGCCAGCGCGGAATGAAAACACAGGCAAGAGGTTAAGTTGCTCGATACGAAACACTCACAAATATCAGGTCACAACACAAGAAAGGCAGAGGTGAATGAAGAAACCACTAATACGTCACTTTTATAGTAAATATTATCACTGAAACCGTTAAAATATGTATCTGAAACCTAAAAATATATAAAAACTTGGAGAGCGATCTCACACGCAGTCACTCGCTTATGACGTCACACCAAAGATTATATAAATAATATTGTGTTTCTTTCTTGCATGTGCGATGTGAAAATATCTGAAGAGCCAGTGTCATTGATAAGATTTTAACAACGAAACTTGAGAGCAATTTAATGGAAATTACGATGAAACCTGGAATCTACATCGTAAAATAGGATCCAAAATAATTTATACTTCAGCACGATAGTTCAAGCGCGTTTCTTAATTGTAATTTGCTTTATAGGATCCATAAAAAATTTTCCGAAATTGCCGCAATCACTTTTGCTCAATATCGCGAACAGAAATTTATTTTACTGATCAGTCCACAACTACAGTAGAGTTACACTGCTTTACAATCTAGCCGAATTATGTGTTGTACAATGCAAAACGGTGAGCAGCCATTACAGCTGAATATTTCTCGATCAACTGCTATCCTTGATCAGTAAAACCACCATTCTCGCTATACTGAACCTTACGAAATTAATTTTCACGAATTTAGTTTCTCGCGAGTTTAAAGGTTTCTTTCCTCCACAATACATTACTTGCAGCATAGTAGTAACACGCAAAGTGTTCGCAAAAATAGAGCACATTAGACAGCAAATGAAAACGGAATCTGACATGGACATCGAACAGAATACTGACAATGACTCTAATGTTGTGGCAGTCGTTAATGAGCAATTAATATCTGAAATGCCTTATAACGGTTATTTTGTTTACCTCCCGAAGAATAGCCAATTATTGAAAGGCAGCTCTGAACCAATTCTTGACCGTGACGTCATGTAAAAAGGCGTGGCGGGGCAGCGCAGTTTCAATCGGCAAGTATTGCTAACATGCTTAATATTATAATCTAACATATGACCGAAAATAAAAAAGGCACCGTCACACGCATGACCTCAATACAAAATCATATGACCGCTCTACGAGCAGATATACAAAAAGATATGATAGTACTAAAAGACACTTCACGCGAAAGGAAAGACGAAATAAACGCAAGACTGAGTGGACAAGTGACTGAACTTGATAAAAAAAATTCCGAACTACATTTACCCAGGAAAAAACCACCAGGGACATAATAAACATTCAGGGTGAAATCACACAAGTAAACGTCACGTGCGAAGCTGTTGCGAGTCAAGCGAAGTCTTGCCCCTCAGCAATGAATCAATAATTACGCGGGCTATACAAACCGAAGACAGTTAACCAAACAATTAGCAGAAAAGCTTTAGTTAGACACAGACAACCATTTTGCAGACACAAACGAATACTTATATAAATGGATTGACGGGAAGAACAAATATTTCGATTAATGCATAGATGAAAAGTACCGACAGTAGTGGATGACACCGTGACTGAACTTGTTACAAATAATAAAAACATCATAGCTGATGCAGCACAGAGTAGCGCAGCACACAAAAAACAATTTAAAGACTATGTGCAATCGGACTGTACTAACAATCACAGTCAAAATATTCGATATGGAAACGTAAATCGATATGGATATGACACGTATCTCATGTGAACTCCATACACATCACATTGTCAACAAAACAATAAATTACCGAATTACAATCGTAATGTCAATGGACAATATGCTTCCTTCTATTCAGCAGATGAGCTCTACAATACTAACAGTGAAGGAAAAAGGCATCACGGTGCTAAAGAAGAAGAAAGGCTAATCAAACATCGCCAGTTTCAACCATTTACACCGGAAAAACGTAGTGTTGCAACCCGTCAGTTTTCTCAAATCATTCACAATCACGTTCCGCAGATCATGGAGTGGCAGGAAAAGAATTTCATATGTAGTAGGTCCCCCAGAGAGACGCAGCTGTCAGGGCATACAAAGAACCGACGGATGCCTAACTTACAAACAATTCCAAAAATCATTCTTGGCCTAATATTGGTCTCAAATTGTGCAACAGCGTCTCAGAAAACACACCATGCAAGCAGACCCTTTCATTCCCAAATATGGCAATTTAGGAAGATATTCTGAGAAGCAGCACAATATGATGCATTTTCTAGACGAACCCATTGCTACGCATGATATTTTCCGGGCACTAAATGTTATATTACCGTTCAGTACCCAAGAGAAGATGCTGCACATTTCCGACCATGATGCGGAATATTTTTTAACAGTGCTGGATTCAGATGATTTGTTATATAAAGATCAACGGTACAGGCGGCAAAACAGCAACCACGATGTTTACAAGAGTGGTATGCAGGGCATGCAGGTTAACCAACACAATACTGTCGCGCCAATTGCGTTCGGTTACATAGTGAAACAGCATCCACAGCTTGCTTCCACATAACAATTTAATTATCTAAATCAGCAGACACATCCTAATAGGAATGCGACAAGCCAAACAAGAGGCGCCGAAACAATAATGGTAGCAATGGTAACGGAAATAATTGGAACTGAAATATGAAGAAAAACAACTATAACCCAGAACACAACCAACAGCAAAACTGGAACTCTCATTTCAGAAAGCACCGGTCCGCCACCACAATACAACAACAACACATGTCTGCGGCAAGTGCCGCCACAGCCAACGCAAACCCAAAACAGCACTTTGCCTACTAGCCATCAGGTAAGTCACATGTAGTAGTAGTAGTAGTAGTAGTAGCTTTATTCATCCGTAGATCTCTTTTTACAAGGATATAGTACATGTCAAAGTATTTACTAGTTTAGTCCAGTTTAAAACAAACTAATTCGTATAAACATTCATCTACAGACTTCTAGTTAGAGAGAAACATTAGATTTATCCCAGGTGTACAATACTTCTTGTAGCCGGCCGGAGTGGCTGAGCGGTTAAAGACGCTACAGTCTGGAGCCGCACGACCGCTACGGTCGCAGGTTCGAATCCTGCCTCGGGCATGGATGTGTGTGATGTCCTTAGGTTAGTTAGGTTTAAGTAGTTCTAAGTTCTAGGGGACTTATGACCACAGCAGTTGAGTCCCATAGTGCTCAGAGCCATTTGAACCATTGAATACTTCTTGTACAAATAATGTATTAAATAATGTAACGCCAAACTGTTCACTGTTCACTCATATCTCACAATCAGTCCTGCACACACTATACACACAATGTTTCATAACACTTCACTCACTACAAACAGAAACACACACACACACACACACACACACACACACACACATACACAGATATACATACACACACACACACACACACACACACACACACATCGTTCCTATTCGGTATCCTGAAAAACTTTGTCAGCATCCCTCTATAATGAGTAAGATGCTGAGCTCAGAAAGAGGAAAAGGTGTTAGCTTTGTGCAATGCATAGCTTGGGGGTAAGTTTTCCTAGAAAACGAAAAAAGAAGGAAGAAAAACATAGTGTGAAGGTGTTACGTGGAATGTTGGATCTTTTATAATTCTTATTATTATTTACTTGTACAACATTTTATTTACCAAACCCTACTCAGTTTTATCTACGTAATTCTTAAATGTATAAAATGTATTACAAACAGGCTCTTTTAACTGTCTTTTTAAATAACTGTATTTTTCAATTTAATTTGTCCCTCTTGGTAATTTATTGTGCAGGTCATTCCTTAGTAGAAAATGCTGTTTTGAATTTAATATTTATTTTTCCTTGGCAAATGTAAGTTGAGTCTACTATTGTAACATGGTCATGGACAGAACAATCTCTGCAGTTATTACCAATGATATTTTTGAGGTGTACAACTGACTGGTAAATGTATTCACACGGAGTAGTTAAAACCACAATTCAACCACAAAAATTGCAACACACTCGAGAGTATCAGGTGAAACACCACCTTCACCTTCACCGTATACGACGTCGACTAACTAGTGACAGTCACCACTGAGCCCCAGGTCGTGGCTGATGAAAGTTTCGAGGGCGACTACGGTACTGATTCATTGTTAAATACACGCACGGAAGAACAACACAATTACGATATCGTAAATAATCTTAAGCAACCACCACTATTATTCATACCTATAAACACAATGAGAATTTCTCCAATGAATTGTTGGAGGAAAAACACATAATTGCGTCCATTCGCCAATGAAAGAGTCTTAGCTACGACTACTGGTATTGTAGGAGGTACTCCAACCGGTAGTCTCAGATACAGGAGCTGCTGTGTGTGTTGTATTGCACAACGTTTATAAGAAAATGATATAATCTGAACCACTTCTGAGTTTCCTGAACATAAATGTAAGATTCTGACTGCCTTAGGAAATAAGTAGAATAATGGTGTGAAACAACTTTTGTGACCGTTGAGGTAGACAACGGAACAGTACCATGGCCACTCCTCGTGGCCCAAAATCTAGTTGCTAATTGTGTTATAGGTTTAGATATGTTATGTGAGAAGGACAGTATCATTTACTTCTCGAATATAAGGGTTTCATGAGACACGGAGGCAGTGAAACAGCTATTGATTTAGATACTAGGACGTTAAAACACGATTAGTATTGCACTGGATATAAAATCCAACTAACCCGAAAAGACGACGACAAAAATACGCAAACACTTGCACCAGCCGAAGGGTGTAATGATTACGAATATTGGTTAGTCTTGAGTTAGAAGTAACAACTGCTCTTACTGATAATGAACGTACAGACCTTTTTGAACTACTATCGAAGTATGTAAAAGTTTTTACAAAATGACCTGGTGACATGAAGACATTAGTTTACAAAATTCAAGTCAAGCCTCATCACATTTTCTTTCATAAATCTTACAGTGTACCTTTATCTCAGCGACCTGCGGTGTGGCGTGAAATCAAACAGATGTTGCATTGAAAGATTACAGAACCTTTATATCTCCTTACAGTAGTCCGTTACTTGCTGTAACGAAGCCTGCCAGAAACATTAGACTCGTGTTCGGTACCCCACCTATAAATGAGATTATATCACAAGTGCGCACAAAGCCTGAGAATTTAGAGGAACAATTACCAAAAATTTTGAGATGCTAAGAACTTTTCCACCATTGACATTATAAACTCGTTTTGGCAAGTGTTAATCACTCCTTATTCCAGGAAATATACTGCTTTTATATTCTGGGGGCGAACATACCCATTCTGCTTTCTACCTTTCGGAGTGAACGTCAGTTCTGATGTATTCGTAACTACCTTGGATACCGTGCTTGGAGACGAATAAGTAGAAAGTGTGACACATTCCGTAAATGACATTCTGATCACCACAAAGACGTGGACAGAACATCATGAAATATTTGAAAAACTTCTGTACAAATTTGCACAATCGGATGTAATGGCAAACTTTGCGAAATCTAAACTTGTTTGTAGTGAGCTAAGGTATCAAGGGCACATAATTAAGTCTCATGGTATACGCCCTGATCCGCGTAAGTTAGATTCTATTAAAAATTTTCCTTGTCCACGAACTAAAAAACAGTAGAAGTCATTTCTAGGACTGTGTTCTTTCATCCGACGTCTCCTGCCACAATAACAGAAAACACTTTCCAGCTTTACTTAAGAAACATCATTTATGGATCTGGACAGAGCAGTCTGAGCAAGATTTTCAAAACATAAAACATGCATTAGTAGATTCATAGGTTTTCTACCATCAATATTTTAGCGTAGTTTATTGTATGGAATGTGATGCTTCGTGCAGTGGCTTAGGATCTTGCCTATTTCAGATGGTTCAGGACGCAGAACAGAAACAGGTAAGGATCAAAGGAATTGCAAGCAGAACCTCAAGCGAATGTGAAGGAACATATTCAACAACTGAATTAGATACCATTTCTATTGTCTGGGCTTTTCAGATATTTAAATACTACGTATACGGCAAACACACGAAAATCTACACCGATCACATAAGCGCTGACACTTTTATTAACTTGGAAGTTAGTTCATCCCAGACTGCCATGTTAGGCTTTGTCGTTGGAGAATTAGTCATTTGAGATTGTTTGTATTTAGGGAGATGACAACGTCATTGCCGGCGCTTTTTCTCGTCTTCATCAAGGTCTGGATGATATTAACAGTGATCTAAAATATTTGAACTATAGAACTATAGAATGCTTTTAACGCAGGATAAACAATATTGGCAATACTACATTGATTTGTGCAGAAACACGACAGATTTATAAAAGACACATCCACACTGGAGCAAGGAAAGAGCCTTGCTGACTAATCAACCTAATCATCAATTGTCTAGCCGTTATAAGAATATCGAGATGGCTCTAACTGGTGTGTATGTATACCCAAGGGCTCAGAACACAAGTTAATAAGACAAACACACACTTAGTTTGGGAACACTTTGTGACGAAGAAGTGTCAAGCAAAACACAGCACATACTGATAGTTTACCAACATGAGGAGAAATGTTCACAGCATTCGCAAAACTTGTATGTCTTGTCAGAAAGCTAAACTATAGAATTTATCGTCAAAGACAGATTTGAGTTCCATACTACCCAGTAGAGGGAGACCAAGAGATGAATACACTAAGCAGATTCAGAAGGATGTAGGCTGCAGTAGGTACTGGGAGATGAAGACACTTGCACAGGATAGAGTAGCATGGAGAGGTGCATCAAACCAGTCTCAGGACTGAAGACCACAGCAACAACAACAACTACCCAGTAAACCTATGGAAATCGTTAGTAGGTATAAACGTGAGTGGACCCTATCCGACAAGTAGCGGTGGTCTAAAATATGTATTAGTATTTTATATTTCCTACGTGTATTAAGGTGAGCAAGATGTATGAGACAGGCGAAATACCCACAGACTTCAAGAAGAATATAATAATTCCAATCCCAAAGAAAGCAGGTGTTGACAGATGTGAAAATTACCGAACTATCAGTTTAATAAGTCACAGCTACAAAATACTAACGCGAATTATTTACAGACGAATGGAAAAACTGGTAGAAGCGGACCTCGGGGAAGATCAGTTTGGATTCCGTAGAAATGTTGGAACACGTGGTTCAATACTAACCTTACGACTTAGCTTAGAAGAAAGATTAAGATAAGGCAAACCTACGTTTCTAGCATTTGTAGACTTAGAGAAAGCTTTTGACAACGTTAACTGGAATACTCTCTTTCAAATTCTGAAGGTGGCAGGGGTAGAATACAGAGAGCGAAAGGCTATTTACAATTTGTACAGAAACCAGATGGCAGTTATTAGAGTCGAGGGGCATGAAAGGGAAGCAGTGGTTGGGAAAGGAGTGAGACAGGGTTGTTGCCTCTCCCCGATGTTATTCAATCTATATATTGAGCAAGCAGTAAAGGAAACAAAAGAAAAATTCGAAGTAGGTATTAAAATCCATGGAGAAGAAATAAAAACTTTGAGGTTCGCCGATGACATTGTAATTCTGTCAGAGACAGCAAAGGACTTGGAAGAGCAGTTGAACGGAATGGACAGTGTCTTGAAAGGAGGATATAAGATGAACATCAACAGAAGCAAAACGAGGATAATGGGTTGTAGTCAAATTAAATCGGTTGATGTTGAGGGGATTAGAATAGGAAATGAGACACTTAAAGTAGTGAAGGAGTTTTGCTATTTAGGGAGTAAAATAACTGATGATGGTCGAAGTAGAGAGGATATAAAATGTAGACTGGCAATGGCAAGGAAATCGTTTCTGAAGAAGAGAAATTTGTTAACATCGAGTATAGATTTAAGTGTCAGGAAGTCGTTTCTGAAAGTATTTGTATGGAGTGTAGCCATGTATGGAAGTGATACATGGACGATAACCAGTTTGGACAAGAAGAGAATAGAAGCTTTCGAAATGTGGTGCTACAGAAGAATGCTGAAGATAAGGTGGGTAGATCACGTAACTAATGAGGAGGTATTGAATAGGATTGGGGAGAAGTTTGTGGCACAACTTGACTAGCAGAAGGGATCGGTTGGTAGGACATGTTTTGAGGCATCAAGGGATCACAAATTTAGCATTGGAGGGCAGCGTGGAGGGTAAAAATCGTAGAGGGAGACCAAGAGATCAATACACTAAGCAGATTCAGAAGGATGTAGGTTGCAGTAGGTACTGGGAGATGAAGAAGCTTGCACAGGATAGAGTAGCATGGAGAGCTGCATCAAACCAGTCTCAGGACTGAAGACCACAACAACAACAACAACGTGTATTATGGTCTACGCCATAAAATCGGCGACTACCAACACTATCATACGGCGATTTTCACGCGATTACATGAATCACGTGGGAAAACAATAGACAAGCATTCATGGTTGGCATGCAGTTATCATTGCGCACGCAGCCCACATCGTCTGCACTGAAATTCAGCAATGCAAAGTGGCGTCTGCCATACGAAGGCCCATAAGTAATAGTTAATATACCGCATCCTGGTGCATACCTATTACAAAACCAGAAAACAAACAAAATCATTGTACATTTGACAGTATTTCGTTCTAAGTGATAAGTATATGTTTATCTGTGGCTAGTAAGTAAACAGCATACCAACGAGTTACAGGTACTGCAATACTGCACACTTCTTCAGTAAGAAATACAGGAAGTGTATGAAATTTTACTTTCAGCGGAACCAGCCAACAGTAGCCAAGAAAGGGAGAAAAGAAAAAATTTGAATGTTGTGACGATATTTTCTCATACGTAAGCAAAAAATATTACTGAGACAGTGAAACTGACAAACTGTAGCGTCGATCGACTCTGATCCATGACTGACAGACATGTAAACTAAACGAGATAACAACCAAATACTTCATCCCAGAAGTAGATTAGGTACACCTGATGTAGAATAAATTATGACCACGTCAAGCCATGGTAATATACACAAATTGCAAACAGCGAAAACGCAAATCTTTGTGCTTTTCAAGTAATATTTGTTTCACAAAAGTTTTCCCTGTTAGTATACATGTGCTTGAGTATGTTTGTTCATGTTACCAAAATGTCGCGTTTAATGTTCCTGTTTTCAGGTAACATCATGCGCTGATACAAAATTTGGTTGAGAAATCTAAGAACTTTGTAAAATTTGTAAGTGAATGTAAATAAAAATGTAATATGATTATACGTAATGCAATAATAATCAGAGTTTGTAATGCGCAACAGACATGGATAAAAGCACAGAACTAGCGTGAAGAGCAGAGTGAAAGAATATATTCGTACATCGCAATGACTGTAAGTGTGATGAAAAATTTGTGTGAAACTGTTAAAAAACATTCTTTGAACATCGCAAGATAAATTTTAATTGCGATGGAATAGTATATGTGAAAATGCAGCGACATTTTTCGTACATCGCCTACCGCGATGGCACAGAACGCAAAATATAAACGTCTAAACTACTTGACCTATGGTCGCGACGCATAAGCACTGGAGTGAGTTCCACGTGTGGCGGCCTTTTTGATGAGATTTCAGGAAACGAAATGTTATCCGAATAATGCTATCTTTCACGTGGATTAATCCTGGATCGAAGCCAGAATATTGCCGCCCTAAGTCTCATATGTATGCCTCCACGGAAAACGATATTGTCGAATGGTTATCAAGTGGTCTTCATCCTTGCGGCCCGTGACCTAGGAAAACAGTGCAGATAAGTGTAAATAAACATTTCAACGTGTGAAAAAAGTCACTTATCGGATATCAAACAGTGCACAATAACGTCGAAGTGTAACAACGTTTACGTAGCAAAAAATACTAGGAACAATACTAACTTCTGCGTTATTATTGTTTACATTGTGTATGTGAATATTCAATGACGATTCGTAGTAGAAACGCTGGAAATCTGCAACCAAAGACATCCTAAAAGCAACAAACTTTGTCCAATGAGACAATCAACCAATACGAACTGTATTTGTGTTAGGAGATGTAATAGTATTTAGGTTATTTTACCTGTTATAAGTGCATATCTTCTTCTGAATACTCCATGTCATGTTCTGTCTGTGATGATTTCCGCACACTCGCAAACGGAACTGCTAATAAATTGTCGACTGTGTACTGCGAGATGGACTATGCAGTAACGGCTCTTAGCCGCACTTGAGAATATACGAGTGAGCATGCGCGCGTCAGTGGCTACGACCATTGAAATGTACCTGGCGCACCCGCCTCCGTCAAATTTACGTACGTTTCTTGAACTGTATGCAAACATGACTTGTAAATATAGAATAGGTGAATTACTCCACTGCACATGCGTCTTTTCGTCTCGCAATTAATGGGTTAACTTACAGGCACATATGCAGGAAGAGCGGAATATGTGAAACGTAGTAAATAGATGAAGTTGTAATTAGAAATCAAGTAGTATGAACGGTTGTAACCGCAGAAACATATATAGAATTATGTCCCTCAACTACTTTTGTGAAGGTGACGGATCCATTTTCGTTTTAAAAGTTAGAGAATGTAGATGCTTTACTGTGATTACGACACATTTTATAAAGCGCACTGTAAGTTTATTGATTGTGATAAATGAATATAGTGACATTACTTAATATTTTTTCATTTTATGTAAAAGTTACGTCAGCTATATTGCGTCATGATACGCCAAAATGTTCTATGTTGATTACATGCACATAAATAGTCCAGTACGAGCTATTTGTTCGGTGAGTAAATGTTTTCCGAGTCCGTAAAAGAGTTTTTCATTTGAAGAGATATCCACGGTCGAATAAATGAATCAGAACAGACCTTACACAGAAGGTCATAGTCAAGCGTGCCTAACAAATGTAACGTATTTACAGATATTATTCATTTAAGAAATTGCTTAATTCTTTTAATAAGTTGACTCTCTGTCTAGGATTTATCCAACCACGATCCCGTCAGAATTAATAACCAAAGAAAATGTAGAAACTCTGTACTATTAAATGATGGAACTCGAATTCTGTGACAGACTCGTTTTAAAACTGAACATAGTCATTTATGTTTGAAACCAATCCTTCAGCCGAACATGATGTTATTCAAGTTTACTTATGATCACATAGACAATGCTGGCTTTGAATAGAACGTCTAGGACAGAAGTAGGGTGTTGCACATGAGCTTTCCTAAATAAGACGTATGTCTGCAGCTACCGTCTGTAGACGACTGTACTTAATAAAAAGTGTTTTACACACTAGGAAAGCACTGTGTACAGCCTTGCGCGGGACGCAGTTCCGTGTAGGCTGGGCCAGATTTCCAGTGACGCTGAGACCCGTACCCTGGACTCCGGGATTGTTTGTAGCCAAACGAGTTACGAGCGGTCTCGAAAGGAATGTGTTTCCGTTTAAACGAGCTATCGTCCTAATACTGTGACAGAAGCATCGCAGGTGTGCTCTTGCTGTGTCCAGCATGAAATAAGTATTAATCCTTTCGTTAGTTGTTGGTGCTCTTAATATGGTTGCATTATTTTGTTCTCCTACACCTCTATGGATATTGTATGATGGAAAGAGATTAGTCCAGTAATTTCTGTTTCACTAATTGTAAAATCATAACCTTCTTTCCATGTAGAAAGCCTTGATGTAGCTTGTGAGGATGTTCATAACACCTACAACGATTGTTCTGCGTGTTTATGTACCCTAATACCGCAAGCAGGCTTTGCCAGAAAAAAAAGTTCAGAATCAACTGCTTTGTCGTGCACAGACTGTTATAGTCAATCGCAGAACTGAAGTCGAGTAAAAGTCATTATTTTGTACGGCCTGACTTGGAATAATCACGCAGCTGTGTAAATAGACGCTACTGGGAGTCGCAAGTGCGCAACGATGCAATAGTTCTCTCATATTTGCTTCTAGGGCGCCACTCCTAAGTCGTCCATTTCAGCAAAAACCTGTAAGTCACCTGACATAGTTCAATCAAGGAGCAGGGCGGAGCCCTCCCCTCCTCCTCCCTCTTCTCTTGCCCCCTCTCCCCTCCCCATCCGTAAGGGGAGAGCCGGGCAATGCCGTCCTACGGGGTAATACCGTGAACGTTTTTTGCCATTTCCTAGAAGCAGTAAAAAGCGCTGCATAGAGCTGCCGTACAGTGGAAGGAACAAAAGTCAGATGCAGAGAGGTCGTGAGATTTTAACGGTACGGTTGCAATATTTTTACAAATTATGTCTTTGAAACTGTGTGCCATTTTACAAGTTGTGTTCTCGTCACAGATGGTGGGCAAAAGAGTCAGAAAGATTGAAAGGAGGAAAGGGTGGACAGAAAATGAACTGTGCACTCCACGGTGTTGTAGAAAATGGAAAGTTTTAGAGAGGAGCTGCAACATTGTATGGAATACCTTTTTCTACTTTAAGAGATAGGTTATAAGCAGGAGACTGCTCTAAAGTAAGCTTAGGAAGAACAACTACATTTTCTAAAGGACGTGAAGATGGCATAGCTAACCATGTGGTTTTGTTAGCAAAGACAATTTATGGAATGTCTGCAGTGGAGTTCAAAAGATCAGTATATGAATACGTCGAGGCAAATAAAATTCACCATTATTTTAATAACTCATCCAAAATAGCGGGAAATGAATGGCTCACTGTGTCTCTTCCAAGAAATCCGTCGGTCAGCATTCTGAAACCTGAGGCTACCAGTCTTAATCGGATCTTACCTTCTAATGCAAGTGAAGATAAGCTCTGTTTCTCGAACCTCACCGCTGTAGTGGACGTCCATAAGTCTGATGCCCCGAGAATCTACAATTTTGATGAAACTGGGATATCAAAAGTTCAAAAGCTAGCACCTAAAGAAGTTAAATGAGTTGGTTCAGTAGCAATCGGGGAGAATAGGAAGAAAAACTACGGTGTGTCATGCAGTGAGTGCCATTGGGGCACATGTGTCTGCCATGTTTATTTTTCCGCGACTTAAGATGAACTTGCCCTACACATAGGAAGGCTACCAAATACAGTATATGAATGCAGCAAGATTGATTGGATGACCAAGTATTTCTTCCCAAAGTGTCTGAAGCACTTTTACGAAGGCATCCAAGAACTATACTATTCTTTTGATTATAGACAATCACGCTAGCCGTGTGTCCATAGAAGCCTACAACTTTTGCAAGGACAATGGAACGGTAGTGGTAACACTGCGTCCTCACTGCTCTCACAGGGCACAACCTTTAGATGTGGCCTTTTTCAGCAACTTCAAGGCTCCATTCTATCAAGAATTTGAAAACTTTATGAACTCTAACCTCCCACCAGAAAATAAGACGTTATGACATTCGCCCTGTCTTCGGCAAAGCCTTCCTGAGGAATGCAACTACTGAAAAACGTACCACTGGCTTCAGCAAAACAGGAATTTTCGGAGCAAATTATACCAAATGTAGTGACGATGACTTCATGCTTCTCACCCAGAATAAGAGATAGCTATAATATCACCATTTTCTGAAGAAGGCGGCTCTAAAAATGAAATGTAATGAGGAATTTGTGCTTTGTTATTCAAAGACAGCGACTGACGTAATCGATGATGTAGACAAAGACTTACAAGTTCAGCCTGTAAGTGGGCTACAATTCAAAGACTTTTGTCCATTACCATGCCATCTTAAGTTCAAGAACAGTGCCGGACAACAGCATTCCTCAACTTTTGCTTTGAGTCCTAACAAAGTTAGTTTCGAAAAAGTTGCAGAGAATAAGAAATCAAATTTAAGAAATAAATAAATTTTCATTAAAAAGAGAAGACTTCACCAATCTGTCATAATGAAACGTTGACGTAACTTTTAAGTCTTCACTTAGACCCACCGTTGCACAAACTGTGTAGTGAAATGAGATAGATGACTCTGACCCTTCTGGAGAAACTCATGTTAGAAGACACATTAGAACATTTACTGACATCGATTCCGTTTGCCTACTCTGTGGAGAGTTTGGGAAAACGAGGAGCTGTGGTTTCGATGTCTGATTTTCAGTGGATGGCTTCATTCAGACTTTAGTGGATGTGACGCTGCTGAAATGTATGTTTTCTACAACTGCCGTTGAAATAGGCGCTAAACGTGAACAGAGACCAAGTTGAGTCCATTATGTTACAATGGTCTATTACCAGTAAAGTGTTTTTGAAGTTTTGCTCTCTGTCGGAATTGCAATAATCGTGAAATTCACATTTCGTAATGTAAATAAATTTGAAATTACAGTTTCTTCAATTGTTTTATTTTTACAGAGTTTTGCCATTTTATGTGCTGTATTGTATTATGTCTCACACTGACGATATAACTTGGCCCCTGGGGGTAATACAATGCTACGTCACATTCTTGTAAAACGACTGTAGAAATGTAAACAGATTTAATATACCCAATATGGAATAAAAAGCGAAGGAAATCGTGTGCTTTGCAAAATGAAATGTACACCATTTCAGTAGAGTTGGAAAAGTAAGAACTATTTAAAAAGTAATTTAAGTGCCCCGTAATTCCCAGCTCTCCCCTACTGGTCATGCGCAACGGTATTCACAACGCTTTCCTCGCAAGTTGAACATCATGCATGTCTTGTTGTTGAAAACACTTATCCATACTTACATGTGAGGAAATGGAATGTTCCTTTTTGCCCAATGAAATAAACATGACTTATTTTTTTTGCATTAGATTCTTTATATCCAGTAAGCAACTAATAGTTGAGCTATGAACGTCAGTATACTCAGGGAGAAGAAATTCCGATATTTGCCATATTCGGGCAGTGAAAGAATTCCTTGGCGACAAACGGAAATTTTAACAACGTCAGAACTGAAAACGGCATTTTCTGTTTACTATGCACTCCGTTATTCATCTGCACCGCCCTGGCATAGTGCTTACACAGAACTGCACGTATAACTCAAGCGCACCTCCCCCCTAATTCCAAATTTCCGATTTACGCTCATTACCAAAGTAGCGCCCCCTAGCCCTTTTTCCTCTGATTGCTGGTCTCATCGCGCCAACAGGAGGTCGGGCGAAGACTGCTCTGCACCGAATGATCATGTTAGCCTTCATAGCGTATATATATATATATATATATATATATATATATAAGAGTGGTGTCGGACAAGTCCTAAAATACAGGCACCAAAAAAATGGTTCAAATGGCTCTGAGCACTGTGGGACTCAACTGCTGAGGTCATTAGTCCCCTAGAACTTAGAACTAGTTAAACCTAACTAACCTAAGGACATCACAAACATCCATGCCCGAGGCAGGATTCGAACCTGCGACCGTAGCGGTCTTGCGGTTCCAGACAGCAGCGCCTTTAACCGCACGGCCACTTCGGCCGGCACTACAGGCACCACTTGTACGATGTATGAACGTGAGTAATTTCAACCTGTGTACCGCTGTCGAATAAAATATGAGTATTTTCAGTTACTGAGCAACTACATCGACAATACGCAAGTTTTATGGCCATACTATTGGTAGCAGTATCTCATAATCCTTTCCTGTTTCATCATGAATGGCATGTGAAAAAAGTATTTGTCGGAAAGCCCTTTTCGTAGCACGCCGTTTCAACAAAAATTAACTGTGCCATGACGTATTCAATTCCCACATATCAGTTATTTGTGTCTAATACTGAAAGGCATGCCCACATTAATGAATTTAATGCTTTCTTACTTAGCTGATTCTGTTGCTAACTTCATTCTATTACCAGGGTTATGATGATCTCAGACCCTTTCTGTACGGAGTATTCAAGACTTTCAGGACTAGAAATGTTCCTTGGGTGACTAATTACGAAATATAAAAGGTTTACACATTCAATTTTTTTTTTAATTCTTTAAATACCTGGTTGACAAAATATAACACCTGTTCGCTTCCTGAAGTTTCAAATTCCAACTAAATTACGGTTTGCAATCACTGAAACACAACTACTATCCACAATAACTCTTCTCGTCAAATGCGAGAGAGAGAACAGAGATTAAATTTGAGCCAACGAATTTTAGACTACGAGTACATTGCTGTCAGTGACATAGTTTCGACTTACTGAGAGATTTTTAACAAAACTTGTTAAGATAACATTTACAAATTTTCCTGTCAATGTTTCAAAATTATCCTTATTACATAAACAAGCATGCATGAAATAATGAATTATAGTAAAAGTAGTCTTATGCATGTTGCTGTAGTTGTTGTGGTCTTCTGTCCAAAGGCTGGTTTGATGAATCTTTATGTGCTACTCTGTCCTGTGCTAGCCTCTTCACCTCCGAGTAAGCACTGCAACCTACATCCTTCTGAATCTGCTTAATATATTAATCTCTTGGTCTCCCTTTACGATTATAACCCCTCCCCCCTCCCACTTATGCTTCCCTCCAGTGCTAAATTGGTGACCTCTTGATGCTCAGAATGTGTCCTACCAACCAACACCTTCTTCTAGTCAAGTTGTGCCAAAAAGTTTTCTTCTCCTCAATTCAATTCAGTACCTTCCCACTAGTTACGTGGTCTACCCATCTAATATTCAACACCCTTCCATAGCGCCACATTTCAAAAGCTTCTATTCTTTTCATGTTTAAACCGTTTATTCCATTGGAGTGACTGTAGCGGCGTGGAAAATGGGGATGTGGATAAGACTCATCAGTGGTTCTGTTGGATATGCATTAGAGATAGGAAAATAGTGGAGCAGGAGGGGAAAATTGCTGCCCTTCAGGCACATTTAGAGCAGGCTAGGGAAAATCTGAACAGGTTAAGGAGGGAGAAGGGTAAAGAGAGGTGGGAAGTGGCAACAGGTAACAGGAGTAACAGATCTAGAACTTTGTCAGACAGCTTTGTGGTGAATGTGAAGAATACGTTTGACCTGTTGCTTCGGTTAGAAGCTGATGAGCTTCAGAGAGTGGGAGGTGTAGAGAGGGCACAACAAACATTCAGTAGAAAATTGAATAAGAATGTAGGGGAGTCATCAAAGAGAAAGAAAGTTTTGTTGTTAGATAGTTCACGTGCCAGAGGTGTGGGCCAACTTTTGCGGGACCAGTTAGGATCAGAATACCAGGTCACAAATTTTTTAAACCAAGTGCTGGTCTGGTTCAGGTGACAGAGGATTTAGGTTCACTCTGTAAAGATTTTACCAAGGAAGACACTGTGGATATTTTGGGTGGGCCGGGCAATAGTATTGACAGAGATCCTGGGTACTATACAGAGTGTGACCGGGCAAAGATTGCATCAGCAACGAGACATACCAGTGTTGAGTTTGTGTCTGTTCTGAGACGCCATGACCGACGTAATTTAAACTCTTCTGTTGGGAGAGTTAATTTGGAGTTGGAACAGCTGCTTGGGTCTGGTGTGGCGTCACATATTGGTTTGGTTTCCCTTTATTCTCTCAGTAGGTGGGATTATACTAGACGTGGCTTTCACCTCATCAGGAAAGGGAAGGGTAAACTGGCTGGGCTAATAGCAGGAAAAGTAAGGGGCGGAGACACTGACATGAGCGGTAATATAACAGTGGTCATAGGTGTTGGATCAGCACCTTTCTTAGAACAGGTAGGACAGAACGAAGTCAAGTTCTGAGAGAAGTAAAAATTGAAACAAACCTTCAGTTTTATAAAGAAATCAAACAGCATAATCCTGGCACATTGGATCAGCGAACACAGCTGTTGGTTAAAAATTTACAGCACTCAGTAGAAATTTTATTTCGACCCAATCTCATCTCGATAAATGTGAAATGCCAACTATCTTTAGTGCATCAAACTATTCGAGGGCTTACAAGTAAAATTAATAAACTACTTATGTGCATTGATGAAGTAGAGTCATCGAACCCTGTAGAGTCATCGAACCAGTGGTTACATCATGTAACCACTGGTATAGATATGTTAAACCTTACAGAATTTAAGTTAGCCTCCTACTTCTGTAGACAAAAGATGGAGAAAGAAGGAGTAGCCACATTTGTTAAAAGCAGTTTTAAATTTAAGAATACTGACATTAATAAATTTTTCTTAGAGCAGCACTTAGAACCATGTGCAACAGAGACAGAATTTCATAATCGGTCTTTTATAATAGTAGCCATATACAGAGCACCTTCAGGAAATTTCAACCCGTTTATAAACGGTCTTGAAGATTTATTATCTCATCTGAAATTGAAAAAACAAAGAACTAGTGGTTGCTGGTGATTTTGATATAGATGTCCTGAAATACACTGTCAGTGAACAGTTACTGAAATCAGTTACATTTTCATTCAATTTAATTTCTACTGTAAATTTGCCAACTAGGGTATACAAATGTTCTAAGACTGGCATTGATAATATATTTATAGAAAATTCTAGATAACTAAGCCACATTACAAAACCAGTAGTAAATAGGTTATCTGACCATGACATGCAACACCTAACATTAAATTTTGAAAATTGTCAGGGTAAAACATCTATCATAACTGAGTACAGAAGGTCAATAAAACCGACAAAAACTGGGAAATTTAGGAGATTGCTCAAATAAATTAATTGGATGGATGTTTACAGCATCCAAGACACAAATGGAAATTACAAAAGATTCATTAATACAGTCAGCACCTTATTTTAAAATTGTTTTCTCCTGAAGGTAACTCAAATTAAGCACAAGACTAATAAGAAACCATGTATCACATAAGGGATAAAGATATCATGTGAGACAAAAAGGAAACTCTATCTGATACGTAGGGACACCTTTGATACTAGTATTATAGCTCATTACAAAAGTTACTGCAAAATATTGAAGAACATTGTCCAGAAATCTAAACACCTGCATTAAGGGAAGGAGATAAATACAGCCAGCAATAAAATACAAACAATATGGGATATAGTTAAGTCAGAGAGGAGGAACAAACAGCTCTGAAAATAAATGAAACCCTGATAACAAACGCATGTTGTGTTGCAAACCATTTAAACAAGTATTTTGTCTCTGTTACTGATAGCATGGGGTTGTCAGGTTCAGTAAATAATGCAATGGAATATCTGAGACCAGTGCACACAAGCAATGTCAGTAAAATGGAATTGACACTTACTTCACTCAACGAAATAGAATCCATCATAAAGCCCTTGAAATCAATGGAAAGTTAATAAAAGAGTGTTCATGTGAGTTTAGTCATATCTTAAGTTATTTGTGTAATCAATCACTTGTCACAGGAACATTCCCAGACTGGCTTAAATATGCTGAAGTTATACCTCTCCGCAAGAAAGGGGACAAACAAATGCCGTCAAATTACCGACCGATCTCACTTGTGCCAGCTTTTTCAAAACTCTTTGAAAAGCTTATGTCCAAGCGTCTACTTAAGCACCTTAGTGAAAATAACATACTTCAAAGTCACAGTTTGGGTTTCTTAAGGGTTCTGATATTGAGAAAGCTATTTATACTTACAGCGAAAATGTCCATGATTCATTGGACAACAAATTAGAGGCAACCGGCATATTCTGTGACCTGTCAAAGGCGTTTGACTGTGTGAATCACAGCATTCTCTTAAGTAAATTAAAATGTTATGGCGTCACTGATAGTGCTGCAAAGTGGTTTCAGTCATATCTTACTAATAGAAAACAAAGGGTGTCATTACGTAACACCTCAGCAGTAGGCAATCAGATATCATCTGACTGGGAAGAAATTACATGTGGTGTTACCCAAGGTTCAACACTAGGTCCACTACTGTTTCTTGTGTATATTAATGACCTATCATCTGTTACATTACCAGATGCCAAGTTTGCCTTATTTGCAGATGATACAAACATTGCAATGAACAGTAAATCTAATAGAAATTTAGAAAGGGAAGATAATCAAGTTTTTACTGACATTAAAAAGTGTTTCACAGCCAACTCTCTGTCATTAAGCTATGAAAAGACCCACCACATGCAGTTCAGAACTTCCAAGAGATTTCCTTCTGGTGTGTGTATAAAATGTGATGACATGCATATTGGAGAAGTTGAGAGTGTAAAATTCTTGGGATTGCAACTTGATAATAAATTCAGTTGGGAGCAGCATACTAACGAACTTCTAAAGCGCCTAAAGTAGTCTGTGTTTGCAATGCGAAAGATGTCAGACATAAGAGATATAAATATAAAAATACTGGCATATTTTGCATATTTTCACTCCATTATGTCATACAGTATCATATTTTGGGGTAACTCCACAAACAGAGAAAAAATTGTTAGAGTACAGAAATGTAAAATAAGAGTAATGAGTAGTGTAAATCCAAGAACATCATGTCGAAACCTATTCAAAGAATTGGGCATATTAACCACAGCTTCTCAGTATATTTATTCCTTAATGAAGTTTGTTGTAAATAATACATCTCATTTTCCAACTAACTGATTAGTACACACTATCAATACTAGGAATAAGAACAATATACATAAAGATTTAAAATCACTTACTCTTGCCCAGAAAGGAGTCCAGTATCCAGCAATGCACATTTTCAATAAGTTACCAGCAACCATTAAGAGTTTAGTTTCAGACAAGGAACAATTTAAACATAATTCAAAAGAATTTTCGGTGGCCAACTCCTTCTATTACATACATGAGTGTCTCAAAAAGTGCAGTACGCCATTTTAATGAAAATTTATTATACTTTAATTTTTGACAATACTTGGTTGCAACAGCCAAGTAACTACCTACTGTGTGAATGATGGATGTATGGCAAGAAGATGAAAGTCTGAAGTCTGTAAATAGTGGAAGTTTAATTTTAAATCTTGTACATAATCTGACTGTTCTTAACTGAGGATCCCTGAAATGAACAATTTACTTTAGTTTTTGACAATATTTATTTGTAATAGCCAATAAACTAGCAAATGTCAGAATGATGTATTTAATGAAAGTGGATGTAGGTATTATACCTGTAAATATCAGAAGTTTAAATTTAATTCAAGTACATAATTTTACTGTTTATCGACTGAGGATCATTAAAATTAATGAAACTCAAGTTTTTCTACTTACATTTTTGTAATGTGTTTATCTGACATGTTCCACACCCAGGAGGATTCCCTCTTTTATGGGTCTATGGAATAAATAATTAATCTAATCTAATCTATCTAATACATCAACTACAACAAAATTCTTGCAATTGCACATTCATATTACATAAAACAATAAAACATAACATTAAAACCGGAAGGCTAGCCCAAAACTTTTTTTAACTCAACACTTATGAATTCATTTAAACACTGCAATACACGCATAAATAAGATTATTCGTTGAAACCTAATAGCAACAGCTGAATGTTACTTTAAACGGGCCAGAGCCGACCACCACGACTCTATCATGGAATCTGATGTTGCTTAACGAGACAAAATAGTATTTGAAACTTCCTGTCAGATTAAAACTGTGTGCCGGAGCGAGACTCGAACTCGGGATCTTTGCCTTTCGCGGGCAAGTGCTCTACCTCCGCTGCAGAGCGAAAATTTCACTCTGGGAAAATAGTATTTAGTTACTCGTCAATTAAGGTGCAATTTTTGGTATTTAATCACCAACGTTTCCTTACGTATAGCTGCAGATCCTTCATCAAGTGGTAGTAAACTAATTCGGAAGGCCCAAGGACCGTTACCAAGCCACGTGTGATATAACTTTGACATATAAGACTCGTCACTGACGACAAGATTATATACAACCACACAATTACGCCTGTTTAAATCAAACACACACCATATGTCCAGGTGAATGGTTAATGCCAGGCGACGCTCCAGTAAGCTGTTCTTCTCAACATGCACTGCGTGGCGAGAAAAGCCAAACGCCACGCCTCGTGCTGGAACCCAAAGCCTTTCCGCCGTCTCCGGCTGCAGCTCTTCAGCAATACCATGTGCAATTAGCATGTGCACCAAGTAAGGGTCAACCCCCCGACCGTGTTTTAACAGCAACCGACAGACCACACATTGAGGCCACACCCTCGACGCTGCAGACATAAATAGCCTAAACCGCGATGAACAACTGATTCGTGGCCGGCCAAAGCGAAATCAATGGCAAAAATGATACTGCAAGGAAGTGATACTGGCGTCAGCCGCGGGATGTATCAACTGCGTATTTCAAAGACATGGTTTCTTTTACCGATTCCTCACAAAACCCACAGCCATTTGCTCTTCGGAACTCTATGAGATGTGCTGAACCCCTGTGACGCCGTGCGCAGTTTAAATGAGTATACTGCCGTGAGAATAGACAGTGGTTCGACGTAACACCTGAAACTGTCGCCTTCGGCTGAAATAATGCCTGCCCGAGTTTGACTGTGTGTTTAAGAACAGTTACACGGCGTTTTTTCTTACCTTCATAACATTTAACATTGCCAATTTTACCCTGATCTCAGGCATACATTACTGAAAGAATTCCGTCTCGGTGGCTTTATCTTAGAATTACAAGCAGGTTTCCTCCTTCTTTACTTCCTCCCGCCTCCCACACCCTCTTCCAGATGGAGGCCCCATCACAAATGCTTACAAATCTGCTGCCATAAGAAAAAAATGTTACTATTCTTCTTCATCATTCACAGAATTTGCAACAAGACAAGCGCGATCATTATCTCCCTGTGCATTCACTCAGGTATCTACTATAGAATCACTGATGGCAGTTCCACTCCGCTCGACACAAAAATCAGTGTCACATGTGAACCTTGTGCATCTGGCTGAGGTTTCATGGCCTCAAAACAGCAACCATTACCATCCAGTGACGTAGAAACTCCATCATCTAAATCAGTGTCATCCACGTTGCTGCTCACACGCCCATTTTCTTCAATATATCCCACACTTACTTTGTTCTTCAGCACAGCAGCTACTTGAGACTCATCGTTTTTACAACATAATGGAGCTGATACTATTACATTATTCATTCAACTTTAACAGTTTCAACACTTCGCACAACAATTAAGTGCACATTACCAACTTCGTTCTTCCAACTTCCCGCTTCCTTGCGAGTAATATGCCGTTGTAACATTCTAATAATCAAGAAATCCTCCTGCCGGTCACCCCATTTTCTTTTAACCCTTACAGGATCGGCAGGTTTAACTTGGTCAGCAGAAGTTTGACGTGCCGCTGGAGCAGGTAAAATAGACACAGACGTGTTTCTTCCCACAGTCCTCTCAAGCTTCTTTTTATTTGGTATAGCTGCTCGATCTGCTTCATACCCTGTACTTGCTTAGCTATATTCGAGTTGCTACTTTCCAATGTTTCTTCCATGATTGCCCCTTATGGTACAGAAAACAACATAGCTGATCCTCTAACAGTTGCTTAAAACTCAACTAACAATAAGGTAAGAAACAAAGATGCAGACATTTAAGTACAAGTGCGCTACTAGCACACACTTATTGTAACATAACTTTCCCCTGAATTACTTCTCGTAGACGTGATTATCACATCTCTAAATTAAATTAATGATATTTCTCGTCCAAAAGAAATGCATTGCGTTTTCCAAACGGTGCCAATTAACACACATACTCAGAATATTATCTGCGCTCACTTCCTTCACCTTGTACGTACAGATACAACTAGATATCTGGAAAAATACTCATTGTTTCACCGTGTTTCTTTCGGTCAAGAAAATAAATAAATAACTAAAAATTTAAAAATTAAACACTGTGGACGCCATACTGCATCTCAAAGAAACTACAACCTTGTAGTAGTAGAACTTTCTTCTTCAGGGATGGCTGCGACCGTGGTTCCTCTATTATCGAAAAACAGGTGTGCTTCCTCTACGAGTGATCGACAGTTCTGACACCAAATGTACAGGCAATGGTTGAGATCTGTACTGTTGTAGATTGCAGAGGTGCAATGTGGATTGGGATGATTCCCATTGGACACCCAAAAGGCGGCAGTGAAACTTTATCGTACAACTCTATTGATAAAAGCAACTCAGTTGTCTTGAGTATCCAACAACGAAGTAGGGCTGTGGTGCACGATGCAAGGAACGCACTGATACCAACACTTGGCAAGTTGTTTCATGCGAGTGAAATCACAGGGTCACTGGCAATGCTGTCCTCTACAACCGCGGCTGCTAGCAACTCTGTAAAGTGAGCGACCAGGGAATTCCTTACTGTACCATGGATTGTATGCGAGGGACCACCAGCTCTGCATGAAGAGCAAGTTGTAGAGAGTCACGTTGCGGCCTGACCCCAGCAGAATGGCTGAAATTATTGACCTGTCCTTCTAGGGAAGATGCTGATCTCCTCCCTGGATCCTTTTGTTAGGCTACCAGACGCTGCTCCAAGTTCCCCCCCCCCCCCCCCCCCGCCCCGCCCCCACCGCAATCAGCCTTGTCTCAGCTAGTGTGGGAGGTATGCCAATGGCAACTACGTCCACTAGGTGGAGGTTGCTGCACAATTAAAGACTATGGGCAGCTGGACGAGCATCGAATAGACTGATCTGGATCTAACCTGCAGGTGAGATGGTTACAGACTGTGAAGAGACCTCCACAGAAGCAGACAGAAGCAGGATCAATATATTCATAGGACTTTCCCATAGGCTTTGCTACTGTGAGGAGCCAATGACATCACTTGGTCTGCCCGCATCTCGTGGTCGTGCGGTAGCGTTCTCGCTTCCCACGCCCGAGATCCCGGGTTCGATTCCCGGCGGGGTCAGGGATTTTCTCTGCCTGGTGTTGTGTGCTGTCCTTAGGTTACTTAGGTTTAAGTAGTTCTAAGTTCTAGGGGACTGATGACCATCGATGTTAAGTCCCATAGTGCTCAGAGCCATTAGAGCCATCACTTGGTCTGCTTTTCTTGTCTGGTCATCTCCGCTTGCCCTCGTTTTAGGTGAAAAGTGTCTCTACTCCAATTCAGGGATTGTCGTTTGTGGATTTTGTAGAATAAAGGTACTGAATAGTTACTCTTGCATCTGAATTATCCTTTCTTACTCCATTCTGCGTAGTCATCACAGTGATGGCATCAATCTCTGCAGATGATGTCATTCTGCTGCATTGGTGCTTTGGACACCCAGCTCTTATCGTGTGCAGCATTTGACTCTGTATTGCGGCCCCTTCACATACAACATCAGCAGTTCTTCCCTGTTAGCATTTCGCTCACCTGTTACGCACTGACCTGTTTTGCTAGCGTCTTGAGGTGCCACAGGAAGACTTCATAATTTTCTTCACTATAAAAAGCCCATTATGCCACGGAGCTTCAATATTCGAATACAAATGTAATGTATCACTGCAATTCGTTTCCTGTTGTAGTCAGTTAATTGTTGTTACTTTTTGCCTTTAATAAGCAACACAGGTGAAAAGACTGGAAAACTCTGGAAACCTTTATGAGGTGGATAAATATCTGATGAGCTGACAGAAAAAGAAATTGCAGTTCATAAGGCAGAGACAGAATTTAAAAGGGCTATGGAAGACTCAAAATCAAATAACCTAGAAGGTACAGCTAATATTCCATCTGAATTTCTAAAATAATTGAGGGAAATGGTTCCAAACGACTATTCAAGTTGGTGTGTAGAATCTATAAGACTGCCAACATAGCATCAGGCTTTCAGAAAAACATCACCCACACAATCCCGAATATAGCAAGGAGAGAACTATAGAACAATCAGCTTAACAGTTCACGCATCTAAGATTCTGAAAAGAATAGAATGCAGAGGAATGGAATATAAAATTGAGGTTCCGCTAGATAACGATCAGTTTGGTTTTAGGAATATTAAGTGTACCAGATAGTAAGTTCCTACGTAGCGCTTGACACTGGGAAAAAAGACTGAAGAAAATTCAAAACACGTTTATAGCAGTTGTCGACTCGAAGAAAACCTGCAAATTACTTGAAATTCTGAGAAAAATAAGTAAGCTATGGAGGAACGTGTAAAAATTGAGAGTGAACTGTAGCGAAAGACGTGTATGTTCAGTATCCAAGTGGGAAACAATAAGATTGGAAGACAGTGCACAGATTACAAAGGTCATAGGACAGGAATTTCAGTCTGCAGCAGTTCAGTCTACACGTTGAGATGACGGATATAAAAGGAAGAATCACAAGTGGGATTAAAATTCCAGGTGACAGGGTATCGATGGTAATACTTGCTGATAACGTTGGTATCCTCACTGAGAGTGAAGAATAATTACAGGATTTGTTGAAGGCAATGAACAGTGTAACGTGTACAAGATAAGGACTGATATTAAACCAGAGGAAGACGAAAGTAATGAGTAGCAGCAGAAATGAAAATAGCGAGAATCGTAACATAAAAATTGTTGAACACGAAGTAGACGAAATGAAGGAGTCCTGCTTCCATGGATGCAGAGTAAGCCTTGATGGACAGATCAAGGAGGACATGAAAAGCAGACTAGCACAGGCAGAAAGGGCATCCCTGGCCAAGAGAAGTATGCTAACATTAAAAGTAGGTCATAATTTGAGTAAGAATTGTCTGAGACTGTGCGTTTGGAGCACGGCGTTGTACGTCAGTGGAACGTGGACTGTGGGAAAACCGGAACAAAAGAGAACAGGAGCATCTGAGATGTGTGCTACAGAAGAATATTGAAAATTGAATGGATTGATGAGGTAGGGAATGAGGAAGTTCTCCGAAGAATCGGTGAGGAAAGGGACACATGGAAAACACTGACAAGAAGAAGGGACATAATGAAATGATATCTGTTAAGACATTAAGGAGTAATTTCCATAGTACTAGTGTGAGCTGTAGAACGTGAAAACTGTAGATGAAGGCAACGACTGGAACACATACAAGAAGTTATCGACGACGTAGGAAGAAAATTCTATTCTGAGGTGGCAAAGGAGGGGAATTAGTGATGAGCCGCATCAAACCAGTAGGGACACTAATTACACTCTTTCACAAACACACACAAATTGCTTGGATGCTAATAAAGTTCACTAACAATACAATAATATTTACTTTTTGCCCTGCAAGACACTCTGACAGTAATGGGATTGATCTGTTGACCCTATTTTCGGTTTCGAGAGATAGCCCGTTGGCCAATATTTTGATATTTTGTGTAGTTCACTCTTAACCTTTTACTTGCGGGGGGGGGGGGGGGGAGGTTGATGGGCGAGACAAGGGGACGACTGATTGTGGGTACGATGTTACAAATGGTGAGCCATAACATCATTCTGCTTGGCTTCACCAATCCAGCCAACTGCCTAAATGAACAGAAGGTAGCCTCAGAATAGAGGCAGAATGACGACATTACCTACTACCAGCAGCCTGTTGCATGAACTGCATTCGACAGCCGCCAGCAGGGTATGTTCTGCATCTCGGATAAGACTTCTCGGCAAACAAACCGAGTGCACACTGGCATTCTTTCCCGTCATGGCTCCCATTTTCCTTAGAGGCTGCATTATCTGCCTAACGTTGGAGTTCTCGACGATCAATAAAGCCACCCTCTGTTTTCCAAGGCAGCTCGCACTCGCTCAGATGTGTTATCAACGTAGGGCATCGCCTCGTATTCATCTCTAAAACATACGGGGGCATCCGTGCATCCAGTTTCCGTTTTTAGCTTCCGCCCAGATATATGTGATACCCATAACAGTTCGCCGCTTACCCTCGAGTGAGGACAAGCAATTCAGACGATTTCCTCATGACGACGCAGTGAAATCGGAGTTTCCAGTGGATTCACCGGCATTAGAGAAGTTGTAAGTTTCGCCACTGGTGCAACGACCTCGCCGCAGCTTAGTTCAGCAGCCTGAAGCATGGCGACCGTTATTAACACAGCTTTTAGCTGTTACAGACCCAGCAGAGTCCTTGGCCCATGTCACATAGTGTAAAAATTTGCAGGGTAATCTGAAAAGCTTGCAAGGATAGGTCGTGCTGAGCAACAGTTGTTATGAAGAAAATCTCGTACGTTGCGCCGTTTCCGAGATAAATGAGCGCTGAAGTTACCAAATCAGGCCGTTGCGCTTGAAAATTCAAGCGGCTCAGCGAGTAAAATCAGTGTCGGTTGTTCTCACAGCTTAGATGATAGCGCACGACACTGCGGAACCTTTGGATCGGGTTCGAACCTTACTAAAGTCCCATGTCCAATTTTTGTATGGCTCTCTGTTTCGGTTTTAGGAAAGCAAACGAAGAGGACGTTTGGCGACACCGCCTCTGGCGGGCCGCTTGAATTTACACGCGCTTCGGCCTGATTGGCTAACTTTAATGCTAATTAACTTGGAAACGGATAAACGAATCAATTTTTTTCTCTTATCAGTTCTTTCTCGGCGCAACCTAGCCTACTGTATAGACTTACGTAATACGTCGAGCAGAAATGATTGGCATCGTACGTAGAACAAACGCCGGCCGGCGCTGCCTAACTGAATGCATACTTGGCCCCAAACAATTTATAGTTTTAGTTTCCATCTACATGACTCTCTGTACATGAGAATCATATCTGGGGATTCTATCGCAACTTGAAGTGACGCCAGTCTTTCCGTAAACCATACTTTATTTTATTTTTGTTGTCTTAAGGAATTTGAAGTTGTTCAGGAAACTATCAGCGAGAAAATGCACTTTGATCAGCCACACTTTTTATTCAGGTAACATTTTGTTTTTTCGTAACAGCTTCACGCCTAAGTTTACGGTTTATATCATTATATTATACACAAGAAATTTATGTTGCACTCTCAAAACGAACTGAAAATCGTAATCAATTACACAGAACCACCACTGCAAACAAATACCGACGTACAGCTTTTATGTTCTCTGTAGGTAAAAGATTAGGAAGTATTCTAGATTTTGCCCAGTACTGTTTCCTATGGACACATGCAATGACAAATCGTAAGCTACACTAAAGAGCCAAAGAAACTGGTACACCTGCCTAACATTGCGCAGGGACTCTGTGAACACGCTGAACTGCCGAAACACGACATGGCATGGACTCGACTAATGTGTGAAGTAATTCTGAAGGGAGCTGACACAATAAATCCGTAAGAGTGCGAGAGGATGGAGATTTCTTCTGAGCAGCACGTTGCAAGTTCTCCCAGATATCTTGAATAGCGTTCATGTCTTAAGGGTTGAAAGTATTGAAACTCGGAAGAGTGTTCCTGGAGCCAGTTATGGACGTCTGGGGTGTCGCATTATCCTGCTGGAATTTCCCAAGTCCGTCGGAATGCGCAGTGGACAGGAATAGATGCAGGTGATCAGACAAGATGCTTACGTACGTGGCACCTGTGGGAGTCTTAACTAGACGTTCCAGGGGTCCAACATCACTCCAACTGTACACGCCCCACATAATTACAGAGCCTCCACCAGCAGGAACAGTCCCCTGCTGACATGCCGTGTCCATGGATTCATATGGTTGTCTCCATAACCGTAAACGTCCATCCACTCGATACAATTTGAAACGAGACTAGTCGGATCAGGCAACATGTTTCCAGTCACCAACAGTGCAATGCCGACGTTCACGGGCCCAAGCAAGACGCAGAGCTTTGCGTCGTGCAGTCATCAAGTGTACACCAGTGGGCCTTCGGCTCCGAAAGCCCATATCGATGATGTTTCGTTGAATGGTTCGCACACTTACAATTGTTGACGGCCCAGCATTGGAATCTGCAGCAATTTGTGAAAGGGTTGCACTTCCGTCACGCTGAACGATTCTCTTCAGTCGTCGTTGGTCCCTTTCTTGCAGCTTCTTTTTCCACCGCGACGACGTCGGAGATTTTATGTTTTATTCGATTCCTGTTCTTCATGGTATACTTGTGAAGTGGTCGTACGAGAAAATCCCCACTACATCATTACTTCGGAGATGTTGTGCCCCATCGCTCGTGCGCCGACTATAACATCACGTTCACACGCACTTAAATCTTGATAACCTGCCATTGTAGCAGCTGCAACCGATCTAACAACTGGCGTACATAGGTATTCTGCCTGTTTACATAGCTCTGTGTGTAAATACGCATGCCTATACCAGTTTCTTTGGCGCTTCAGTATATAAGAGAGCAATGTGAATAATAATATGACAATTTTACAAGCTCGTAACTCATGGCCTCCTGTTTTCTGTTTTCACAGCAAAATTTGCGTATCAGTGGGAAAATAGCATGCCTTTGTTCCTGACCACGTCTTCTCTCTCTCTCTCTCTCTCTCTCTCTCTCTGTGTGTGTGTGTGTGTGTGTGTGTGTGTATGTGTGTGTGTGTGTGTGTGTGTGTGAGTGTGTGCGCGCGCGTTGTCGGTACACATGACCTCGCGTGTCGACGTACATGATGTCCGTAATGTTATTCTAAATACCATATCATGTTTACAGGATCTCCTGTGTGGGGAACGTCAATCTAGGCAATATGAAACGCCGTTTACCGGTCATAAAACGAGTAATCAGTTGTGTTTTACCCGTGCCACTGACATTATGTACTAACAGCTGTGAACAGGGGATAGGGGTGTGTACGATGCCAGAAAAGAGACGTGACGAGCTTTAATTTTACGGTTACCGATCTGAACGTAGATGCTTTAAAAGTAATATTTCGAGAAGTAATAGATGTATAGAACACTTAAACCACTAAAACGTTACGTCGTTCTGTAACTAGAACGTGGAACGATGCATCAGCTAAACTAGAGCAATCTTCCAGTTAGCAAAGGGCCTGTAACACATTACGCTTTGCCTAGAGGAAAGAACGAGAATCACATCTCAGCTGATTCAAAGAGAGGGGAGCAGCGTGGGAGGGCCTTCCAGCAGCACAAATATTTTTCTCGTCAGCCTACGAACGGGGCTTTAAATACAAATAGCTGAAAAGTATAATTAAAATGGTGAAGCATTTACGCACAGTATTATAATTATTAAAACTGCGAATTTCATTGGTGGTATTAAAGATGTAAGTTGTTATTTTCCTTTTTTAATTTCAAAGTAGTAAGAAAATAAATTTGACGAGTGATAGACCTTCAAAAGTGCAGCGATAGGATAACGTGAGGCAATGGTATGTTATTTGTAGGTAGGTAGGTGGTTAGTGTTTAACGTCCCGTCGACAACGAGGTCATTAGAGACGGAGCCAAAGCTCGGATTAGGGAAGGATTGGGAAGGAAATCGGCCGTGCCCTTTCAAAGGAACCATCCCGGCATTTGCCTGAAACGATTTAGGGATATCACGGGAAACCTAAATCAGGATGGTTGGAGACGGGATTGAACCGTCGTCCTCCCGATTGCGAGTCCAGTGTGCTAACCACTGCGCCACATCGCTCGGTGTTATTTGTTCTCTGGGCTCATAAGATATGAGAATAAACAGATGCGTCTAAAACGCAACATTGTGGAGGAGAAGGACAGATGAGAATTTATGGCTGTAGACAAAAATGTGATAATCTGGCCTTTTCTCAACTATTTAAGTCAATAAAAATTTTAATTCTGAGTTCCCGTTCAAGTGAGGGCGTATACGCAACATAAGGTTTTCATTTATAACAAAAACTTAATTAAACTGGCTGCAGTCCATTCCGTGAGTCTGGTCCCAGACTTCAGTTGTGCTACGCACTATGTGCCATTTACAGACTAATAAGTCAAAACTTGTTATATAAACACTGTTGACGATACAAATTCACAATAACAACAGCCATCAGCCCTATTTCCCACTGTTGCCAACGTACTTTTGGAATACGCTCATAAAAATAAAGTGTTGATGGTATCAGCTACATCTCTCAATCAATTTACTGAGAACTGCCTTTTGGCGAATCTCAAAAATCTATGAAGACACTTCCAAAAAACGGTTCAAATGGCTCCGAGCACTATGGGACTTAACATCTGAGGTCATCAGTCCCCCGGAACTTAGAACTACGTAAACCTAACTAACCTAAGGACATCACACACATCCATGCCCGAGGCAGGATTCGAACCTGCGACCGTAGCAGTCACGCGATTCCGGACTAACGCGCCTAGAACCGCTCGGCCACCGCGGCCGGCGAAGACACTTTATCTCCCACCAGTTTAATAGGTGTGAGGTTACTAAAATTAGTGTAAATATGTACTTCTTAGTAGAATTAAGCTGCTTGATGCCTTACACTATTTTAGTTTATATTAGTTTTAACTGAAAAGAATTCTTCCTTTGCATATAACATTAGTCGTAATGTGTGTTAATGTTGTAGCACATTGTCTGAGACAACTATTCTTACAACAATCTGTACTGCCACTTATTTTTTTCGATATTCAAAATGACTGCAAAATGATATCTGAAAGCCTCTTGCTGATTGTAAAAGTGGTCTAAAATTTTGCGAGTCTGTAACATTTCGGAAGTTACGGAGGATATTATATTATAACTCGTTATTCATTAACATTAATTCAACCGATCCGGTTATGTTACAGGTGTAAAACATTATCTTTTCCTGTCTAACTTTAGTTGAATTAACGGTACTACCGAACACCGTCGTTTAATTGAATTTTAGTATTGCATCGTAACTTCATTCGTTAATACGTGACAGAGATTTGCAGTAGTCTAAAGAACAAATCCACGTGGAACCTATTGTCCCAATAGAAATTTGTTACCAATTCAAAATTCATGATAGCGTAATAAGAGGTTATAAGTTTAACTGGTTTCTGAATATCCTAAAATACAGTTTCACAAATACTGTTCAATACAGGGTGACAGTTATTCAACTACACGCAAAATAAACGTATAATAGAAACTAGGGCGTATACACACTTTATTCAACATGGAAACGTCGCTAAAGATACCCAGATTTACGTTATGACATGTCCGATTTGCCTGTCATCACGGGCGATTATGTGGCGCAGACGAATAGCGAATTTCTGCGTGACCCGCTGAAGTGTCGGAACATCGATGCTGTCGATGGCTGTTTTTAGATCATTATGGTTTTGGGGTTATTGCTTTACACCTAGTCTTTAGTATAGCCCAACGAAAAGGAGTCGCATGTCTTGAGATTCGGAGAATATGGCGGTCAATTGAGGCCCATGACAGTGACCTCTGGGTACCCCAGAGCCAGAATGCAGTGCCGAAAGTGTTCCTCCAGGACATCACAGACTCTCCTGCTTTGATGGGGTTGAGATCCGTCTTGCATGAAAAACATTTCGTCAAAATCAGGTCACTTTGGATAATGGGGTTTAAATCTTCTTAAAAAATCTTGACGTACCGCTCGGTATTTTAGGAATATCGCACCAATTATTCCGTAACTGGATATTGCACATCCGTTGAGGATGAAGAGACTTCTCGATAGCCAAATGCGGATTCTCAGTCCCTCATGCTACAATTTCACTTATTGACGAACCCATGCAAATGAAAGTGGGCTTCGTTGCTAAACGAAACCATGCATGCGCATACTGGTTCCCATGATGATCCGCGGCCTACCATGCAGTTTGAACGTCCTAAAGCAAACCGTTCAGAAATTATGACGATTTCATTTCATATAGTTCAATAATTGTCAGCTGACATCTATATGTCTTGAACCAACAAAAAATAAGTGCTCTTCTTTTAAGCATTTCTTTAGTGTAAAAGAAATAGAACTTATATAATTAGCATCATATCGGTTCACGTCACAGAGACCGCTGCTGGGTGTGTCGATCGACTTTGTTTCGGCAGTCAGATTTTGGAATCGTATCACAATGATCATGTTAAATAATGCTGGACTTACGCTCATACGGCTAGAGGTAGGAAGACGTAATACACTCAGGAAAATTGTGAACACGATCATTTTTGGGTGCATTATGCCCTGATTTCATATTTAGGGATGAAAATCTACGACCGCATCGAATAGTAGAGGTGGAGAATGTTCGGCGAACTGACTGACCTGCCCGTCCCCCCGACTTGTTTCCCATCGAGCAGGTGTGGGATGCGTTGCTCAGACTTGTTGCAGCGCACGCACAAGCACTAATGACTATGCAGCAGTTGTCAACCGTACTGAAGCGGGAACGGAACGCCCTACCATAAGAACCCAGCATGAGAGCGCGTTGCAGAAGATGCACCGCCGTTCGTGGTGATCACTAGGGGCCTGGGATTCTAGGATCTTATGAAATGGATTTCAGCTCTTTATTTTCTTGGAATACCTCCTTTAGATTTAAAAGAACTATTTTTAATGAAAAGTTAATAACATTGATATTAATATCAAAATTTTATTATAATTTTGGCTAATCTATTCCATTTCTGTGAGGGAATAAACAGTTAATTATTCCTTATATTGTCAATCGAAAAAATGCACTAACAGTTGAAATGTTTACCCGTGACCAACAATTATTTTCCCTTTTCATGATATGTTGATGAAATTCGTGACTTAACAGTAAAAAATAACAAAGACTTTTATATTATATTTTGGTATTGCACCACACAACATATCTGAAGTTGGTAAGATAAAACATTTTCTGTTGTCAATCACTCCATTTTTTTCTAGGTTGAGAAAGATGAGTGGTGCACATTTTAATGACGTAGTTTTCACATTGGCCCCACTGCATTCCACTGTCGAATTTATCCCCCTAAATAACGGCCACACTTTCTTCATTCCCTCATACACGATTCGCACGAAGAACATTCCTGATTTTAGTGATGCACGCTCTACTCGCTGAACCAGATATTTCTTCAAAATAGCTCTGCACCTCGGAGGCCATGTCTACAGTATTTTTGAATGGTAGGCATTTGGACTCTAGGCGTTGAAATGAAACAGGTAGATGTCGGAAGTAAGCTCTTAAAATTGTCAAGGATGCAAGCATTCCTCTTATTCTTCGGGCCATTTTGGCTTTTCTCAATAAAAGCTGATTCATTAGAACCGTTGTAAGTAGGCTGTTTAGGTTTTTATGTTGGTAACGTCACGTAGCGCTCTGTATGAAAATCACTGGCTGTGCTGTGTGCAGTCTGTGGCTGGTTGGCATTGTTGGAACATTCTCCATTGTAGTGTTGTGCAGTTGGATGTGAACAGCGTGTAGCGTTGCGCAGTTGGAGGTGAGGCGCCAGCAGTGGTGGGCGTGGGGAGAGGATGGCAGAATTTGAGAGCGGACGATTTGGACGTGCGTCCATCAGGAAGAGTAAATTGGTAATACTGTATACTATGAACTGATATATATATATGATGACTTTTGAATATTATTAAGGTAAATACATTGTTTGTTCTCTATCAAAATCTTTCCTTTCCTAACTATGCCTATCAATAGTTAGTGCCTTCAGTAGTTAGAATCCTTTACTTAGCTAGCAGTTTGGCGCTCGCTGTATTGCAGTAGTTCGTTTAACGAAGATTTTTGTGTATAGGTTATTGTTAGTCACGGACATTCTTTTGTAGGGATTAATGAAAGTCAGATTGCGTTGCGCTAAAAATATTGTGTGTCAGTTTAGTGATGATCAGAATAAGTAAAGAGAGAAATGTTTGAGTACGTTCAGTTTTGCTCAGCTGTTTGAAAATCAAATAACATAAGGGGTTTACCAGTACAGTAATTCATTAATTTTTCAAAGGAGAGGTTTCACCGTATGTGTCTAAAAGAAACATCACTTACGCCAGTAGCGAAGGAAAAGTTTTATAATCAATAGTTCGGAGAATGCTGAGTAAACGCCTGCAAAATTACCCATATCAGACGCAGTAGCTACAAACCCTCAGCCGCGCGGGGTAGCCACGCGGTCAAGGCGTCTTGCCACGGTCCGCGTCGTTCCCCCCGTCGGAGTTTCGAGTCCCCCTCGGGCGTGGGTGTGTGTGTTGTCCTTAGTGTAACTTAGTTTAAGTTATATCAAGTCGTGTTTAACCCTAGGACCAATGGCCGCAGCAGTTTGGTCCCACAGGAACTTATCACAAATTTCCAAAAGTTTCCAAACCTTTGCACATGGCGAGAAACGTTTGCAGGACCAGTTTTGCAGTGACATGCAGCACAAATGGTAGAGGACAATTTCCCCCCACGTTGATATTCAGTTGTGTGACTACCTTTAGCTGAATGGTGCAGTATACCAGCATAACATGCGAATATGGTGTGGGAGGGGGGGGGGGGGGGGGGCAGGGAATCCCAACAGTGTTGTCGAACATGTCCGTGGAGCCGAAAAGTTTAGTGTGTTTTGTGCTTTGTCAAGGTACGTCGATTATCAGCACTCCTTCTTGCAGAGGACAGTCTTACTTGGGTATTCTGCAGCAATGGCTCATTCTGCAATGGCAAAATGACTGGTAATTTTATTTTTCATCGCGGGAGTGATCCACCACACATCCACTACGTTATTCCTAAAATGCTAAAAGACATCTTTCTTGATCAGTCTCCAGACTGGTTTGATGCAGACCGCCACGAATTCCTCTACTGTGCCACCTTCTGTGTCTCCGAGTAGCATTTGTAACTTACGTCGTCAATTTTTTGCTGAATGTATTTCAATGTCTGTCTTCCTGTATAAATTTTACCCTCTACAGCTCCATCTACTAGCACGGAAGTTACTCCCTAATGTTTTAAAAGATGTCCAATCATCCAATCTCTTCTTCTTATCAATGTTTACCATAAGTTCCTTTCTCCGCCTTTCTGCGGAGAATCTCCTCTTTCCTTATCTTATGAGTTCACCTAATTTCCAACATTCGTCTCTAGCACGACATCTCAAATGTGCTGGCCACACGCTCATCCATATCCAAATCCTCTGACGCTTATAGGCTGTGGATGACACGACGGTCGGTCAGTACCGGTGGGTCCTTCGAGACCTTTTCGGACAGAGAGAAAGAAAGGCAAGCAACATTGTGAAATACGCTTTCTTATTTTCAGAGCAGTCCACAAATTTATGTATTGCGTCTTTTCTTAAAAAGTGCAAAAGCATTTAATTGATTTTTCCTCGATATTAATTCTAAAAATCAGTTAGAAAACCACGTTTTTCTGGAAAAGTCGTTTTAGCCCATACTTTTCCTGTGAGAGTCCTGTTTATCTGCTTTGTCCTGTAAGTACGATTCAGCCGCTTTTATACGAAATTCGGTCGCTGGCGATACCACAACCTATTAAGAATAATGTACAGCACTTTTAATGTCCAGGGTACGATCAAAAATATCGATGGCTTAAGTGTAATAACAGTCTATGAGTGAAAGTCGTTTCTGTTGGTCCCACTTCGTATTTTGTTCAGTTACCTCCTGTACTACGTAGTCGTTCTTTGTACGTTTGGTACAAGTTACATCGAGTTATGTTACTTGGTAGTGACACATATCATGTGAAAGTTACTTTTGCCCTTAAGTTTTGCACACCAGTGCAGAATGTTGCAGTATCCTCAATTCTGCACTTAGATTTAGCAACGCAGTCTGCAACATCTGTTTGTTCCCTGTGGATAACGTACGATATGACCGAAGCTAGAAACAGTCTCTTGTCACTTGGCTAAAGGAAACGTTTACTAGCATTGATCGGAGAATATCAAAAACCATATATATCATTGTAAGAGAAGAGGAATCTAGCAAATATTCGCGTGAGCTGGAAGCTGAGCAGCGACCAGCTGATTAGGTGTCACGAGGTACACCCTAACACAAATAAATATTTCGTTTGCGAAACACTCCTAAGAAAATGATCAGCTGTTTTTTGGTTACAGTGGTCATGTATCGGTTAATGCTGAATTTTATTCAACAATTTGTTCATCACAATGCAACTATGAAATCAGGAAAACAAGCGAAACTGTGACGTGGTTTTTCGTCATAATAGTGCCAGGTGTGATACAAAATGTCAAACAACAGATCGTTGTATGCATTAAAACAACGAATTAATGCCTCAGTGCCCGTTTTCAAATGCTTTATCGCCTAATGGTTTCCTATAGGTCACTTATGCGCAACAGACAATTCGTGGACAGTGATCTTCGTCACCTCAAGAAACTACGGGTTCCTTCCAAAATCATAATTTTCTGTTACCAACATTTGATTGAACAGAGTGTTTCCAGAATTTTTTGGATCCCATGCAAAAGTGTATTAAGCTTAAAAACGAAACAATGAGAAATAATAAAGTGCTCTGTACAGAAAGTTTTATTTCTTTTAATTGTCTATTTAAAAACTCCAAAGGTAGTCCTCACATTAGATATACCACGTCAGTCCAAAATGTTTCGATACTGGATTAACACAAAATTTAGAAAATTTAAAATAATGGTTTTAATGGTTCAGGTGTTGTAAATAGTCTCCCCTTACTTGAATACAAAGTACAGAACGTTCTTACAAGCCTGTAAAACTGTCGAAGATGTCCTTCTTTGGCATATTCAACTTGGCCGTCACATTAGTTTCAATGCTAGTTATATCACCAAAGTGTTGACCCTCTATGTGAATTTCTGCACCTCACATTATAATGGTGGGTTCATACTGATAACACCAAGTCTCGCCATCGGTAATGAGTTTTTCAGAAAAGAAATGTCCACGATTTTCATTTCAAACAAGACGCAACAGGCGTCCACATGTCATGGTTTCCGTTCGGGAGTAAAGGAGTACGGGACAAATTTTGCCCAGACATTGCTCTTTCTCAAAACATTCTGGAAAATGTCTTGAACATTTAATTTAGAGGTACTGTTCCATTGCGATATGTGGCACAGCAATGTTGAAGCACTATCGCGCGCCTGCCCGCTACTGAACTGTTTGCTCACAATGACAGGCCGAATGCATATCTACTGCATACATATGTTAGTTCAGCTTGTAACTTTCCCCTTCCTAATCGACGTACTGGATTGTGATATAACTGACCGTGATAGATTGTGCGTAATGAAATTTTAAAATGAGTAAGGCTATCGTTACCGGAGGAAAATAGTACCACTTAGTTGGAGGAAGGGGGGTAACAGACCATTCTGAAGGATGAATCTATCGTAAACCTAACCTAAATACTGATGATAATTTGAAATGAGTGGCCCACGAATCCTACAGTGGGAAAAAGGGACGTAATATTTAACACAAAAGATATTGATAATACAAAGAAAATAATGATTAGCTAAAAAGGGAGTAATTAAACGGTCGCCAGCCCGTTAGGGCCATGAATCTCCAGAATCTTTAATTAAGGTAATAGCAAAGAAATTTAAGCACGTAATCACTGGCTTGGAAACACAACAGTTCACGAGAAAATAAATGAAACAGAAAGCTCTAAGTTTGTAGTTACTTATTCCAAAATACTAAATTTTGAAACTAAAGTTAAAAGGAGCTACTGGTTAAATAAATGGCTGGCTTAACTTGAACTTTGTTATGTAAAAAACCTCAGTGCAACGTAACGCAAAATTTAGAAAATTGCAAACAATTTACTTTGGATTATTGAAAGATTGAATTGAATTCAGTTTAAACAAAAGAGCAACTGATTACACTTTTAATATAACAGCAATAAGATACATACCAAGCAAGCAGAAATCACTCGATAAGCTAAATACAGAATAATTTAGATATGCACCCTTAATTTATGCTGTATCTTTAGTTATTAGTTCTGCCAGCAAAACTGTACGTTACTTTAAGTGAATGAAGTTAGTACTCCAAATTGCAAGTTAGTTAAGCCTCTGTTACGCAATACAAGAATGAACAGTTACTGAGGCAGAAAATTTAGCCTGAAAGTGGTCATCAGCAAACATACAAAACTGGCAATAAATAGTTAGTCTTCATATTCTTACGACATTCGGTGACTGCATGGAAAGAAAAGGGACCCTTCATGGTAATGCCTGATGATAAATACAACCTAATTGCCCTACGAGTTTTAACTATTGCAAGTTATTATTCAACTTAGTGATACATTGTGAAAGAAATGTCTGTCGGTAATGCCTACGTAAGTTTACAATTTTTTACTTATAGTCCTACGATGTTGTAGCTGTGCAGACGACGAAGAATGTAGCCGACGATAATGCTTAGCTGCCGCTGGAGCTGCAGCTACTGCTACTGCAGGATGAGAACACTGAGTCGCCTCCAGAGCTTCCTCCGCCTGTCCACTTCTACTGTTCTCTCAGTACTCGCAGATTAACGAATTAGGTGCACCTATACTGGCGCGATCATAGCTGCACCCCGCGTCTGCGGGAGAGCCCAACAAACACTTTCGCACTCCATCATGATTCAAGCTGCTCTGCCTCCTCTCTGCTAGCAACGTGACAGATACTCTCCACACGCAAAGACAGACAATGGCATATCTACTGCCGTTTCGTCTATTACCGAGCAATTTACAATATTTTCATTAGATTTACGGTCAATTATATATCGAAGGAAATAAATATACTAATACATTGATTACCTTATTAAATATAGTCTGTGTAATAAAGCTTACGTGCGCCTTCGTGGTCTCGCGGTAGCGTTCTCGCTTCCCGAGCACGGGGTCCTGGGTTCGAATCCCGGCGGGGGCAGTGATTTTTCCTGCCTCGAGATGACTGGGTGTTGTCTTCATCATCATCATTTATGCCCATTACGGTCGGAGGAAGGCAACGGCAAACCACCTCCATTAGGACCTTGCCTAGTAAGGCGGTGCGGGTCTCCCGCATCGTTCCCCTACGCTCTGTAAAGAAGCATGGGACTTCATTTCATTCACAATAAAGCTTACAGATTCAAAATCAAAAGTACAGTACAAGTTATCAACGGAAATTAAACGGTGTACAATTTTGAATGGTGCAGTAGGTATTTTACCCGCATTTTCGGTGTTAATAAGTTCCGACAGCAGTTATTGCGTTAACATTGCATATACACTAGGAATGAAATCAGTGTCAAAGTATTTTGAACAGACGGTGTATGCAGGTGAACACGTAGGCACAATATACGGTGAGATGGTGAGGTCCACCAAACAAGCCGAACGGTTTATACGAGTAGCTTACGAGGTAAGAGCCAAATGAATATGCCTCATAAATAGACGTCTTAAGAAGTGCAAACCAAGTACGTTCTTGTCAGTATACAGGGCGTTACAGAACGACACCGACAAACTTTGAGATTTTATAGAGTACGTTTTCAGTAACGAACTAAGGACAGGAAAGCGTGTATGGAAACTTAATCCAACCTCACTGTAGAGCGTGGGAGATGTAGGCGACGGCGCCTGCTGCTACATCACCCCTTCGGCAGCAAGCGTCACGTTGTGTACTGACGAACTGCAAGTTGAGGGTCTCGCAATGGACCTGACATCATACTGGGCCTTAAATAGCACCGATCGCGTCCACGCACTTTACAACGATACTGCAGAGACCGGTCATAGCAGTGCTGGCGGAGGAGAGGTACAAACATACGTTCCGGAAACACAGCGCTTTTTCGCTGTTTGTCCATTGCTGTTATAACGCACCATTTAGAACTTCACTTGGACTAAGCATCGAGATAAGCAATTCAGTCTTGTTGAGGCGAGAGGGAAGGAGCACACAGTTTTACGCGCCTGCAGGTAAGGATATCCATATGGGGATCGGCTGCACCATTCCACGTTTGCCGTTATTCATCAGCGTCTGGGTGAAACGGGTGCTTTAAAAGGGTATCAAAAAGGGGGAGGTCATGTGCGAAGCATATGCACGCTATGATTTGGAGAGGACGCGATAGAGAGATTCAGTGCAGACCCAATCACAAGCACTGGCACTGCGACTCACGCAGTGCAAAGCAACCACATAGCGGTTGGAGAGTGATGCGTGTGGAGGGAAAGCGTCCATTCCATGTTTCGATGATTTTGTATCGCGTATGGCCAGTGGTTTTTCAAGCGTTGCGTCATGCGGCCATATTACGATGCGTACATTTTGTTCACAGGTGAGGCGTCCTTCAACCTAGAGGTTGTGTTGAATACAGTTGTCATATTTGGGCGGAAGAGAACACCCAAGCCATCCATGAAATAGCTTATCAAGAAATGTATACTAAAATTTATGGGCTGGCGTACCACATAGTTACTTGATTGGCGCCTACATGCTTCTCCCTCAACTCATACGCTATAGCTATGCACCGATCGTTCGAGAAGTGCTGCCGGAATTAATGGAGGAGGTGTCATTTGAATTCCGTCTCGTTCCAGTACGATGTGGCTTTCACACGCTTCCGTCTAGCTGCCACAACCCGGATCGGACAGATGATTTAGAAATTGCTGGATTGTTCGAGGTAGCCCTGTAACTTGGCCCACTTGGTCGCCTCACCTCAAAATGGTTCAAATGGGTCTAAGCACTATGGGACTTAATTTATGAGCTCATCAATCCCCTAGAAGTTAGAACTACTTAAACCTAACCTAAGGACATCACACACATCCATGCCCGAGGCAGGATTCGAACCTGCGACTGTAGCGGTCGCGCGGTTCCAGACTGAAGTGCCTAGAACCGCTCGGCCACACCGGTAGCTCCTGACCTCAACTGACTGGACTTTACTTTGCGGGGTCATGTGAAGAATGTGGTGTATCAAACCTTGGTGAAGGTAGCGGAAGAGTTGCAAGGGTACAAGCAACGTGTGAAGATGTTCACATCATTCCCGATGTCTCTGAGCGTGCGAAGATGTCAGACATGATGCAAGCTGGAAGCAGGCATTTGGAACAGATTCTCTAATTTGAGTTGATTTACCTTATAGCAGCAAAATAAACAGTAATGTTCACTCCTTGCAAAGTGTTTTCTTTTGTCTGCCAAAGTGAATATGCTTCTGTTTCCACGTCTTTTCTTTGCACTCATATTTCCTTTCCTATAAATTAAATGAATGCCTTGAATCCTATGAAACATAGCCCTTATTCGTTGAACACAGCTGATCGCCGCAAGATCCAGTGAACTAGACAGCGATAGCGGACGTGTAGGCAGAGGTTTGTCCCTGTACTTTAGGCGGTATCTTTCTGTAGCATCCTATAAACCAGTAAACACTGGAATTTTTAGAAGGATCTAGGAGAAGAATAAAATTCGGATGGAACCTCATGTCCAAAACCGTCATCCACGCAAGCAAGAGAGCATCACATCCATAGGAGCAAGGCCTTCTACGCCGCGCCTAGCTCCATCTTTTCCATTGGCGATCGCGACCATCAGTCGCGACCTCTGAATAACAAACAACGCATGTCTATTGCAAAACATACAGCCTGCGGCCCGTCAGCGTAAGAGGTCGCGTGTGTGCAAAAGGGGTGGCCTATCTGCAGGCGCCTTCGCCTGTAACTTCGAAGCTCTGTAGTGCGGTTGGATGATGTTTCCTTACACTAGTTCCTATCCACATTTATTTCCTCGTTTTCTTCCTCAGGACACGTTCAACAATCCCTGGAAACTAGTCGGTATCGTTTTGTAACATCAGTCGTTCGCGTCCTGAAGATAGGTTTTCGGTTAAGTTCGGAAGAAGGCCTGTCCGTTGTGTGCACTCCTGCTGTGTTTGCCCTCTGTCTGCAGCGAGCTGTGCTGAATCGATGTCTGCGGCAGTGGCGCCGAACGCGAAGTGTTGACACAAGCGACATCGCCTCTGCGGCAATCGGAGACGCGTCTCACACGACAACTGCAGGCCATGAAGCCAACACTCGCCTAGCAGGTAGCTATAGGACTCATTAATTCACACCGTGACACATGAATTACTTGAAGAGTTTGGTCTCAAAACATCCACGTTAATGCCAAACAGCCGAGAGTATTTTAGAATAAGTAACGAAACTTCGGGAAAGAATGTTCCAGATTATACGAGATATTGAATGAGCAATTTGCCTGCAAAGCATTTTTCAGTTATTTTCTTTCTTATTTAAGTCATTAACCTTTCAACAGTTTTGTTAATTGTCCTCAAGCTTTCTCCGTCTTATGCTGATCTCCATGCTCTATATGATCATTACAAAGAACAAAGAAATGACACGAGTGAATGCGTACGACAATAGAAGCAATAACATTCCAGCGAATAAAGGTGTTCGGTTGCGAATCGCCACTAATTTCCGTATGTAATTCTGTAGCAATTAGTAAACTGTATTTTAAATGTGTACTCCTCCGTCATGTATCCATCTACTTTGGCTCAAATTTCGTCCTTGACCTACCTTAACAGGAAATACAATACTACTTCTGCACAGTGCATGTTATCATTCACTGTGCACTCGTACTTCTTTAATGAGATGTTCCTCGTAACATCATTTGATTTGGATGCATTAATGCATTCGTCCCTTCGGTAAGATGCTAATTCTTTCAGAGATGCTCGACTAACTTCGTGACAGTACTCCACTACTAGCTGCTGAACTTCTTGAATCGTATCAACGGGAGTGCTGTACTCTTTACTTTTGACGTGACAATGACTGAGAAGTCCACATTATTATGGTCAGATGATTCTGGAGGCTAAAGAAAAGGTCCTGTTCGACCTATCCACATTGGACCTTATCGGCGTGTTGGATATCGTCTTACATCAACAGCAAAATATAGAAGCTCCGTCCATGTATACACTGTATTCCTCAAACACAACTGAGCCCAATTACGTGGGGACTTTAGAAATTTATATTTTGAGCTTCTCAAAACGAAATTTCGTACTAGGCGTATCCTGTAACGACACCCTCATCTTCATAGTTGCAATCGGTTAACTCCCACAAATACTCAGGTAGTACCATTTGTACGGGTATGAAATGGAACGATCTGTTTCAGCCTTAGTCGTAGGTAAAACAGGGGAAGACTTCGATTCATTCGTACAATGCCAGGAAAATGCTGTTAGTCCACAAACAAGATTGCTTGCGCAACCGTATGAAAGTGCACTAACAGAGGATACTGAAATTTTACAAAGAAGGGCAGCACGAATAATCACAGACTTGTTTGTCCTATGAGAGCACATCACGGAGGTGTAGAAAAAACTGAACCAATAGACGCTTGAAGATAGACGCAAACCTTCCCATTAAAGCCTACTTAGTAAGCTCCACCAACCAATTAATAAGACACGAATCTAGGAACAGACTACAGCCCTACGCGTCGCTCCCATATGGAACGCAAGATTGTACTAGTTATAGAACACCCAGATGTATTCAACCAGTCTTTGTTAAACTGGAAGAAGCCGTAATAGTAGATACAGTTGAAAGTACCATCCAACATCACTTCACAGTGGTTTGCAAATTATGGATGTCGATTTTGAAATAGAAAATTTTATAGTTGAGATTTGTCTTACGTAGGATTTGTTTTAATTCAATGACGTCTCTAAATACAATTTGGCTATTATGAGGCTGACAGCTCGTTTACGGCCTCGTCGTTGCTGAACGTTTCTGCTTCTGATATCGAATACTTTAGGCCATGTCAGTTTTCTGACGCATTCTGTATAATCCGTTTACCATATTATAGCATTTGTAAAATGTAAACTTTCGCGGACCTAAATGTTTCACTTATTAAAATACCCGAGATGTTAAGTAATGAGGGAATGGATATCTGTGAGTAACCCAACTCCATATGCGGAATATGTCTTCTATGATTGCCTAATTCGCACTCTGATCGCAGCTAACTGACGTAAAATTTCGTTAGTGCGTGCTCTTGCGCAGTAGCGTGACGTCACATGTTTTCAGGGCTGGAGTAAAATTTGCTATAATCGTTTGTTATCATTCGCTGTTGCTGTAGCTACCTGAATCGTATCTGCGTTCGAGCGCTCCGTTGAGATAGGAATTTATGCAATTTGTGTAACAGTAACGCTGCTAGCCAGTTGTCGCAGGTCATCTGATGACCACATAAACGCCGTCGACAGCTGAATGCCGCCGCTTCAGCATTTCATACCCATCGTGCCTCGTTGGTACGACCACTTTTCAGCAACTAGCGGTGATACCGAATCCACAGCACTAGTTTAGCGTTTCAGCAGAGGTACTATGCTACAGCTCTAGCGTTTCTATCTCCTATACACCTCTCCCTCCCTCTCCCTCCCTCCCTCCTTCCCTCTCTCTCTCTCTCTCTCTTTCTGTGTGTGTGTGTGTGTGTGTGTGTGTGTGTGTGTGTGTGTGTGTGTGTGTGTGTCTGTGGTCACAAACCGACTGAAAACGTTGATAGGTTGTTTGAGAGTAGGCTACGCTGAAGAATAATTGTTAAGAAACCATTCGGTAGATTGTTCCATTTCCGAGTTAATTAACACTGATGTTGGTCACGTCCTGACAGAGACGGTGTCACTTTCGTTTGATTTCCTAAAACACCGACACAAGAATTGCATATGTGATGTTAGTCGTGAACGTATTATGTATAAATACCAATATTAGTGACTGACTATATGCAGATGACATTCGATAAGAAAAATAAATACTGGAGAGACGTTACTTAACTGTGGGAGACTTTTCAAACTAGGTTTCAAAAAAAGGCGATTATTGTCAGAAAGAAACAGAATGAATAATACCCACTCATGATAAATACAGTACATTTGTATTGAAACGTGAAACAACCCTGGAATGGCATAAGAGCACGTTACAGAACTATCTCTGCTGTAGTAACTTTTTTTAATTTTTGTTTCTAATCAGTCTGGAAGAAACATAAGAGCTCTTTACGGCAGTATACTACACTTTATGTGTTAAGAAGGTGACATAGACGCACATATCGTCGTTTCAGTAGTCGGGGTGCCGGCCGGGATGGCCGAGGGGTTCTAGGCGCTACAGTCCGGAACCGCGCGACCACTACGGTCGCAGGTTAGAATCCTGCCTCGGGCATGGATGTGTGTAATATTCTTAGGTTAGTTCGGTCTAAGTAGTTCTAAGTTCTAGGAGACTGATGACCTCAGAAGTTAAGTCCCATAGTGCTCAGAGCCATTTTAGTACTCGGGGTGAAATTGAATGCTGTACCGGCATGGGGTTAATGTGGTGCTGCGGGTTCTGCCTCATGTGGCGCTGTGGTCTTGGTTGCACAACACTCATAATCATAACTTGAACACACTAGATATGCTCATTAGCATTTCGTTGTTCACGATGACATTTCTGTGGTGATGCTGTGCAGTATAGGAGGGATACTGCAATTGCCTCTTTTTTTTTAATCTCATTTTGCTCTATATTGGTCGATGAATCTGTTCGTGGCGGACGTCCGATGACAGCCGTTCAGGTTCTTTGTTGATCTCGTTCACTTAGTTTTTTATTACAGAGGGTAGCTAACACTCTGACCGAGCACGCTGAGCTACAGTGCTAGCAACTACATTGTCTATCATTGTCTACCATTCGTCATTTCTTTTAAGTTCGTAACTTGGTAAGTTAGTCTCTGGTGGTTCCACAATTTCAAGGGCGCCATGGTTGAAGATAATGTGGCCAGTGTCACGTCAGTTAATGTACGATCACCTGACGGGGGTTAAATGTCCAAGCGCTAAGCGTTCTCGCATGCACGGTAGTCGTTGATAGATTCTTCGACCCGTTTCACTGTTGTTCTAGTCGTTCTGTCATGTACCCACTTTTCGATCTAATTGTTGGGCTTTGTTTGTTAACCTTTGCTCTAAAATTTACTGTACATTCGACACAGCCCCTTTACGTAAAGAGTAGGAGGCTTCGTGACATTTTACAGTAATGACTAGTGGGTAGATTACGAGGATCACCAGTAAAGCATCTGTTGGCGTGGTGCAAAAGTTCTCTGACACTTGCTGCGTAGCCTACGATGGACGTGAAAAAGGCATCGTTACTGGTTTTCTCTGCATGCAGCGGAAATTTGAAATTTGCTGTCGAGGTGCGGGCAATTTTGTATACTGTTGCTTATTTTGTTTATGATAGTCTCAACATGTTATGTGAAGTAACGTTTTTATCCATTTGGATTTCAGGGTATTGCGTAACTGTTTATTTGGTGATACAGATGCTTTCTACTTTAGCTGAACAATTCCTTAATAGTGAAAGTTGACTTTTAAGGAGTATGTTCTTGGTTTTCTGTGGGGCTATGGTTAATTTGTTGTTCACGCACACCCGCTGCATTCGGGAGAGAACCCAATTCGCCATATCCTCCAACGCACCTCTTGAATTAAACGACACCAAGATATCGCAGGCATACGCCACCACTCCATCCACTTAGCCACCTTCTGCCAACTGACACAAGAGATGTTTCATTGCTAAATCCAACAATTCTGGTCCACAAATGAGGACTGCTTTTGCAAAGCTCACTTTATACCAAAAAAATAAAGTTTTGTAAGAGACGCATTTATTTAATTAAGAAAAAATTTGAGAGGGAAAAATTTTTTCAGTTAGGAAATTTCGTACGGTTATGAATATGTTTTAAGACAGTTTTTGCATTTTCGAAACATAGATTAACAATATCTGGGGGTAGAAAAGCAGTTTCCTTTTTAAAAGCTCACTTTATGCTCAAACTAGGCCAGTGCCTGATTTTTAAATTAAAATTTTAAAATGATATTGATTTTTTCTCTTCTACGCAACTTCACGGGACCCTTCATCCACGTAAATTCTCCGTGAGCTGTCACGATCTTAATACTCCTCGCCACTTGCAGAGAGTATATCACTGCAGAAATTTGCTGACTCCTTACGGACTGTAAAGAAAAGCACGAGCTTAATTACATCCTTTTCTTTCTTGCACTCACATGATTTATCTTGGGAATAATCGCAGCACGTTTCATGGCTTTGAACGAAGGAATGTCTTTCTAGAAACATCACAACATACTTGTGATACAGATAAATAAGTCGTAGGGAAACCAGTCTTCTCACCACACCAACAACTTTCCAAACTTCGCTAGTATATTTCTGCTGTGTTATCAAGGTGATATGATACCTTTTTTTCCTTCGATACTCCTTCTCAACTTCAGCGAACACATGATTCGGTTGAGTGAAATTTTCTGCGAACACGAAAATGGTGGTGAAGTTTGGAGAACACTTTAGTACGTTCCATAAAATGTGCCTGCATACAGGGCATTATAGAGTTCTTGTTCTGGTTGGTGCACGAGTCTGAAAAAAGCTGAAGCGTTAGTCTTCTGTTACCAATATCTCTAGGTTTTTCTTCCAAATAATCTAGGAGAAAGAGTTGTAGTGCAGATGCAACTTCTTTTTCAACTCTTCCAGCTTCTTTTTCACACCACGTGTACAGAAAACTTTAATCAGTATCTTGTTTTGGTTCGTGTATTACCACAATCGGGTTACAGAAACACACCTACCGTGCGTAAAAGACTTCTGCAATACAGAGCTGTGGCAGAGATCGATTTGTTGTATGTCAAAGAGAACTTTTACAGTTTCTTCAGAGTATACGTTCAGGAATAACTCTGACGGCCTCGGCAAACTAAATAGCACAAAGTGAGTTTTGAGAATATCCTAGATTTTGTAAAAATCGGCTGTATTCTCTGTTTTGTAAGTATGGAATAAAGCAAATTTTGCTAAAGCCGTCTGCATAGGCTTGTAGGGGCAGCTGGACAGTATGTGCCAAAGAAAAAATGTTTTAAAAATGCATCGGGCGAGTTTTGTGAAAATGGTACTCAAATAGACATCTGTGGGCCAAGTTTGGTAGCTCTATTTATTAATTTTTGTGCATCGGCTGTTCAGTACGGACATTTACCTTTACAGTAATCTATGAAGTTGTAATACGGACACTGGGGGACATGCAGCTCTCGCATCCCGTCAAACAACGTGGGTTATCATAAATTATCAAATGCTTCCGCGATGGCAAGTAAAATTTCTGTTGTGTATTTTGTGTTTCATTTGTTTACAAGTTTTGTCGCCTTGTTGCATTCGTCTTCAACAAACTTTCCTATCCTAAAATCAAACAGGTACTGATTAAGACCGCCAATCCCTCTGTGAGCGAGTGGCCTGGTACAGAGTACCCTATCGTGAAACTTTGCTGGTGTTTTAATCAAACACACTGCTCTATAGCTTTTTGGGATTAACCGCACCTTTATCCTCAGACTTTTTTATCATAACAGCTTTAGCTAATTTGTAGCTACCAGACACCCTAACCAATGTTAAGCAATCGTTGAGTACATCTACATCTACATCTACACGGATACTCTGCAAATCAAATTCAAGTGCCTGACAGAGGGTTCATCGAACCACTTTCACATTTCTCTATTATTCCATTCTCGTATAGCGCGCGGAAAGAATGAACACCTTTATCTTTCCGTACGAGCTCTGATATCCCTTATTTCATCTTGATGATCATTCCTCCCTATGTAGGTCGGTGCCAACAAAATATTTTCGCATTCGGAGGAGAAAGTTGGTGATTAACTTTCGTGAGAAGATTCCGTCGCAACGAAAAACGCCTTTCTTCTAAAGATTTCCAGCCCAAATCCTGTATCATTTCTGTGACACTCTCTCCCATATTTCGCGATAATACAAAACATGCTGCCTTTCTTTGAACTTTTTCAATGTACTCCGTCAGTCCTCTCTGGTAAGGATCCCACACCGCGCAGCACTATTCTACAAGAGGAGGAACAAGCGTAGTGTAGGTAGTCTCCTTAGTAGATCTGTTACATTTTCTAAGTGTCCTGCCAATAAAACGCAGTCTTGTGTTAGCCCTCCCAATGTGTTCCCTTCCATTAGGTTAACCTTTCTATGTGTTTCTTCCAATTTAAGTTGTTCGTAATTGAAATACCTAGGTATTTAGTTAGATTGATTTATCGTGGAACCGAAGTTTAACGAGTTACTTTCAACACTCATGTGGATGACCTCACACTTTTCGTTATTTAGGGCCAAGTGCTTTTTTTCGCACCATTCAGATATCGTTTCTAAATCGTTTTGGAGTTTGTTTTGATCTTCTGATGACTTTATTAGTCGATAAACGACAGCGTCATCTGCAAACAACCGAAGACTGCTACTCAGATTGTCTCCCAAATCGTTTATATAGATAAGGAACAGCAAGGGGGCTATAACACTACCTTGGGGAACACCAGACATCAGTTCTGTTTTACTCGATGACTTTCCGTCAATTACTACGAACTGTGACCTCTCCGAGAGGAAATCACAAATACAGTCGCATATCTGAGACGATATTCCATAAGTACGCAATTTCACTACGAGCCGCTTGTGTGGTAAAGTGTCAAAAGCCTTCCGGAAATCCAAAAATACGGAATCGATCTGAAATCCATTGTTAATAGCACTCAACACTTCATGTGAATAAAGAGCTAGTTGTGCTTGGTTTTCTAAGCCGATGTTGACTGTGTCAATAGACCGTTTTCTTCGAAGTAATTCATAATGTTCGAACTCAATATATGTTCTAAAATCCTGCTGCATATCGACGTTCACCAAACGGGCCTATAATTTAGTGGAGTACTCCTACTACCTTTCTTGAATATTGGTGTGACCTGTGCAACTTTCCAGTCTTTGGATACGGATCTTTCGTCGAGCGAACGGTTATATATGATGTTAAGTATGAAGCTAATGCATCAGTATAGTCCGAAAGGAACCTAATTGGTATACAGTCTTGACCAAAAGACTTGCTTTTGTTAAGTGATTTAAGTTGCTTCACTACTCCGAGGATATTTACTTCTACGTAACTCATGTTGGCAGCTGTTCTCGATTCTAATTCTGGAATATTTACTTCGTCTTCTTTTGTGAAGGCATTTCGGAAGGCTGTGTTTAGTAACTCAGCAGTGTCTTCGATAGTATCTCCATTGCTATCGCGCAGAGAAGGCATTGATTGCTTCTTGCCGCTAACATATTTCACATACGACCATAATCTCTTAGGATTTTCTGCCAGGTTTCGAGACAAAATTTCATTGTGGAAACTGTTCTAGCGTTTCGCATTGAACTCCACGCTAAGTTTCGAGCTTATGAAGAGGATCTTCAATCTTGGGGATTTTGCGTCTGTTTACATCTGGCATGTTTGTTTCGTTGTTTCTGCAACAGTGTTCTAACCCGTTTTGTGCACTGAGGAGGATCAGCTCCGTCGTTTTTTAATTTATTTGGTTTAAATCTCTCAATTGCTGCCGATACAAATTCTTTGTATCTAAGCCACATCCGGCCTACACTTATATTATTAATTTGGAATGAGTAGAGATTGTCTCTTAGGAAGGCGTCAAGTGAATTTTTATCTGCTTTTCTGAATATGTATATTTTTCGCTTATTTTTCGAGGATTTGAGGATTACAACATTCAGTCTCGCTACGACAACTCTGTGCTCACTAATAACTGAATCGGTTTTGATGCTCGTTATTAACTCAGGGTGATTTATTGCTAAGAGGTCAATTGCGTTTTCACAACCGTTTACTATTCGCGTGGGTTCATGAACTAACTGCTCGAAATAATTTTCAGAGAATGAGTTTAACACAAATTCGGATGATATTTTATGCGTACCTCCGGAATTAACATGTATTTTCGCCAACATATCGAAGGTAAATTAAAGTCGCCACCAACTATTATTGTATGAGTCGGGTACGTGTTTGAAATCAAACTCAGGTTTTCTTTGAACCTTTCAGCAACTGTATCATCTGAATTGGGAGGTCGGTAAAACGATCCAATAATTATTTTATTCCGGTTTCCAACAATGACCTCTGCCCATACTAACTCACAGGAAGTATCTACTTCAATTTCGCGGACAAGATAAACTACTTCTGACTGAAGCAAACACGCCACCGCCAACCGTGTTAGGTATCCTTTCGAAACACCGTTATGTTCTTCACAAAAATTTCAGCTGAGCTTATATCCGGCTTTAGCCAGCTTTCAGTGCCTATAACGATTTGAGCATCAGTGCTTTCCATTAGCGCCTGGAGCTCTGGTACTTTCCCAACACAGCTACGACAATTTACAACTGTTATAACAATGGTTCCTGTATCTACTTTCTTCCTGCGTTCAGCCTGCACCAGCCTGCACCCAGTAGAATCGGTAGGAATGGAGCAGTTTTTTCATCCATTTGTTTGAGGAATTCGGCCTGAGTATTATTTGATCCCGGGGCATTTTTGGTTTGCCGTTTCGTTGTGGCTGCTGCTACTTCTTCTTCTGCGAACGGTGTAGTTATTAAAGAATTATTGTAACTGTTATTTAGCGCATATCTAAGTTGCTTGTTGAGTTGGTTTTTCTGCTGTTCGTCGTCCGGCGGGATGGGGGGGGGGGGGGGGGGGAGTTCGCCGAGCAGGTGTTTTGCTGACTGTCTTCATCTACAGGTCACAGATCCATATTCGAGTCTCATTGTGAATAAGATAACTCTAATTTTAATTTGGCCTGTTAGTATTTTGTACGGTTTGCCCCACACATCGGTCTTCAATTGATTTCCAAGGTAACTTTCTCATTGCAAATGGTTGTCCTGATCAAGCAGCTCTTGGCATTGTAACATGTCTACAGAGTGGGACAATAAAAGTAGCCTGGACGAGTGTGTGCATTTAACCATACCTCTTGAGCCACACACCAACTATACACCCGGTTCAGAGAGTAATGTAGGCTGTGTCAGTGTGAGTGTAACAGTGCAAAGGGGACAGTGGTACTCCAAAGTGAAGCAGCGGGTGGCCGTCATGCAAAGATACGTAATAATAAAGTGGTGCAAAGGGTATGGTCAGTTGTTTGCTAAGAAGTTTAATGGTGTCAGAGCGCCAGCAAAGAGTGCCGTGAAACCCTTAGTCCGAGAATAGCGTGGTTCCAGTCACAAGCCGGCCGCTGTGGCCGAAAGGTTCTAGGCGCTTCAGTCCGGAACCGCGCTGCTGCTACGGTCACAGGTTCGAATCCTGCCTCCGCCATGGATGTGTGTGATGTCCTTAGGTTTGTTAGGTTTAAGTAGTTCTCATTTCTAGGGGACTGATGATCTCACATGTTAAGCCCAATGGTGCTTAGTGCCATTTGAAACATTTTGTCCCTGTTTCTCCGAAAACGTGTATATCATTGTAAGCTATTCCGATGCGGTTTAAGTGTACCTGCTATGGCCCGTGGTCGGTCAGGAAATGGACCGTCCTCGGCTTGGGTCGTCATGTTTTAGCTATAAGCTTCCACGTACGTCAGGGAGGAAAGAGCATTCTCGGCAACACTTGTCGGATGCCTCCCACTTTCTCTGCCATGTCTGAAACAGCCATTGTTTCCTTTGTGTTTTGTTTATATCGTTGGTACCTATAATCTCGGTGACTTTATCGAGCCCGTCCCTCCCAGCCCAGTAAAGTGCGGCTTTATATCTTATTGTTATCTCTACAGGACAAGACCCCATCACAACGCAAAGCGCCTCTTGTGGAGTGGAGTTAGAGGCTCTGCTCATTCTCAGGAATACACCACGCTGACCTCGTCTTGCAATTGCCTTTTTAGTCTGTATGCTTAGACTGCGAGCCCAAGCACTTCAGGCAAGCATACGATGGATTCCAATATCGCAATCTGATAGATCGTTATCGTCTTTAAAGGTAATTTGTACCGCTTTGTATTGAGCCTTGCTCATTTGTGCGTAACTCTGGAGGCTTTGTCAAATGTTTGACATGTTCGTTGAATGTCTGTTTTCCGGCAACATACAGTTCTCGATAGCGTGGGGCCTGCTTCTTCTGTATGCTAGTATTGTCTAGATTTAGAGCTAGGTTCCTCTGTAGTCTCTCTCTGAGCTGTAAATACACAGTTACTGGGTGCTATTTTTAGTTTATTTTATTTGCAACAGTTATTCATTTTCTGAACCAGTTGCGTGCCCTTTGTCTCTATTGCTGTTCTCGTGTTGGCTGACGCCACTACGAGAAGGTCATGTGCGTACACCGGCTCGATTACGATGTCCCAAAATATTTGTCCACAGATCGAGCCTTGCGGACATCCCTTTGTTACTCTCATGACAACCTCGCGTGTACCAGCCCTTCGCCACACTGCCTCTACATTAGTCTAGGATATTATTGTAGAGCGAAGCTGATATCCGCATTTCCCTTAAACTGGGACGGCCACCACAGGATGTGAAATGCCCCGGCTATGTCGATTATTATGACGTCCACGTATTTGTCTGTGTTTTGTTGTTGGTGTCTTCTAATGGTCTACTTTCCCTGACACTGAATAATGAGGTGTTAGGCGGAAGAGGTGTCTATGAGGATGTTGGCCGTCACTCAAGAGCTTTCCCTGTACCTTGGCGAGAGTGTTTCAAGCAGGTCGGTGTGTACGTTTTTGGGTCTGTTGGGTCTTTCTCTTTCGATTTCCTGATTATTACATAATCAGTTTTCCAGAGGTTTGCAGTTCTGCCTGTTCGCAGTGCCTCGGTCAACGTGTTCATAAGAAAAGGTGTAATTTGTGTCGATTCATCTTGTCTCTTAGGTCAGTGTGGTGTCGCTCTTGTTACCTGAGGTCGTGGCCCGAGGGAGCCTGTTAAGAAGATATTCTGCTGTGCCTCTCCATTTTTTGCTTATTGTGACGTTAGCTTGTTTTAGTGTCGACAGAACTGTCGGTGGCGTAACTCATTCTGTTTCTATCTTGGATGGTTGTCCCTAGACGTTGTTGTCTCTCGGTGTCCGTGGTATTTCGGTTTAGCGTCACGATACAGGTCGAGTCTTATCTGCCATTGAAGAGCTGTCTTTGGTTGTTGGTAATACTTTATTTTGTCCCGTGAATTCTTCTTTAATCCTGCCAGTTCTGTTGACCACGGTTGTTTCTGTCTCCACCCGGTTTTTGCACGTGATATAGTTGCTTCCTTTGCTCTTTGTATGACCTCTGTGAGGACATGCATTTTGTAATCTATACTGCCTTACACAGTGTGTAGCAAGGACGCCTCAACAACAACTTTTTGCCAGTTGGCTCTTCCTATGAGTAGATGCCACTGGTGTTCATGGTCCACCTTATGCGTATAGACGTAGACGACTGTTTTTTGGTTGCTGTGTTTGACTCTATCTACTACCCCATATGTGTTGACTAGTGGAAAAGATTTTGTATTCCCTAGAGAAAGATCTGTGTTACTTACGCCAGTGACGTCTCCGAGTAGGTAGACGGCTGTCCTTCACTTTCAGTATGAAGAGATTGCACTCATCCACCACGTCAAGCACCAGTTGTCTTCTGTCGTCAGCTCTCCATTCTACAAGGATGATTTTGCTTTGATGTCGATAGTGTATTTCCTTTCCTCTGCTGTTTTTCTTTGTACTCTTGAACTCTGCTCTCACCCTGAATAATATGCCAGCCGGGCTGCTTTGATGGCTGCAGTTGGGGACCTCTGGTAGTCTTTTCTAGCTCACCTTGTCCGTCGTCTGTGTCCGTCAGCTCTGATGACTAAGGCATCTCCTTAATTGATATGATGGTAGATTTAGGGGTACATTCAAGTTGTGCTATTATATTGTTGCTTCGAATATTTGCGTCCTCAGGCCTACACTTCCTAATACTCTATTGACATTGGATACGGTTTCTCATACGCTGCTCCAATTTGCTTTCTTAAAAATTAAATCTTTCTGATCTTCTGTTTGTTAATGTAATGTCTACGTTAGTAGCCACACCAGCTCTGTTGTGTTAGGTCTCAGGCTGTTCATAAACAATCTCCGCTAACTGTTAAGTTCTTGAATAATGTCGAAAGCTTCTCTCCTCTATCATCTGTATGTATTCTGAACAAGAGGGCTCTTTCCGCATTTATATCAGGTCTTATCAATAAGTTTCTACCACGAGCGCCAGTCAGCACCATTAAATGGCATCGCTTACCGTATCGCCCTTACTTAACAGAACTAGGACTTAACTAGCTCGTCCCCGATCAGCGACTGCCGTTATCAGCTCCCGCCAGCCAGACGTGGTAGGGCCGGAGTTGGCTGCCTGCATAACACCGCCTTCAGCGCAATCCCCTGCAGGGCTGGTCAGCATCTCTAGACCACCTTTAGGCATAGCTGAATAGCGCGCTCTGCCTCAGCGGCATGACACCGGGCGACAGCCCAGCAGGAACACTCCGTTCCGAGTCACGATATGCCGTTTACTGCCGTTGACACTTTCCTGCTCCCACGTCGCCTCAGAGCTTCTGTAGCGTCTGGTGAAGTCCTGTCCAGGCAGCGGCCAGAGTCCACAAACTCCTAGCACAATGCATGCGCAGGACCAATCACGCGACGAATTGTTCCATGGAGTTCCTCAGAAAATATACCACTATTCAGTGTCCTGAAGCCATCTGCCTATCTTCAAAAGCTCCCACATCTCACCACAGGAATGGACAACAAACAGTTACTGCAACGTCTCCCGTATCTTCTGTAAACAAGCCAGGAGCAAAGTCTAGAGCAGTGGTCATCAAACATCTTTGCTTAAGAGCCAGTATTTTCACTTTAGGGTGACACAATTGGCCACATAGGAAAGCATGGGTGTCAGGGGCGGGACAGTAAAGTGGCCACTCAGAGACAAATACAGTTTTCACCAAACCATGATTATTGAATACATATACTATAAGGAATCACACCAAGTATTTTTAGCTGTTCTGTTGCTTTTCGGGTCTTCAGTCCATATCTTTAATGAAAAGCAAAATAATATACTGGAACTACATCCATTTTTCTAAAGGCTTACATAATGACCAGTTTTCCGTATCTAAGCGGGTACAATGGCCAAGATGCCGTGATTGATTTATCTATTTCTAACACATTTTCTAGGTTCCTTGCCGTCTGAAAGGATACCAAGCGGCTGAAGAAGTATAGTTTCAATCTAACTTTTCTCTTTGGCGATATACAACAGAGCAGAGGCGATTTTAGATAGTATAAATTTGTTAATTAAAGACGTCACACAGGGATAGAACGGTGGATGATAGCTCTGAATATAAAAGGATATGGAAGTCAGTTTTATCTCTTGTATTGTACGTGTTGTGGAAGTAACTAACTTTTATTGGATTGTACACTTTGGCCACTTTTTGGAACTTTGTACCATGTCGGCATCAGTGATCCACAGAAAGAACTATGAAACTGAAATGAATAACAAGGAACTACATTTGTAGGTGAAAATACATTCTTTAAAGATTGGTACTATACAAAAATGGCTCTGAGCACTATGGGACTTAACATCTGTGGTCATCAGTCCCCTAGAACTTAGAACTACTTAAACCCAACTAACCTAAGGACATCACACACATCCATGCCCGAGGCAGGATTCGAACCTGCGACCGTAGCAGTCGCGCGGTTCCGGACTGCGAGCCTAGAACCGCTAGACCACCGCGGCCGGCAATACTATACAAATTTACTACTCTTTGTACAAGTGAGGTAACTAGAATAATACAAATGACTTGTCTTACATCAAAGGAGTCAAAAACAAAAAGATTTTGCAGAAAAATAATGGAACTCGCTGTCTGTGTCAGTCTCATTGACAACTGTACCGCTTCTTGCCCTACAGATTTTACTGTCAATTATTAATGTAGATTATGAGTTTACCTTAGTTAATAACAATAATTGCAGTATGAGACGCGATCACAAATATTTAATAAATGTTTTGTAAACCATTTTTCTTATACTCATTGCATTGTGTTACAACAGCCATAATTTGATGTTACATTACTTGGTACAAACATGTTCCACATTTGAAGACAGTCGTCTCAGTAATGCGCGTTCACATATCCACGTTAGTTCCGTTTGACATTTATACCATAGCAGCTAATAAGTGCTAATTGCTCACGCTCGTGAGTTGTCATCATTGGGAGACAAACAATAAAATATTCTGCCTCTCATCCCTATTAACCCAGCATGGCAGCGGTGTAAAACCACTCTGCCCTGACGTAAGCGGTGAACTTTACTTAGTTCACCGAATAATTCACTGACGTCAGTTGAAATTAAACACGTCTAAACTACGGCTGAGAACCGCGGATCGCAGAAACACTTCAGGGCGTGCCGCATGCGGCCCGTGGGCAGCAATTTGACGACTGATGGTCTAGAGTGAAAGAGGATAACGACATACATGAAAAATCCACACTTCAAATTTATATTGGAGCGAAACTAGATTTATTCTTCTTCCAATAACCCTCTTCAAGTCCACTTCATTTGTTACACAACGCCTCCAGCCAGCCAGTTTCTCTTCACTCTTTTAGCCGGCCTCTTACTTAACAATCCGTCTACGCTCGCTAACATCAACACCCACCTCGCAAACCAGCAATAAATTAAGACATTTCCCACGCACTTCCGAACACTTCTGAACTCTCCACATCTTGAGAACAACCTTAAGGGTCACTGACTACAAACTTCCGTAATACGCCTCCACACCACCTCCGCACAGGGGGCTTAAAATCTTATCCTGCATATTACCAAGGGCACCGGCCAATCCCTCGATTTTTGAGGCGACACTCCTTTGATATGGTGAAGCTCCGGCGATTCAACCGCCACAGAAGAAAGAAGTCAGTACAATAGGCTATTTCCCGCTTACGCACGCTGCTGCCTGCCGACTTTTTCAGTAGTTTTGTTTCCAAAAGCTTCTCCGAAATGCGTACCGATGTGTGGGAACACACACCTCTGAAAACCTCCTTGTCATACCAGGCCACAAACGTTAACCGGATTAGTTACAGATTCCATTTCGCCAAAGGCGTGACAACAGTTCCTGTCCCTTAAAAACAGACAATAGCCGACTCTTCTGGCCCGGAAATGATCCGCAGACAAGTTTGGTTCAAATGGCTCCGAGCACTATGGGACTTAACTTCTGAGGTCATCAGTCCCCTAGAACTAAGAACTAACCTAAGGACATCACACACATCCATGCCCGAGGCAGGATTCTAACCTGCAACCGTAGCGGTCGCGCGGTTCTATACTAACGCCTAGAACCGCTCGGCCACCTGGGCCGGCAACGCAGACAAGGACCTTGGGTTCGACACTCGTCCTACTCACCAGCTGGATCGGTCTGTTAGCACAAATACTATAACTTTGCTGGTTTTGTTCCTCCTCCCCACTAAATAAACCATGCTCTTGGTGTGAGGAGGTCAGCACGGCCACTTCGACAAGACTACACCTGCTTCCCTCCCCTCCACCAAGGCTGACACTATCCCAGTGGATTCCATTACTTTACATTTAACATGTTTACAGTACCCGCATTAGCTAACACTAAGGCAAGCTCTTTGTGACCAGTTATTATAACCTAAAAATAAAATCATAAGCATACCTCAGCAGTGCTGACAACAGAAATTAACAAATGGATACTAACAACAGGGCAAATAAAACAAACTAAACAGTGAATAATAGAGATCTAATTTTTTTTGTTCCAAATGAACAACAGCCTTCAGAGAAATCCTCATCAGAGGTGAGCCGTGGCGCCCATTTCGCTGTCGGTAACTGTTAGATGACGTCTCACCAGGGGGCACCGATTACTGTGTTGTGCGGTTGTCGCAGCCTCGCCTAGTCTTCAATAGGGGCTGCTAGAGTCGCGTCTGGGGAGAGAGAGGACTCCTAAAAGTGCGGCGCACGGTAGTTATCGCACAGTGTGGAGCCGAGGGCAGCAGCAGTGCCTGGAACAAAGGACACGTGGAGCGGATCGACAGTATGACTGTTCCGGGTCGTCGTCACTCTTCTTCCCCAGGACTGGGGAGAAGGTAGAGGTCAAAGACCTGGTTCGCTTATGTTGTGCTCAGCTAGTTTTTTTCAGCTCAGTGCATCAATTTCGCGCTCCGCAAGCTGTTTGAACAGGTGCTCGTGTTTATGTTCACTGAGACGTCATGCATGTCTTCTTACTTCGCACTGTGATTTTGGGAAATAGTGTATTGGCCTGTCAGCTCTGTGTGATTCTGAAGTAACTTTAATCTGCTGACAATCGTTCTCTCTCAAAAAGTTTGCAATGGTTAATATTGCTACGGTTATATAATGTGTCCATTTATCACGCAGAGCTATAACAGGGGTCTACGCCTTATCTAGTGTTTTTCCTTTTTTTTAAACTGTTGGTTTTAAAATATGTATTGTAGCTGTGTTTCAAAGTTAAATATTTGTTTTCACGAAGTTTTAGAAGCTACTGGGCTCTGTTATCACTAAGTTCCAGCCCTTTGAAGTGTGTTTTGAGGTAAAGTTAATGGTAAGACCCGAGAGAGTATTGTATTACTTCCTGGAAGAAATTACAGCTAAGTTTCTGTAGTTTTCTGTTAGCAAAGCTTATCTTCTAGGGCGTATGAACTTAATGGAAACGTTGTATAGATGTAATCTTGGTTGAACCATAACTTTACTTGTAGTATAATCGAGTCACCTATTTTTCTTATTGTTAACAACAGTTACTAAGTTACTGGGAGAGTGCTTCGTGTCGTCAACTTCTCGCAGCGAAGACGTGGCTTACTTCCAGCCGTGTGTACGGATCTCGAGCATTTCATAGCGCAGCCTGCATTTTGTTTGCAGTTGCTCGTCCTGGTGGTCAGTGCTCAAGCTGAGTATCCTATAGTATCTGATTTGCACTGTAAATGAAATTTTGCTGTCGGCGTTTGATTAACTGCCTTCGTAAAAGTTTTTCCTATAATGTTTAACACATATTGTAACATTGTTCCAAGTTTATTGTAAACCTGTTGATGTTATTCTCTTGCGGACCGGCTTCATGTTTTGAAGGGATGTATCTAGAGCTGGTTTAATTATTTTAATTGGCTGGTGTATGTAAAATTATTTAATTAAAATTTTTTAAAAAGGCCAATATTGTTAACGTCTTATATCTTGAATCGCTTTGAGATTATTATCGTTGTAATTCAACGGCGGTCTTAATCACAATATTGAATACCTTCATCTTTGTAATACCAAATCAACATTAATTTTCTGAACTGTTCTTCAAATGGGACCTGTTATTATACTACTGGCCATTAAAATTGCTGCACCAAGAAGAAATGCATATGATAAACGGGTATTCATTGGACAAATATATTATACTAGAACTGACCCGTGATTACATTTTCACGCAACTTGGGTGCATAGATCATGAGAAATCAGTACCCTGAACAACCACCTCTGGCCGTAATAACGGCCCTGATACGCCTCCGCATTGAGTCAAACATAGCTTGGATCACGTATGACGTGTACAGGTACAGCTGCTCATGCAGCTTCAACACGATACCACAGTTCATCAAGAGAAGTGACTGGCGCATTGTGACGAGCCAGTTACTCGGCCACCATTGACCAGACGTTTTCAATTGGTGAGTGATCTGGAGAATGGGCTGGCCAGGGCAGCATTCGAAAATTTTCTGTATCCAGAAAGGCCCGTACAGTACCTGCAACATGCGATCGTGCTTTCTCCTGCTGAAATGTAGGGTTTCGCAGGGATCGAATGAAGGGTAGAGCCACGGGTCGTAACACATCTGAAATGTAACGTCCACTGTTCAATGTGCCGTCAATGCGAACAAGAGGTGATCGAGACGAGTAACCAATGGCACCCCTTACCATCATGGGTGATACGCCAGTAAGGCGATGATGAATACAAGCTTCCAATCTGCATTCACCACTATTTCGATAAACGCGGATGCGACCATCATGATGCTGTAAACAAAACCTGGATTCATCCGAAAAAATGACGTTTTGCCATTCGTGCACGCAGACTCGTCGTTGAGTACACCATCGCAGGTGCTCCTGTCAGTGATGCAGCGTCAAGCGTAACCGCAGCCATGGTCTCCGAGTTGACAGTCCATGCTGCTGAAAACGTCGTCGAACTGTTCGTGCGGATGGTTGTTGTCTTGCAAACTTCCCCAGCTGTTGACTCAGGGATCGAGACGTGACTGCACGAACTGTTACAGCCATGCGGATAAGATGCCTGTAATCTCGACTGCTTAGTGATACGTGGTCTTTGGGATCCAGCACGGCGTTCCGTATTACACTTCTGAACCCACCGATTCCATATACTGCAGTCATTGGATCTCGACCAACGGGAGCAGCAATGTCGCGATACGATAAACCGCAGTCGCGATAGGCTACCATCCGACCTTTATCAAAGTCGGAAACGTGATGGTACGCATTTCTTCTCCTTACACGAGGCATCACAACAACGTTTCACCAGGCAAACCCGGTCAACTGCTGTTTGTGTATGAGAAATCGGTTGTATACTTTCCTCATGTCAGCACGTTGTAGGTGTTGCCACCCGCGCGAACCTTGTGGGAATGCTCTGAAAACCTAATCATTTGGATATCACAGCATCTTTTTCCTGTCGGTTAAATTTCGCGTCTGTAGCACGTCATCTTCATGGTGTAGCAATTTTAATGGCCGGTAGTGTACCAAAAAGTTATTTAAAAATAAATGTTTGTCTTCAGTGATAAATGAGATCAGTTAAAATGGGCCTAGTCCTTTCAAGTAATTGTCCTGATCCTGGTTAATCAAGATTTGAAGTAGTACATGAAAAACAGCGCTGAAGTATGAGCTGTTCTGTAGAAGACACACAGCGACATGATCAATAGCAAGCAGTGTTAAGAGCCTTGCAGAGTAAATAGATTGAAATTCGAAAAGTACATGTATTCTCGTCTAACATTTACTTTTATGGGAAAGAAAAAAAAAGGAATTCATTGAAAAATATGAAACACATATGGATGAAACACAGATTGGGGCAAATAGAAGTGGTCCCGAGGACTGAGTTCCAGGGTACACAAACACAGCAGAGGTAAGGAAATGCAATACTTACCTAATTATAGCAAATATTGAAAGTGACCATCATTCATCGTTTGCCGCTTTGGGCCCCGGTGAGCAAGTACTTTATGATGAAACGAAGCTGGATTGCAGGAATTTCCTGACGGTCGTTGCGGTACACCCTAGATTTGAGGGCTTCCTACACAAAATAATCGCACACTTACAGATCAGGCGACTTGAGTGGTCATCTAGGGCCGCGAACATACAGATCTCTGCTAACAACTCTGCCAGTCGTGAAGTTTGTGAGAATGTGCTCTAAGGTAAGGCCAGCTGTATGAACGTATTTATAGTTACAACAAACAATCACACCAGAAGCTAGCTTTAAGAACGGAAAACTGAATTATGTGGCATAATCGTGGTAGAACAGGTTATTACGCAAGCAAAATGTAACACCAATACATTTGTTAACGAGAAATATGTCCGTATTAAGCGCTAGACGACAGGCGATGAAATACTTTGCTGAAGGCGAATTACTTACTGTGTAATATTTCAGACACACTCCCGCTCACAATCTGCAAGAAAAGGCCTCAAGGCGTCCCGTGAAAGGTGTCAATGAAACCAATCCTTTCCCTGGGGCGTTGATTTCCACACGTTTCGCTGTCGAAAACGACAGTCTGCTGTGCAAAGAGCACCAAGATGATGTTCTTGACACACTTTGACCCCAATGACCCCAATGACGTTTCAACCTTTCTCTAATGAGATCGTGGGGCTGCATCCCCGCCGATATGATAGCATCCCTTTGGAGTCCAGGACGACCACAACTTTTGCTCTCGTGAACAGGTTGGAACCAATGCAGTAAATGGTACTTATGCTTTTTCAGTCCTCCTGCTTTCCATCCTCCTGTGGCGTGATTAACAGTGGTACAGCTTCGTCCAGTTGATCTTTGGAACCATGAAAATGATAACTTTTGTACAGTGGTGCACTCTTTCTGTACCATGCACTGTGTGGTAACTTGCCAAGTATATACACTGCGCAGCATAATCATAGGTTCACTTTTCCGAGACCCCACGTGTGTGAACAAAACGATGAAGAGTCCTTTTTGAACACCTCAGTTAGGTGACACACTTGGTGCAGCCCATGCACCGATGTTGAATACGTTAGAAATGTATATGTCAGAAATGAGGCTGTCGGTTGCCCTAGCGCTTCAGGGTCAGCTACCTCTTCGACACCTATGGCCTGAGCAGCGGCCAGGCCGAATTTGTGTCGAAATTTCTGACAGGTAAATTTGTAACGCACTGAATAAAGTTGCGTCGGTGGCACCGAGAATGTTGCCGAACTGGGGGTGGAAGTCTTAGAGGGACCCTCTGCAGTTTTGTTCAAGCAGAGGTTAATGTTGCACTCCTGCGTGATGTTGCCACAAAAGGGCGGAAAACAGTAGGGTTGAAAAAGAGTAAGTATGTTTTACAGTTTCAGATCAAGTTCAAATTTCGTACCTTTCCATAATGCCACCTAGAGCTCGTTCCTTGTGGGTTCGCTAAATGTATCCGGGCATAAGTAGTTCGTTGAACAACGGTATTGTGTATTTCCTACTCGCTTACTTGCCTAGAATGCTAGTGTACCAGGCGTAGCGACTTTCGACAGGTCACTTAAATCCTAACACTCCTTTGGGAGTATAGAGCTCCTTCTTCATCCAACGCTCTTGTTTCAAGAGGCAGTTTGCTAAGCATTGGCTTAGTGAACGGTATGGAATGGAGTACTCTGCTAAACCAAGACAGACAGCCCACCCGCCGTGTTTTTACGTTTCTCAGAGTCGGGAGCTGGCACAGGGTTATGGATCCACGAGCAGCGTCTCCGACAATAGAATTCACTACTGCCGTTCCCCCCTTTGTCGTACACTCGTCTGAATTTCTGTTCACGTTTAGAAATGTCTGTTTTAGTCAGATTATTTTACGTGTCTTAATTAAGTGTTCTCTCTTATTAAGGCCTTCCCCCCGTTCGCGTTCCCCCTGGCCAGAGTTTCAGTACCAGTAATTATCTCCGTTTCCTCGCCTTCTCTTAAACCTGATGCCTCCAATTATTTACGCTTCTTCGTTGCTCACAGTCCGATTTTGAGAGGGATCGTTTCATTATACACTCGTGAGATGTATACGTGGCTTTTCGCAGCCAGACAGACTAATTAAATTCCTTTATATTCCGTCTCCAATATATGTGGTTACAGTTGCTACTTATCTTTCACTCGAGCTACCTCAGCTGTACTGCAGGAGATTAGGCATAATTCACGTGTTCAGAAATATACAATTCCGTAATTTTGTACAGAATTTTCATAGTTCTTCTTTCCACATGTTACGTATCACAAGACGTGAGTAACGCACCTTTTTTCCTCCATCGCCTATTTATTTTCATTATTCTGCCAACAACAGTTACTTGACACTCCCACTGCTTTGCTCTCTTACTTGCTGTTCGAGGCCGAAATAGAAACGTACATATAACATTTTGTTTTTGAATTAAGCCTTTCCGCTTTAGCCTGTCCAAATATTATTTATTGCGCTTGTAATTTCAGCACATGGTCATTGTCAAGCATTGTGGGATATTGAGACCCACGCGACATCTTTAAGTTCATCCGTGTTAGGACAGAGTTCCCAGCAGTCTAAGAATAAATGCTTAAGGTGGCACAAATTTACCCACGGTTCCACACACCATGTGATCATATGTGAAGAAGCAGATATAATAACGGCAAACAGCTAACATGATAATAAAATCAGCATCCGCTATGAACACTAATGTAAAAATCTCAAGTAGCATATGTGGTCAAATTATCACAATGGCGGTCAAATTCATATTTTTCCTCTATGTCCTTTTATAATCTCATACATCTTTCTTGTAACAGTTATTATTATGAAACCTCCTGGCAGATTAAAACTGTGTTCCGGACCGAGACTCGAACTCGGGACCTTTGCCTTTCGCGGGAAAGCTGTGAGGACGTGGCGTGAGTCGTGCTCGGGTAGTTCAATTGGTAGATCACTTGCCCGCGAAAGGCAAAGATCCAGAGTTCGAGTCTCGGTACGGCACACAGTCTTAATCTGCCAGGAAGTTTCATATCAGCGCACACTCCGATGCAGAGAGAAAATCTCATTCAGTTATTATTATGTTCATTCCCTCCTAAACGTACAGAACGTTGAGAATTCTTTTTTTCACCGGTAAAGCAACAGCGTTACTACAGTTGATAATTTGAATATATAATCCATTTTTATATTTGTGTTTCTATACAGGCATAAACACTTCGGTTTCCCTTATTCCTTTTCCGGCTTCCTGCTGTTAAAAGCTATTCTCTCTTAAATTATGTTCCGTTTTCTCGATGACGTTTATCGCAAAGTGCAACGTCATGTGTTTCTGTGTACTGCGTTCAGTTGACTCTTGCAACCAGGAAAATTACAACTTTTCGACAGTGGTGTACTGTTTTTTATCTTATTCTACCTGTTGTAGATCTCCTGAAAGGATTTATACTCTTATTTGTAAGTAAATTGCAGCTAGTCTAGTGTACCGTATTTTGACTTATTAAAAAAAATGGTTCAAATGGCTCTGAGCACTATGGGACTCAACATCTTAGGTCATAAGTCCCCTAGATCTTAGAACTACTTAAACCTAACTAACCTAAGGACATCACACACACCCATGCCCGAGGCAGGATTCGAACCTGCGACCGTAGCAGTCCCGCGGTTCCGGACTGCAGCGCCAGAACCGCTAGACCACCGCGGCCGGCTGGACTTATTAAAACGGATTAAATTATGTTTCAAATACGGATCGTATTTAGTAATGACAAATTGGTGTTGGAAGAATTCTGAATTTATGAAATCTTTTTGAATTACCTTCTCTAGTAACAATTTTAATTTTTGTTAATACAGTCTTCTTTTTTTCCAGAGTATATGTTTGCTTCACTGGGTGATTATCACGAGGACATGTCTCGTACTTAATGAATAATTAATTATAAATAATAAAGTCGAACTTTCGGTTCTAGTGACAAACTTGCTTACATCTTCCCGTCGATATTAAACTACTTCTCAATATTCAAAAGCAACGATCTGTGTAGACGTACGCTAAACATTATTCGCGTTGTAGTAATAATCAACAGATTGTGTACATGGTGCAAAAAAGCAAAGTAAAGTCAAATTATTGGTGAAGATGAAGAGAAATATCATCGAGTATATCTACAGTGGCATCAACAGATTTGTGGCATTTGGGGCGCATACGGAAGTAGCTTACCAGTGCTGCTGCATTCAGCATGTCTGGATTTTTACGAAGAAAATTTAGAAATGTATTATGCAGACCGAAATGGTAGTTTGTGTCACATCATGCACAAATAACGTGCAATCCACCAGTCTTCGTCAACGAAAGATAGTCCTGTAGCAAATATGCTCTCTCTCACCTCGGTTTCCGTTCTAGATCGCACCAAATATCCTGTCTCAGTATAGAAAGCAGCATCCAGACACTGAATACCGAGAATTATGTTCTCAAATTTTGGAAGACCCTGCGCAAATATATACATAAAATAAACAAAATCGATACTTCTTATTACACTAAAGTGACAAAAGTCATGGGTCACCGCCAGTAGATGACGGTAGTATAGCGTACACAAGGCATAAAAGCGCATTGCATTGGTGGAGCTGTCATCTGTACTCAGGTGGTTCATTTGCGAAGGTTTCGACCTTATTACGGCCGTACAATGGGATTAACACAGACTAAAAGAATAGTGAGAGTTGAGCTATTCAGATGGCACATTTTAGTCGTTAGAGAATGCAGTATCCCAAGAGCCACAGTATCAAGAGTGTACTGAGAGTATCAAATTTCAGGCATTACCTCTGAACGCAGACAATACCGTAGCCGATGACTTTCGCGCAACGACCTATAGCAGCGGTGTTTGGTTGTGTTATCAGTGTTAACAGACAAGTAACATTGCGAAGTCACCAGAGAAACCACCGTTCGGACCGGGCGGTGCAACTGGGCGTTAATGGGCTGTAGCAAAAGACGACAGACGCGAGGGCCTATGCTAATAGCACAGCATCGCCTGCAGCTTCTCTCCTGGGCTCATGACCGTATCGATTGGCCCCTAGACGACTGGAAAACTGCCGCCTGCTCAGATCGTAAGAGCTGATGATAAAGTACGAGTGTGTCGCAGACCCCACGAAGCCATGGACCCAGCCGGCCGCTGTGGCCGAGCGGTTCTAGGCGCTTCAGTCCGGAACCACGCCGCTGCTGCGGTCGCAGGCTCGAATCTGCCTCGGGCGTGGATATCTGTAGTGTCCTTATGTTAGTTAGGTGTAAGTACTTCTACGTCAAGGGGACTGATGACCTCAGATGTTAAGTCCCATAGTGCTCAGAACTATTCGATTTATTTGAACCATGGACCCAAGTTGTCAACAAGGCATGTGCAAGCTGGTGGTGTCTCAATAATAGCATAGGTTGCGTTTACATGGAACGGACTCCGTCGTCTGGTCGAACTGAGTCCATCATTGCCTGGAAACGGATCTGTTTAGCTACTTGTTGCCAAAGAACGATGAAATTTGTATGGATGACAGTGTGCCATGTCATCGGGCCACAACTGCTCGCCATTGGTTTGTAGAACATTCTGAACAATTCGAGCGAATAATTTGGCCACACAAATGGTCGGACATAAATCCCATCGGACGAATTTGAAAGATCAATTCGTGTATAAAATCCTGTATGGTCAACAATTTACGCAATTATGGGCGACTTAACAATATTCTGCGGACTTTCAGGGACATTTTGAACTCAATTCACGTCGAACTGCTCCACTATACCGGGGAAATGGAGTCCCGACACGGTACTAGGAAGTCCCTGATTACTTTTGTCACCACATTGTACATTCACGTGTTTCCGTGCACTTGCCGTCTAGGTAACTGAAACTGAGGTGAAAGGAGCATAACGAGCTACAGACTGTCTGTGTTACAAAACCAGGCTCCACAGTTTAAAAAGTTAAGAAATGTTTTAAAAAGTTCATTCATCGGAACTTTGACCTTTCGACATATGATTCAGTATCAACATTAAAAACTATATCTAATTTTGGCGTCGAATAACAACTGGTTATGAAATTATACGAATGTGTAAGTTCCAACCGACAGGTGGCGCTATTGTGGAGACATTGCTTTCAAATTCTTATTTTATATCTTTTTATTCTAGTTCTTCTCGTTACATTTATACTTATAAAAAGACAGACAATATTTAAATAATACACAGACGTATTATAAAACACAGTTGAAATTGCATGTATTTGACATTAATATTTCACATGACGATAATTAGTCCATGTTTTGTAAAACTAAATGTGACAACGAGTATTCATTGTCTATATTAACAATATCGACACAACAGCCGTATGAAGTTTAATGTTACATGAATTTTATATTACAAGAAAGTTGCGAGTATACTATGTTGTTTGCTGTTTAATTTGCTTGTGTCCTGTAACGAAAAGATGGTGTCCTGTGAATTGAAACTTAGCCAAACACGACGAAAACCAATATGGTCTTGTACAAGACATATTAAAAAATAAAACAATTTGGTTATCAAATGCAAATGGAGTGGAACTTACATTACGAAAGAACCAATAACTTACTGCCCAAGGCAAACAACCTTCCTCAGGAATCAAATTGACATAACATAGGTGTTCATGTGGATGGATGATATCCAAACCTGAGTCTCATAATTCTATGCCGTGTGGATGAAAAGGAGTTACCAGGTTGTTTACAGTAGAAATGTTCTCCCACATACATTGTTGTGGTACTTCTTTAAGGCAAATGACAGCGTGAGGACTTCCTTTCCAATTTGCGACTATCCGTGCTGTGCCGTATTTAAGATTCTCAATACAAATGCAGTGGGATTGACTGCTGTTCTCACCCTGTGGGAAAACATTGCTCCGAAATCTATTTCTGAGCATCCACGGCCACAATTAATGGTTTCCTTGGACCATGAGGGACTTAGCACTTGGAGTCCGGTAAGATCCCTCTCAGTTGCTCAAACAGTTGTTGAAATTCTACAGATCAAACCTAGAGGTTGCCCTTCCTGAGCAATTTGTGAGAGACTCTTCTTTGTTGCCGCCGCTGGAAGTAACTTCCTGTAATATCCTACTTGGCCCAGGACGGATTGTACACGTTTTACATTGTGGGAGTTAAGGAATGGCTTCAACCTGTTTGGTTGCGGCTGAAAGGCATCCACTTAAAGAGTTTGTCCCAGATACTTGATGCCATTCTGGAGGAAAGAACTTTTACACAAGTTAACCGAAGTCCCACCCAGTGCGAACTGTATAACAACCGCCTCAAGTTGCGGGCATTATCATCTACAGATTCCCCAGCGAAAATGATGACGCCGAGGTGACTGGCTGTGCCTCAAACTTACGGAATAAGATGTTGAAGATTCTCTGAAAAAATCCAGGGCTTAATTGATGCCAAGAGGGGGTGTCTTTTACTTGTAGAGCCTAAGGAGCGTGTTTACTTTTACGACCTATTGAATCTCTGCCTCGAGGGGAAGCCGCAAGTGTGCATCAATAATACCGATGTGGGAGAAGAACCGTTTGAGACCCAACTTCCTCATGATTTCTGTGCAGTTCTCAAGGATCGACGGCACACCGACCAGCGCAGCGCTGCGAAACGGCATCAAGAAGGCAGTGACACTCGTGCCAGTGGAAGGAGCGGTAGCTCCAAACCTCCAAGAAGACAGAGCTCAGTGTGCCCTGCCAAAGTTGGCTTAACCAGCCACCCATCGCTGGTCGGCCCCAGTTCGGTTGCAGCCTTGGAGAGCACGAGTGCTGAGCAGTAGGAAAGCAATACTTAGAGACTGCGTCCTGCGAGCAGTGATAGTGTGTAATGTAATTGCATGTAGGAGGCACAGCAGCCACAGGAAGCCTTTTTAGAAATAAATTATTCTATCTGTCTACAACTGTTACGTAAAGATCATTTTGGATTGCTGCCACCAGCAATCGCCACTTCTCTTCTTCCTTGTTTGCATCCGTTCTGACTCCCACAGTAGGTGACAAAAATTTCTTCTACCCTAGGACCAGAAGCTGGATGTCGTTGCCTTGAGATCTCCACAGTGGCACGGCTTCCTATCGTTTTTCTTTCTTTTTTAATTACCAATGGGATGGCCCAAAGGCTACTGGAGAATGTTTCAGTGATGTCACCCATATCAAGAACGTCCAGTTCCTGTTTAACTTTCTCCCACAAGGCATAAAGAATGGGGTGAGCCTACTAAATCTGGGGATTGTGTCAGGGTGGATGCCGCCATTTCATCCTGCAAACAAGCGTTTTCTATTTGGTATAGCGTTGCTCACTTGCAATCGCCCCCAGTTGTGCGTCAGCAAACCAAGAACCGTGAAGCTAAAAACCAAACTCCGCCCCAACAGGCCTTGGAAGGCTCAATAGTACAGACCGGCCGCTGTGTCATCCTCATCCCACAGGCGTCACTAGATGCGGATATGGAGGAGCATAAGGTCCGCACATCGCTCTCCCAGGCGTATGTCAGTTTCCACGGTCCGCACATCGCTCTCCCAGGCGTATGTCAGTTTACGAGAGTTACTTCTCACTAGGACTGTGCGCACCCCGCTTCCCATAAGCGCTTGGCAGACCAGATGGTCACCCATCCAAGTGCTAGCCCAACCCGATAATGCTTAATTTCGGTGATCTGACGGGAACCCGTATTGGTTAACTTCGGCGATCTGACGGGAACCCGTGTTACACTGCAGCAAAGGCGTTGGCATCACCAAGATAAGCAGTAGAAAATTACCCAATGCTATCAGATTTGCAAGTGTATGTGAGTGCGTCGCGAGAAGTGGAGACTGCAACTCTTTGTTTCTATAGCTGGTATTCATTATATAACAACATTTGATTTTAATTGTCTCATCGTTATAATAAATTACCTTGCTCTGAAATTTACATAGTCAATAAAAGCATGTGTAACACCGCTTCCGATAATTTTCAAGGAAGCACTGTAAAGTTGAAACTGGATACTACGTCCATCTAACGCAACGTAAACTAAATTTAGTTCATCAACTTTGGAAAGAACACTGTAGATATTATACTCAAATTCATGAACATTCGATTAAAACTCATCCACCATATATTCAGAGTCAGCGGTGAAAGGAGAGTACTTGACGGTGCGACATTTGTTTCTGTAGATAAATCTCTGCCTTATAGCTTTATGTTGGATGGGATAGGCACATCATCGTTATATAGGCATATATTAGGTATGAAGCACTGAGGAAAAAGTTTACGTTAGAAGATCTATGTCAAACGAAATTTGCCTCTTTTTTGAGAGGCGGAACTGAACCCTATGACGAGTTAAACCGTCCCCTTGACCCTGGCGTCCGAAATACGTGTTGTCACTGCGAATGCGTCTCTGAAAAACGTCGGTTCCACTGCGTTCTAGAGCTAGCTCCTTCCGCTTAGTCTGCTCAAAGGCTTGAATAACGGATGAATTATTCAAACATATAAGATTATTGCACGGCCCTTCGTCTGGAGCATGAACGCTAAACATATTCTTACATTCGTATCAGAATGATTACAGTCCTGGTTTTGAATTTATAATTCCGAGAGAGACATTGCAACACGGCATTCCATTTCCTCAGTGACTGGAGTGGTTTCTTAAATGGGCTATAAAGCTTACGGCGTGCCATCGCGACTAGGATCTATATCACAAAATATTCACCTGATGTTTCCTTTGCTTCCGTACATCCTAACTCACATAGCTTCTCATCCAGAAAGATTTTCTGCACCAAAGTCTAAACCTGAGCATCAATCTTTGATAATGATACAGCACAGTTGGTTACATCGCCTGAAGTTCTTGATGGTGTAAAGTGGTTCTCTAGCGCTTCAGTCAATCATTTAGTTCGTTGTTCAGTCAGTTAGACAGATACGTTGTCAATAGACCATTTGGTCGATTCTTTCATGGAAATGACGTGTACAGGAAAATTATACAAGTTTAGTGTTAACATTAATAAACATCAATTTTTAGTCCTGTTCATGCAACTACACTTACAAACCACATTTTATTTATGTATTTATTTATTATTTTTTAAAATTTGTACAGGGTACCAGTTTTTACGTAGAAATAAGGAGTTGTTCAGAAAAAAAAGTTTGGTTGGATTTAAAACACATTTTATGTTATTGGGTAAATGACAAAAACTTTTGTTGCTGCATATTGAACTTCTCAGCCACTGGCATTACTAATGCGTAATAAAGGTAATTTTTCCACAAGGGTTGCAGGTGTGGACGCTACTACTCTTTTGCATGTGTGAATGATCATTTATGACGTATTTCGTTAGCGAATATACGTACTGTGCTGGGGTAGTTAAATTCCTAGCACCTTGAACAGGAACCTACTTAACGACCATGGGTGAACACCTCATATTATTCTTACTACGCTCTTTTTTGCAGTCAGTACTTTTTTAAGTGATGAGTTACACTAAAAATTATTCCATAAGACATTATTGAGTGGAAATAAGCAAAATGTCAGGAAGTTGATTCCTTTGTTCCAACTAGCAATTATGCGAACGTCAGAAGTAGCTGAAGATATAAACCGGAGGAAGCATATTACCGAACCTTCAGTAATTTGCTTCTTCCGTTTCAGGTCGTCATTGATATGTACACCGAAAGATATGGAGCATTTTACCCAATTTTCTGACCCCTGTTCAATTTGAACATCAATTCTTGGTATGGCTGCGATTTATGTACAGGAATAAAAATAGAGTGTTTTCTCAAAACTTATGGAGAGTCCGTTTTCAGAGAATCATCTATTGATTCTTTGAAAAACATAATTAACAATCTCCACTGGAATTTATTGTAGCACTAGTATCATCTACGCAAGTACCAGCTCTCCTACTTGTCTACGTAGCTGGCCTTGTTCTTGTGCTCCATCAAATAGGCGGAACGCTGGTGGCGTCCACTTCATGTCATCTTGGCGTAGTTCTTAGTTCTCCAATCCGTTGTAACAATTTTTCTGTAGTATTATTAATATACTCAAACAGAACTCTTGGCTCTGTTGATGATAAACTTTGGTGGAAGCATGTGAACTGACTTCCGGCTTGCTGAGCCTCACATTATTATGTTGAATGGGCTACTACAATAGTTTCATGCTACTGGCTGATGTAGCGATAACGGTTGCCCCAATTTGTCGGATCTTCAAGCAGGGTGTGTCACCATTGTGCATCATTGACCCACGTGACGAGGTATGGTAAAATATTGCAGTCGCTGCTGGCAGCATATGGGACGACAGCCAAAGCATCTCGCCACTCTTCAAAAATGTTCAAATGTGTGTGAAATCTAATGGGACTTAACTGCTAAGGTCATCAAAAAAATGTTCAAATGTGTGTGAAATCTTATGGGACTTAACTGCTAAGGTCATCAGTCCCGAAGCTTACACACTACTTAACCTAAATTATCCTAAGAACAGACGTACACACCCATGCCCGAGGGAGGATTCGAACCTCCGCCGGGACCAGCCGCACAATCCATGACTTCAGCGCCCCAAGCCGCTCGGCTAATCCCGCGCGGCTTGCCACTCTTGGCCTCATCTCAAAGTAAACACACTGACATGCTGCTAGCAGAGAAGGGTGAACTACACACTAGGAGTAGCAACGAGAGATAAAACAGTGTGCGAGAGCTTTTGCCACTCTAGGAGGTAATAAGTACAGCAGTTTAGAAATTAACCAAACTTACAGAACATGAGATCCCTGTCAAGCTTACAGTTTACCTGATGTAGTAAATATATCAGCATTTACGTATCTTTTCCCAAATAGTTATGAATATGATTCTTTTAAATTAAAAAAAAGGAAATTATCTCTTCAGTTCTTTACACTTCTTTTCCTTCAATCGACACAAAATACTTTTTACGAAAAGAGCAACATTTTAAAAATCACGTAACAGCCTGACTACCTAATCAGCCCAAAATCCGGTAAGTGAACGCTGAATTTGAGTATTACGATTGCGTATTTTTACATGACTAACCAGCAGCTCACTTTGTTCCTGGGAGAAATGGTGTGCTGCATCGATTTTGTGAATTGTCAGTGTCTTACTTGGAACCGGCAATATAAGCTTCTAGAGCAGTCTGTCCGTGTAGCAAATGCGATTTAATGTTCGACAACAGTGGTTGCTGTCGATAGAGGAGAGCGCCAGATCCCCTGATAGCCACCATCTATTTATCAGACTGAACAATACATCAAGTTTTATGTAGCGTTGCAGTGTGACATGCTTTGCACTACACAAATAAAACAGTTTCAGCAGCAGTCATTTGTTTATTTTGCCTCTACGCGTTACGGTGGTTCATAACACCATCTTTAGGTGACTCCCTTTTTATTTAGACAGCTTGTGTTGGTGAAGAGTGCAACGTTTTTCCACAGTAACCGACTAAGGCAGTATAGGTTTCGTTGTGTCTTTTGAGGGGTGATAGAGTCGTTGAAAGTCTGCATACTGCTGCTTGATGTATATTCTCTCCATGTACATTATGCTTAAACGTAATGCTCCTCACTTGCGTACATTGTCACAAGAACCAAGCAGCAAACCAAATTTCTATTTTGGTTGGCCTTAGACTATGAAACTCTGTAGTCCATCCCAAATGAATTACACTGGACGTTTTTGGGAATGAATTGGGTAATTCTCAGGGACGACCAGACAAACTATCCTCATATCATTACGATGAATAGTACAGTGATATCCCAAACTGTCTGTGCTCTAAAACAGGATTTCGCTGCAGAGGGTCTTTCTACAACCATTGTAATGGATAGTAACAGCCAGTTCACCAGTGAAGAATATGAGGCATTCTTCATGGTATTTGGGAGGCAACGTGAGCCTTGCAGTCCGCTCCACCTGTATTGCGCTAGACCTTCTATGGGGGCGACTAGGTATTTCTCATGAATGCCCATACACGCTATCCTCACATAGTCTGGATGAACAGTACGGTGATGTCCCACACAGTCTGAGTTCTGAGAATCGATTTTCGCAACAGAGGGCATTTCTACAGCTATTGTCACTCATAGTAACAGCCAGTTCACTAGTCAATATCTTTAGACATTCTTCATGGTCCATGTCTTCTATGACACAGCACCTTCCTAATGCACTACTTCGTCCGGAGTCACATACAGTCACAGAACTCATCTTTCGGACATTCAAAAGGTGCACGAAACTAGTGGCTGACTACGCCTTAGAGGATGCTTTACCAATGTTCATTTCATCAAACACCAGCTCGCTCCTCAAGGGCGCATCTCCAGCAGAGAGGCTGCACGGTCAGAAGATGAAGACCTCTCTGTCTCTCACAGGGGAAACTCCATCACCAGGGGATTCAGTAGCAGAAAAGTGCATTTTGAAGCCGATGCGAAGGCCTCATATTCAAAGGTACAATGTAGAAGAAAGGAAAAGTATACGGGGACGGTGGTTTGTCATCTGCATTGCGCCATCATATGTTGCGTACAGTGATGTACAATAGAAACATGTCGATCGGCTCCAACTGCTTGTCCATATATTCACCACTTCCAGGCAAGATAGTCGTATTTCAGTAGTGTCTATCCTGGAAAGGGAAAGAGGAGCCTCAGCAACATAGCAGCGTAGAAACGCGTACGCTCTGCTATCACTAAAGTAGATAGACACAGAGCCCAGTAGAATCGACGAGGCGGCTGAGATGAAGGTAGATATCGTCCAAGAGGCCACAGTAGCAGCCAAAGAAGAAGAAGAAGATGTTGAAGATGACGCTTCGCCTCTCTCCCTAGCGCGCGGAAGGATGTTGAATACCGCTCCTCTACACCCCCCCCCCCCCCTTCCCAGCCCTAATAATGGCATTTCAAAGAGACTACATAAAGATGAGGCCAAGTGCGGCGAGAACTTCGGCAGTTGCTAACACATGCTGCCAGCGACGACTACAGTATTTTGCCATGTTTCCTCACGAGCGCCAATGACGCACTAGGTTACCGCTCTTGCGCATTGTCCACGTAGTCAGGGCAACATCAGCCAATAGCGTGGGTTCTATGTGGTAGTCAACACCACTTCGTAACTGCGGTGCAGGGAATCAGAAGTGTTTCACCGGGAATTCAGTAGAGTTAATCATCGATGGATCGCCGGCCGGGGTGGCCGAGCGGTTCTAGGCGCTGCAGTCTGGAACCGCGCGACCGCTACGATCGCAGGTTCGAATCCTGCTTCGGGCATGGGTGTGTGTGATGTTCTTAGGTTAGTTAGGTTTAAAGTTCTAAGTTCTAGGGGACTGATGACCTCAGATGTTAAGTCCCATAGTGCTCAGAGCCATTTGAACCATTTGAACTGTTTGTGAAACCGGTTTGGAATTCCATCCGGAACTGGTGACTTCATTTCTTTCAAATCTTTCAGTTGCTTCTTTACGCCAGGTTTTCATACTACTATGTCGCCCATACGGGAATCTATCCGATGTTCAAACAACGGTATGTTTGTACGATGCTCCTGCATGAACGATTACTGAACGCGAAATTTGAAACTTCGGTTTTCGGTTTGCTATCTTGGACTGCGACACGAGACTGGTCAACAAGGTACTGAATATAAGTCTTAGATCTGCTTAGGAAATTTATATGGGATCAGAATTTTCTCGGGCTCTCTGCCAGATCTTTTACTAGGGTATGACGGTGGTAGTTGTTGTATGCTTCGCGTTCAGGTGTTTTCACAGACGCAGGAATCCTTACTATCCTTTTCTTGCAGTCATTTGTACGTTTTCGTTTGAAATGAGGCTGCAACAACCTCTTCCTCCTGAGCACCTTCCGAATTTTGTTGTGAAGCCATGGTGGGTCTTTTCCATTCCTTATCCTCTTACTAGGCACATAACTCTCCAGACCACGATTTACAGTCTGCTTGAACTTTGCCCATAATCCTGATACGTCCGTCCTACTGCAAGTAAGTGACCCCAGTTTACTCTCTAAGTGAGATGCTTATTTGCTGTTTATTCCAGAAACACTCTCCTAGCTTTATAGACTGATTCACTAACATTCATAACCATAAATGCTATAAAGATATCATAATCGCTAATCCTCGATTTTAAACTGACATTGTCAATAAGATAATGTCTAAGTTATTTCCACTGTATTGTGGCTACAGAGCTAGCTGCTCAAGACGGTTTTCAGAGGACACGTCTAGAAACATTTCGCACAACTATCTGTCTGTATACCCAGCGATGAATCCAAATAGATTCCAGTCTATACTTGGTAAGTTGAAGTCGCCTCCAATTATTACTACGTGATCTGGGTGTTTACTCGCTACAGAGCGTGGACTCTGAGTGGCTCTAGAACTGTTTCAGCATAAATGGTAAAAACATCCAAGAATTAACTTGGTTTTACCCTAAAAAATGGTTCAAATGGCTCTGAGCACTATGGGACTCAACTGCTGAGGTCATTAGTCCCCTAGAACTTAGAACTAGTTAAACCTAACTAACCTAAGGACATCACAAACATCCATGCCCGAGGCAGGATTCGAACCTGCGACCGTAGCGGTCTTGCGGTTCCAGGCTGCAGCGCCTTTAACCGCACGGCCACTTCGGCCGGCTGGTTTTACCCTACATCTAATGTACGCGACCACATAATTTCACTGCCGCACTCCATTTAGACCTCAATACGGACAATATTTTTGTCAACTGTAGTGAACACTTCCCTCCAATGGCCTCTAATCCGGTTTTTTCTGTGTACGTTCCACGACTTGCTAAATATCTTAGACCTTTCCGTTTCGGTTTTCAGCTAGCTATCGGTCCCAAGAATAATCTGACCGCGAGTGCATTCCTGGAGGGCAGTAAGTTTAGGAACTTTGTTAGATATGCTTCCACAATTTACTGATAAAATTTTGACACTCGACGTGTCTTTACTCTGAGTGTGGTCAGACTTCTCTTGCTGTGTATCTACTAGCGACTGTTCATTGATTCCCCAAACTTTCGTTAGCCTAGTAACTTTCCTTTTCTTACCAAAACGTGCATGATTTAAATGAGTTTAATGAACGAGTTTCACACGCATTAATTAGCATTTTAAAACATTTTTGAATATCTCCTCTCCTCCAGTTGTGACAATCATTTCACTAGCATCGATAGAAAATCGTAGTTTTTAATTATTAGAAACAGTTATTTGTTTACCCATTATAGCAATGGATTGCAAGACTTCGATATCAGTACGCCCCCAAACGATAATATCCAGACCGCCAAACCTACAACTGGACATATTATAGCGAGAAGTGGGAAAATGCACACAGGAACACTGTCGAACGTGATCGTTTTGGTGGTCCACGTGTTATGGCGTGGGGAGACGTAATGTTGTATGAGTGTACTGACCTCCAAATCTTTGAACACGATACACTCATTGCGAGAATATTATGACACTGTACTTTTACCCCAATTGCTTCTTTTCAGGGCTGCATTCGCCCCTGATATTATTTTTAAGGACGACAACGCGCGACCGCATCGTACATTGCATGTGGAAGAGCTCTTGGGACGAGAGTATGTGCGGCAAATGGAATGGCCTCTCCACTCTTCCGACTTAAATTCCACCGAGCACGTGTGAGGTTCATTGGACAGATGTACTGCAACACCTTCACTTGCGCCAACCGCCATGCAGCAGTTGTCAACAACGGTGGTAGAGGAATGGATCGTCCCACCACAACAACTCCTCACTAAACTCGTGGTTGACATGGAAGTACGCTGCAGTGCATGAACTGCCATCCTTTGTTATCACAAAACCATGTCGCGTCATTTTTAATGTACAGCCGACCATCATGAATCGCAGTGACTTTTTCAGTGTATCATTGTCTTTTAATAGACTTGTCCGTTCTGCTCGTCTCATTCTGTATTTCCTTTAGTTAATTTCTGTTCTATACTGTAGCAGTTCTTTCCATGTATGGTCCGAGACTCATCTAGCGACATTTCTTGGTAGTGGCACGTCATGCGAAGGTTAATTTAGTCCTTAGATTTTGCTCAACAGCGTATTTTACGCCAGTTGTCGTTGGTTCTTAGGAAGTTCTTTTACATAGGTTGAGGAAGTTCACTGCCACCATGAATTGTTGTGCTGGGTACATATCTATGCAGTTCTTGGTCAAATTAATTCTGAAGTCGAACTTCAACTTCTCTATAAACTCCTTCTCATAATTAAATGTTTTGAGTTCCCCCTTGACATAACCAGTATTATGTCTGTACGTAGTTTTCTGAACATCTAAATTATTTAATTTATTTCATTTGCACTTTGGGCTTTGGATATATTGCTCACTGATTCATTGTGGACATCTTCAAAGAGATAATTTCTATTCGTTGACAGCAAAGATAATACACTCCTGGAAATTGAAATAAGAACACCGTGAATTCATTGTCCCAGGAAGGGGAAAGTTTATTGACACATTCCTGGGGTCAGATACATCACATGATCACACTGACAGAACCACAGGCACATAGACACAGGCAACAGAGCATGCACAATGTCGGCACTAGTACAGTGTATATCCACCTTTCGCAGCAATGCAGGCTGCTATTCTCCCATGGAGACGATCGTAGAGATGCTGGATGTAGTCCTGTGGAACGGCTTGCCATGCCATTTCCACCTGGCGCCTCAGTTGGACCAGCGTTCGTGCTGGACGTGTAGACCGCGTGAGACGCCGCTTCATCCAGTCCCAAACATGCTCAATGGGGGACAGATCCGGAGATCTTGCTGGCCAGGGTAGTTGACTTACACCTTCTAGAGCACGTTGGGTGGCACGGGATACATGCGGACGTGCATTGTCCTGTTGCAACAGCAAGTTCCCTTGCCGGTCTAGGAATGGTAGAACGATGGGTTCGATGACGGTTTGGATGTACCGTGCACTATTCAGTGTCCCCACGACGATCACCAGTGGTGTACGGCCAGTGTAGGAGATCGCTCCCCACACCATGATGCCGGGTGTTGGCCCTGTGTGCCTCGGTCGTATGCAGTCCTGATTGTGGCGCTCACCTGCACGGCGCCAAACACGCATACGACCATCATTGGCACCAAGGCAGAAGCGACTCTCATCGCTGAAGACGACACGTCTCCATTCGTCCCTCCATTCACGCCTGTCGCGACACCACTGGAGGCGGGCTGCACGATGTTGGGGCGTGAGCGGAAGACGGCCTAACGGTGTGCGGGACCGTAGCCCAGCTTCATGGAGACGGTTGCGAATGGTGCTCGCCGGTACCCCAGGAGCAACAGTGTCCCTAATTTGCTGGGAAGTGGCGGTGCGGTCCCCTACGGCACTGCGTAGGATCCTACGGTCTTGGCGTGCATCCGTGCGTCGCTGCGGTCCGGTCCCAGGTCGACGGGCACGTGCACCTTCCGCCGACCACTGGCGACAACATCGATGTACTGTGGAGACCTCACGCCCCACGTATTGGGGAATTCGGCGGTACGTGCACCCGGCCTCCCGCATGCCCACTATACGCCCTCGCTCAAAGTCCGTCAACTGCACATACGGTTCACGTCCACGCTGTCGCGGCATGCTACCAGTGTTAAAGACTGCGATGGAGCTCCGTATGCCACGGCAAACTGGCTGACACTGACGGCGGCGGTGCACAAATGCTGCGCAGCTAGCGCCATTCGACGGCCAACACCGCGGTTCCTGGTGTGTCCGCTGTGCCGTGCGTGTGATCATTGCTTGTACAGCCCTCTCGCAGTGTCCGGGGCAAGTATGGTGGGTCTGACACACCGGTATCAATGTGTTCTTTTTTCCATTTCCAGGAGTGTATATTTCCTTCGTTAGTGAGTTTCCTAACTACTGTAAAAGATTTTCAAAGAGACCATGAGGTATGAGGAATGTCTTGTGATGTGGACCACTTATGAAACTGGAAGTATCCCATTTGATTTTTGGCTGGTTAGGTCTCCTTCAGTGATAACAGTGTCACTTGGAACCATATGCATTAGGGAGCCTGAGTTTTTACCTGCATTTTTAGTTAAAACTGGGATCAATGGAAGGACTCAGTTGTAAATATATACACGTTTTAGATACTACATGTCTCCTGAACCACTTCACACACAGTTCCGAATGATTTGAGTTACTAATCTACCTGTGACACATACACCACCGACCTTGCATTTCAGTGTCATATATTCCGAAAATTTGATCTCTGCTAATTTCAGGTTTAACTATCTTCCTAATAATATATGAATTTCGCTGTTATTTTGGCCCGCTCCAAATTCTGTGACTCGCTTGCTATGAGCTCAGCAATGTTCATTACGATTTTAAGCTCCTCATCTTTAGGAATAATTTTTCTCAGTTTTATTTACTCTTACATTTTAGGACTTCACTTAGCAATCATTATGGCGACGAATTGGGTAGTCATTTAATCTGGAAAAAAAAATTCTATGCACCACACGAACATCCAGTTACCTAGGCACTAACATCTCACCTATAGGTCTCCGTGAGACATTTGGAAGAACCAGTTCCCTTCCTCACGGTGCAAGTAGCCCAGCTTGTCAAAGAACCTTCCAAACTGTGTGATCAAGTCCTTCTCTCGGGCCAGACACTTTTTGTTCAGGGGACAATGCTAAGCCGGCCGATGTGGCCGAGCGGTTATAAGCACTTCAGTCCGGAACCGCGCCACCGCTACGGTCCAGGTTCAAATCCTGCCTCGGGAATGGATGTGTGTGATGTCCTTAGTTTAGCTAGGTTTCAGTAGTTCTATGTTCTAGGTGACTGATGACCTCAGATGTTAAGTCCTATAGCGTTCAGAGCCATTTTAACCATTTGACAATGCTGTATTGTTTGTGCTAGCAGAGTACCTTGCCGTAAACCTTTTTTCTCATTTCTCCATTGGCTTTTTTTTTTGTCATCAAATAATAATGAATCATTAGTTGGGAATCATAGATTCAATTATTGAAGTTTAGTAACAGAATTAATGAGTCCGATCGCATAATTGTTAGTACTATTTTCATGCAAACAACATGATGGTTCAGAATTTTGTACTGGACAATGAAATTTAATGCTGCCTCCATATTTTTGCCCTTTATTCACTCGTGGTTCTGTACTTAATCCGTAGCCCGTTATAGTTGATATTACCTGTTCGATGACATTCTTGCTTTCAGCTGAAGCCACACTGAAAACAATACCACCCGATTTTTCTTCTCTTCTGCTCTTTCCAGCACTTTATTAACTGTTAACTATGCCTAAATGCCGTAATGATATGTCCCACTATCACGTTCCTCCTTCCTCTAGCGGTCTTCCACAGACATTTTTGCTCATTTGTTATATTTCATACTTCATTTTTACTGTGTAGGCCCCCCCGAATTTTTAATAATGCACGACAGCACCTCTTGTCAGATAGTCCCAGTTAGCTGTTTTCCAGATTTTAGTAGGCCCACTTTTCACTTCAGGAGAACAATGTGCTCCAGAATATTCTCTCGGTGAAGGTTATTAACATTATAACAGAAGATCTGTTTTCTAGAAGAATGCTTTCTTTGCTTTCGCCAATCTCCTGGTGATATCCAGAATGAATATTTCAATACGCAGTGAATACACGTAAACTTGCAACTTCCTGGCACACTGAGACTGTTTGTCCGACTGAGACGGTAACGCTGAATTTTAGTGGAAATTTGGAAATTTCTGGTAAGTTCCTATGGGGCCAAACTGCCTAGGCTTACACACTAAATAATCTAACTTAAAGTAAATTACGTCCAAGACAACACTCACACCCATGCCCAAGGGAGGACTCGAACCTCCGTCGGGGAGATCCCCGCGAACCGTGGCAATGCACCTAAGGCCATGCGGCTACAACGCGCGGCTGAATTTTAGTGGACGATGCACCTACCGACTGAGCAACACAAGCTTCCGTAGATAGTAGAACGTTTCAGTTTTTCCAGTACTGTGTTGTTTCCAATTCTGATGACAAGCGGGCTGATTTTGTAAGTATATTGTGACGGTGCCAGTGTGGCTTCATCATATCAGGACGTGTAAAAACAGGTATGCCTCGTCAAATTTTAAGTGCATATTCCCACATCTATTAAGGTAATGCTTTTCATTATGGCATATTTCATTGTATTGTTTTAAGATGTAAGAACCTACCAGTTGTATTAAATTTTCCCACGTTTCGCTGCGGGTCTGAAGATGTTCATTGTTGACCGAAACCGGTATTGTAAGGACCAAAAGTTTTGTGATCATTAACGAAAATGAAAAAACAAATTCTACACTTCCTAGATCATTGTCTTAATCCGGGCTATGTAACAGCTTGTGAGATGAGTAAGTCGTTATTCCGCTTAAGACTATACCCTCTGCAGAACCTTCGAACACAAGAACTAACGATTACGATCAATAACGATACCTTTCTGGTTTGTTTCTTTGTTATTAATGCCACACTACGGTTCATAGTAAGGCATAATACACTGCGTGTCATGAGACACCGCTAAATCTATTCATAATGAAATTCTATATTATGTGTCCTCATTTCGGAAATCAGTTCTTTAATGTTCTGTTCACAAGACGTTTTTACTCGACTACACAGCACTAAAAGTCATAAAAAGTATTACAGAAGCTGGTGTGATTAACACTGGCCCGCGATAGCCATTTGTTGGAAATTAGCGATATGCTTCTCATATTATCGCTGCATCTACATATTATTTCGCCTGCTATCGCATTCTTACCGTCGATAATCAAATTCCATATGAAAGAATATGAGAAACACAATTAAATAATTTTTCTTGAAAATCTGAAAATAAGGAAAGGTTTCGTTTGGAGTGTGGCCCTATATGGATGTGAAACTTAGACAATTGGAAGAGAAGAGAGAAGACGGCTAGAGGCCCTGGAGATGTGGTGCTATAGAAGGATGATGAAGATCCGCTAGAGAGACAAAGTAACAAATGGTGCTAACAGAGTACAAGAAACCAGATCTCTGTGGAGGCACATCCAAACAAGAAGAGACAAACTGGTAGGGCACATCCTACGACACAACAAAATCATTGGAACAATAGCAGAAGGAGCTATTGAGGGAATGAGTTGGCGGGGCGACCAAGGATATCGCACATGCAACAGATCATGAATGGAGTTGGATGTAACACATACATGGAAATGAAGAGGAACGCAGACAGAAAAGAGGAATGGCGCTCTGCTGCAAACCAACCTCAGGGTTGAACACTAAAAGAAGAAGAAGACTTGAAAATACTATCATTATGTGTATGAATACACGGCGTTTGCAGTTTCTTACTGTTCTTAATCACTTTCATCTTTGATTTGTTTATGCAGAGGTGTCCTTTCTTTTTAATAGGTGTAATGCGTTTTTAGGTCTTCTTGCTCACTGAAGATGGTATGGGCATCGATGATGTTTAGGGGGAAACTAATCTGATTTTCATGTTTTTTCCATTTTGTTTGCTGATCTTTCAGTGCTTCATCCAAAAATATTTTAAAGAGGCTAGAAGATACGCAACATCCTTGACGCAGTCCCTTGCTAACATTAAGGTCCTGTGATAATAACTTCCCAATTTCAACACAACAAGTATTATACGAGTGTGAATAAATCTTTCTAACGGCTTGTACGTAACATGCATGTCCTGGTTTTCTATTGCTTCCCACATCCTACGAAGTGGTACACTGCCATAGGTCTTCCGTAAGTCAATAAAAACCATTTGTGTCTCCAAGTTATGGGTCTTTCTCTTGTCAGTCACCTGAATAATGCGTCAGATATTATCGATACAAGACCTTCCATTCTGAAAGCCACTTTGTTCTTCATCTGACTCAAATTCTCTCAATTCTATTTCTATGAATCTTTCCATATAGTCTCAATATAGAACTGATAACTGTGATGCCTTGATAATTTATACACTCATCCTCGTTCCCCTTTTTAAAAGTATTTTTGATGAGACCTTCTTTATAATCGACAAAGATTTCCTCTCCTTTAAGAGAGAGGTTAAATAGCTTTGCTAGATGTTCAAATAACACGTTTTGACCGGCCTTCAACAACTCTATAATCACTGCTCCGGGTCCTGGTGCTTTCCCATTTTGATTTTCTTAACTATATCCTGTACGTCTTCTGTTGTTATCTCGTGGATTTCTGTGTTATGATCCTTGCCTCCAAAGGAGCTTATATCCGGAAATACGGATATTTCTTCTTAAAACAGTTTTTCATTGTATGTCTTCCATATTTAAAAGCTCTGTGACTTTACAAAGCTCTTCCCACAGCAAGTCCATGTTACCTTTCACGTCTCATGGCAGGGCAGCATAAGTGGCCGAGGAGGCGCCGGTGTGCCTGACGAAGGTCAGGACAGCGCACCTTTCAGCACCCCAGGGGACACGGCCGCAGCCGGGACCTGCGTCTGTGAATTGGTAGCCACATTCGTTAGGAGGAAAGTCCGCGTTAGCCACGGTCGATAAGGCTCCAGTGGCCGTCCGGGGCCGCCAGGGCGCCGATCTAAATCAGATAAGACGGATGGTAACCCCGCCAGGAGGTGCCCGCAGGGCACAATTCACGGCCACCGTCCCGGGGGGTATCCGCCTGCTGCCCCACAGCTTCCCACAGGGAAACCCACGGCCTCCCTCCCCATATAGTACGTTTTCACTTTGCTGGGATCCAGCGGCCGAGTCGTTAAAACACAGCGTTAGTCCCAGCCAACCGGAATAAGTGTTCTGGTGGCAAGAGCCTCAGGGACTTCTCGCCTCCGTTGATGGAGAGGGCTGTGGGGTCTTCCACAGAGGGTTCATGGCCTACCTCTGTGAGCAACAAAGTTCCAGAACATCCCTGAAGGAAGAAAACAAACTGTTAACGTTGTAATTTACGTGAAGCACACAGAATATTTAGAGACGGGGATAGTACACCAACAGATGGCTTTTAAAGAAAGGAGTTTCTATAGAGTTCACTAAGTCATTATTTGATGTTCAATAACGATATCATGATATTCATTCATCTGACATCCACTGTTGGACAAAGACATTCTCTAGGCTGCTCCATCTTCAGCTATGCGCATCCAAATCACTCATGATTTGCTGATTCGCCTGCATGCATTCCCTAGGCACCTCCATTCTATTCTAGTCTGCCCCCTGATCAATTTGCTTGTATGTCTGTCCGTCTTAGCAATTCGCAACTCTCAATAGCTCGTTAAGTGAACCTTAGTTTGTAATGCTCTTCACATTATGCACGAATGTCTTACTGGCATAAAACTAAACTTGTAATGCCAACTGACTGTAAGCTTTTGTTTTTACACGCATGGTAAGCTTGGTTTTGATGTCCCCATTTACTTCACCAGAAGCACTGATTCCCATTTCATTCTTCGTAAATAAAAAGACTAATCAGTCATAATTTCTATGACAACATGATTAATTCATACAACTTCATTTCAAGTATGCTAAACATAACTTGTTTCGTATATTTGTAACTAATAATCAAGAAAACAAGATTTACTGTGTCAAATATTCCTGATGCTTATTTATAACCGAAAAATGTGACTGATAATTGTTTTTAATATGTAAACCTTGGCCTTGTTCATATAACATACATGCATAGTGCAACGAATAGTTGGAAGTAAAACACCGCTTTCTTTGTCAATTTGATTCTGGAATTTAGTTTCCTGGGTTCAGTATTCCTGTATGTGTCACGCACATTTTGTTCACCAAAAGCTGCTTAAGGCTTACGGTTACAGGCTCCCTATGTTTTTAGTGATAAAATCGGGCTAAATTTTATTACGATTCTTGTATTAGTGTTTGTCTTACATCCATCACAGTTTCAGAAAATCTCTAATTTAAGAATGAAGATGATAATAGTTAAAACTTATTTGCGAAATGGTGTGTAAAATAGCTAGAAGGATTATGTACATGACCTTGGGCTTGTAAAAATTGAAGCACCCACAATACATTGTGTAGTTCATCCCAAAATCCTAGAATATGTACACTAGTGTGACAAGCCCAAATGGATAGGTTATGGTATACTGTCTTGCGTCATCATAAAAACTATGAACGCGGAGGCGCAGATTTTTACTGTTTACAGTAGCCATTAATATTGTGCAATACAGCAGAATACGATTGGGGACCCAGATATACAATGTCATTTAAAACTAATATTTTACTGATGGCCGAGGTGTTTGTTTCCTAATCGTTGCAGTTGTTAAATAATTAAGAGACATACACTAAATGTCTTCTGCATAGAGCTATAAACAAATCACAAACTCAAGATTGGAGAGAAATGCATCGTAGAATTTTGGACAACACATAGATCTCTTTTTTACTGTCATACAATGATATCGAACTGCCACATTTCGGCTGAGATAGCAGACCGAAGGTCAAAAATGGTTGAAATGGCTCTGAGCACTATGGGACTTCACTTCTGCGGTCATCAGTCCCCTAGAACTTAGAACTACTTAAACTTAACGAACCTAAGGACATCACACACATCCATGTCGGAGTCTGGATTCGAACCTGCGACCGTAGCGGTCGCGCGGTTCCAGACTGTAGCGCCTAGAACCGCTGGGTCACACCGGTCGGCACCCAAAGTCAATGCTTCCCTTACGTTCGAAACGTTTGACACATAATCCTTGTTCTAGATTGCAAAGTAACCAAGATTTTCAATTAATAACTGTATAGCAACATAAAAATTGACAACTGCACGAAAGTATTCTACGAATAACTTCGAAGTAACCGAATTTCCAAATGCTTCTGGACTATTGGGGTATACATTGGCCTGTATATTCAGTTTTCGTATTCACCTGTTTTTGCTAAACGTTCACTAAGTAAAAATTGTAACAAATAATGCGAATGTAATGCTTCGATCTGTTGAAAGAGTTCTGGGGAAAGTATGGCAGAAGGGAATGACCTTCTAGACGCTACTGCGGCAGATTCTAGGTTATTGGTGCTGCGTTTGGAGCCCTTCTGAAGTCTTCATCACACCAGACATCTTATCAATTCAGCGGCAAGCTGCTAAACTCGTAATACTTAGGTATACTCCGTAGGAAAGTATAACAAATATGTTCGAGGAACTTCAGTGGGAATCATTGGATAAAAAGTGATGTTGTTTTGCAAAATTAGTTTATTCAACTGGCACTGGAGGATAGTGCTGCCGTTCTGTTGCCACCATCGTATATTTCATTTAGGCATCGCTAATGAAAGAAAATTTTGAAACAGTCATTAGATTGCGTGCAAAGGTACAGTAACGTTTCCTTAGCTCAGTCCGCGAACAGAAGTAGAAGGGGAAATTGTTAATGGATACACATCTCCTGCCATACACTGTACAGTGCTTTGCAGATTATGTGTACATTTAGAAGTTATTGAGTAGTTTATACTCCTCTCTGTTTATATTCGTTAACTGATTATAGGCATTTTCAACTGATGAACATTATCGTCTTACAACATTTCACAGTGGTTCAGAACTTCCGTTTTTGACACTGCATTAGTATCACCAGTATTCATATGTGTTCACATTATAGGTTGGATTTGTCGTATTTATGGTCGTCATTGCAGCGTGCCAGAATATCTGGAGTTCTATTCACGTCAGTACCGATAACGTGCTACACAGTTCCATTATTTCTGAAATTTTCCAGTAATATGAGAGTATTCAATAGCAATTTCCTGAAAGCAGTTTCGTTTTAATCATGACTCCAGTAAACCTTATTAATCCCCACTCAGTTCGTTACAAAGCCCTGTTTTTCTAGATAACCTTCTGTCAATTTGACGGCCTTATGCCACCTTCCTGGACGGGCCTGTATGTCCACTTAGTACCACTGCATTGGTCGACGTCGGAGCCAACGTCCTTCTGCATCAATAACCTTGCATCCATCCACGCACTGCTCCCGCAGCGTGTGTCCTTCATTGGGCCAACCAGGTTAGAAGCGGAAAGTACGAGATCCAGGCTGTTGGGAGGAAGAAGAACAACGGACCAATTAAGTTTTATGAGTTCCTCTCTGGTGAGCAGACTTGTAGAACACCCAGCGCTGTCATGGAGAAGGAGAAGTTCGTTTGCATTTTTGTGGTAAATAGGAAAGTCGTTTCTTCAGTTTCCTCAGGGCAGCACAAAACACTTCAGAGCTGATCGTTGCACTATTGAGGACGATATCAAACAGAACAATTCCATCAGCGTCCAAGAAGACTGTCACCATGACTTTACGTCTAATGTTGCGGCTTCGAAATTTTCTTCGGGGGAGAGGTGGTGTTGCGCTACTCCATGGATTTCCGTTTCGTTTCCGCTTCCAAGTGATGAACTGGTGTTTTATCACCTGTGACGGTGTAGGACAAAAGTTGAGAGGCCCAAGTAATTCTGCACAGACAGTCCTTCGTTGCTCTTTATGGTATTCTGTTGGGCGTCGAGAACCGCAGGAGGCACACACCTTTGAGTATCCTAACTGGTGGTGGGTGTGTCAGCACTACCAACAGAGACATCCAGCTGTGAAGCGAGATGTTTGATTGAGATCCGCCGATCACCTTGAATGAGTGCCCACTCCTTCCAACAATGCAGGAGTGAGAGCAGTGTGCGGCCATACGGCGTCCACGAGATCGGATAGGCCTGCGCGATCTCGCCCAATAACTCAATGTGCTTTTGTTCACTGACAGGCCACCGCAGATATCGAGCGCCTTTGAATATCTGTGATGACCTGGTTTTCCGTCAAAAAGAAATTCATTCACCACATTCGTTTCGGAACGCACCTCCGTTGCAGACTCCGTTTTGAAAGCTATGTATTACGCCGACCCCTACAGGTACTTCATGAGACTAAAGGAACTGAAGAGGGCGTACTCCACAGTGTCCCACAACACATTCCGCATCTTTCCATCCGAAAATGACATAGAAATAAGTGTGTGACACAAATATAGAACACCCTCGTATTAATATTTCACGTATGTCCTAGTACTGCTTATATACAGGGTGGTCCATTGATCGTGACCGGGCCAAATATCTCACTAAATAAGCGTCAATCGAAAAAACTACAATGAACAAAACTTGTCTAGCTCGAAGGGGGAAACCAGATGGCGCTAGGGTTGGCCCGCTAGATGGCGCTGCCATAGGTCAAACAGATATCAACTGCGTTTTTCAAAATAGGAACCCCCACTTTTTATTACATATTCGTGTAGTACGTAAAGAAATATGAATATTTTAATTGGACCACTTTTTTCGCTTTGTGATGGATGACGCTGTAATAGTCACAAACAAATGGATCACGATTTTAGACGAACAGTTGGTAACAGGTATGTTTTTTAAATTAAAATACAGAACGTAGGTACATTTGAGCATTTTATTTCGGTTGTTCCAATGTGATACATCTACCTTTGTGAACTTATCATTTCTGAGAACGCATGCTGTTACAGCGTGATTACCTGTAAGTACCACATTCATGCAATAAATCCTCAAAATGATGTCCGTCAACCTCAATGCATTTGGCAATACGTGTGACGAAATTCCTGTCAACAGCGCGTAGTTCGCCTTCCGTAATGTTCGCACATGAATTGACAATGCGCTGACGCATGTTGTCAGGCGTTCTCGGTGGATCACGATAGCAAATATCCTTCAACTTTCTCCACAGAAAGAAATCCGGGGACGTCAGTTCCGGTGAACGTGCGGGGCCATGGTATGGTGCTTCGACGACCAATTCACCTGTCATGAAATATGCTATTCAATACCGCTTCAACCGCACGCGAGCTATGTGCCGGACATCCATCATGTTGGAAGTACATCGCCATTCTGTCATGCTATGAAACATCGTGTAGTAACATCGGTAGAACATTAGGTAGGAAATCAGCATACATTGCACCATTTAGATTGCCATCGATAAAATGGGGGCCAATTATCCATCCTCCAATACTGCCGCACCATACATTAACCGAACAAGGTCGCTGATGTTCCACTTGTCGCAGCCGTCGTCGATTTTCCGTTGCCCAATCGTGCATATTATGCCAATTTGCGTTACCGCTGTTGGTGAATGACGGTTCGTCGCTAAATAAAACGCGTGCAAAAAATCTGTCATTGTCCCGTAATTTCTTTTGTGCCCAGTGAAAGAACTGTACACGACGTTCAATGTCGTCGCCATGCAATTCCTGGTGCATAGAAATATGGTACGGGTGCAATCGATGTTGATGTAGCATTCTCAAACCGACGTTTTTGAGATTCCCGATTCTGGTGCAATTTGTCTACTCCTGATGTGCGAATTAGCCGCGACAGCATCATTTGTTGCAGGTCGTGGTTGACGTTTCACATGTGGCTGAACTCTTCCTGTTTCCTTAAATAACGTAACTATCTGGCGAAAGGTCCAGACACTTGGATGGTGTCGTCCAGGATACCGAGCAGCATACATAGCACATGCTCGTTTGGAATTTTGATCACAATAGCCATAAATCAATACGATATCGGCCTTTTCCGCAGTTGGTAAACAGTCCATTTTAACACGAGTAATGTATCACGAGGCAAATACCGTCTGCACTGGCGGAATGTTGCGTGATATTACGTTCTTATACGGTTTTGACTATTACAGCGCCATCTGTCGCAAAGCGAAAAAGTGAACCAACTAAGACATTCATATTTCTTTACGTACTACACGAAAATGTAATTAAAAGTGGAGGTTCCTATTTTTTCTAAAAACGCAGTTGATATCCGTTTGACCTATGGCAGCGCCATCTAGCGGGCCAACCAGCAACCAGCCGCTCTGGCCACTCGAGTACGAGGGCGAGCAATACATATAACAGTTAAAACTTTCACTGCGCAATATCTTTACCTGCAAATTTAATAGGGTGACTCAATTTGTCTGCATACGTTACAGTGCCTGAGTCTGGTCGAACACTACATAATTTTGCGTTTTATTAAACAACAATATTTTCGTGTTCTGTACTAACACAATAGCCGGTCTGTATTTGCAATCATTACGATACACAACATATAATATTTACTGTCCTCTTTGTACTTCAATATTCTTTCACACATCAAATGAATAACCTCCCGTATTGATATTCACAGCCCATCATAAAATCAGTCTCGTACTTACTAAGTGACAGTGGTACCTGCTACTTCATTAGACTTGGTTTCCCTCTATAACAACATCTATCCTTTATGCATTCACGGGGCGTTACTCGTTTGTGTAGTTTTATTTTTACGCTAGATTTAAATAAAGTCTTATATCACTGACAACATTTATTTCTAAGCATAACAACGGACGTAATTTAGTCAGCGGTTGACGCGGTCGACTGTGCCAGACTTCCGTTAACGGCTTGTAGACGAATATTCAACTCACCCCTGAACCAAAGTATATTTATGATTTCTTCATCAGTAACGTATTGGACAGATGCACCATAGTGTGTAAGCGACGACTTGTCACAATCATCTAGAGGAGGTGAGCCGGGGGTCTTCAAATGTGAAGCTGGTCTGAATTTACTATCAAATATTGAGCTTATGCGCTGCCTTGAAAGATACACTACTGGCCATTAAAACTGCTTCACCAAGAAGAAATGCAGATGATAAACGGGTATTCATTGGAGAGATATATTATACTAGAACTGACAGTTTGATTGCATAGATCCTTAGAAATCAGTACCCAGAACAACCAGCTCTGGCCGTAATAACGTCCTTGATACGCCTGGGCATTGAGTCAAACAGAGCTTCAACACGATACCACAGTTCATCAAGAGTAGTAACTGGCGTATTGTGACGGGCCAGTTGCTCGGCCACCATTGACCAGACGGTTTCAATTGGTGAGAGATTTGGAGAATGTGCTCGCCAGGGCAGCGGTAGAACATTTTCTGTATCCAGAAAGGCCCGTACAGGACCTGCAACATGCGGTCGTGCATCATCCTGTTGAAATGTAGGGTTTATAGAATGGCTCTGAGCACTACGGGACTTAACATCTGTGGTCATCAGTCCCCTAGAACTTAGAACTACTTAAACCTAACTAACCTAAGGGCATCACAAACATCCATGCCCGAGGCAGGATTCGAACCTGCGACCGTAGCAATCGCGCGGATCCGGACTGAGCGCCTAGAACCGCTAGACCACCGCGGCCGGCAAAATGTAGGGTTTCGCTGCGATCGAATGAAGGGTACAGCCACGGGTCGTAACACGTGTGAAATGTAACATCCACTGTTCAAAGTGCCGTCAATGCAAACAAGAGGTAACCGAGACGTGTAACCAATGGCACCCCATACCATCACGCCGGGTGCTACGCCAGTATGGCGATGACGAATACACGCGTTCACCGCGATGTCGCCAAACACGGGTGCGACCATCATGACGCTGTAAACAGAACCTGGATTCATCCGAAAAAATGACGTTTTGCCATTCGTGCACCCAGGTTCGTCGCTGAGTACACCATCGCAGGTGCTCCTGAAGTTGATGCAGCGTCAAGGGTAACCGCAGCCATGGTCTCCGAGCTGATAGTCCATGGTGCTGCGAACGTCATCGAACTGTTCGTGCAGATGGTTGTTGTCTTGCAAACATCCCTATCAGTTCACTCAGGGATCGGGACGTGGCTGCACGATCCGTTACAGCCATGTGGATACGATGCCTGTCATCTCGACTGCTAGTGGTACGATGCCGCTGGGATCCTGCACGGCGTTCGGTACTACCCTCCTGAACACACCGATTCCATATTCCGCTAACAGTCATTGGATCTCGACCAACGCGAGCAGCAATGTCGCAATACGATAAACCGCAATAGCGATAGGCTGCAATCCGACCTTTATCAAAGTCGGAAACGGGATGGTACGCATTTCTCCTCCTTACACGAGGCATCACAACAACGTTTCACCAGTCAACGTCGGTCAACTGAAGTTTGTGTATGAGAAATTGGTTGGAAACTTTCCTCATGTCAGCACGTTGTAGGTGTCGCCACCGCCGCCAACCGTGTGGAATGCTCTGAAAAGCTAATCATTTGCATATCACATCATCTTCTTCCTGTCGGTTAATTTTCACGTCTGTAGCACGTCATCTTCGTGGTTTAGCAGTTTTAATGGCCAGTAGTGTAGAAAGAAGTGTGTCAGAGCAGTTTCTAAGAAATTAAACATCACTCACGAAGTGCACGTACAAAGATAATTCTAAACCAGAAAGAATTTGCCTGACAGGAATGTATACGACTGCACCAAAGGAGTAGCGAGTGCAACACGAGACCCCACCAGCATTTTAATTACTTTCGATCGTTTATGAAGACTGCAGGAAGCTGTGAAACAGAGTACATCTACATCTACATCTATACTCCGCGAGCCACCTTACGGTGTGTGGCGGAGGGTACTTATTGTACCACTATCTGATCCCCCCTTCCCTGTTCCATTCACGAATTGTGCGTGGGAAGAACGACTGCTTGTAAGTCTCCGTATTTGCTCTAATTTCTCGGATCTTTTCGTTGTGATCATTACGCGAGATATATGTGGGCGGTAGTAATATGTTGCCCATCTCTTCCCGGAATGTGCTCTCTCGTAATTTCGATAATAAACCTCTCCGTATTGCGTAACGCCTTTCTTGAAGTGTCCGCCACTGGAGCTTGTTCAGCATCTCCGTAACGCTCTCGCGCTGACTAAATGTCCCCATGACGAATCGCGCTGCTTTTCGCTGGATCATGTCTATCTCTTCTATTAATCCAACCTGGTAAGGGTCCCATACTGATGAGCAATACTCAAGAATCGGACGAACAAGCGTTTTGTAAGCTACTTCTTTCGTCGATGAGTCACATTTTCTTAGAATTCTTCCTATGAATCTCAACCTGGCGCCTGCTTTTCCCACTATTTGTTTTATGTGATCATTCCACTTCAGATCGCTCCGGATAGTAACTCCTAAGTATTTTACGGTCGTTACCGCTTCCAATGATTCACCACCTATGGCATAATCGTACTGGAATGGATTTCTGCCCCTATGTATGCGCATTATATCACATTTATCTACGTTTAGGGAAAGCTGCCAGCTGTCGCACCATGCATTAATCCTCTGCAGGTCCTCCTGGAGTACGTACGAGTCTTCTGATGTTGCTACTTTCTTGTAGACAACCGTGTCATCTGCAAATAGCCTCACGGAGCTACCGATGTTGTCAACTAAGTCATTTATGTATATTGTAAACAATAAAGGTCCTATCACGCTTCCCTGCGGTACTCCCGAAATTACCTCTACATCTGCAGATTTTGAACCGTTAAGAATGACATGTTGTGTTCTTTCTTCTAGGAAATCCTGAATCCAATCACAAACCTGGTCCGATATTCCGTAAGCTCGTATTTTTTTCACTAAACGTAAGTGCGGAACCGTATCAAATGCCTTCCTGAAGTCCAGGAATACGGCATCAATCTGCTCGCCAGTGTCTACGGCACTGTGAATTTCTTGGGCAAATAGGGCGAGCTGAGTTTCACATGATCTCTGTTTGCGGAATCCATGTTGGTTATGATGAAGGAGATTTGTATTATCTAAGAACGTCATAATACGAGAACACAAAACATGTTCCATTATTCTACAACAGATTGACGTAAGCGAAATAGGCCTATAATTATTCGCATCTGATTTATGACCCTTCTTGAAAATGGGAACGACCTGCGCTTTCTTCCAGTCGCTAGGTACTTTACGTTCTTCCAGCGATCTACGATAAATTGCTGATAGAAAAGGGGCAAGTTCTTTAGCATAATCACTGTAGAATCTTAAGGGTATCTCGTCTGGTCCGGATGCTTTTCCGCTACAAAGTGATAGCAGTTGTTTTTCAATTCCGATATCGTTTATTTCAATATTTTCCATTTTGGCGTCCGTGCGACGGCTGAAGTCAGGGACCGTGTTACGATTTTCCGCAGTGAAACAGTTTCGGAACACTGAATTCAGTATTTCTGCCTTTCTTCGGTCGTCCTCTGTTTCGGTGCCATCGTGGTCAACGAGTGACTGAATAGGGGATTTAGATCCGCTTACCGATTTTACATATGACCAAAACTTTTTAGGGTTCTTGTTTAGATTGTTTGCCAATGTTTTATGTTCGAATTCGTTGAATGCTTCTCTCATTGCTCTCTTTACGCTCTTTTTCGCTTCGTTCAGCTTTTCCTTATCAGCTATGATTCGACTACTCTTAAACCTATGATGAAGCTTTCTTTGTTTCCGTAGTACCTTTCGTACATGATTGTTATACCACGGTGGATCTTTCCCCTCGCTTTGGACCTTAGTCGGTACGAACTTATCTAAGGCGTACTGGACGATGTTTCTGAATTTTTTCCATTTTTGTTCCACATCCTCTTCCTCAGAAATGAACGTTTGATGGTGGTCACTCAGAAATTCTGCGATTTGTGCCCTATCACTCTTGTTAAGCAAATATATTTTCCTTCCTTTCTTGGCATTTCTTATTACACTTGTAGTCATTGATGCAACCACTGACTTATGATCACTGATACCCTCTTCTACATTCACGGAGTCGAAAAGTTCCGGTCTATTTGTTGCTATGAGGTCTAAAACGTTAGCTTCACGAGTTGGTTCTCTAACTATCTGCTCGAAGTAATTCTCGGACAAGGCAGTCAGGATAATGTCACAAGAGTCTCTGTCCCTGGCTCCAGTTCTGATTGTGTGACTATCCCATTCTATACCTGGTAGATTGAAGTCTCCCCCTATTACAATAGTATGATCACGAAATTTCTTCACGACGTTCTGCAGGTTCTCTCTGAGGCGCTCAACTACTACGGTTGCTGATGCAGGTGGTCTATAGAAGCATCCGACTATCATATCTGACCCACCTTTGATACTTAACTTAACCCAGATTATTTCACATTCGCATTCGCTAATAACTTCACTGGATATTATTGAATTCTTTACTGCTATAAATACTCCTCCACCATTGGCGTTTATCCTATCCTTGCGGTATATATTCCATTCTGTGTCTAGGATTTCGTTACTGTTCACTTCCGGTTTTAACCAACTTTCCGTTCCTAATACTATATGCGCACTATTTCCTTCAATAAGAGATACTAATTCAGGAACCTTGCCCTGGATACTCCTGCAGTTTACCAATATTACGTTGACTTTTCCTGTTTTTGGTCTCTGAGGACGGACGTTCTTTATCAACGATGATAATGTCCTCTCTGGTAAGCCGTCAGGTATTTTATCGTTTCGCCCAAGGGGGGGTCCCTCTAACCTAAATACCCCCGCAGCATCCAGCAGGCAATCAAGGTGTGTAATGGTGTTTCGCGGAGCAGGGTGATATCAAAAGAAACAAACAAGAGAATTCGGCAAACAGTAAATGAAAGTATACTAACATACAGCGCAGATGGATAGACCTTGTGAGGGAGCAGCAGAAAACCAGTCTACACGCAACACAGATAGATGGACTAAGGAGAAAGTTAAAGAGATAGTGGATAAGGTACAAACAACAGAGCAAAGAATAGAGGAAAGGGCTCTTCAATGCCATGGCCAAGTACGGCGAATGGAGCAAGGACGATGATCGAAAGCGATCCTGAGGTGGTCGCCGTTGGGATGGAGAAAGCGCGGACGGCCGAGAATAAAATGTAGACCGGGGAGAACTGGAATGATTAGGGAGAGGGGACCGAAGGAGGACGACTGCAATGATCGTGAATTCTGACAAACTAGGAACGCATGGCAACTGCTGGAGGCTGGAGAAACATTTAAAAGCAAGAGTAAGTGGGACTGTAATACAGCCACATTTCTTAATAAGTCTTCTTCCGACACTATACATTGTTGACGAATACTTTTAATGTGTGATTCACACATGAAATAGTGTTAATTCCATTACTGACGCATGCATTAGGTTTGTCTATCGATAGAAATATAATTTTGGCTAAGGAGAAGCTAGAGCGCTGTCCCTTTGTGTTTACGAGGAAGCCAGACCATCAAGGTAAAAAGCATGCCAAACGAGAAACGTCCGCAGCCTTTAGGCTATCAACACTTTGTAATGGAAACGAGGCTAAATTATCAGCTATTTCACTGGAAACTCGTTTATTGCAACGTGGAAAATTGGTGGAATGCTCTATGATGTTCTGATACGAAAAGAAGAATTACATCAGAGCAGTTCATATGCACGGCCGACCACATTTGCGCAACAGTAATCAGTACCATCACAGCTGCAAAAAATGGTTCAAATGGATCTGAGCAGTATGGGACTTAACATCTGAGGTCATCAGCCCCCTAGAACTTAGAATTACTTAAACCTAACTAACCTAAGGACATCACACACATCCATGCCCGAGGCAGGATTCGAACCTGCGGCCGTAGCGGTCGCGCGGTTCCAGACTGAAGCGCCTAGAGCCGCTCGGCCACATCGGCTGGCATCACAGCTGCAGCTCAACGGTTAGTCATCTCTACGAAATGTACTGTTTCATTAGATCTGCAAAACTTCCTGAATCAGTAGCTTCTTTATTATGATCTAAAGCACTTGTGGAATGTAATCTTCGTGTTTTCCAAGACCGTTATTGACCTTAGGTACGTAAGCTTAGCAGGATGCTATTCATTAAGCTTGAAGATGCCTGAGTGTCCATAAAGTTGAATCTAATTTTAAAAATGATTGGATAATTTTTGTGGTAGAAGTGCTTATTAACTTGTGTAAAATCGCTAGCCAAGTTTAAGAAAGGCCGTACTTCTTACATAGCATAATTAGGACAAAATTTATTTGTTGCTCAACATTATAATCTTCTTCTTTCATTCGGCTTTCAAGCAGAGCTTCAGTTATTAACCGCTACGAAAGTTGAACATTGTGTTATACATTTGTCTTGTGTGTTCCATAGATTTGTTGCTATGTGTTATCGTCATTATTGAAGTAACTTTGTTCATAACTTGAATAAATATCGTAAGAGAAGCATTCTTCCGAAATAAGTTAGCAAACCCTATTGTGAGGGAGAGGTCTGTCAGTCTGTTGATACATTGTAAATAGTTATATAGAAGCTTCAAACCACACTTGCAGTTCGTCATCCAGAACTGATTTACTGAAAATGCGAACTGGTTTCAGTGACAGATATTGCGAAACTAGCGTCATGTGGTGTAAATGTTCGAAGAGTCCACGGATTCATGAGGTTGCCTCCATACCCGTACACATCCACCCGCTCGAAATAATTTGAAACGAGACTAGTCCTACAAAGAAACAGTCATCAACAGTCAAATGTCTGTCTTGAAGGGCCTAGCCGAGGCGTAAAGCTTCGTGCCGTGCAGTCATCAAAGGCACACGAGTGGACCTTCGGCTCCGAAAACCCATATCGATGATGTTTCGTTGAATGGTTCGCACACTGACTGAGCCGTGCAGGGCTCGTGCTCATGCCATTTATTGTTTGTCATCTTCTATTACGGCACTGCCACCTCGTTTTCTTATTCCATTTACCGGTGTAACTAACTTCCTGCTTTACTTGCCCGTGAGCGGCAGCAGCAGCAGCGCGTATCGATAAGTGCACTGTCGACCAGCTTTGGAGCGACCCATAGTATTTCGGGGTCGTCGTGTGTCTGGTAGTCAGTTAGAGAAGGACCAGGAGGGCGGTCGGGACGCAGCAGCATTGCAGTTGGGGACGGAGCCCCAGTGAGGTCCTCACAGCCAGTACCAGCGGGGACGACAGTTGGTTGGTCGTTCGGTTGGTCGTCTCATCGGCCGACGTATATTTGGTTCTCTCACCATTTCCAGGCCTGGGCAGTCGGTCGGTTGGCGTGGAGCAACAAGGACCTTTCCATCGTGCGTACTCTGGCCCCGGCCGCTGGCGGTGTGCACGCGCGTTTGGAGTGTGAGGTGCTGCTTGTGGCTGCTACGAAGTTCGTCGCCCACCGATCTTGGAGATGAAAGTTGAGTCCTCACTTAACCTACTATCGAGCCTCAACTGTTTACATTTCTTCGTTTGATCTTGGTTATCGCTTTTGGGACATTCCCGCTAGCAACAAAGTGTGCTTATTCGGCGGCTAAGATTCCAGCTATCTTCCTGTGGGGTTTAACTTAATTTATTCCCTTTCATTGAAGTTGTCCAGCGGTATCTTCTGCGTTGTGGCCGTTGACGTTCCGGTTACCTGCCCTGGTCGTTGACGTAATTTTAGGCAGTGTATTTTCCTCATCGTTTTGTTGATGTGCTGCACGGCGTGCAGTTCGGCAGCTGAGGTGTTGTTGGTCGTTGTGGCCTCCAATATTCTGTGTGTAGTTGAATTGAAATCTTGTAGTCGTTTTACTGGTTGCGTGTAGCGGAAATGATTTTGTTGATTGGTCGGTAGGCTGTCTGTCATTTGGGTTGCCTTCAGATTAAGAAGTCTTTGGACAGGCTGCCTGTCTCACCTAAACTGGCGTTAGTGTTACAATCTCTGGCCGACCCTTGGAAACTTCTGAGGGATGTTCCTTGTGTGTTACATAGTAATTTCCCTGTTTGGGTTTTAGTTATTTGGTTGATGTGTGGGCTTCAGCCGAGTATGAATATCTCTTAAATAAATATTCTTGTCTTGCCCTTAAGGCATGAGATTGTTATTCTTTATAGGGGCCTTCAGCCGAATTTGATACGAAATGTTTTAAGATAAGGCCTCCTGCCTTTTGATTGAAACTCCTCTTATTGCTTAATATGCGGCCTCCAGCCAAGATCCACTAAAATTAAGTTGCTAAGGCCTGCAGCCTGTTTAAATTGAAGATTTAGAAATAGTTTTTGGGTAAAATCTCGAGAATAAACTTTTATTTCAATTCCTTGCTTAGGCCTTGTGTCTTGGATTTTGAGCGTGGCGTTCAGCCGATCTGAAGTTAATCAAGGGAGATCGATTAAAGTTTTGAGTGTTTTGCATCCTTGTTGTAATATTGTGTGTTGATAAATAAAGTTTGTATGCTAAGTGCAACTGACAGCAACTTATTTTCGCCCCTTTCCACAACCTAACCCATTCTGTTCGGCTGGCCCAGTCATTACACTGACACTTGTTGATGTCCCAGCATTGAAATGTGCAGCAGTCCGCGGCAGGTTGCCCTTCTTTCACGTTGAACGATTCTCTGCAGTCGTCGTTGGTCCTGTTCATGCAGGATCTTATTCGTGTCGCAGCGATGTCGGAGATTTGATGTTTTGCCCGAATTCACAGGTCGAACGGGAAAATTCCCACTTCATCGCTACCTCGGAGATGTTGTGTCCCATCGTTAGTGCGCCGAATGTAACACCACGTACAAACTTGCTTAAATCTTGATAACCTGCCGTTGTAGCAGCAGTAATCGATCCAAAACCTTCCCCACACACTTGTCTTACGTAAACGTTGCCGACCGCAGCGCTATATTCTGCCTGTGTACATATCTATGCATGTCGATACCAGTTTCTTTGGCGCTTCACTGTATTCCAGTGTTTTAGACTACCCTATAGTTGTCACCCATGGATAGTGACGAAAGACGTCAACATGGCACTAGATTTTTTATAACTTCTTTCTTCGGGCTCTCTGATGTAGTAAGTCAGGAATAGTTTGGTGGGGGTGCCCAGTTGCCTCTCAAGCAAAACCATAGACCTGCGGCACTGCTGACAGCCCAAAGAGCGGGACCGAGCGCGGCGTCACTCGAATTCCGCTGTTAGCGACGTCTCCTGCTGCGACCGTGGCAGTGCCGCTAGCAACACGGCGGAGGTGGCTGTGGCGGAGATGCAGGGAGCGGGCGGTTCCCTGCTCTGGTGGCAGTTAGTTTCGCGTCTCAGGGCAGACTGCCCCGTCCTGTGGTCGAGCAGCAGACCCCGTAATGGCTGAGTACTTACACATTCCAGACTATGTTCGTTTAGAGCTTAAAGCTTATAATCTAAATTCACCCATGGTGTCAGGTCAGGAAAGGCTTCCTTCTTTCCGCTAGAGCATTGCAGGTTTGGCTGTTGCTATACCATACCAAGGTGGACGTGCTTCGTAACACCTGTTGAACTGTTTCTCCTGGGTGGACTTGGGTTTGAAAAAAGTAAACTAAATATTACGAAAAATTTTATAAATAATCGAGAAGTACGCCAAAGAAGAGATAGAACTACAATGGACATGTTATTCTACGGACTCTTGCGCTTCTATGCATGAACTATCTTTCCTTTGTCATTCGCTTATCTTATCTGCTTGGATTCGGACCTAAGAGGACGTTCTTGTGTAAAGCTCATCTTCCTGTACTAGCTGATAATATAAGTTGTACTTAAAACCCGAAAAATATTACGGTTATTTTGTCAAAAGATTTGGTGTATGTGGTCAATCTGTTGTGAGTCTGGAACATACACTGCCTTAAGCAGATATGGGCCTTAACAAAGAACTTTCATTGTTAGGCGCCATCTTAGAAAAATCTTTAACTTTTTTTTTTCTTTTAGCTCATCTACGAGACGTGCGGTCGGTTAGGACAATTAACTTTATTTCAGGTCCTACGAGACCGGAGGCAGCTACTAATAATTTAACAATTTTATGTGCAGATTATCTTTATATAACGAGATAAGCAGAAATGGTCTGGTCACAGGATTCCAGTTCCATTATAGGATCTCATTTGTAGATGCCACTCTTGTTATCTTATATTGGGGAATCGAGACGAAACCACGATAAGTTACGTATTACAGTAGTGTACATCGAACAGACTTGGCAAATATTCTCTGGTGCAATACGCACACGACTTCTCACTAGCCTGGAATAATATGTATAGTGTTGGATAAATAAGAAAAGGACAATTAATTATCGACGATTACACTTGGCGCCGGTAGTAAGTGTTCTGCAGCATCTGTGATTGAATATCTAAAGAATTCTTATCAGTATATTTTTTTCTGTTTAAACGGTTCGGTTAATATCCACCAATAACTGAATTCAGTGAACACTTACTAGTGGGGCCGAAATCGAAAATGGAATCCTACGACCTATGTCCATTGTTGTAATTGGTTACCTGTATTTACACAAGAAATAGTGAATTGTAATTAATGCATAAAACGTTCCCGTTTAGCCGGCCGCGGTGGTCTAGCGGTTCTAGGCACTCAGTCCGGAACCGCGCGACTGCTACGGTCGCAGGTTCGAATCCTGCCTCGGGCATGGATGTGTATGATGTCCTTAGGTTGTTAGGTTTAAGTAGTTCTAAGTTCTAGGGGACTGATGACCATAGATGTTAAGTCCCATAGTGCTCAGAGCCATTTGAACCATTCGTTCCCGTTTCATGTACCATACGCACGGGAATTACGGCAAGCTGATAGAAAACAGAACGAGTGATTGCAGACCGACGCTATTTCTTACATATGACATAGATCGCAAGATAAGGAACCGAATGCACGCGACCAAGTTTCTAATAGTACGAATAGACAGCACAACGTGCAAATTAGTAGAAGTTACCGAGGAGAACCAATCAACAAACTGCAGGGGGTCGATGTAAGCCTTTGTCACTCGACCACGAGGAATAGAAGCGAAGGCAGACTCGAATATAACAATAATTGGATTGCTATGCTGCGCTATAATGATGGCCATGATTTGAGGGAGGAATTAATCACCGAACCGCGTAAATGTTCTGACCAGCAAACAGAGATTGTGCAGGTCGCAGTACACGTGAAAGTAAACGGTGTACTTGTAAGGTTTTGATTGACACAGGAGTGGCTCTGTCAGTCATGTCTAAAGATATCTTTAACGTTATTAACGACAATAAAAGACTGCCAACGTTACCGGTTCAAAATTGTAAAATTACGGGGGCACTAAAGGGAAAGGCACAAAATATCATGGCCCAGGTGCAGGCAGGACTAGAAATAGGAAATAGTGCGATATTATGCACGTTCATCATTGTTAAAAATTTAACTGCAACTTGCATCCTGGGATGGGACATCCTGAGTGAAAGGACTGCTATAACCGGCACCCCTGAGGGCTTGTGCTTCCTGCGAACGACTACCAACGATTTGCAAATACCATTGATTGAAACAATGGCAAGGCACAATAGGTATTGTCGGTAGTTCGAAAAGATAGAAGTAGAACCCTTTATACTCAATATGAAGGATAATGTACCACTAAATGCGTATCCTGAAACAAATGAGCAATATGACGAAGAAGTCGTTAAGATACGACAGGAGATTCAATCCAAGGTTAAGGAGTCAGGATATTTAAAGAAAATGGTTCAAATGGCTCTGAGCACTATGGGACTTAACTTCTATGGTCATCAGTCCCCTAGAACTTAGAACTACTTAAACCTAACTAACCTAAGGACATCACACAACACTCAGGATATTTAAACGATGAGCAGCAGCATGAGGTCTCTAAATTATTGAGTGATTATGCTGGCACATTTTCGGAAAAACCCGGAATAATTCTAGGCTACGTATATGATATTCACGTATATCTGCATCAGACGTTTGGTCATGCTTCTTATTCCGTGCTATGGAGTAAACGTGAAGCTGTGTGGAAAGAAATAAAGAAAATGTTGGGATCATTGAACCGTCCCTTCCTCCCTATAGTAGTGCCTTACTTGCTGTGGGAACAGCGGATGAGAGTATCAGATTGGTATTTGATGCTAGAGACAACAACAAAATTATAATACCAGTAAGGACAAGGCCAGAAAACCTGGATGAACAAATGCAGAAGTTTCATGGAGTTCTTTCATGTGTCGATTTGAAGATGTCATACTGGCAGGTATCTTTAACAGAACAGTGCAGTAAATATACAGCCTTCATTTTTGGTAGGAGGACGTACCAATTTCGCGTGCTTCCATTCGGCTTGAATGTTACCGCGGGTGTATTTCTCTCTGCATTAGACACTGTGCTAGGACCAGAATTGTAGAATCTAATAACACTCTGTGTGGACAATTTATTGATTGCCACAAATACGTGGGAGGAGCATGTGGAACTCCTAAAGCGAGTGTTAGGTAAATTCTTACAGGCTGGTGTTACGGTTAATTTAAAGAAATCGAAATTTTGGTGGCACCAGTTGAAGTACCTGGGACACATAATATCTCCCAAACGTATTTTTCCAGAACCAGGAAAACTAGAAGCCATAAAGAATATGCCGTACCCTATTAATCGTAAACATCCAAAGGCATATCTGGTGTTAGCTTCCTTCTTCAGACGGTTCATACCAGCACAGTTTATGAATAGTACAGCGTTACAGTGGATGTTTACTGATCAATGCAAGCACGACTTTTGTGGTGTCACCGCCAGACACCACACTTGCTAGGTGGTAGCCTTTAAATCGGCCGCGGTCCGTTAGTATGCGTCGGACCCACGTGTCGCCACTATCAGTGATTGCAGACCGAGCGCCGCCACACGGCAGGTCTAGAGAGACTTCCTAGCACTCGGCCCAGTTGTACAACCGACATTGCTAACGATGGTTCACTGACAAAATACGTTCTCATTGCCGAGACGATAGTTAGCATAGCCTTCAGCTACGTAATTTGCTACGACCTAGCAAGGCGTCATTATCAGTTGCTATTGATATTGTAAAGAATGTACAGACAAGAGCTACGTTCAGCATTAATGGATTAAAGTTAAGTATTGCATCAGTTACCTCCTTTTTTTCTAAGTTCTAATATCCTTGTCCTGTTCCAGACCTCACGCCAGCCTGAGTGAGCTAAACGCGTGCCTTTCGGCTTCCTCCAAACTCTGTGGGTTGGCTCCTGCCAATCCACAACAATAACTTTGATCAGACTAGAAGACCTTCACCATCCTGATATGTCGAGGGAATTTTGCGTTGCGACGAATGCTTCCACTACAGGCCTGGGGGAGTGCTTATTCCAAGTAGATGACACCTCAGGGACTGCCGAGATAAAGATTATTGGTTTCGCTAGTCGTATTTTGTCACCCTGTGAACGAGCCTACTTCGCCACGGAGCTAGAAGTTCTAGCTGTGGTCTGGGCTTTCCATAAGTATCACTGCTATGTATACGGAAAGAAGATAATAGTGTTTTGTGATCACCAAGCACTTAGTTTCTTATTATCATGTAAATTGCTACATGCACGATTAGCTCGGTGAATTTTGGCCTTACAGGAGTATTTACTTGAAATAAGACATCTAAAGGGAAGTCAAAATGTGGTGACGGATGCATTATCGCGTTTACCACAGGGCTTAGGCGAATTCGCTGAATTAGTAGAGCAATCACCCGAGTATCAGGTACTGCTGTTGCAGGATGGAGCTCGACGACAGAAATATTTATCTATGTTTAAGAACATAGCGAATTTGCAAGAGGCTGATCCGCTGTGGTGAACTGCGCAAGAAATAATTAACAGTGGGGAGGATAGTCAATTACAGAGGCTCTATAAAATCTAGGACAATGTTTTGTTCTACAGGAAGAACTCTAATTGTGAACAGTGGCTTGTTTGCATTCCAGAAAGGGGTTTCGAAAATCTAATCTGGTATACACACCATTGTTGGGGATATTTCGGTATAAAAAAGTGTACAAGGAAGATCGATACCAATTGCTATTATCCAAACCTATAGAAACATGTACAGCGGTTAATACGCAGTTGTACCACCTGTCAAAAGGTTAAAGCCACTAATATAGGTATAAGAGGGGAACTGCACCCTACTATACAGAATAGACCACTACTCCTGGTATCAGTCGATATCGCAGGACCTTTACCCACTACTCGCAGAGGTGTAAAGTATATCTTGGCGATATATGACTTGTTCACAAAGTATGTGAAGTTATATGCTATAAAATGTGCCACATCTATCCCTATTATTAAGCGGATAGCAATGGAATTTGCTCCGCAAGTGGGCAAGCCTATTACTATCTTGTCAGATAATGCTTCGTATTTTAAGAGTAAGAAGTGGAAAGAATTCTTAAGGGTTCATAGGATCCAGCACATATTGATATCCCGCTTTAACACAAAATCAAGCCCCGTGGAAAGAATTTTTCGGGAGTACAATAGAGTCATGAGGACATATACTGCAACTAAGCATACGGAGTGGAGTGAGTACCTCAACATCTTTGAGCAAATATATAACAACTTGCCTCATGATGCCACAGGTTTTACACCAGTGGAATTAATGTTTCACCATCTGGAGAGAAATGAATGGCTTGAACCCATACCTCAGCTACCCAGAACAGAAAGTCACAAGGAAAAAATAAAAGAGGCGCTGCGCCATCTGAGTAGCAGGCGACTCACAGGAAACGACGATATGACCGACAATTAAAAGAGGTGCAACAATACCGCGAAGGAGACGTCCTATTGTTACAGGCGCACCCAAAAGCATCAGCAATAAAGAAAGTAAACCGAAAATGGCAAATAATCTACACAGGACCATGCAAAATATTAAGAATTCCAAATGAAGGATGCTATATTCTTGAGTATCCCGACTCAGGAAAGATACGCATGTTATATTCACACCATGACTTAAAATTATACATACAGACAAAGATAGACACTTGAGAAAGAGGACATTTGTTCTTGACTTGTTATGTACATAGTAAAATACTTTACTAAGTAAGAAATTTGATGTTCATGTGTCAATATCATTGATAGTTTTGTAGTTTTAGGATAAGATATGGTGGTAATAAGACCTTCAGTCTGAAGGATGAACTTAATTTCGAAACAGAAAGAAGTAGTAACGAATAACATGCATTGAAAGTAGAATTAAAAGACAGTTGTCAGTTTTTTATGTATATACTAATATAAGAATTAATTGTGCATTTTATGTGAGTACCCAGTTTTAGTAAATAAATTGTGATTTAATATTATGTGAACAATAACTTTTGTTTCGTGGGCCCCTACCATCACAGCACAGCGCTTCCCCAGGTTGTGGATACGAGATACGGCCTTCGATATGAAGGGTAGCTGCGAATATAAAAAATAAGCAGTCGCGGACAGCCGGTGGGGAGCAGGCGATGGCGTGATGAACCATCCCTGTTTCTACTTGTCTTACTATCAAATCTATTCATCAATAATCAGCAACATTAATACGTTGGTGCGGTAAGGGACTCTCGAGTCCGGTATGACCAGTGAGAGAGAGAGAGAGAGAGAGAGAGAGAGAGAGAGAGATCAAGAACATGCCAGATCATATGGGAAATAATAATGTGGAATAGTGACAAATAATTGATTTCTCGGTGTGTGAATATAAACAAGTCTATTATGATTACTGAAGAACTCTACTGAGAACGCATGATTGTTTGTTTCTTCCAGTAGTGGCTTTCAGCCATGTAATTGCATGCGTCCCAGGGGCACTATTGAGAACTAAAAAGAGCGTCTCATGTAGAGAAAGTAACTTCATAACACCAAGTTTAAGGTTGAGGTCTATCAGGAAATGACGTGTACGAAAACATGGATTGTATCCATGAAGTTGAGACCTGGTCTTACGGCAAACGGTTCCTCACTTAATATTTAGAATAGTTAAGGGTGTGGCTCTGTGATGCGTGGCTCATAACACACATGTAACTGGCTGAGGATCGGCAGTCCAGATAGACCAAGGTCTACTTTCGGCACGAAAGGTTGAGGACAGTTGATGACAAAATCTTATAAATAACATCAAATCCTAATGTGGACAAAATGTTAATGTCATGACTTGTCAAACTGAAAATGTAATGTCAATCTTAACAGGGTAAAAAATGTTTCAATAGAAACGATATGTGAAACAATGTCAGTTGTAGAAGCATCAGCGTGTGCTATGTAAGAAAAGAAAAAAAAATACCAGCAAACGCATCAAGATTGTGTGAATTTGCATTTTGTTTATCAGTTAACAATTTAAGGGGCTCCGGATCGCCCTATACTTGCAATGTTAAAATAACACTTATAAATTACATCTTTCCTCACAAAGTATTTGAGGTAGGAAGTAGAACTTTTTTCAGATTATTTATTGGAATATGGGCTACAACTTAACACAGGGATTTTACAAAATTTTAGTTCAGTTATTAAAGATAATTTTTTTTCAATTGTAATGAAAATTCACAACATTTTTTTTTGCAATTTTTTATTTATATATTCAAAAATATACAGTTTTTTGGAAAAAGGCTGTGTTAAATTATGCAGAAGGTACTGTGTAACATTTACTGAAAGTTTGAAACAAATATGTTTGGAAGGTCCTTAGAAAACATGTAATTAGTATGAGAAAATAAAAGTTTTGGGAATCGAGCGACAAAGATTGGATTAACTTTTTAGTGCATTCCAGGTACATAGGATGGATTATCTTCATCCTCTGCAAACTCCTCCTCCAGCTTCCTCTTGTTCCTCCTCCCGTTTACTCTTGCTTGTATTTCTAGACTCTTTACAGCCCTGTCTGCAGCCCGAAGACGTTCCTTGTCTAAAGCAAGCATCGCTCGTTGTTGTGTTCGTAGATTTTGCTACCATTTTCTTCAGTTGCAGTTACTGTAACACTGTTCCAAAAGGTGGTCATGTATGAACACTTATCACATTTCAGTTGTATTTCACTAGCAAGTCCTACGTGCTTTATTATGGAGAGATCCAGACCAACTTCACTACAATGAATACATCTTACACAGTTTGAAAAAATTCCTTTGAGAACCGACATATCAAATATTTCATTCACATCCGATTCGCCGATAAAACATTCATAGTTTTCACTCATTGAACCAAGCTTCTTCTGTGAAGTATTTTCTTTCCCACTTTGACTGCTATGGGCAGGTGTACTTGAGAGGTTAGGTTCACTCACTTGGTCATCGTCTTTATTATTTACAGTAATAACACATACCTTTGGCTTTCCAACATTTCTCCTTTTCTTAAAAGCCTTCAGAGGATTTCTAATAACTTTACTTTTACTCATTATTATACTTCAACAAAACAGAGACTCAAGAAACCGAATTAATTACGAATATTTTCGAAATAACGACAGAGTAAAGAAACACGAAACAATCGACAATCACACCAGCGATATATATTGAACCATCACAGGTTAGCCACAACACATACTTTATCTCACATCACTAAAATGCACCTGATGAACACGGACGTTAATAATAACACCATTTGACAGCAGTTTAACAGCGCCACAGTGGGTCACGCCCATGTACAACACATTTCAAAAAAAATTTAAAAATAATTGTAGTCTTCGGAATTGAATAAATTATATATCTATTACAAGGTAATAGTCTGCAGATTCAGAAAACGCAAAAATGTAAAAATTGAACTTTTCATGATTTTGAGCCTTTCCGGAGCCCCTTAAGGAGAAAATGACCCTACAATTGGAGTTTGACGACTGACATACTAATTTATTTTGTTCTGATATAAAGAAAGGTAGTTTTAAATAGTTAATGTGTGAAGACTATAGCTGTGCAGCAAAGATGACTTCACGAAATAATATGAATGGTAATATCGTGTAAAGCTAAATGTTTTACATGGGGAATCCTTTAGTAAATGTGAACCAAAGTGAATCTACCTTTGGACACCAACCATAGTGACAATAATAGTGGGTGTTATACAACTCTGTACGTGCGTGTTGCGGACGACGGTACAGAGTTGGAGTTTATGTAAAGTGACTACAAAAGTTCACAGGACATTCTACGAGTGCCAAACTTAGCTAGTCACGCAGTAATAAACTGTATAATATTCTAAGGAATTTGATAGAAAACACATCGTGTCCCGAAAACTGGACTAAAGGTTACCCGGAAACTTGAATACGTTACAGAACATTGAAACAAACACTCGTGAATGAATACTGAATGAATGAACTTGTAATGACTCTCTTTTTCCCTAGCCGGTAACATCTGTTACGGAATTAGTTAACACTAGTGCTAGTATGGGTTATATCATGTTCATGAGCATTCGACGAACACGATGCGGAGAGAAGAAACAGCTGACCGGGGGGCCAACGGCCGCCGCTCAACAATCGCCTGTCCGCGCGTGCTGGGAGGGGGGGGGGGGGGGGGGGGCGCCTGGCAGCTTTCGTCACGTGCAGCATCGCCGCGCCACCATCTTCGTTACACCGTCGCCGCAACTGCGGACAATCGACTATCGACGACGTGTATTGCGTGTGATGAGTGAGTGTGTTGTAGTAGCAAGCTTCAATTATAGGAGTCAAAATGTGTCTGCCACTCCGATTATCACATATGAGAAATTTATGTAATATGTATCAGTGTATAACTACTGTCACTGTATTTTATTTTTTTTATTGTGCCTTTTCTCTGACCTAATTCACTTGGGGAACATTCAATTAATATGTCCTTAAGCAATAGCAATTTTCACATTGTGATGTTTTTTTGAGACACTGGATTAATGTTGAAATAGTCCGAAGACAGTGGGCTGCTTTTGTCTCCCGGTTTTACCAGGCCCGCGAAACCAAATGGGGGGGGGGGTTAACATAAGTCGTTTTCCGGCGAAATTAGTCAACATTTTTCCGGCCTGAAACTTCTGTCACACAAATTAGGAAGATTATACCTGATATCCCTTACCATTTGGGAAAACACGTACTTTAAATGATAATATGCGCAAACTAACTGAATAAACGTGGATGTACAATCGTGCTGAAGAACTGAACAGTACTGTGGGATGTCTCGTTCGAATACATCCTTTTGTCGCAGCCATACAAGGGGCCATTGTACGGTTTCACCTGGGTGGACTTGAATTAAAAAAAAATGTAAACTAAATATTAAGATAAATTTTATACATAATCGACAAGTACGCAAGAGAAGAAGAGATAGAAATATAATGGACACGTTATTCTATGGACTCTTGTGCTTCTATGCACGAACTATCTATCCAGCTGATAATGTAAGTTGTACTTAAAACCCGAAAAATATTATGGTTATTTTGTCAAAAGAATTGGTGTATGTGGTCAGTCTGTTGTGAGTCTGATACCTATACTGCCTTAAGTTGATATGGGCCTTAACAAAGAACTTTCATTGTTAGGCACCATCTTAGAAAAATCTACGAGACGTGCGGTCGGTTAGGACAATTAATTTTATTTCAGATCCCACGAGACCGGAGGCAGCCCCTAATAATTTAACAATTTTATTTACAGATTTTCTGTATATGACTAGATAACATCCCAGGCAGAAATGGTCTTGTTATCTTATATTGGGGAATCGAGACGAAACCACGATAAGTTACGTATTACAGTAGTGTACCGTGTGATCAAAAAGTCATTATAAATTTGAAAACTTAAAAAACCACGGAATACTGTACATAGAGAGCTAAAAATTGACACAAATGCTTGGAAATACATGGGGTTTTATTTGAACCACCCCATATTGCTGGACGCTTGAAAGATCTCTTGTGGGCGTCGTTTGGTGATGATCGTTTGCTCAGCCGCCACTTTCGTCATGCTTGGCCTCCCAGGTCCGCAGACCTTAGTCCGTGTGATTATTGGCTTTGGGATTACTTGAAGTCGCAAGTGTTTCGTGGTCGACCGACGTCTTTATGGATGCTGAAAGACAACATCCGACGCCAATGCCTCACCATAACTCCGGACATGCTTTACAATGCTGTTCACAACATTATTTCTCGACTACAGCTGTTGGTGAGGAATGGCGGTGGACATATTGAGCATTTCCTGTAAAGAACATCATCTTTGCTGTGTCTTACTTTGTTATGCTAATTGTTGCTATTCTGGTCAGATGAAGCGCCATCTGTACTACATTTTTTGAACTTTTGTATTTTTTTGGTTCTAATAAAACCCCATGTCATTCGAAGCATGTGTGTCAATTTGTACCTCTCTATCTACATTATTCCGTGATTTATTCAGTTTTGAAATTAATAGTGACTTTTTGATCACCCAGTACATCGAACAGATTTGACAAATATTCTCTGGTGCTATACGCACACGACTTCTCACGAGGCTGGAATAATATCGATAATATCTGCAGTGTTGGATACATAAGAAATGGACAATTAATTATCGACTACTACGTTACTACCCTGAGAACTGAGCTAGTTTACTGAGTGCTTATACACGTCGGGCTAAATTAAACAGCATATTACACTGTTAATAATATTCCTATACTAGTTATTTAACTTTTACGCTGAGCCATTGCATTAATCTGTGTTTCATTTTTACAGAAGTCACGGCTCAATATTCATTCTATTAAATTACACTAATAGTCACAAAATAATAAAATTTTTATTTTATTACATTACACTGTCATCCGTGTTTTGGTTTAGAGCACACAACACTCTTCCATGCCTGCGGCTGACCCTGTTGCAACTCACTTCCACTCTGGCGTATTTTTTGAGCGAATACTGTCGGTAAGCTGCAAACATTACATCATTTCTCTCTAATGAACATATTCCAATTGTATAATATTGCAATGAAATTATTGGTACAATAAATCGAAGAATATATAAAATAACTCATGTGATTCAAGCCATCTAAACCGATATTGTTGCTGAACACGTGACATAGAATGAAACATAGTGAATACTAAATAACGTCGAAAAATAGTACTTACATAACAGACGACGTTTAAACACTCTCACACTGACGTAGAGAAGGATCATATTACATTCAGGGTTCTTCACCAAGAGGCTCTCACGCCTACGAAGCACAATTAGTTTAGGGAATTACATCAAAGCGTAAATCTAGATTTAACATCATGTAACACAGTATACTACCGTAAGTTGTGACCACAACGCAGGGGAAATACCTAATGTCAACAAGTACAAACTCTCAAAATGGCCTGTACCTGGGCTTAAGCACCCCAAATGTGGAAGGTTACGAACGATAACGAAAGATACAAATGTTTTACATGACATACAACCAACGTAACACATAAAAACAAGATTGTGTTATTGCTTTAAAGCCACACGATAACAATTTTCAATATTTTACTGTGTGAGCAGTTGGTCTAAATTTCATGAAGAGTTATAGTACGATTTAGGCTTTTGTCATGAAACAACGTTTATGTTTTAGTTAAATATTAACGTGAAAGCAAAAAAAAACCCACACATATTGATTGTGATCGTTAATCTGGCTCATGATAATAATAATAAAAATAAGCAAAAGTGTTGGAAATACGTGGATCAATAAACAGCATATTATAACGCATAACATGGTGCACTGCCATTCATCACAGAAAGATAATACATTATCGTATTGAAGACCACAGAATAATTTAGCTGTATACTCTGTTCAAACTAGCGTTATACAAATATATTTTTTGGTGATGCGACTTTTTTGTCAGTCTACATTACACAACGACAGTAATGTCCATATTGTGCGCAGCATTTCCAGTTGTTGTTAACCAACGTATTCCTTGTGTACAATCACTGTATATCAGTATCATAAAAAAATGGTTCAAATGGCTCTGAGCATTATGAGACTTAACATCAGACGTCATCAGTACCCTAAAACTTAGAACTACTTAAAACTGACTAACCTAAGGACATCAGACACATCCATGCTCGAGGCATAATTCGAACCTACGACCGTAGCGGTCGCGCGGTTCCAGACTGAAGCGCCTAGAACCGCTCGCCCACACAAGCCGGCTCAGTATTACCACTTAAGTAAAGGCTACATAAGTTTTAGTAATAACATAGACATTGAGCTAGGTATCATACTCTTCATGGAATATGTTGTTTACAACCTTGACCTCAAATTATCTATTGTGTGTTTTACTCAGAGGTAGTGGTTAAATGTTTAAGATCTGCTTGTAAAAATGTATATGCCTCATCAACTTTCTTTCATTAAAATACGTAAAAATTGGGTATATTGCATCATTTAGAGCTGTTTTGTATACTCTTAATTTTTCTGTGTTGTTATACAGTCTTCAGGGCAAATTTGTTACCTTGCTTCCATAACACACGGTTGTACTGTTTTGTACAGTTTTCTGTTATTACATTGATATATAACAACATTTTTTACGGTTAGCGGTGCTAACCACAACGTAGACATCAGGCTACATTCTTCCTTACTTAAACTCATTAAGCCCTTATATCACTAGATACGTATAGCTTGGTCACTTACGTATTACGTGTCTGCATCACATTTTACAGATAAATCATGTAGCTATTAGTTGCTTACGTCCTTTTTATAGCCCTGACCACAGGATAGGTGTCATACTCTTCATTTTATACCTTTTTGAAATCTAACCTGTGAGATAGTATGGTATTTTTCAGTCATAGGCTGTGATCATATTATTATGCAACATTTATAGATGCATAAAAATTTTTAACAAAAGATTTCAAATAAGATTTGTTAAAAATTTTGTAAATTTCATTACCTTCAACAATGTATAAAACCTTAATTATTCTATGTAGTTCGACTTTATAATTTATAATCATTCTATAGTGTATATTACTGCATCATGTTATGTCTTATAATACACTCCTGGAAATGGAAAAAAGAACACATTGACACCGGTGTGTCAGACCCACCATACTTGCTCCAGACGCTGCGAGAGGGCTGTACAAGCAATGATCACACGCACGGCAGAGCGGACACACCAGGAACCGCGGTGTTGGCCGTCGAATGGCGCTAGCTGCGCAGCATTTGTGCACCGCTGCCGTCAGTGTCAGCCAGTTTGCCGTGCCATACGGAGCTCCATCGCAGTCTTTAACACTGGTAGCATGCCGCGACAGCGTGGACGTGAACCGTATGTGCAGTTGACGGACTTTAAGCGAGGGCGTATAGTGGGCATGCGGGAGGCCGGGTGGACGTACCGCCGAATTGCTCAACACGTGGGGCGTGAGGTGTCCACAGTACATCGATGTTGTCGCCAGTGGTCGGCGGAAGGTGCACGTGCCCGTCGACCTGGGACCGGACCGCAGCGACGCACGGATGCACGCCAAGACCGTAGGATCCTACGCAGTGCCGTAGGGGACCGCACCGCCACTTCCCAGCAAATTAGGGACGCTGTTGCTCCTGGGGTATCGGCGAGGACCATTCGCAACCGTCTCCATGAAGCTGGGCTACGGTCCCGCACACCGTTAGGCCGTCTTCCGCTCACGCCCCAACATCGTGCAGCCCGCCTCCAGTGGTGTCGCGACAGGCGTCATTGGAGGGACGAATGGAGACGTGTCGTCTTCAGCGATGAGAGTCGCTTCTGCCTTGGTGCCAATGATGGTCGTATGCGTGTTTGGTGCCGTGCAGGTGAGCGCCACAATCAGGACTGTATACGACTGAGGCACACAGGGCCAACACCCGGCATCATGGTGTGGGGAGCGATCTCCTACACTGGCCGTACACCACTGGTGATCATCGAGGGGACACTGAATAGTGCACGGTACATCCAAACCGTCATCGAACCCATCGTTCTACCATTCCTAGACCGGCAATGGAACTTGCTGTTCCAACAGGACAATGCAAGTCCGCATGTATCCCGTGCCACCCAACATGCTCTAGAAGGTGTAAGTCAACTACCCTGGCCAGCAAGATCTCCAGATCTGTCCCCCATTGAGCATGTTTGGGACTGGATGAAGCGTCGTCTCACGTGGTATGCACGTCCAGCACGAACGCTGGTCCAACTGAGGCGCCAGGTGGAAATGGCATGGCAAGCCGTTCCACATCCACATCCACATCCAGCATCTCTACGATCGTCTCCATGGGAGAACAGCAGCCTGCATTGCTGCGAAAGGTGGATATACACTGTACTAGTGCCGACATTGTGCATGCTCTGTTGCCTGTGTCTACGTGCCTGTGGTTCTGTCAGTGTGATCATGTGATGTATCTGACTCCAGGAATGTGTCAATAAAGTTTCCCCTTCCTGGGACAATGAATTCACGGTGTTCTTATTTCAATTTCCAGGAGTGTACATCGTGTGTTACTGCACCTACTTCCGCCGTTTTAAATTATTTTCATTATTATTGCGAGAGTCGTTTAGAGACATAGTCAGTATGTATGGGATCATTTTCACACATATTGTCTGTATGTAACTAAGACAGAAAGGTTGTTCTACACCGCTTGCCTTTTTTTATTTTTGAGTCATCAGTGTTCTGAGTAGTTTGATGTGGTCCGCCACGAATTTCTATCCTGTGCCAACCTCTTCATCTCAGAGTAGCACTTGCAACCTACGTCCTCAGTCATTTACTGGATGTATTCCACTCTCTGTCTTCTTCTACAGTTTTTTCTCCCTCTATAGCTCCCTCCAGTTCCATGGAAGTCTGTCACTGCTGTCTTAACAGATCTCTTATCGTACTGTCCCTTCTCTGTGTCAGTGTTACCACATATTCTTTTCTTCTCCTATTCTGCGCTAACCTCCTCGTTCCTTACTTTATCAGTCCACCCAATTTTCGATATTTGTCTGTAGCACCACATCTCAAATGCTTCGATTGTCTTCTGTTCCGGTTATCCCACAAAGCAGAGGGAGCGGATAGGTGGAAAGAGTACACTGAAGGCCTTTACGAGAGGGAAGATTCAGCTGATGTGATAGAAGAAGAAACAGGAGTCAATCTAGAAAAGATAGGGGATCCAGTATTAGAATCAGAATTTAAGAGAGCGTAGGAGGACTTTGAATAAGGCAGAAGGGATCGATAGCATTCCAACGTAATTTCTAAAATCGTTAGGGGAAGTGGCAACAAAACGACTATTCACGTTGGTATGAAGAATGTAAGAGTCTAGCACTATACCGTCTGACTTTCGGAAAAATATCATCCACACAATTCCGAAGACTACAGAGCTAAGAAGTGCGAAAATTCTCGCACAATCAGCTTAACAGCTCATGCATCCTAGTTGCTGACAAGAGTAGTATACAGAAGAATGGGAAAAAATTGATGATGTATTAGATGACGACGGGTTTCGCTTTCGGAAAGGAAAGGCACTGCGGAGGCAATTTTGACATTGTGGTTGGTAATGGAAACAATACTGAAGAAGATCAAGACACGTTCATAGGATTTGTCGACCCAAAGACAGCGTTCGACAATGTAAAATGGTGCAAAATGTTAGAAATTCTTAGAAAATAGGGGTAAGCTGTTGGGAAAGACGGGTAATATACAATATGTGCAAGAACGAAGAGGGAATTACCAAGAGTTGACGACCAAGAACGAAATGCTCGGGTTAAAAAAGCTGTAAGACAGGCATGTAGCCTTCCACCCTTACTGTTCATCTGTACATCGAAGAAGCAAAGGTGGAAATAAAAGATAGTTTCACGACTTGAATTAAAATTCAAAGTGAAAGAGTATCAATGATACGATTAGCTGATGAAATTGCTATCCTGAGTGAAAGTGAAGGAGGATCATATGATCTGCTGAATGGAATGGACTGTTTAACGAGTACCGAATATGAATTAAGATTAAACTGCCATCCGGTTGCAGTCTCAAATATCTAGAAGTTTATATGCTTTCTATCAGTCTAGCTCTAGCTGTCAGCAAGAACATATCTGTGGACACTGTCTTGGGAGAAACGGTTTTTCCTACTTGCTTACTGTACAGTACTGATGTACCTATTACAAACTGTTGGCGCTTGGCATCGCTTCTTCTGTTAAAGGTCCGTTCATGTATTTTTAATCGTGTTTCTTCGCTCTGTCGGCCGGAGTGGCCGAGCGGTTTTAGGCGCTACAGTGTGGCACCACGCGACCGCTGCCGTCGCAGGTTCGAATCCTGCCTCGGGCATGGATGTATGTGATGTCCTTAGGTTAGTTAGGTTTAAGTAGTTCTAAGTCCTAGGGGACTGATGACTTCAGCAGTTAAGTCCCATAGTGCTCAGAGCCATTTGAACCATTTTTTTTCTTCGCTCTGTGTTTTCACTAAAATCGGACTTCGTAGTGAGGCAGCACCCGAAGACGATGGTAGATCGCACTGGACGACTTTTTGCCTAGAAGTACGGAACATTTTGCCACCCCAAGTCAGCCAACAATCTCACAGTGACTAAAGATACAAAAAACATAGATAGGTTAGTAAAAACAGTATATTCGGAAATAGAACACTAAAAAACCGACACTTACATTATGCGATTACGAGTGCTGCTTGGTTGCAACTCGTGAATGTATTAATAAAATAACGTAGTATTAATGACCGTGTACCAAAATGCGTCTTATCTGGACAAGACCTAGAAAACAAAAGGTGCCTCCTATTCCGCCAATAATCCGACGATCAAAAATCTTTAAATGTTTCCAGTGGCTGCATACATTATTTACACAGATGTGGACTGTATCTATGGCTCAAATTATTTCTTTATTTCATTAGTTATAATTACGTTTTCTCCTAATAAAAGCTGAGGATGCAAATGTGCCTTTAAAACATTACGAAATGGTCTGAGAAATAGCATAATGTCTTCACTCTGAGGTACTTTATTATAAATATATCTTATACATATTGCAATTTAATACGCAAATATCTCTGAGCGTGGGTAATAAAGTGTTACTACAAGAAGGTTACTTCACTGACATTATATTTAGTTCTGTACAGTCAGTAGAGACACACAATCCGTTGTTGTACCTCATGGATTGTTAGACAACGTAGAACTCTCCAAATTTCTGACGACAATTTCCATTGGAAGAATCACATTACTGAGCTTGTCAAACAGTTCAGTTCAGCAAGTCTTGCTCTTGGCAAAATTGTTTGTCTTGGAAAATAACTAACCAACTTCCTAACACATCTCTATATTTCCATTCATTAATGTCTAATGGAGTAAGTATATGTAGTACCCACCACTAAGAAAGAAAGAACTGATTGCACAAAAGCGAACATTGAGAATAGTATATGTTTTCAAAACTGGCTCTGAGCACTATGGGACTTAACATCTGTGGTCATCAGTCCCCTAGAACTTAGAACTACTTAAACCTAACTAACCTAAGGACATCACACACATCCATGCCCGAAGCAGGATTCGAACCTGCGACCGTAGCAGTCGCGCGGTTCCCGACTGAGCGCCTAGAACCGCGAGACCACCGCGGCCGGCTATATGTTTTCACCTTAGATGATCCAGTAAGGCAGAGGGCACGGATACCATACCGTTAGAATTTCTAAAACCATATTTGGAAGTGGCAACAAAACAACAATGTTGGAGTGTAAAATGAATGACACTGGCGTTATAACATCAGACTTCTGGAAATACACCATCAACACGATCCCCAAAGTTACAAGAGCCGAAAAGCGCGAGAAATATTGCACAATCAGCTTAACGGCTCATGCATCCAAGTTGCTAAGAAGAAGAATCTACAGAATAGAAACAAAAATTGAGAATGTGGCTGATGTCGATCTGTTTGGGTTTAGGAAAGGTAACGGCATTAGAGATGCAGTTCTGGTACTAGACGGAACTGTGGAGATTGGAATATATTCAGCCAATAACTGACGATGCAGGTGGCAAGTGATACACTTAGTTGATGAGACTGACACAGAAGAGGAATTTGAGGCGGAAAGCATCAAACCAGTTAGAAGACTGAAGGAAAAAAGGTCAAGTCTATTTTCGAAATCATTAGCAAGGCAAATGAGGTCTTGAGCAAACTGCTAAAAATAATTTTAGGAGCAGGCATTTAGTGCAATTTCTTAAGATATTTTATATCTTCCATCAACTTGAAACATGTATTTTCGCTTGCACATTATTTATTTAAATCTGGTAGTGTGTAAAAAAATCCTGATTTTTAAGTCACATGGCATGAGTAGTACAGAAAAGTAATATATAATTGAGGTTAGAAGTAATGAAGCACACGTATCTTGTAAACTGACTTTTTCTAGATGATTTATGTGAGAATACTTCAAATGATTAGTCGTCATCATCTAACAGTTCCACTTTTGCGAGTACTGGTAATAAGCCTCTTCCACAACGTCGTGTCCAAATATACCTGTTCACGGAGGACATCATCCACTGTCCATCTTCTGGTCACTAGATCAGCCTTAATGAAGTCCATCCATCGGGTTCGAGGTCTTCCTTGAGGTCTTTTCCGATCCATATGTCTTTCCAAATTTATTTTGGCGGTTCTAGTTGGCTCCATTTTCATCACATGCCCGTACCATCGAAGTCTAGATGCGCCAATTCGATCTAATAGGATGTCTTTATTCCGGCTTATTTCATCACCTCCTGATTCTATATCTCATCCATCTTGATTTTCTCTATGGTGGACCTAAGATATTTCTTATCTGATGCTTGCAGCCTTCGTGATTCTCTTTCGGTGAGGGTACATGTTTCAATACCATGTCTCAATGCTGGTATGAAATAGCTATTAAACATCGTGAGTTTGGCCGGTTTTGGAATCAAGTCAGCCCACGAAAATGATATTACTTCTTAGTAGAATTCAGATCCTTTTTTCATTCTGTTAGTGATTTCATTTCTGACCAAATTATCACTGGAGATTATACTTCCAAGGTGAGGAAAACTGTCCACACACTCTAGTTGGTGGTCCCCTAGTTTTACACTTGCTGGTTGTCCATCTCTCTTAACTGCCATCACCACTGTCTTGGTGTTGCTGAAGTTCAGATTATATCTCTGGAACTGAGATTTCCATTCATCGAGTCTCATCTGTACCTCCTTTTCAGTTTCACCCCATATTTCAACGTCATCAGCAAAGGCAAATGATTTCAGTTCAGCTGACTTCTCATTGACGTTCTTCATTATAGTATCAATAACAGTGATGATTAGTAGTGGGGACAGTGCACTTCCTTGCTGAACTCCACTCTTGGTCTCAAACCATGATGATCGTCCTTCCCCAATTTGTACACAGCAAGTACAGTCTTTGTACAACATCTGATTGTTTCTTATAAGTCCTTCAGAGTTATTCTTTTTCCTCAGCCATTCCCAGATCTTATCTCTGATAACACTATCAAATGCTTTTTCTGTACCCAGGAATACAATGACCAGGTTATTGCCTCTCTCCCAATACTTTTCCATCAACATGCAGTTACTAAAAATTAGATCTATTGTTGATCTGTTACTTCTGAAGCCATATTGTTCCTCCTCCAACTGTGGTTCCATGATAGTTCTCAGCCCTTTTTCTATGACCTTGTCAAATATTTTCAGCCTATGAAAGAAAGGTTTATTCCCTTATTGTTTGTGGGTTTCTGCCTGCTACCTTTCTTAAGCAAGGAAATTATTACACCCGTGCTCCAATCCGCAGGTATCTGTTATCTGCCCATGTGACATTTAGTACTCGGTGCAGCCATTGTATGCCTTGGATACCTGCTGCTTTTATCATGGTTCAAAAGGCTCTGAGCACTATGGGGCTTAACTGCTGTGGTCATCAGTCCCCTAGAACTTAGAACTACTTAAACCTAACTAACCTAAGGACATCACACACATCCATGCCCGAGACAGGATTCGAACCTGCGACCGTAGCGGTCGCGCGGTTCCGGATTGTAGCGCCTAGAACCGCTCGGCCACTCCGGCTGGCGGCTTTTATCATGTCTGCGTACACTTCATCTGCACCTGAAGATTTTCCTTCAGGCATAGATTTTAAGGCTGCCTCTGTTTTTGTCCAGGTGATTGGTGTTTCCTCATTTTAAGTGTGGATTTCCTGTTCTGTATTTGGTTCTTCAACTGATCTATTTCATAGGTGGTCAAAATGGTTTTTCAGGACTTCTCTCATGTTACTTTCCGTCCTAACCAGATTTAAATCTTCATCTACAAATGCTTTTATGATATTCATTTGGGTCCTTTGTGAACACACTAAGGTTCTTGTAAACAGAATGTTATGCCCTTAGAATCCTATCATCAGTGTGTAACATGCAGTGTCTTTTAGTTACACATTATTCAATGTACACTCAGTTCTTAGCTGTGGCATTCCATTTTGGGGAACAATTGCACAAAATTTGAACAGTTTTCAAACTCCAGGAAAGAGCCATAAGAGTAATAGCCAAAAATATTATTCGAGCTCATTTTAAAGATTTGTTTAAAACACTGGGGATTTTAACCGCTCCATGTGAATACATTTACCAGTCAGTTACACACATCAAAAATAAAGTTGGTAATTACTGCACAAACAGCTCTGTCCATGACCATGCAACAAGAGATAGACCCAATTTACATTTATCAAGAAAAAATAAACGTAAAACTCAAAAGTGCATTTTCTACGAAGGAATAAGACTCTACAATAAATTACCAAAATAGATTAAAGAAGTTGCAAAAATACACATATTTAAAAAGGCAGTAATAAGTACCTCTTAGGCAATACATTTTATAAATTGAAGGATTACTTAGATAAAACAGAGTAGTGGGCCTGATATAAAAATGTTGTAGCAATTAATAATAATAATAATAGCGATTATAAAACATCCTACACTCCACATAACACCTTCACTTTATGTTTTTTCCTTCATTTTTTCTTTCTAGAAATACTTAACCCCAAGCAATGCATAGCACAATACTAATACCTCTTCCTCTTTTTGAGCTCAACATCTCACTCATTATGGAGGGATGCTGACTCAGTTTTTCAGAAGAGCAAATGGAAGTTGCAGTACAGAAGATGGCCCAGAGATCACCAGTGTGTGAGTGTGTGTGTGTTTGTGTGTGTGTGTGTGTGTGTGTGTGGTGAGTGAAGTGTTATGAAACTTTGTGTGTATAGTGTGTGCAGTGACTGATAGTAACATATGAGTGAACAGTGTGGCATTACATTATTTAATAAGTTATTTGTAAAAAAAGAATTGTTCAACAGGAGTAACTCTAATAATTTCTAACTAGAAGTCTGTAAATATATGTGTATACGAATTAGCTTATTATAAATTGGTATAAACTTGTAAATACTTTGACATGTCCTACATCCTTGTAAAAAGAGATCTACGGTTGAATAAAGATACAACTACTACTGCTACCGCTGATAACCCTATACAACAGTTTCTTATTGCATCTACTGTCCTCCTCCAATTTCTAAGTGAATATTTTCCATGCCTTGGTCTTTTCTTCTGCAATTTCTTGATTTGGCACATTTGTTAGAGGTTTCTGATCATTGCCTCACCTCTAATAAGTTCCAGTTTACTTTTCTCCCGATCCCTCTCTTTCTTGAAGAGATTTCTTTCCCTGATTACTGCTCTCACAATTTCATTCCGCCAAGGTGTTTCCTTCTCTCTAGTCATCATACTTGTCTTTCAACAAACGTCGGCGGCTTTCTTTACCAGTGTGTACCTTAGTCTGGTCCATTCTGCCTCTCCATTTTTCCTTCCAGCTCTTGGTAACAGGGATTTTATCCAGTTCAGATATTCAGCTCTCTTCTCTGTTTTCTGGAGTTCCCATACTTTGATTTTTGGCATTTTCTTGTTCTGCACTTTTGGCATATTAAAGTTTCTCAGGTCCGCTAATAATAGACGGTGATCACTGTCAAGGCTCTCGCTAGGGATTACTCTGACATCAGTTACCATTATACTCCTCTCTTCATCTGCGATGGCATAATCAGTTACAATCTTTTGTAATCCATCGCAACTGTATAGTGTTATCTTATGGCTCTGTCTCTTCTCAGACAAACTGTATTTTACCACCAACCCATTCCTCATACAGAAGAGAAGGAGATGCTCACATTCTATATTTCTTCTAGCATATCCATGGGATCCCATTACATACTCATATCATGTTCTATCCGTCAAAATCTGTGCATTTAGGTCTCCTATAATGATCACTCACTCTTTACTAATGACTTTTTCCAAATCTTCAAGAAGCTGGTGGAGTTTTCTGATCTCCCATTGGGTGCCTTCCCAGTTGGCAGATACAGGAATGCTCACCAGAAATCATGGGTACCGGGGAAGTAAAGTACCTGGGGTGGACCATAACCAGCAGCTGCTGCCTTGTAGTGTGATACTGACTTATCAAAGGCTGAGGGAGTTAACCCTGAAAGAAAATCCTCAATTACGTAGGGCCTACCAAGACAGTAAAAGAGCTTATTTGTAGTTGCTTTCAATACACACAAGAGCCTCGGAACGCGATCAACTCAAATGATCAGTAGAAATATAAATACATACACAGGGAATTTTTCCCAATGTACGCTTTGCGGAAAGGTGGTGAGAGCGATGCCATTATGCTCGAACTCGTGGAGAAAACAAAGGTAATGTTAGGTCATAGGCATCGTGAAAAACCGCCCTTACCAAGAAGTATATAGAGACTATTTCTGACCTGTAAAACCGATGGTGTTGGCAACCTCATAAGAGCCGCTGCAGCAGATGTTCTGAAGCCAACTGTCGATAAAGACGAAGCGTTTCCGTGGTCAAACAACAGATTACTTCTAGGCAGACAATTTGGGGAGAATACGTGTCATGAGACAGTCTCCGAGAAAGATGGCCCTTGGTTTCCTATGCCAAGTCTTGCACCGTTGATTACGGTGTGGCCGCAGGAAACTATGTCGCATTATGCAGGTAGCACCTCTGTGTTCGTAAAAAAAGGAAAAAAAGATCACGTGTTGCAATTTCTCCTTTCAGATATTCCGTTCTCAGCTGAATTCAATGTGTTTTTGTTTTCATAGCACAAGCACTGAAAAGTCATTAAGAATATAATAGTTTTTACGAGGGTTCCTAATCATAAAAAATCTTTTCCGTGTCCGGCGCGAGCTATTGACTGTCTGTTACGATCCCCATTCTTTTTGTGTAATTCTGTGATAGTTCCAAGGTCACAATACTGATATTCAACGCTACAAGTAGGCGGTAACTGGTGCCATTTCATTGGTCGGTTGGTTGGTTGATTTGGGGGAGAAGACCAAACAGCGAGGTCATCTGTTCCATCGTATTAGGGAAGCGATTTTGGGAAGTCAAGGAACACCTAAATCACGATGGCCGCAAGCGGGCTTGAACTTTCGTTCTCCCAAATGCGAGTCCAGTGTGCTAACCACTGCGCCACCTCGGTCGTTGCCATTTGATCTATAGCTTTCCTGTGAGCACTGTTTCGATTAATTTAAGCTGTTCTACTTTCGGAGGAACCGTTGAGTAATGTTAATCAGCTGAAAAATGCTCCTTTCAGAACAGTTGTAAGGTAATTATCAACCAATTTATACCCTCTCCCAGCTGGTGGTATTGTCCCGTACACCAAGGAGAGCATCTACGGTTCATTTGGTTTGTGGTGGTGAAATCGTACAAAGCTGTCTCCTGTAGTGTGAATTCAAATGGTTCAAATCGCTGTAAGCATAATGGGACTTATCATATGAGGTCATCAGTCCCCTAGACTTAAACCTAACTAACCTAATGACATCACACACATCCATGCCCGAGGCAGGACTCGAGCTTGCGACCGTAGCAGCAGGGCGGTTCCGGACTGAAGCGCCTAGAACCGCTCGGTCACAGCGGCCGGCCTAGTGTGAATTGACTGGCCGTTTCAAATACAGGAACAACTTCAGCACAGGCACTACTCCCTGGAGTTTGCAAAATACATCCTCAAAATACCACAACACACACATCCATTTCTATCGCTGTTCAGCCATCATATTGGTTCGCTATTCAGCCAGCCAGAGGGCGCTGCAAGTACCTCCACCTAGACTTATCCTCATGTTAGTAGACACAAGCCTGAGCCGGCAACCACAGGTTGGCAGCTCATCTCACAGTCCAGCGACAATGGACCAGAAGTCGGCGTCCTTTGACATTCAGTATATGGGATACCACCTTTTCTCTCTCTTAAATGGCATCTTCTGGTGTAACACCGGTGCCTCAGACCTGTCCATCACGGTGTCTCTCCCCTTTCCCCACACTTCCCTTACCCACCTACACTCGTGATTTGGTGGGAAAAAGACTTAGTCTTTGCTGAGGTGATGGGGAGGGAGGATGTAAGATATTTATTTACTTTCTTTATTTTTGAAGATGTTATTCTGCTGGATTTTCCTATGGATGTGTCCATACTCCGACATTCCCGTACCCCCACTTACTGGTATTTTAGCCAACACTATTTTGCAGCTGCATGTGTATGAGTATAAATTCACATTGCTGTGTGCCCCAATCCAAAATACCAATCGAATGTGGCAGGTATTGTACAGCAGCCGCCCCCATTTTTTTGAATTACCAATCCTGCAGCTGTGATTGTTCTCAGACAGGTATGTTCTTGGTGCAAAAAGACTAACAGTGTGGTTGGTCCATTGCCAACTTGTCATTGACGAAAGCGATCTATGGGAGCCTGACACAACACTTTCCTGTCTTTCTGCTGCTTACCCCAGATTGTTCACCTTGATGTATGGGGTCCTCTGAGATAGTTCAAATGGTTCAAATGGCTCTGAGCACTACGGGACTCAACATCTTAGGTCATAAGTCCCCTAGAACTTAAAACTACTTAAACCTAACTAACCCAAGGATATCACACACACCCATGCCGGACGCAGGATTCGAACCTGCGACCGTAGCAGTCCCGCGGTTCCGGACTGCAGCGCCAGAACCGCTAGACCACCGCGGCCGGTTCTGAGATAGTTCACAGAGGGCATTCGAAGTTCATGGGAACACAGCATTCTCCCCTCATCCACCTGACTGGTATTCTCTTTACACTGTTGTAACTACCATTCTGTTAAGCTTGTTCAGTACCAGTCTAGCCCACAACACCGATCCAAGCACACATTCTCTCTGTAAGCATGCATGCTGAGAAGGTTAGTCCTCCTCATTGCTGTATAGTCGATAAAACTCCCAAACGTTTGAGAACGATGAGGTGATATGGTAAAGGGGAAGAAGAAACGCGTGATTATAGAGACGGAGCTCCTGACAGAAGGCATTTGAAACATTTTACGTAAATCGCTTGTTCTGATGATGATTATGATGATAATGATTTATGGCAGAGGGTGCTAAATGGCTGGGTCATCAGCGCCCTTGTATTGATGTTATACAGAAGACGTTTTTCATAATCCATGAAAGGGGATGAATATACTGGAAAACTACGTTTGCTCCCACCACAGAAAACATAAAGCAACCCCAAAAATGTGAGGTTCAGATAATCCCATAATAAAACTCGATCGAGACACAGCAGTATAACTAAATAAATTAATGGAGAAGATACCTGTAGATTCTGTTAAAAAAAGGGACAATTAACCGTGGCTGAATGACGACTAAGAAATAGTACGTGACCCAGTCACTCTTGATGTATTAAGATTGCACACCAACTATTTTGAGAAAACTTCCGGACACCACACAAAATTTTAAGACACGAGCAACACTCGCATTCTTATTAGCTAAAATAGATGGAAGGTCCTCTAGGAGACGCAGTCCATCCCTCAGGTCATCATATAAAACACGGTTAAAAATGTCGTGTTGACAGCTATGTCCCACTGAGCCGTCCGCATCTCGTATTCATGCCGTTTATTGCTTGGCATTTTGTCATTGCGACAATGGCATCTCGTCTGTTATTTGATTTACTGGCATCACTAAGTTGCTGGCTTGCCTGCCTCTTACTCGTAGCAGCAGCACTTATCGATAAGAATACTGTGGTACTATCTTTGGAGCGACAGCTAGTATTTCCGGGTCGCGTTGTGTGGAGTGGGAGGCTGCGAACGGAAATCAGGTCAGTTAGGGGCTCAGCACCGAACAAGTCCGTGCAGTGCGCGGGCAAGCTGGGGCCGCTGGCGGCATGCTGCCACTGCCAGAGCGAGGAGGGGTAGCTGTGAGAGCAACGACTTCGTTGCACACCGTACCCTGGACTTTTAAGTTGATTGAAGAGTTAACTGCTAATGCAACCTCCACTATTCTGAGATCTCACCTTTGGTCGGCGGGTTGTTGCTCCCAGGGCCGCTGAGCCTGGCGGCAACGAGTGAAGTGCTTTGAGGCGGTGAAATAATGCAGCTGTGTTTCTCTATTTGTTATTCGTCTTTGAATTTAGTATTATTCCTATTGGTGAAATGCAACCAGCGGTATTTTCTGCCTTGTAGCCACTAATGCCCCAGTTAAATGTCCTGGATGTTAGCGTACTTTTCCGGCAGTGTACCTTTCCTTGTCGTGTTGGCTTGTATTTGGACAGCCTCTTGTATTGTACTATGCATTTTTTTGGAGGTCTACCTCGGTTCTAGTGTTTCCTTCAGCCTTGGGTGTTTTCTGAATACGTAGTGCTGACTGTCTCTTCACCCTTGCCTTAAAATATTCCATCGTTGTACCGGTGATCGGACGTTAGGCGGATTGATTAGTCAGTCAGCCGGTGCTTAAGCTGCCCCTAATTAGAATTGTCGTCCTGTTACGTGAGTACACCTCTTGTCTGCTTGTCTCATCTTACATTATGTTTGTGTTACCATCCCAGACCGACCCTTGGAACACTTGCTGAGAACCACTTGTACTGAATCCTTAGATTGTGATGTTTGATTTAAGGATATCTGTAATTTTTTAATTATTATTGGTGTGGCCTTCAGCCGAGCAATAATTTCACTTCTTTGGTGATGAGGCCTTCAGCTGTGTTACTGTAAGTTTTTTGTGAAGTAAGCTTGTTTTAAAAGGAAAGTATTGGTTGAAATGTGTATTATCGGGAACTGTTCTTCTGCCTTGTAATTCAGGCCTTCAGCAGTTTCTCGTTTGAGGTTGTTGTTGGTGGCCTTCAGCCCTAAAATTGTGGATTTTTTTCTGTGAAAAAGCCTTCAGACCTCATACAGTAAATTATGTTTTTTAAAATATTGTTTTAAATAATTAATTTCGTTGATAAAAGTTACGTGTTTGATGTGCGACCAAGAGTAACTGATTACGGCCACATTCACAGTCGTAACGTTATCCTGCCCCATCCTGAGGAAACAGCTCTCACCCACATCTATGACATACTGGGGACTCCTCCTGACGTAAGAGGAAGCCTTGTGTCAGTGGACAATATCCCATTCTAAGCCGAGTAAGGGCTATTTCTTCATACCGTCGCGACCGGAAGTAAGTAATCCACGGTCGCACTGAACTCATGATGGACGTAGTTAATTGTTACTCACTTCCAGCTAGTGGGACTCCCACCTACATATGGCCTTCCTAGTCACAAATGAAGTGACAGCCCGCAGAGGATTGGTTGGTTGGTTTTGGGGAAGGAGACCAGACAGCGTGGTCATCGGTCTCATCGGATTAGGGAAGGATGGGGAAGGAAGTCGGCCGTGCCCTTTCAGAGGAACCGTCCCGGCATTTGCCTGGAGTGATTTAGGGAAATCACGGAAAACCTTAATCAGGATGGCCGGACGCGGGATTGAACCGTCGTCCTCCCGAATGCGAGTCCAGTGTCGAACCACTGCGCCACCTCGCTCGGTCCGCAGAGGGACTGAACAGCTGGCAGAAGGAAGGGAGCAAGCCTCTTTAGCAGCAGCAGCAGCGAGTTCGTTTCCCTCAATTCCTATGTGCCCTGGAAACCAACAAAAAAATAACTTCCTTGGTTTGCCTTCGCAAAAGAAGGAGAGCGTCGTGCACTTCTTGCACCATCCGATCTGCTGCGTACACCTGTCCAACAGCGAGAACGGCGCTTTAAGAATCGGAAAAGATGATAAATTTTTTGTCACGACGCCGTCTCATCTGCTCCATTGTCCTCAGGATAGCAAACAGTTCTACGTAATAAACTGAAAACCGCTCTGGCAGCCCTATCCTGAGGACAATGACGGGGAACACGACAGAACAACCAAATATATCTCTCTGCTTAGAACCATCTGTGCAGACGATAATAAAATCTGGGTGGCTACGTAAAATTTCATTAAATTTAATTTTAAAAAGATGGTCTGGGGTACAATTCTTCTTGTAAGCAGGCGCTTCTAAAAGCAATCTGGGCCCTGGTAGTAGCCAGGGGGAGACCCTACTCCTGGCTTTGGACCTGAATGCTCCCAACTGTAATATCTCAAGGCTCTCCCTTTCACAGATCCCAAATGGCCGTGTTGCTAGTGGTCGCTGATCTAACAGCCGTTCCAGTGGCGGCTGAACCACGTATCTTGATGCTGGTGATGTAGGAATGGACTATGTCCTATAATCTTGGCGTACCACGTGAAGAAGACGTCGAATAGACAGCAGAGGCTCGCCAGCCTCCGCACACAAATAACAACAGTGCTCGTGCGACAAGCCACGGTTGGCAGCCTAATGCCATAGTAGTGAACTGCATCCAGCATATTAAGGTGTGAAGGCCTTGCTGACCCATAAATCTGGTATCTGCATTCAAGCCGGGGTCGCACAAAGGCCATATAAGTTGGAGCAGATGCGCTCTGCCGGCTCCCCAAGACATATGACTGACACATTTAAGGATGTTTAAGGCCTTGAGACATCTCAGTTTCTCTTCTTTAAGGTATGGCTACCTTGTTAATTTCTCATCAAAGATAGGACCCAGACACCTCACATTCCCTTAAAAGTGAGAACGGTGTCCCCAAATTTAAAACGGGGAAATTAAAAAGACAGCGGGAACGACTAAAATCAACACAAACTGTTTTCTCTAATGAGAATTTAAAACCTGTAGAGTAAGGGAATTCCCACAACATCCTGATCGTCAGTTGCAATTGCCGAGTAGCCGTGATGAGGCTGGAGGAAGCACAGAGGATGGAGAAGTCGTTCACAAACAAGGAACATAGTACAGGACGTCGCCCTGGGGTTGTAATACTACTGATTGCGATGGCGAAATCCGTGACACTTAAAACACTCCCTTGAGGGACACCATTTTCCTGCTAAAAACGCTCACACAGGACAAAATAATGGCTCTGAGCACTATGGGACTTAACTTCTGAGGTCATCAGTCCCCTAGGACTTAGAACTACTTAAACCTAACTAACCTAAGGACATCACACACATCCATGCCCGAGGCAGGATTTGAACCTGTGACTGTAACGGTCACGCGGTTCCAAACTGAAGCGCTTAGAACCACACGGCCACACCGGCCGGCTTAAAAGTGGGATTAAAGAAGATTCCTTCCACGAGTTGGGAAAGTCGCCGATTATCCAAATTTTATTCAAGAGCTGAAGGACGACTTCCTTCGAAAGTCCGTCTAATTGTTGCAACATGCTGTAAGTTATCAGGTCATTTCCAGAGGTAGTATCACAAACAGCTGACAATGCGTAATCCAGCTCTCACACTGAGAAAGACTGGTTGTATTCTTCCATGTTAATGGAAAGGAAATCAAATCAGCCATCTCCTGTGCCTCCCGAAATCGATGAAAAGTGGGATTATGGCTGGAATCGGTCGTAATGGATTTATATGATTCAACCATTGTTTCAGCTATATCCCTTGTCGATGTTACAAGAGACCTCTGCATTCGTACAGCTGCTATTGGCGGTTGAGAGTTGTGCCTTGAGATCCTCCTCATGGCTTCCCATACTTAATGTGCAGACGTGGACCTATTGACGGATATCAGGAACTCTTGCCAAGCCCTCTACTTGGACGAGTAAGTAGCATGGTGAATCACAGCTGTAATATGATACACCCAGTCCTGAATGCCGTCACATTGCTCGAAAACAGCTAACTGACTGTAAAGCCTCCAGTCAGCCTTTTTGAACAACCATCTCGGTGGCTTTCTTTCAGGTTCTGCTTCATCAGACAGATGAATTGAGATACGGAAATGATCACTACCATGAAGGTCATCATCCACTACCCACTGGGCAGTGTCCCCAAGAGCAGGCGAGCCAGAAAGGTCTATGGCGGTGGACGAACCTGTAGCGATGCTAAAATGTGTAACTTGACCCATGTTCAAAAGTTTGAGATCTGTTGTTTGCAGTAGATCCTCAAGTGTCCCTTTGGGGAAGTGGTATGAGTACCCCATAGTGTACTATATGCATTGAAGTCCTCCAAAAGGAGGATGATGTGGGGAAGTTCATCAAGAAGATGAGTGAGTACTCCACTGTCAAGAGGCTCATGAGGTGATGGATACAAGAAACACACAGTGAAGTCAACATGGGCCACCACTCAAACAGCAACCGCTTGTAGTGCTGTTGTTAAGGGAATATGTAAGGAGTGAAATGTGTTCATTATGAACACTGCAACCCCACCTTTTGCCCTATCACTAGTGCAGACGGCTTTTCTGGTAAAGGTGATAGCCTCCAAGTACAGGTGTGTCAGTCTCTTTCAAATGAGTCTCTTGAAGCCATAGGCAAAAGGATCTGTCCTGTACAAGGACTCTCAATTCCTCCAGATGAGTCCTGTGTCCATGGATACTCCATTGGAGAATGGGAGACACTTCATCATTTTGTTCTTGATATACCCATGTCTTTGTGCCGAGGTGGTGATGTGCTTGTAGAGTGAGGTGGGTTGGTGGGGCTGACTGGGTCTGGTGATGAGGCATCAAAATCCATGATGTCCTCATCATCATTCAGATGCGCCAGAATGATGTCTGATGGCGCCCAGGTCAGCTTTCGACCCAAATGTTGAGTTCTTTTTCCCTCTCCCTTTCCCATCAAAGATGAGGGGGAAGGGGGGTGGTGAGAACCACCTTTCTTTGAAGAGAATTGGCCTTGGGAGGCACTCTGCTGCAGGGGTGCTTTCGGGATGCGCGCTGCGGAGGCATTACTGGTTTCTTCCATCGTAGTTGCCTGGACCGCTATGTCTTTCACTCGGCTTTGGCAGATGCAAGTGCAAGTACAGGTACTAATAGTAGATAATGGTACATTGGACGTCGTGTGAGTCGAAGTATCGACTTTAATGACAGGTTTCTGCCCCAAGGAAGCATATGAAGTGGCAAAGACAGGGGATTTCATTGACTGCCTAAGCCTAAAGGCTTCTGCGTTGGGAATTCGTTTGGTCACTTTGATTTCCTGAATTTAGCGTTCCTCTGCGAAAACAGGGCAGGCTCTGCTCCAGACTGGATGGCTCCCAGAGTAGTTAATGCAGACTGCTTGAGATGTACAGTCCAAGCTTCATGGGCTGCCCTTCCACAATTCTCACAAGTCGCTTCGCCTCTGCATTTCGGAGTTGTATGGCCAAAACGCTAGCATTTGAATCATCGCATAGGGTTAAAGAAAACCTGCCATGATGTGTTCACGTAGCGTTGGAGAACTGGAGATCACAATAAAAGTGGCAAATTCCTCAGTCTTTCCATTGTTCTTCGGTGTCCTTTTTTCCACTTGTATGATGCCCTGTGGTGCCCATTCTTGTTTGACTTTAGCAACGTCTATATCCATAATATCATGTCGGTTTACCACACTTTTGCTGGAGTTAAGGGAGTTTGCAACTGAACAATGATGTCGTACTCACCCAATTTCTGTGACTTCATAAGAAATTCCCCCTGCTTTACCCCGTTAGTCTTGACAAGCAAAGAACCATTTCCCAACTGCTTGACTTTAGGATACCAGCCAGCCCTTCTAAGCCTTTATGGAAATAGAAGTGGGACGCTTTCTCAAACGTCCCCTCCTTGCTCTTGATCACTACAAAGACGCTATTATTCATGATTCCTTTAGCCCCGTTACTGATAAGAATTTGATTATCAAGAGAACTAGCATCATTAGTTTTGATGAATGAGTGTGAGAACTCCCAGACTGTACACCCTTTCCCGCTGGGAGGAGAAGAAGAAGATTTCGAGTGTTCCATCTCGGTTCTACAAGTAGCTAGCTAAGGGTCCACTCAGACAGAGCCCCGTGTGCCTGAGTAAGCCTTATACAACTGAGGTGCGGTAGGTTCCCCAGAGGTTGCCCGCTAACGACTTTTTCACATCAACAGCCATGCATCTCATCAGCGAGCAGCACACCTTGAGATTGAAGATTTTTTTTTTTTTTTTTTTTGAGGTTTATTCCATGCTTGTGGTCCAGGCGGTCAACCCAAGATCCCCACTCCCTGAGACACACAACATTCCACCGCCGCGCTGCACGGTGGTCGCTGAAGCATGCCCAGAGCTTACAGTGGCAGGGGACTAGCGGCGCTTACCAGTCCCCAGCTCAGGAACCCTGGGGTCACCAAACCCGTACTCAGCAAACGAATGCTGAGCCCCTGAGGGGTAGCTTGTTCTGTTAATTCTGACACATTGTTCTAGTGTTTGCAGACCATACCAAGAAGGTTTTGAGAAGAGATAAATCATAGAACAGAAACACACAGTCCTAAGACTGAACGGTTCTGTCTTTAACCACACTGTAATGTGTTAAATCCGTGTGGTCTTCTGATTTATTACTTGTGTGGAATGCAATACTGTTCTTTCTCCAGTGTAGGAAATATTTTTCCACTACCCAGTACATATTCATCCTGCAAGTTTTGCATCCCTTCATTATGTTGAGAAACTTTCAGATGATAAAACTACCATCTCGTACACTAAAGAGATGAAAAGAGGTTCTTAGTGGTACAAGCAGTATATTACAGTTTGAAATTATGCTATACATGCATGAGTCCTATAAAATGACCGTCAACAACGAAAAATGAATGAAATTATCACGTGTTATCAGGAAATAGACAAATGTATAGCGGCAGTGTTTGACGTGTGATATTAAGCACCATGCTGGTCTGACTCCATGAATAGAACACAGTCTCTTCCACACACACAAAAACTGTCAAGTAAATGTGTATGTACATAAGGTTGGCAGTACGTCATAAGCCCCATCGCAAGGTATCATTTAGCGCAGTTATGGAAATGAAGAATTTATTTATGAACAGAACATTTTTAAATCGACCCAATATCTTCTTGTCGTGGGTCAATGTCACGCATCGCAAGGATCGCGGAAACACAGTCATAAGTCAACAGTACCCATGCACCCCACATGACCAGTTTGAGAAGACTCAGCTGTAGTTTGTGCCTTATTCCGTAAATGTACATTCATTCCGCTTGCGCCCAAGACCGCTACCTGCATTACAAATCACAAGTCGTGACCGATGTTCAGGTGAACTAACCTCGTTACACTAACTTATCTCCCTATTATCATATTTAATGGAAGTGGTGGCCACCATCCATTGCTCCACACTGACTATCATTCAACGCCTCGGATGTGACACTTCAAACAATTGTTGAGACCTCGTATTATTCTCACGATTTCAAACTTGCACATGACGCTCAGTGCTATCAATACGTCTCATCATCTCAGTTACCGATTCTAGCTGTAATTGCAAACAGAATTCTGATAAACAGTATTACGTTTCATATTGGCCAGCCGGCTGTAAGATGCATGAGTTCTCTACATTGTGTCGCCTCAACGTAACACAACAGTGCCATCTCTAATGAGTTGAAGTTTTCCTATGTTGTAGTTTTGTAAACCGTTTGATACAATGTCTTTCATTTCCCTTTCTTGCTGTAACATCTAGGTAGTCTATGACAACAGATTTTTATGTCGCCATACATTCTCTCTCTACATACGATGGTTTTGAGATCTATGTCAGGTGCTAAGCCCACATTAAGACGTTTAGATACGTGTTTCACAGAAAGCCGGACATCACATTGCGTAGGGTGTGTTGGTCCCTCACAGAGTGGTAGAAATAAAGGACAGGGGCAGTGTTTCTTATTGATGAAAATGTGGAAGAATCCCATCATATGGAATGGAGGTTAAATCACCTGCTGGTCGGTCATGACTTTTAGGGAAGTGACTTTTAGCGCAGCTAGCAATATTGGGCATGAGTGTAATGTTTAATTTCGCATGTCAGACACCACTGATATGCATTTGTCAGTTTCCTCATAAGATGTCTTTGTCTCACTCAGCCGGCCGGTGTGGCCGAGTGGTTCTAGGCGCTTCGGTTTGGAACCGCGCGACCGCTACGGTCGTAGGTTCGAATCCTGCCTCGGGTATGGACGTGTGTGATGTCCTTAGGCTAGTTAGGTTTAAGTAGTTCTAAGTTCTAGGGGACTAGTGACCTCAGATGTTAAGTCCCACAGTGCTCAGAGCCATTTTTTTTTTTTTTTTTGTCTCACTCATTTTCCGTTGCTAACGATAATTTTACAGGACTCACGCATGCATAGCGTAATTTCGGAATTACAATCGCGAGAACAGTGGGCACTATACACCGCTTGAATGCTGTATATGGCTTGTATCAAGCAGAATCCAGTTTATTTCTTTGGTGTAGAAGGCAGTACTTTTATCTTTTAAAAGTTTCTCACCACAGTGAGTGGGATACAGAATTTGCAGGGTGAATGTATGTTATGTGTTAGAAATATACTTCCTGCATTGAAGTAAAGACAGCGTTGAATTCCACATGACTACTATGTCAGAAATCACACAGCTTCAACATTATAGCCTGATTAAGTGTAGAATCTAGTAGCTTTAGGACTGTGTTTACGTTCCATTGTCATTTCTCTCTTTCAAAAACGTTCTTGGTATATACTGCAAACACTAGAAAAATACTCCAGAATTAATATCACAGGTGGCTTACGTAAAATGTTTCAAACGACTTCCGGCTGGAGCTCCATCATGCATAAACAATACGTCTCTGCTTCCTGTTAACAATATGTTGTATCACCACATCACTCTCAAATGCTTCACATTCACACCTAACACACAGTAGTAAGAAGTAATTACCTCCTCAACACGTATGAATCGAGAGATCGTGTGTACTATAATGGATGCAATTAGTCAGGTAAGTAACAATCTTCGTAGAACGCCAGTTACGGTGTTGGAAAGAGAATGCCCAGTCTATATCACTAGCTTACTAGTATCGATCGGTTGTACAAATTTGGAAATGTATTGATTAAATGAAACTCAGCTAGCTCTGTTTCATCGCGAGTTGCCGAATGTAGTGGGTATGGTACCCTCCTACTTCTGGTCAGTTCTAAATTTAATCAGAGACAGTGTTGCAGGGAGGGCTGGCCAAAGAACGAGGAACAATTACAAGATGCATAGAGAGAGAGAGCACATTAAATGTCTGCTGATAGTCCTTCACCGATAGGTTCAAGGAAGAGGTAGCTCATTTCTAAATTGAGTGTGGAGTGCTGCTAGTATGTTTCATAGCTCCTCTAACGTATGTTACAATACAACGAAAAGGAAAATACATGTGTATTGTAGCATGCAGTCGAATATAAAAAACGACTGTGCTTTTTTCTGACAAGAATGAAAGACACTGTTCTGTATTCACCTGAAATGCTTGTAATAGCCATGTGCATGAAAATTTGTTTGCAGTACTTCCATAGACACTAATTTGAATGTGAAGAACGCTGTCAAACTGTAAGAATTTGTCCATCAAACTGGAAGAAATTGGATGTATACGTTATTGCGAACAGTGACTCCTTCATGATCATCGCAATTGTGTTTTTTTAACAGCTGGTCGCGTATAAGATGTACATTGATGTTAGATACTACAGTTCCACTGAAAGTTTCCGTCACACAACATCTTATAACGTAGATGTTTTGAAGTTTAAATAGTTCTCCCTTTTACTCAAATAGATGTTCCTAAATGAGGAGCATATACAGTAGTTTTCACGTTAAAATAGTGGGAGTTTCACATATATTATCGACCTTACACATGGTAGGCATGTACAGGAGATGTGCAGTAGGATAAAACATATGTGGCAGGGGGAGAGGCAGTGTTATGGGCGAATGGAGATGTGGTGTGTGGTGACAGCTGTAGGATAACACCCTAGAAAACGTTGTGTTTGGCAAGTGGTGCTGTGGTGTAGGGTTTCAGCTAAAACTGGTATAAGCCGACCTCAGGGAAGATCAGTTTGGATTCCGTAGAAATGTTGGAACACGTGAGGCAATACTGACGCTACGACTTATCTTAGAAGAAAGATTCAGGAATGGCAAAGCTACGTTTCTAGCATCTGTAGACTTAGAGAAAGCTTTTGACAATGTTGACTGGAATACTCTCTTTCAAATTCTGAAGGTGGCAGGGGTAAAATACAGGGAGCGAAAGGCTATTTACAACTAGTACAGAAACCAGTGGCAGTTATAAGAGTCGAGGGACATGTAAGGGAAGCAGTGGTTGGGAAGGGAGTGAGACAGGGTTGTAGCCTCTCCCCGATGCTATTCAATCTGTATATTGAGCGAGCAGTAAAGGAAACAAAAGAAAAGTTAGGAGTAGGTATTAAAACACATGGAGAAGAGATAAAAACTTTGAGGTTCGTCGATGACATTGTAATTCTGTCCGAAACAGCAAAGGACTTGGAAGAGCAGTTGAACGGAATGGACAGTGTCTTGAAAGGAGGGTATAAGATGAACACCAACAAAAGCAAAACAAAGATAATGGAATGTGGTCGAATTAAGTCGGGTGATGCTGATGGAATTAGATTAGGAAATGAGACACTTAAAGTAGTAAAGTAGTTTTGCTATTTGGGGAGCAAAATAACTGATGATGGTCGAAGTAGAGAGGATATAAAATGTAGACTGGCAATGGCAAGGAAAGCGTTTCTGAAGAAGAGAAATTTGTTAACATCGAGTATTGATTTAAGTGTTAGGAAGTCGTTTCTGAAAGTATTTGTATGGAGTGTAGCCATGTACGGAAGTGGAACGTGGACGATAAATAGTTTAGACAGAAAGAGAATAGAAGCTGGTGCTACAGAAGAATGCTGAAGATTAGATGCGTAGATCACATAACTAATGACGAGGTATTGATGAGAATTGTGGAGGATTTTGTGGCACAACTTGACTAGAAGAAGGGATCGGTTGGTAGGACATGTTGTGAGGCATCAAGGAATCACCAGTTCAGTACTGGAGGGCAGCGTGGAGGGTAAAAATCGTAGAGGGAGACCAAGAGATGAGTACACTAAGCAGATTCAGAGGGACGTAGCCTGCAGTAGGAACTGGGAGATGAAGAAGCTTGCACAGGATAGAATAGCATGGAGAGCTGCATCAAACCAGTCTCAGGACTGAAGACCACAACAACAACAACAACAACGTTTCTGACTGTGTTGCACAGAATCGATGTTTTCTTCAGTGTACAAGGTAGCTGTTTTATCAACTTAAAGTTTGTTACTGTAGTGTCTTGGAGAGAAACTTTCAGGGTGAATCTATGTCTGATATTGGAGGTGACCGCTGTAGGTTCACACCTTCGAAAATAAATAAAGACAACGTGTCATCCACAGACTGGCACAGGTAGATGAGGGCAGAGTGCTGTGTTCCCACCAATTTCAAACGCTCTCTGTGAAGGTGTTGTGTGAGGCTCCCATAGAATTTTATCGTCAATGACAAGTCGGCAGTGGACCAACCACATACCTGTCTGACAACTGTTACACCTGGAGGATTGGCTATTGAAAAAAGTGGAGGCGACTGTAGGACAATTGCGTGCCATATTCTAGTGGTACTGTGAACTAGGGGAAACAGCAATGTGAACATGTACTCACACACATGCGATCGCAAAATGTTAGAGTGGAGATGGCAGAAAGTGTTGGAGGTGGAACGTCAGAGTGTGAAGAGAGCTGTACGAAAATCCCGCAAGGTATCATCTCCAGAGAGTCACTTCAGAGAGAGCAGAGGTCGTATCCTGGGTACTGAATACCAAAGGACGTTGACTTCCGGTCCACATTTGCGAGCTGTGAGATCAAAGACAGCAGCCACACAGCAGCTGCGGACCCGGCATTTCGCCCGAAGTCACAGGGACAAGTGCCGGCGGCGGCTTGGCGCCCACTGGATGACTAAAGAGTGAACCACTATGCTGGCTGAGTAGAGACAGAAGCGGACATGTGCTTTGCGTGTATTATATTATTTAACAGGTGCTTTTTCATGATACGGCAGTTAACGGGTGGTGATCGTTTTTTTTCCTTTTTTCCCCCACATGCTGTTTCGTACATGTAGACAAGTTTATGGTTTTTTCCGCAGCTCGTGGTCGTGCGGTAGCGTTCTCGCTTCCCACTCCCGGGTTCCCGGGTTCGATTCCCTGCGGGGCCAGAGATTTTCTCTGCCTCGTGATGACTGGGTGTTGTGTGTTGTCCTTAGGTTAGTTAGGTTTAAGTAGTTCTAAGTTCTAGGGGACTGATGACCATAGATGTTAAGTCGCATAGGTGCTCAGAGCCATTTGAACTATTTTATGGTTTTGATTCAGTATTTTATCACTGTGTAGTTAGGACAATTTTCTTTGATGTTTTTCTTTTTGATATCCTGTTTCGTTGTGTGACCACTGCATCGATGTTTTTCGCTGTGTATGTTTAATTCGACGTTTTCCGCGATGTGTAGTGAGTTATAAAACGTTTTTCGATGTGTTGTCGAGATAATGGTTTTTGTGTCGGTTCTCGATTTTGAGCGTTTTTCTATAAGTGGAAGATTATTTTATCACGATAGCGTTTTTTCTATCAACCCGAAAATTTTATACAGTTCACAATGGGAAAAGAGCAGAACAACCAAATAAACTCTTTAGATAGAACAATCAAAAAAGATAACAATCAGCATAGCTTTGAAATCTACCGTAACCTACAACAACTGACACAATCCTACATCAGACCTCTAATCACCCACACTCACAGAAACAATCAGCACTCAGATACATGCTTCGTAGACTCAACACAGAACCACTCAGCACGGAAAATTACCAGAAAGAACCAGACATCATCACACAAATAGCAACAAACAATGGGTAAAATAGGGAACTAGTCACCAAATTAAACAATAAAATTAAAAAACAAATACAGTCAGTGTACACAGTAAATAAACACCCTCAAACAACAGTACAACAAAAGACTATAAAAACAGGCACCAACCATGACGGAACAATAACGACGCCAAGAGTACGGGAAAACAAGAAAAAAAATTCAAGATGGTACATTTTCTAAAGACAAGGAAGGGATAAACATAGCATTCAAAACAGACAATTCAATCCAAAGGCACATTCCATAAATAACAGAAAACGAAGATATCTATCAAACAGCAGGAATATACCAACTACAGTGCAACACATGTGATGGAAGGTATATAGGACACCCAGTAGAAACAACATATCAGAGCGTGTAAATATGGAACGAGCCACTCAACTTTTGCAGAACATTTGAGAGAAAATAACCACAAACCTACTACAAGAGAAAATGATATGAAAATAATTAGAATAAATAATGAAAGATATTTCCTAACATTACAGGAAAGTTATAATATATACAAAACAAAGGCTGAAAAGAAACAACTACTAAATGACCAAATAAATATGACTAACAACTCACTGTTTACACTGATTGATCGTACAATAGACAGAAATAGCAGCAAATGATTACACATCTGATTCCTCTCATAAGTATGTACAGGAAAATATAATAATAATAATAATAATTATTATTATTATTCATTAATTAAAACTTCCCGGCTGAATTGCCGTGGTCCATATATAAAACTGCTTCTCCTTCCTGAAGTTTCGTTGCCTACTGGGGGCAACACTTAGAAAAACAAATGAAGCTCTGTATTAAAAAGATGACAGTCACAGTGATGTGTAACATAAACATTGAACTGTAAAATGTCCACCTGGTTGCCAGATGAGAAAAAGCAGTTTTGCTTCGATGCAGTGAATTAGTAGTTACGTGTTAGTACCTTTCCATTTGGTAAAAAAAACGCTAAGGAACTGTTTTTAAATCTATAACCTAGATGTGAAACCATAACCTATGTGTAAAAAGGACAAACATGTAATATTTCAGGACACCCACTTAAGAGGCCTTGTAAACAAAGACACGTCTGGGTACATAAATAAAAATAAAAATTTCGATGTGCAGCATGCAGAAGGCATTTTCTTTGAAACGACTGCAATTTATATACAACTGCTGCGAAAATGGCCACTACAAAAAACGTGTTTACACAGTTGTGTTTATATGAATTTCTGTCATCAAAGCTGCGATACAGTTGACATTTAGGTTTTTCTCTCAAAATAAAGAAAAATTATCCAGCAGCGGTTGTGAGACAGGTTCCCACCAATTTTGAGCCAGAGAGGATCCATGCCCTCTTTTGCATGTCGCCTCACATTTTCATCAATTTTATTAACGTTTTATGTCATTGCTCGGTGGTAACAGGACAAATAAGTGTATTGTAATGAGAGTATTTGTACTGAGAGCTCAAACTACTAACCACTTAATCCCTGTGCATGTATGGGTTACTTTCCTGGGTGGCCTTGCGAGGCGAGCACCGGAGGACGTGGCACACTGCGTTTCCGGTTAGGGCTGCACTGCTACGAATACTGAGAGTGTCGTAAATAAATATGCTTAAGCCACTGGCGGAACAACTGGCGTTGGTCTAGTTCCGCCTATTGTATGCAGGGTAAAAGCACCGGCGAGACATCGGAGTGTCGCTGCAGTTTATGTGTTTACCGTTGCGGCACGTCCGGAACGAAGACTGCTGGTACCGACTGGCTGCATTGTCCTCACGATTTTCAGAATACATGTGGTCCGTGCCCTGCTGGGCGCGACTGTCTGGCGCCAGATGGCCGGTGGTCTAGGCATGTTGTTTTCGTAGCTGGTCAAACAGCAATTTCAGTACACTCAGCTGAATGGCAGAGGCATGATTGGTCAGCTTAAACTGTGGTTAGTTGACGTCGTAAAGCCCTGCTCGAAATTGGAGGGAACGGTCGCTACTGGCGCGAATGATGTTCTGAGTGTGGGGGAATTTTGGAATCAGCACTGAATGCTGATTCGCAGTTCTCGAGGATAGTACGGAGCTGTACAATGTTGGCTTTGGTCTTGCGTTGCGATGGAGCAGGGCATTCGGGATCTGATCTTCATCAGAGTCGTACTGTATTGGGACTTAGTCGCACTTTTTCGGCCTTCGAGGCCAGGGGTTGAAACAGAGTTGCTGCGCAGCAGAAGTCGGCGCCTGCATCATCAGAACGCTGCCTACCGACGACCTGCTACAGATATCAGGATTGGTAAAGTATTTTGTGGCTCCGGCATATCAGTTTAATACTGAAGTCCTCAACAGTACGCTCGTTGGTACAAGTCCACCTTTCTTGTTTCTCCATGTGATCCCATTTCAGCTCTCACTACCTATAGCGATCCAGCAGTATAGTCGGGAGAGTAATATTTGATTAATTAAGACCTGCAGTCACTATCGTCAGTCTATTGCATTACAGAGAGGCGGAGCCCCTTGTTCTCGAACCTACTCTTATTCTCGTAATAGTTCAGTATGCCCTATCCTTTAATCTACAGTTTGTGTCATAATATGTGCCTTTATGTTCTTATGTATAATAAATCTCATTGTAATATTTAATCCGCACATCATTTCGTAGATATATGCAGAATCCCTTTTCCTGTTGTTTTTGATGATAAAATTCTCTTTTTTTCCTCTGGGTAGATTACGGTTTTATTAAATTTTTGTGAGTGTGCACTCCTTGTTTTACCAATTAGCGGGGTCCACCAACATTTCCTTTCGTTACCGTTGTGCGGATAATTAATTAGATGTTAGTTAAGCTCATGTCCCGTTCTCATGCAAAATTCGTCAGAATTAAAGAGGTACTAACCCTTCTCCAGCCGGGCACCTCACATAATATGGCGCCCCTAGCCTCGGTTCTTTCCTTTGACTGCAGAGACGCTGTCAGGACATGATCGATAACATTTTCTTACTAAAGAAACACATCATAATTAATTTTCTTTGCTCTAATTAGATTTCGCGGTAGATATATTTTGCGGCACGCATGTAATAGCCATTGATTATGTTCATTTATTTAGTAATTTCATGTAGCTTTGTTTTGCGTGTGTTGGGTGATGTGTGTGGATTCTGTGCTACATCACATTCCATTGAAACTGACAGCGTTGCTTCAGCACTGAAATTATTTTGGAGGGGTTGTCTTATCTATCACTGTAATTTTGGGTTATATTTGTTTTTAGTAGCAGGAGTGTATTAGTTCAAATTTTTTGTAAAGTGTTTTATGGGATTTTCACTGTTACATCTTTTGTTGTTGTTGTTGTTGCTGATGTTACGTGAATGAATGTTCACTCGTAGCAGGGCGCAGCTGTTGTCGAACGCTTCTCAAATAAATAGACTTCCCACGATGGAGCAGGATCAGAGTAGTAACAGGGTTGAGTCAGGTGAAGAAATGTTGAGTTTTCCTATTGTACGGTAGGTGTGTAACACAGACGATAGACGCGAATCGGAGGCAGACCGGGACCAGGAGGATATGAGCGGTGAAATGAGTGAGAAAGAAGGGGCGGTAGAAGTGAATAGGCATGCGGACGATCTTGTTTATGTAAATAAGACCACAGATGAGAACACACCGAGGAAAATTTCGGCCTCCACAGAATAACAGTGCTCAACTGTCTAGAGTAACATCACCATCTGGTTCAAAATTTGTGTGAAACCGTATGGGACTTAACTGCTAAGGTCATCCGTCCCGAAGCTTACACACCACTTAACCTAAATTATCCTAAGGACAAACACACACACCCATGCCCGAGGGAGGACTCGAACCTCCGCCGGGACCAGCAACACAGTGCATGACTGCAGCACCCTAGACCGCTCGGCTAATCCCGCGCGGCTCACCAACTGGTGAAGACGGGCCTTTTCAGCAGAATAATTTGTTATCAGAGATTTTGGGGTGGTAAAGGACAAAGCAGAACCTAGAAAAGAGAATGGATAAGCAGAGAATATGGTACTTGCGATTGTGAACGAAGTCAAGAGTGAAATAGCAGTGGTCGGCAAGACGAGTATCGAGGCGGAGAAAAGGGCTGTCGAAGCCAAGGAGGAAGCAGAGTTAGCAAGGGTAGAAGCAGCTGGCGCCAATAAATTGGCAAATCGCAAATAACTGTGCAAGAATCGCTAGACGAATTAAACACGTCAATGTGGTTGGAAGTGATGCTATAAAAGCCCAGGGGAAGGAAGCACTTGCGAGTACGACGCAAAGAATGGAAAGCGTTGAAGAACTCGATGCGGATACCATCCAAAGATGCGAAAGCGTAAAGGAACGTGTAGCACGCCTGGAACGCAAAGTACAAATTGGTACACCGCGTCCAGAGGCGACGACTGGCAGACATGTAAGTGTGGCGCCGGACGGCCGCCCACCAGCAGCCCAGGGGGCGCACGGACGCAAAATAACAGCCCGATCGGAACAACTAGCGCTCAGTTCCAGTATCATTATGTGGCCACAGCACGCACCAGGAAATGTCAGCTCGCGTCGCACAGACGAGCGCGTTTGCTATTAGAACCAACAGAAATGTGCAAGAGGGACCAGAGTTTGATTACAAACACCTTTTATCTCTTCTCTAAATCCAAAATTTCGGGGATAATGGAGGCTCGCTTCACCCTAAAATTTGGCTGTCACAATTTTCTAACACGAGACCAATATCTTGGCCGTTGACAGCAAAATTAGAATTGATCTGCGGACACATCACACGACAGCTGAGAAAACGTGCGATGTCGCGAGTATATGCCGAACGTACTAAGAATTCACCGACGCGTTTCTCGGAACGTATTGGTCGCGCGAAATGCAAGACCGAATAATACAAGAAATCATTTTGTGTTCAGATCTGGAGGCGTCAGTTTACAAGAGCCCAACGAAGCTTTTTGAGGCTCTAATGATAATAAATCAGTTTCTTGATGTGCCACTTAGTGATGGTGAAATAATTAAGTTCTGTTTCGGAAACTGCCAAGGAACTACCAGCAAGCGCTTCTAGGAAACGACGGATCGAATATTGAAACATTCAAAAGCCTTCTGCGCTGGTTGAAGTTAATTTTTGGAAAAGAAGCAGCGCATGATAGAAGGAAAGGGCAATATAACCATTACAATGGCGACTTTCGTGGAGCACCGTGGAATAACAACAACAATGACAGGAGGAATGAGCATGGTGGAAAATCCGGGAGGCAGGATTATGGGACACAAAATTTAGGACGACAGAGTAGCTCGCAGAGACAAAACGATACCCGCCAGTACGACACGAGCTGGAGGCGCAGAGATTAAGATAAACAGTGGGATGAGTCAATCGAAATACGTGGTTCTAACCCAAGTTCCAATCACCCAAAACAGAAACGGAGGGCAAGATTGAAGCCAGGACCGTGCGGATTTGGCTCACGGAAAATCAGCACAAACCTGTGACAGAGCCGTTTACATACGTTGAGGTATAAGGAGCACGAGAACGTAGTTTTTGTATTGGGGAAAAAGTGTGGGTGAGGTCCTTTCGGCTTTTGAATAAACGGAAACAGAAATGGCAAAAGTTTTTCTTAGTGTACAGTGGGCCCTGCAGGGTTAAAATAATCAAATGGTTCAAATGGCTCTGAGCACTATGGGACTTAACATCGTGGTCATCAGTCCTCTAGAACTTAGAACTACTTAAACCTAACTAACCTAAGGACATCACACACATCCATGCCCGAGGCAGGATTCGAACCTGTGAGCGTAGCGGTCACGCGGTTCCAAACTGAAGCGCCTATAACCGCACGGCCACACTGATCGGCTTAAAACAATCGCCCACCCGAACGCGTACTAACTGACTACACTGAAGGGCAAGAAATCCATTGGTATTCACCATGTATCTCACATTCAGCCGTTTGTGGAACAGGTCTTGTGTGTGAAAGAAAAGCGAAAAATTTGTAAAATAAATTGCATTAAAAAACGTCTTTCTGTTGTGTACATACCAGACATTAAGTGTGGTAACTTGTTTTTATTTATATTCTTTAACATGTAAATGTGTAACTTGTATGGGTCACGAAGTGACATACGATCTTGAGCAATATTAGTTAATTCTGAAAGCGGAGTGTCGGTCTAACTCACTTTTCTAGACTTTCCGTTACATGGGGGAGTCACCACTCTTCCGAGTCAATGGTAACACAGACTCGTTCCTCATGTGTGTTTTGTCTTTACACCATACCTATTACTGTGTCTTTTTTTAGGAAGAGATAATGGATGCATATCGACAGTGTTCTGGGCACGCCAAACAGCGTTGCACCATTTGTTTGTTTTCGCGGTGTTTGTCATTGGCGTTATGGGCACACAATTGCAGTGTGGCACCTGTTTTCAGTGAGGCTTTTCTTTTTTTTTTTCCTTGGAGAGTAGGACACTCCAAAGCGCATTGCACCATACTCTTAGGGTTTGGAGGCGGATATACAAAGGTGGTCTTTGTGCCCGCCCATGGCACTGCCGCTGGGCGTAACCATTCTGGAGTGTGGTGAGTTTCTCGTACGATGGTACGTCACGTCCCTGAACGTGTGCGGTCGTCGGGATTTATTGTATGAACGGTCTAATGCAGAAGGTATGGAATTCCTCAGCAAGTCCGGTAATTGGTGTCTTGGTGTCAGGCCTAGCACACAAGAGCAGTCCGAAAGAATGATATTTAGAAGAACTTCTTTACAGAGGTAGAGTCTCTGCATTGTAACTTGCAAAGACTGCAGTGTTCTTTGTGTAAATTTTCCACCGTAAGTTTTAGTGTGTCCAGTTTCCTCTCTGATGTGCAGCGACCGACTCAACGTATCGGCCACGCCAGAGACACCCAACATCCATCGAGTTGTCTCAGAGGCCAGGATGGGGGCGTATGTATGGTAAACGGGTGAAGCCGATAAGTTACATATACTATTTTTATTAATTTTCATTACTAAGACAATGGCAGCTAATTTTATCACGTCTAACATGAGTTCATTGTGTATTTGTGTGCGGCCGCCATGTCTTGAGCAGTTTCAGGGATCCATCGAGGTCTCTGGGATCAGAGATGGCGAGGGACGTGCTGTGGAGCATGCTCCAGTGACGGGCAAGCTATATTTGGGATTACATGTAGTAGTTTAGGGTTATGGGTAGCGTACTTCATCTTTACTTTATCTTAATAATCCAATAATTTCACACTCACTAATATTAATAATGAGCCCATAGGTTAAGTCACTATTCTTTACATGTACTACTATGGTAAATATTATCAGCAGAGTATAAGACATTTTTTGTTGAATTAGTGTAACAGTTCTATTCAATTATTTTTATTGAATGTACAAATTACTATCTGAGACGATTGTAAGGATTCTTAGTGCCGTATTTGCAAAAAGATTTGGAGAGGCACACTTCATAAAAGGATTTAAGTATTGTACAGGTACTGGGAACAGCGAATGACTGCTGGACGAGAATTGACGATACAACATGGTCGGTGTGGAGTAAATGAACCCCAGTGGCAGGGAGAAGCCTGAGGGAGGCAGCTGTCAGTCACGACACATCCCCCCTCCACCCGAGGGCTCAGTGGCACGTGCCGCCTACCTGTTCAGCGCAGTGAAAGTAAAGCTGCAGCTCACCTGGCGGACAGCTCTCGATCAGCTGAGGGCCGACACACCCCTTGGAGTCCCATCGGGACTGGTGAACTCGTTAGCTGCTGGCCGAGGAGACAGCATGGTGCCGCTCAGTGATGACACAGAAAAGGGGAATCCACTGCAGATGAGTTGCTGGACAGCAAAGGCGTGCTGTAATAATGGCAGCACAAAGTGTCAGAGAGAAGATCTCTTGAGCCACACTTAGGATGGACGCCATTTACAGTTCCTGCACGAGTTCGCATAACTCACTATAATAGGCTGGACTGCATGCCCTAAGCAGTTCCGAGCTGGGTGTTGCTGGTCTGCAATTTGTTGTGATTATCTCCTCTCCTACAGAGAGCAGTTCCGAGCAATCAGCCACGTTGATCGATCTGCTATCCTTGTTTCAACCTCCATCAGATGACTCTACGAGTGCTGGAGTCACTCTAAGAGTAGTATCCTGTACTGCAATTTTTCTGTTTAGATAAGCCCAAGTGCTACGGTCTTCAGACAGCCAAATACCTGTCCTACTGATCTGTCCCGAATGTTGCGCTCAGAGCCTGTACATGAGCTTGTCATCGTACCGCACAGTACTGCAAATCAGCAGTAGGGTGCCCTACCACCCTACGAGCTTCCTGCTATGTGTATCTTGTTTTGTTTCATAGCTTCCAGTCTTCTTTTTTATATAAATTTTCGTGTTCAGGATATCCTGATTCCCCAACACAATGACAGTTAGGAACAAATTCTTCTTTGTGATACACACTATGTCACATAATCTTCAAAAAATGGGTCTGAGCACTATGGGACTTGACTGCTGTTGTCATCAGTCCCCTAGAACTTAGACCTACTTAAACCTAACTAACCTAAGAACAACACACACATCCATGCTCGAGGCAGGATTCGAACCTGCGACCGTAGCGGTCGCGCGGTTCCAGTCTGTAGCGCCTAGAATCACTCGGCCTCTCTGGCCGGCTCATAATCTTCGATCACACAGGTATACTTACAATATTTCCGTCTTTTTATTTTTTTTGTACACTGTGTGTCTCTATCTCACTTACGTAGGTGCCTGTCAAGTGCCACTACGTGTACAAATTTCTTGTTTATGCGCAAACTTTTACAAAATGTTATACATAATAATCTGCCACAGTTGCACAAGAGTATTTTTATTTGTTTTTTGTATTTGAGCGGAATATCTGCGGTTACAACTTTGGTTAGAGGTGAGTGGACCATCAGTCCATCAACCACTGTAAAAATTATCATCTTTTCTGTTCAGGGAAACGGCGTGAGTGTGGTTAAATGTTTCAACCATGAAGCATAGAAATATTGCTTGTCTTTTTGGCTTTATGAAAAAGGATGTGTGTGATTGAGTTGGGCACCAGTAACTAATTCTTAAATGTTACCTCTATGAGAAGCTTACAGAATCGAAAGGTCAACATTTTATTGCAGCTTCGAAATTGGCCTTCTGGCACATGTTCAACATTTGTATGACTGTGCGAGTATGTCCATGAATGACAGTGGTTCCCTGAGAGTGAATTTGTGTTGGGTGTGACTTATTTGTCAATGTGAATAAGATGTTGGCAAAATCATAAGAAAAATTCGACCTTTCATTTTATCATCAATTTCCAATTTGATCTGCCATTTTTCGTGATATTTTGGAAACTGTTTGGACAGATCCTTTTTGGGTGATTGCCACACTACCTCTGTCAAGTGAGTCAACCACTACCAAAAATAATCTAAAGTGACTGTGGGGAGGGGGGGGGAAATGAGGCGTTACATGTCCTCTTTCACATGTCGTCTCTCATTTTCATCAATGTTATTCATCTTTTATGTCATTGCATGGTGGTAACAGGTCGAATAAGGTCATTGTAACAAGAGTATTTGTACTGAGAGCTGAAAATACTATTCACTTAATCCCTGTGCATGTGTGAGTTACTTTCCGGGGTGGCCTTGCGGGGCGAGCACCGGAGGACGTGGCACACTGCTTTTCCGGTTAGGGCTGCACTGCTACGAATACTGAGAGTTGTTGTTGTGGTCTTCAGTCCTGAGACTGGTTTGATGCAGCTCTCCATGCTACTCTTTCCTGTGCAAGCTTCTTCATCTCCCAGTACCTACTGCAACCTACATCCTTCTGAATCAGCTTGGTGTATTCATCTCTTGGTCTCCCTCTACGATTTTTCCCCTCCGCGCTGCCCTCCAATACTAAATTTGTGATCCCTTGATGCCTCAAAACATGTCCTACCAACCGATCCCTTCTGCTAGTCAAGTTGTGCCACAAACTTCTCTTCTCCCCAATCCTATTCAATACCTCCACATTAGTTACGTGATCTACCCACCTTATCTTCAGCATTCTTCTGTAGCACCACATTTCGAAAGCTTCTATTCTCTTCTTGTCCAAACTAGTTATCGTCCATGTTTCACTTCCATACATGTCTACACTCCATACAAATACTTTCAGAAACGACTTCCTGACACTTAAATCTATACTCGATTTTAACAAATTTCTCTTCTTCAGAAACGATTTCCTTGCCATTGCTAGTCTACATTTATATCCTTTCTACTTCGACCATCATCTCTTATTTTACTCCCTAAATAGCAAAACTCCTTTACTACTTTAAGTGTCTCATTTCCTAATCTAATTCCATCAGCATCACCCGATTTAATTTGACTACATTCTATTGTCCTCGTTTTGCTTTTGTTGATGTTAATCTTATATCCTCCTTTCAAGACACTGTCCATTCCTTTCAACTGCTCTTCCAAGTCCTTTGCTGTTTCTGACAGAATTACAATGTCATCGGCGAACCTCAAAGTTTTTATCTCTTCTCCATGGATTTTAATACCTACTCCAAATTTTTCTTTTGTTTCCTTTACTGCTTGCTCAATAAACAAATTGAATAACATCGGGGAGAGGCTACAACCCTGTCTCACTCCTTTCCAAACCACTGCTTCCCTTTCATGCCCCTCGACTCTTATAACTGCCATCTGGTTCCTGTACAAATTGTAAATAGCCTTTCGCTCGTTGTATTTTACCCCTGCCACCTTCAGAATTTGAAAGAGAGTATTCCAGTTAACATTGTCAAAAGCTTTCTCTAAGTCTACAAATGCTAGAAACGTAGGTTTGCCTTTTCTTAATCTTTCTTCTAAGATAAGTCGTAAGGTTAGTATTGCCTCACGTGTTCCAACATTTCTACGGAATCCAAACTGATCTTCCCCGAGGTCCACTTCTACCAGATTTTCCATTCGTCTGTAAAGAATTCGCGTTAGTATTTTGCAGCTGTCACTTATTAAACTGATAGTTCGGTAATTTTCACATCTGTCAACACCTGCTTTCTTTGGGATTGGAATTATTATATTCTTCTTGAAGTCTGAGGGTATTTCGCCTGTCTCATACGTCTTTCTCACCAGATGGTAGAGTTTTGTCATGACTGGCTCTCCCAAGGCCATCAGTAGTTCTAATGGAATGTTGTCTACTCCCGGGGACTTGTTTTGACTCAGGTCTTTCAGTGCTCTGTCAAACTCTTCTCGCAGTATCTTATCTCCCATTTCGTCTTCATCTACATCCTCTTCCATTTCCATACTGAGAGTGTAGTAAATAAATATGCTCAAGCCACTGGCGGAACAACTGGCGTTGGTCAAGTTCCACCTATTGTATGCAGGGTAGAACGACCTGCGAGACATCGGAGTGTCGCTGCAGTTTATGTGTTTGCCGTTGTGGCACGTCCGGAACGAAGACTGCTGGTACCGACTGGCTGCATTGTCCTCACGATTCTGAGAACACTTGTGGACCGTGCCCTGCTGGGCGCGACTGTCTGGCGCCAGATGGCCGGTGGTCTAGGCATGTTGTTTTCAGAGCCGGTCAAACAGCGAGTTCAGTGTCCTCAGATGAATAACAGAGGCATGATTGGTCAACTTAAACTGTGGGTAGTTGACTTCATGAAGCCCTGCTCGAAACTGGAGGGAATGGTCGCTACTGGCGTGAATGATGTTCTGAGGGTGGGCTGATTTTGGAATCAGCACTGAATGCTGATTCGCAGTTCTCGAGGATAGTACGGAGTTGAGCAATGTTGGCTGACGTCTTGCGTTGATGGGGCTCAGGGCATTCGGGATCTCACCTTCATCAGAGTCAGACGGTATTGCGTCTTAGTCGCACTTTTTCGGACTTCGAGGCCAGGGGTTGAAACAGAGTTGCTGCACAGCAGATGTCGGCGCTTACATCATCAGGACGCTGCCTACCGACGACCTGCTACAGATTTCAGGATTGGTAAAGTATTTTGCGGGTCCAGCATTGTGGGATCTATCAGTTTTATACTGATGTCCTCCACAGTACGCACGTTGGTACAAGTCCATCTTGCGTTTTTCTTCATGTGATCCAATTTCAGCTTTCACTACCTATCACGACACTGCAGTACAGTCGGGAGAGTAATATTTGATCCATTATGACCTCCAGACGATATCATCAATCTATTGCACCACAGAGAGTAGCAGCCCCTTGTTCTCGAGCCCACTCTTATTCTCATCATAGTACAGTATACCCTATCCTTTAACCTACTGTTTGTGTCGATAATCATGTGCCTTTATGTTCTTATGTGTAATAAATCTCATTGTAATACTAAATACACGTATCATTTCGTAGATATATATAGAATCCCATTTCCTTTAGATTATTATGAAGTTCTCTTTGTCTTTCCTGTGAGTTGACTACGTTTGTTATTAAATTATTGTGAGTGTGCACTCCTTATTTTACAAACTATCAGGGTCCACCACCAATTCTTTCGTTGCTGTTGAGCGTATAGTTAATTAGGCAGTAGGTAAGGAGAGGGTCGAGTACATGTCTCGTTCTCATGCGAAACTTGTCTGAATTAAATAGGTATAAACTCTTCTCCACCCATGCACCTCCCCAGCCTCTCCCTATTGGCAGTGTTGGCCCATACTCCCAGGCTAGTGCATCTGGTTCATTCAGGCTGGGGTAGTGGAATACGACGAAACTGTCTTCTGCACTGTGAATTGTCCAGCCATTTTAAAAAACACAAACAACTCTAGAACAGGTAATAGTCTATGAGTTGCGAAATGCAACCCCCCCCTCCCACAAAATCACACTGCATCAAATTTTTTTCTGAAAAGTATTCGTCCTACGCTCATACATTATCACCTCTCTCCATTCCCGATGTAGCAGGCTACAGACGCAGTCCTCAGCTGTATGTTTCCAGATAATACACGTATTACACTCCCCTTTGTCGAACAGCATCATCTCACCAGTTGAACTCAGTTTATGCTATAAGTAAAGACAGAATTATCCTCTCCAGCCTTTTTCCCACCATTTTACATGTTGGGGTGGTGGGAGGGGGGGGGGGGGGGAGAGGAATAGCTCTGTCTCTGGTAAACTGATTAAGTAAACAATATGCAAACTGAATTGAAAAATACATTATCATGTCCTCTGAAACGTAATTGACATTGATTTGAATTTAATTTCATGAGATCCTTCCTCTCCAGCATCTCAACTCGCACTGAGTCTTCTTCCTGCCAATTTAAACAAGAGGGCGTGGGAGGAGAAGTTGGAGAATGGATGGTGAGGTGGTGATATTTCCCAGGTGGGGGGAAAGGCGCTCAGGACTAAACTAAACCAGTTTGTTATGAAAAGTTGCGTAGAATCGATATTACCCCAATACTCGTGATCAATAAGTTAGTTAAAATAACATTGACGCCTCAGACCGCATATTACGTCCATATTTTTCGAGCACGGGTATGTTCGAACCTCTGGATCTTGGTAACGGACGACGTCAAAAAAGTTTCGAAGGTTCCGAGAACTTCATCTTGATATTTTTTTTTGTCAACAGTCTACTGACTGGTTTGATGCGGCTCGCCACGAATTCCTTTCCTGTGCTAACCTCTTCATCTCAGAGTAGCGCTTGCAACCTACGTCTTCAATAATTTGCTTCACGTATTCCAATCTCTGTCTTCCTTTACAGTTTTTGCCCTCTACAGCTCCCTCTAGTACCATGGAAGTCATTCCGTCATGTCTTAGCAGATGTCCTATCATCCTGTCCCTTCTCCTTATCAGTGTTTTCCACATATTCCTTTCGATTCTGCGTAGAACCTTCTCATTCCTTACCTTATCAGTCCACCTAATTTTCAACATTTGTCTGTAGCACCACATCTCAAATGCTTCGATTCGCTTCTGTTCCGGTTTTCCCACAGTCCATGTTTCACTACCATACAATGCTGTACTCCTGACGTACATCCTCAGATATTTCTTCCTCAGATTAAGGCCGGTATTTGATATTAGTAGACTTCTCTTGGCCAGAAATGCATTTTTTGCCATCGAGTCTGCTTTTGATGTCCTCCTTGCTCCGTCCGTCATTGGTTATTTTACTGCCTAGGTAGCAGAATTCCTTAACTTCACTGTCTTCGTGACCATCAATCCTGATGTTAAGTTTCTTGCTGTTCTCATTTCTAATACTTCTCACTACCTTCGTCTTTCTCCGATTTACTCTCAAACCATGCTGTGTACTCATTAGACTGTTCATTCCGTTCAGCAGATCATTTAATTCTTCTTCACTTTCACTCAGGATAGCAATGTCATCAGCGAATCGTATCATTGATATCTTTTCACCTTGTGTTTTAATTCCACTCTTGAACCTGTCTTTTACTTCCATCATTGCTTCCGCGATGTACAGATTGAAGAGTAGGGGCGAAAGGCTACAGCCTTGTCTTACACCCTTCTTAATACGAGCACTTCGTTCTTGATCGTCCACTCTTATTATTCCCTCTTGGTTGTTGTACATATTGTATATGACCCGTCTCTCCCTATAGAGCTTACCCCTACTTTTTTCAGAATCTCGAACAGCTTGCACCATTCTATATTGTCGAACGCTTTTTCCAGGTCGACAAATCCTATGAAAGTGTCTTGATTTTTCTTTAGCCTTGCTTCCATTATTAGCCGTAACGTCAAAATTGCCTCTTTCGTCCCTTTACTTTTCCTAAAGCCAAACTGATCGTTACCTAGCGCATTCTCAATTTTCTTTTCCATTCTTCTGTATATTATTCTTGTAAGTAGCTTCGATGCATGAGCTGTTAAACTGATTGTGCGATAATTCTCGCACTTGTCAGCTCTTGCCGTCTTCGGAATTGTGTGGATGATGCTTTTCCGAAAGTCAGATAGTATATCGCCAGACTCATATATTCTACACACCAACGTGAATAGTCGTTTTGTTGCCACTTCCCCCAATGATTTTAGAAATTCTGATGGAATGTTATCTATCCCGTCTGCCTTATTTGACCGTAAGTCCTCCAAAGCTCTTTTAAATTCCGATTCTAATACTGGATCCCCTATCTCTTCTAAATCGACTCCTGTTTCTTCTTCTATCACATCAGACAAATCTTCACCCTCATAGAGGCTTTCAATGTATTCTTTCCACCTATCTGCTCTCTCCTTTGCACGTAGCAGTGGAATTCCCGTTGCACTCTTATTGTTACCACCGTTGCTTTTAATGTCACCAAAGGTTGTTTTACTTTCCTGTATGCTGAGTCTGTCCTTCCGACAATCACATCTTTTTCGATGTTTTCACATTTTTCCTGCAGCCATTTCGTTTTAGCTTCCCTGCACATCCTATTTATTTCATTCCTCAGCGACTTCTATTTCTGTATTCTTGATATTCCCGGAACATGTTTGTACTTCCTCCTTTCATCAATCAACTGAAGTATTTCTTCTGTTACCCATGGTTTCTTCGGAGCTACCTTCTTTGTACCTATGTTTTCCTTCCCAACATCTGTGATGGCTCTTTTTAGAGATGTCCATTCCTCTTCAACTGTACTGCCTACTGCGCTATTCCTTATTGCTGTATCTATAGCGTTAGAGAACTTCAAACGTATCTCGTCATTCCTTAGTACGTCCGTATCCCACTTCTTTGCGTATTGATTCTTCCTGACTAATGTCTTGAACTTCAGCCTACTCTTCATCACTACTATATTGTGATCTGAGTCTATATCTGCTTCTGGGTACGCCTTCCAATCCAGTATCTGATTTCGGAATCTCTGTCTGACCATGATGTAATCTAATTGAAATCTACCCGTATCTCCCGGCCTTTTCCAAGTATACTTCCTCCTCTTGTGATTCTTGAACAGGGTAGTCGTTATTACTAGCTGAAACTTGTTACAGAACTCAGTCTTTCCCCTCTTTCATTCCTTGTCCCAAGCCCATATACTCCTGTAACCTTTTCTTCTACTTCTTCCCCTACAACTGCATTCCAGTCGCCCATGACTATTAGATTTTCGTCCCCCTTTACATGCTGCATTACCCTTTCAATATCCTCATACACTTTCTCTATCTGTTTATCTTCAGCTTGCGACGTCAGCATGTATACCTGAACTATCTTTGTCGGGGTTGGTCTGCTGTCGATTCTGATTAGAACAACCCAGTCACTGAACTGTTCACAGTAACACACCCTCTGCCATACCTTCCTATTCATAACGAATCCTACACCTGTTATACCATTTTCTGCTGCTGTTGATATTACCCGATTCTCATCTGACCAGAAATCCTTGTATTCCTTCCACTTCACTTCAGTGACCCCTACTATATCTAGATTGAGCCTTTGCATTTCCCTTTTCAGATTTTCTAGTTTCCCTACCACGTTCAAGCTTCTGACATTCCACGCCCCGACTCGTAGAACGTTATCCTTTCGTTGATTATTGGGTTCAAAAACTGACAATTGTGGGGAGGTCCATGGCAAACAGTTTAAATTTTTTCCATGTTTTCATCTTGATAAGACATGTAAAAAATTTAAACTGTTTGCCATGGACCTTCCCACAATTATCAGTTTTTGAACCCAAGAATTTGCTGATTTTTCTCCGCAACAGCCCATGAAAAATTGATTAATTTGTAAGCCGCCTAAGACCCACCCTAGACGATACCTGCTGAAACAGAACCGATTTGTTCAATTTACCTCAGCTGGTGGAAGTGTGATATATTTGTTATTGTGCTATGACCCTCCAAGCAATTGAACCGAAGACAAGAGGCCCTGAGAAATCGACATATTGGTGCGCGACTTATTGGAGCATGATGACACAATGTACTATCGTGCACGGTCTGAAAATGAGCTCGTCTTTCAGAGGAAGTCAGTCAGAATTTTCGAACAACTGCTTACGAATCAGTATCACACAGGCCGATGGAGGAAGGTAGTGGAAGATAAAGAGATTATAATACCCAGTGATCGCTCTGTATGTGCACTAATTCCACAGAGAAAATACACCATACCAAAGTATAAATTTTATTTGTTATTCCAACTGCGAGAAAGCAAACTCGTTTTTTTTGTATCTGTGTATACAGGGTGGTCCATTGCTAGTGACCGGGCCTAATATCTCACGAAATAAGCATCAAACGAAAAAACTACAAAGAACGAAACTCGCTTAGCTTGAAGGGGGAAACCAGATGGCGCTATGGTTGGCCCGGTAGATGGCGCTTCCATAGGTCAAACGGTTATCAACTGCGTTTTGTACAATAGGAACCGCCATTTTTATTACATATTCATGTAGTACGTAAAGAAATATGAATGTTTTAGTTGGACCACTTTTTTCTCTCTGTGATGGATGGCGCTGTAATAGTCACAAACATATGGCTCACAATTTTAGACAAACAGCTGGCCCGCATCTCGTGGTCGTGCGGTAGCGTTCTCGCTTCCCACGCCCGGGTTCCCGGGTTCGATTCCCGGCGGGGTCAGGGATTTTCTCTGCCTCGTGATGGCTGGGTGTTGTGTGCTGTCCTTAGGTTAGTTAGGTTTAAGTAGTTCTAAGTTCTAGGGGACTGATGACCATAGATGTTAAGTCCCATAGTGCGCAGAGCCATTTGAACCATTTGAACAAACAGCTGGTAACAGGTAGGTTTTTTAAATTAAAATACAAAACGTAGGCACGTTTGAACATTTCATTTCGGTTGTTCCAATGTAATACATGTACCTTCGTGAACTTATCATTTCTGATAACGCATGCTGTTACAGCGTGATTACCTGTAAATACCACATTAATGCAATAAATGCTCAAAATGATGTTGAAAGGTGTCTGTTGGATTCTTTTCATGTTAATTTCTTAAAACTGTTGTCATTTATGGCATACATTCCACTTCTAAATTTACTGTGGTGTTTCTGACTATCTTGGAGTAGACTGAGCAGTGTAACGTGTTACTTTTACACATAACCGAGAACGATCTGTCACACTACTACACTTTAAAACATGGCTTATATGTAATTCATGTCACACAGTCTCATACGGAACCTGCATCCGCTTTCTTTTATATACTATATATGATAAGATACTGTTATTCCCCTTCCGTTCTGTGTGAGAGGAAGAATGAGCAAATGTATTTCTAGTTGCATGCTTGATGGTAGCAGACAAGCCTGTCTGCTAGAGAACAGTACGACCAACGTTGAAACAGGTAGATACGCTTTCTAAAAGCAAAGAGGTTTCTATTCTTGGTATGGTCTTGTCGGTCCTTTGTCATGTTGGTATAGCAAGCTGCCTCTCTGGTCACTTCCGTTTGTATCTGTGAAGCACCCTCGGTAGGGGTCCAGGCCAGTCTGTCCCCGGCGAGCGTCTGAAGTGGTAAGATCTCCGGCTAAGCGCGTCCCTGCTAAGTCTGCAGGACAATGGATTTCTTAAGTTCAGCCTAACTGAAAATTTAATAGAAAATAAACAATTTTTCAGCCTTCAGTTGCAAGGTAATTGTTACTCGTTTACCTAGGTTTCGATTCCAGTAATGGAATCTTCTTCAGAACAAAAAATTAAATTATTTTGAGAGCCAAACACTGGCCGGCGTAGCTCTGTCTACGTTCGCCTTAATTGTTTTAATCTTGACAGACATAATCTTATGATTATGCGTCTTTATTGTTTTAATTTTTAATCTGTGACATGGCCAGTGTTTGGCTCTCAAAATAATTTAATTTTTTGTTCTGAAGAAGATTTCATTACTGGAGTCGAAACCTAGGTAAACGAGTAAAAATTACCTTGCAACTGAAGGCTGAAAAAATAGTTTATTTTCTATACATATACGGTTGCCGACGCGCTGCATTATGTTAAAGATTTGTGAAAATTTAATCACCTTTATTTCAGGTTTAGATCTGAAATATGTAATGTTATCTTAAATTGCAACGCAGTGTAATTCGAGTGTGAAGTTCAGTGTATCTTCCGGTAGTTGCTTTGTCACTACTTTGTGAGTAAAGTGGAACCACGTGTTAATCAGTAACTCTAACTTGCTTCCATTAGTCTGATAATCATATAATCATGGACCGAAAGAAGTATTTCCTGAAATGCGATCATACCATAGTTTATAGTCGACTATGTGGCGCAACATCAAGTACATTTCACCAGGTGTACGATGGTGGCGCTACAACGGTCGCACAATAGGGATACGGAATCCACTTGTTCACCTACTTAACTTGTTTGCAAAATGCTGTGTACGACTAACATAAGCTGCGTTTGACTCGAGCCGCTTTTCGTATATCAGTGTTAATTATTTGATTGCAGTTTGTCTTCCTCTGCTAACGTCATAATAACTGAGCTGAGAATATGTTCTAGGCCAGTGCAACAGACGTACGTCAGCACCATTGATCCGTAAATCTGTGTATCTGATCCATTATACACTTTTTGTGCAGGAGAGACGGGTGCTCTTCCCCAGACACCCGTCACTACCCGCTGCGCAGTTCATTCTCGATAAATGAGTTCTAGGAAAGGGGCTATTTCCGTTGAGTATTCATTTCAATATACAAGTGGAAGTCCTTCAGGGAATGGCCGTGTATTCTCTTTGAAGAGTTAATTGTGTCTGATTATCAGGACAGTTATGTCGATATCTCTCGTTTGTGAACTTGTGCCACGGTACGCCTATTAGGTTACACTGACAGGCGCAGCAGCGGAGGTGTCGGAATCACCGCAGGTAGAGGCAGTGGTGTGGGAGGCCCTGCCGGCTGCTCTCTCCGCTTTACGAGCAGAGCGGCGCAGAGGCAGCTGTTTTTATAGCGGCAGCCGGCAGACACTTTACTTTACGGGGACAAAGCGGGCACCCGGTGCAAGTGGCCGGCACATTCTGCCGTCTCCCACCCCGCCTGCCGTCACCCCTCTAACCCTCTGGTCTCCACGGAGCGCTGTCTGAAAGGTGACTCCCACACCGCCTGCTCGGCATTCCGCCACGCCTGCACAAGCACGCGGTTGTTGAACCAGTTCATGAGACACCAAAGTTGCGGTGGACTTACTGCATTAGAGAAGTTAAAAGACATTTTGTATACCTAAAATCGAGATTAATAGTTGCCCTTTTAGTTTCAGAGTTGTCGTATTGGTGCAGACATACACTATGTGATCAAAGGTATGCATACACCTGGCTAAAAAAGACTTACAAGTTCGCGGCACCCTCCATCGGCAATGCCAAAATTAATATGGTGTTGGGACACCCTTAGCCTTGAAGACAGCTTCCAATCTCTGAGGCATACTTTTAGTCAGGTGCTGGAAGGTTTCTTGGGGAATGGCAGCCCATTCTTCACGGAGTGCTGCACTGAGAAGAGGTATCGTTGTCAGTCGGTGAGGCCTGACACGAAGTCGGTGTCCCAAAATATTCCAAAGGTGCAGGACTCAGGTCAGGACTCTGTGCAGGCCAGTCCATTACAGGGATGTTATTGTAGTGTAACCACTCCGCCACAGGCCTGCATTATGAACAGGTGCTCGACCGTGATGCAATCGCCATCCCTGAATTGCTCTTCAACAGTTGGAAAACAAGGTGCTTAAAACATCAATGTAGCCCAGTGCTGTGATAGTACCACGAAAAACAACAAGGTGTGCAAGCCCTCTCCATGAAAAGCACGACCTCATTGTAACACCACGGTACACACGCTGGCAGATGACGATCACCGGGCGTTCGCCATACCCACACCCTGCCATCGGATCGCCTCATTGTGTACCGTGATTTGTCACTCCACACAACGTTTCTCCACTGTTCAATCGTCCAGTATTTACGCTCCTTGCACCAAGCAAGGCGTCGTTCGGTATTTACCAGCGTGATGTGTGGCTCATAAGCAGTGGCTCGACCATGGAATCCAAGTTTCCTCACTTCCCGCCTAACTATCATAGTACTTGCAGCGGATCCTGAGCAGTTTGGAATTCCTGTGTGATGATCTGGATAGATATCTGCCAATTACAGATTACGATCCTCTTCAACTGTCGGCGGTCTCTGTCAGTCAACAAACGACGTCGATTTTGTGCTGTACGTGTCCCTTCACGTTTCCACTTCAAAATCACATCAGAAACAGTTAACCTTGGGATGTTTAGGAGTGTGGAAATCTCGCGTACAGACGTATGACAAAAGTGACACCCAATTACCTGATTATGTTCGAAGTTCGCGAGTTCCGCGGAGCGCCCCTTCTGTTGTCTCACGATGTCCAATGACTACTGAGGTCGCTGATATGGAGTACTTGGCCGTAGGTGGCAGCACAATGCACCTAATATGATAAACGTATGTTTTTGGGGGTGTCCGGATACTTTTGATCATATAGTGTACAAGTACATTTATTGTAATATGTATACCGTGTTTTGCGACCCTAATGAAGCTCTTGTTCATTGTTCTATCTTAAGACATCTTCTGCGGTTCGTTTTCTTTTCCCATCTACTTCATTCCTACCAAAGGTCTACTACAGACAAGTATTTGATTTTTGTACAGTGCACACTATATGAAAATGAAAATACAGTGTGTTTTAACTCGAGACAACTAAATATCTCGAAAACGATGCACCTTTTATGCCCTAGGATAGTATCCGCAGCAGATACTAAAACTTCGTGCGGATTCTACCGTGGCAACTCACGGAAACCGAACTGCCTGTGTCAGTCAACAGTAGACGGCCAGCTAGGGAAAATTCTGAGCGAGATACAGCATACATGGAAGGTATCACAACATAGGGGAATGACTGATCGTGAAATCAGCGGGAAATGCATAATGACATCACGGAACCCGACAGATACTGTTTTACCAGTTACAAAGCAGAGCATCCTACGGAAGGCTAGGTACAAAGCAACTTTCAGTATTCACGTGTCGAACCAGCAGGAAAGAGCCTCCGAAATGTGAAGCCGCGAAAGTCTGAAGTCACTAGGAGAGCTGACAGCGAGGAAACATGTCATTGGCATCCCCACCGCTGCTGAGAAAATGGGAAGCAACAAAGTAAATACCCCACCTCTCTTACAAATGTCTGATACTTAGAGCGGATTGGTGATTGCCAATTGCATAATCTTACCCCTTGTGTCAGCTGCAGCTATACAGCAGGAGAGGAGGCTATGGAGGTCGACCCTCAATACGCATAGCACTGTCCGATTGCCTATGGAACCACGAGTCCCGCTGGAAGGACGCTGCCAGCTGTGCTGTCACCTTCCGAGGCCTCAATGATAGGGTGCAGAGACCATCATCACATTGTGGGTCTACAGGTGGCTTGACCTGAGTAACCTAGATGCAGTCCATCATCTACCTTAGAGTGTGTGCACACTGTAGTTGTTCATTCCATTCCTGTGGTAGACGCCACTGCTATGGCTCCTGTCTCCTACACGGAGCTGAGAGAGCGGCCTCCAGCGAGCCAGCTAATACTTTAGTTACACCTGCGGTGAGACTCATGAGTGGAAATCTTCCATGTCCATGAGAGCACTATGGAGATCGATATGCAGAGCTGGGGTCTGCTAGGTTCTGCGGTCGACGACCACCCGTGATGCAGACCCCACCAGGTGCTTCTCTGCGCCGGCAATACTGCAAGACAAGCGCAAGCCGATCTCCCGCCGCTAACTAGGTGCTATGCAGCCAGCCCAGCTGAGGTGCAGCGCTTTGAAAGACAATCGTGTATTACTGCCTAATAAATGTGTTTTTGAAATTATGTTTTCTTGATACTCTCGAGCGTAACTAGGACCTCACCACCGCATGCTGTCCGTCTCTCTCCTGACGACAGTTGGTCTGGGACCGGACCCCCGTATCTGGTGTCAGCAAGTAGTTGAGAGTGGTAGAGATGTCTACACCTCGTGCCCCACACACTAGCAGGACAGCAGCAGCTGACTGTCTACACAACTCAAGGCCGACAGCTATAAAATGATATGTGTAACAATTCAGTATGGTGAGTGACTAATATTGGTATGCGTTCTTGTTCTGTAGTTTTGTAGGACCATGTTGAGTCTCAGGGACCTTCATAGTATGTTAAAATGTCGTTTTTTCGACCGCAGAAACCTACAGCCTTGTCTCAGTTCCGTGGGAACACTACAGAAGTTTACGTGCAGCCGGTGAGGTGTTTTACTGTAATTAATCTGTGCAGTACTTGCCATATGTTTAAGCTGTGTAGGTTACCAGTAGTACACGTGTTGATCACGAAGTGCAGCAGTGCACAGAATCTCGTTGGGCTATGATACGGCGTAAAGATTAAGTACAGATTAATTTCTATCTTTTGCCTATTGTGTGTGTAATTTCATTCTTTCCTGGTATAACAGCAGACGGAATTTACAGAAACGCCAGAAACATTAGCATCAACAATGGACATTGCATAGGAGAATAGAGCAATGGGAAGCCGATGGGGACAAGGACTCCTTGGTCCAGGAGAAAGAAAACTGTATTGATTGCACCTGCCCATTCTATCGACCCCGCAGCAGCTAACCTCATAACGCAGTTTTCCGGGAAAGCAACCGACGATGTGTATATTTTTATTAGTGACATAAAGGGTGCAACCAAATTGGGAAAACAGTCGGAAGAAACGTCCTTGAAAATGGTTCCATAAAGTTCAGTGGGTGACGTGAAAACGTGCGTTATTTTCCACGAGCCCCTCAGTAAGGCCAAAACGTTTACTGCACTGGTTACGGGTCCAACACAGCGCTGTCGGAAGCAGACCAGCGCGACATATTTTAGAGAAAAACTCAATGGAGTATCGCAAAATTACAGCGAATCAGTGGAAACCTCCTCTGACAGGATTCGGAAACTCGACTGGCAAACACATGAACTAACACAGTCTGAGGACGCCGATGGAGTGATTCTGTCCGATGCAGATAAGGGCTCTGGATGTGATTCTGATAGGTTTTTTTTCTTTTTTTCTTTTTTGCTGATATTTAAAGGATGGTCAGGATTCAAGTGACATACTTCTTGCATTTAGGATTGCCACGCAATTGGCACACGAAGACAGAGTGATCGCAGTGTTTATTTCTTCTGAAGCTGCTTTACATGTGGTTGCCTGGGCCACATTAGGAAACAATGATGTCAGTATAAATGTTATGTACGTAGAGTGGTGGGCCATAAAGCCCCCGATTGTCGGAAGAAAGCATGGGATAAGCAGCGATCTAATAATCGGTCGTTAAACTGGAAAGGAGGTGCCTCATCCGTTGGACGACATTCCATTACAACATGATACTGAAGAAAAATATGCAGAGACGGAGTGTTGTTTGCTTGGCAAAGTAACTGGCACGGAACATAAATTACGTGGTCGACACAGAGGCTCATTTGTCAACAATCCGTATGGATCTCTTGGACAGAAAGAGACTGCGTTCTCGTCGGTATAGTTTACGTGGAGTATGTGATAATAGTGTGAGGTCATTGAGAACGTCGCTGTTCAGTTTTAACGTGGGCAATAAGTGTCTTCAAGAGCGTATAGAAGTATTGCTACGTGTCAATGAGGGTTATTGAAGGAACCTGGGACTCGACTTTCTTGCTAAACATCATGCAAAAGGTAACCTTTTGGAGCGTGTGACTGAACTTCCGTGAGAAAGTGAAACATTTACAGTGAAAGACACGGAAGCAATGGAAGCTTTGTTACTGCAGTTCATGGATTTGTTTAATCCGAGTGGTCCGTTACCAGCAACGCCACTCAAGCAACACAGAATACCAACAGGTAACAATGCTCCAACGTACTGGAACCGAACTCGAGTTCTGAAGTGTATGCACTTGATAATGGAAGAACGAAATATCTCTCTGCAGCGAACTGGGCGGAGACTCGAACTCAGTAAATTTGCCTTTTGTGGGAAAGTACTCTACAAACTGAGCTACCCGGAAATGACTCACGATCCATCCTCACAGCTTTACTTCAGACAGTACCTCGTGTTGTACCTTCTTAACTTCACAGGAGTTCTCCTGAGAAACTTGCATGACTAGTAGTCCTGGAAGAAAGGATTTAGCAGAGACATGGCTTGGCCACAGCCGGGGTAATGATTCTGGAATGAATTTTCAGTCTACAGCAAAGAGTGTGCTAATATGAAACATGCTGGCAGATTAAAACTGTGTGCCGCAGCGAAACTGGAGATCGGTAACTTTGCCTTTCGTGGGCAAGTGCTCTACTCACTGAGGTACCCAAACACAACTCATGACAGGTCGTGAATCGTGCTTGGGTAGCATAGTTCGTAGAGCACTTGCCTGTGGAAGGCAAAGGCCCAGATTTCGAGTGTCGGTCTGACACACAGTTTGAATGTGGCAGGAGGTTTTATAAAACAAGAATTTATCTACTAGCAGGTAGCTGGGAGTTTTGTTGTTCCTGTGGGGGGGAGGGACGACCTGTAACTTTGGCCCAAAAAATGGCAGCAAACGATTCTAAAATTAAAGATTTTCTGTGTCTACCAATATGTCAATGCATGAAAGAACACTGATGTATATCCAGCGCTAAACATCACATAGGCTCTTGACAACTTAGATCGTTGTTGTTGTTGTTATTGTGGTATTCAGTCCTGAGACTGGCCTGATGCAGCTCTCCATGCTACAGTAAAGCTGCATGCCCTCGGGAAAAATTACGGCTGTAGTTTCCCCTTGCTTTCAGCCGTTCGCAAAACCAGCACAGGAAGGCCGTTTTGGTTAGTGTTACAGGGCCAGATCAGCCAATCATCCAGACTGTTGCCCCTGCAACTATTGAAGAGGCTGTTGCCCCTTTTCAGGAACCCCACGTTTGTCTGGCCTCTCAACAGATACCCCTCCGTTGTGGTTGCACCTGCGGTACGGCCATCTGTATCGTTGAGGCACGCAAGCCTCCCCACCAACGGCAAGGTCCAAGGTACCTTAGATCAGTGTAACTATTTCTCCACAATGGATTTAGAGAAAAATAAACATCAAATAGGAGCAGCGACAGAGGCTCCACCAAAGACAGCGTTTTTCGATCCGGGAGGTCATTTCCGATAACGTCGAATGCCACTCAGACTCAGGAATGCATCCGCCACCTTTCAGAAACAATTAGATGGTATACTTGGAGGATTGAAACCAAAACAATATCAATCTATAAGTTTTCAGAAGACATGGAGGAGCATGTAAGGCAGTTGCCAAATGTGTTCGAAAGACTGAGAACAGCATGATTAACACTAAGCATCGGTGATTGTCACATGGCAGCAACGGAAATAAATTATCTTGAGCATAAAAGTAGCAAGGAAGGTAACAGAACAGATCCACATTTGGTCTCAGCAGTTCAGAATTTTCCACTGTCGAAGACAGTTAAACGGTTGCAACTGCAATTATTATCATCATTTAATAAAGGACTTTGCTGACCTTGAATCCATTTGTTATGGAAAGGAAATAAATTTGAATGATCTACCGAATGTCACACAGTGTTCGATGCCTTAAAATGAGCATTGACATCAAATTCATTTTTACATTCACAGATTTTGTAAAAGAATTTACCCTGTTTTGTGATGCAAGTTACATTACTCTTGGATGTTTCAGGACAGAATGTAGATGTTACAAAGTGTCCTGTAGTGTATGCATCCCAACTATTGAACAAAGTATAGAAAAATTATACTATGACTGAAAGGGAGGAGCTAGCAGTAAACTATGGTTCATATACTTCCTCTGTTATTTAAATGGCACCGAGCGGAGTGGCCGCGCTGTTTGTGGTGTCATGTTGCGGATTGCGCGGCCACTCTCGGCGGAGGTTCGAGTGCTGCCTCTGGCATGGCTGTGTGTGTTGTTCTTAGCATAAATTAGTTTAAGTAATGTGTAAGTCTAGGGACCGATGACCTAAGTCGTTTGGTCCCTTAGGAATTCACACACATTTGAACATTTTTATTCAAATGGCCAAGAGTTTAAGGTAGTGACAGATCACGTTGCTCTTAAATTGTATTAGGATTGAAGAAACCTTGCAGCAGATTAATGGGGTGGCACTCCGTTTGTGTGCATTTGATCACGAAGTGACACACGAACAACGAAAAAGCTATGGTGTCTCCGACACTTTAAGCAGAAAAGTTGCACTTCTGCGAATATTGGGCCTGAGCGTTGCAGAATGACGATAGGCTCAAACTACTGACGCTGTCAAGAATTCTAGGCACCACCTCAGTTCGTGATGCACGATAATCTGCTGAGCAGAACAATAAACTGCGCCTGACGAGTGGTAGTGCTTGCAGCTATCCAGAATAAAGTCTTGGCACAAGCACGTGATCATATGTTTTCAGGCGATTATAGGCAAAGAGCAGCTGATAGATAAACTGTCAATTTTTGGTGGAGAACGAGAAACGAAATGTTGAGCAGTATATCAGGAAGTGTGTACCTTGTGCGTATTCAGCTGATCTTAAACACCAAACAATTGCAATACAACGTTTCCTGGAAGCATCTAAATTTTTTGAAACGCTTGGATTGGAATTTTAGGCCCATTTCATAAAACACCATCAGGAAATAAACATAGATTAACCATCGTGATACATCTACATCTACATCTACATGACTACTCAGCAATTCACATTTAAGTGCTTCGCAGAGGGTTCATCGAACCACAATCATACTATGTCTCTACCATTCCACTCTCGAACAGCACGTGGGATAAACGAACACCTAAACCTTTCTGTTCGAGCTCTGATTTCTCTTATTTTATTTTGATGATCATTCGTACCTATGTAGGTTGGGCTCAACAAAATATTTTCGCATTCGGAAGAGAAAGTTGGTGACTGAAATTTCGTAAATAGATCTCGCTGCGACGAAAAACGTCTTCGCTTTAATGACTTCCATCCCAACTCGCGTATCATATCTGCCACACTCTCTCCCCTATTACGTGATAATACAAAACGAGCTGCCCTTTTTTGCTCCCTTTCGATGTCCTCAGTCAATCCCACCTGGTAAGGATCCCACACCGCGCAGCAATATTCTAACAGAGGACGAACGAGTGTAGTGTAAGCTGTCTCTTTACTGGACTTGTTGCATCTTTTAAGTGTCCTGCCAATGAAACGCAACCTTTGGCTCGCCTTCCCCACAGTATTATCTATGTGGTCTTTCCAACTGAAGTTGTTCGTAATTTTAACACCCAGGTACTTAGTTGAATTGACAGCCTTGAGCATTTTTACTATTTATCGAGTAATCGAATTCCAACGGATTTCTTTTGGAACTCATGTGGATCACCTCACACTTTTCGTTATTTAGCGTCAACTGCCACCTGCCACACCATACAGCAATCTTTTCTAAATCGCTTTGCAACTGTTACTGGTCTTCGGATGACCTTACTAGACGGTAAATTGCAGCATCATCTGCGAACAACATAAGAGAACTGCTCAGGCTGTCACAGATTGTGTCAGATTGTACACAGTAATGGTTGCAATTCCTCAACAAAAATTGAGAAGATTACACGTATCATTTCTCTGGCACACCCATATTCCTCCCTCATCACTCAAAGTACTTCTAGTCACTACTGTGGTAACATGCCAACAGAAGGCTATTGCATTCTCTGTTGAATGACATGCAATTCGGCTATGAGTACAATCATGCAGCGTGATTTTCTTCGACAGATCTTTTGTTGCATCATTGTCCACCAAAGTAGCCTGAGCTCTGGGTACATGAGTTTTTCGAAAATGTCCGTGTGTGTGGCTTCATTCCCAGCTGTGGTATCGACAGCAACGATGCCACGGAATAGTTTCTTCTCCGCGACTGCTTCAGCCCATTTCATCAGGTGCAGCCAGCCAGGACACTTCGCTTCAGCATCGCACCACCTTGCAAGTTATGTAATATGTTTGCATATGTTTATCCACTAGTAAAGGTGCCTTAACTGTATCTGCAGTATCAAGAGATTAGTACCTTTTCCTGTTCCTGTTTCTTACCCACGCGCCGCCTCTCAGGCGGGATACAAAACCAGCAACTGTATGAACTGCAACACTGCATGGAAATAGAGTGAATGCAGTAACTCCAGACACAATCACAAAAGTATTATAGTGGTCCCACATTTAACATACAATCAAACCCGCATTTCTATCTGCATTCACGTATAAAATAGCTTGTAAAATCGGTTCAGCCTTTCAAAGGGACCGATATTTCAACATCTGGAAGTTGACATTAATCACTTTTTTCATATTTTGAGGTGTTTTCGTAATATTAAAAACTTCGAAGAAATAATTTGATTATTCTTTGTTCGTTTTTTTCTAGAAGGCCATAAAAATCGATAAAATACCAGGAGACTCAATATTGCAATTTAATAATAATATTAGACCAAGTGAATACAGAGACATAAGACACATAATACGCATCGCATGTGGACCTGATGTCTACTCTCTCTGTCACTTGAAGCTCCCTTTACAGTTGAGACAGTAACTTAAAGCACAGTGGCTAGTGACTTTATTGTAAGAGTGTTAACTATGCGAATTGAAAGCCGGCTCCGTTTACTGATAATTCATCCTAAAGGCGAAAGAGTATTAACGGTAAAATTATATTATTTTCCTGAGGAGGTGACTATAACATGTCTGTTAAATGGCATGAACATTCCACTGAACACAAAGTACCTGTTGAGATTAAACCGAAGAACTATGGAAATAAGGAGCATGAGCAGATATTATCGAAAGACTTGACACTGAAATCTGGTAACTGCAGAAACATTGAAACGAATTACTTCTACTCCCTTGTAAGCAAAATATAGTTTGAGGACCATGCAATGAGTCTAAATGCAAATTAGCATCGCCAAAGACTATACTTCTTGCGAGAAAGATATCTGTTGCGGTCCAACATAAGAGTTCATTTAAGAAGGAAATTTCTTAGGTGACCCATGTAGAGCATTACATCATATGGATGTGAATCGTCTGGTGTACAGCACTGCTTGGATGTGTATCACTGAGTATGCGAAGATCGGACTTGTAGAAAATCTAAGCGGTCGACATGTGGTACATAAGAATGATTAAAGCTAAGTGCAGTGATAAGACAGCAAAAAAAGAGGTTTTCTGTAGAATCAGTGAGTAAAGGGATATTTGCAAATCACTGAGTAGAAGAAGGTATCGGATGTTAGGATATTATGGAACAATTTATACAATACTACAGGTAGCAATAACGACCATTAATTGTTGCGAAAGACAGAAATTCGAAGATATACAACAAATTGTTACGTGTTTGTGATAACTGGAGATAAAGAATTGGCACTAGAAATGAAATTAGAGGAAATCACAATGTGTCAGAATGAATAGTGTTGGCAATAGAGAGAGAAAACAAAAGAGCTGAAGGCCATTTTGCTACATGGTTCAGCGCACCGGCTTTGGTGCATACAAATTAATATGGTTATGCAACTTGGTTGATTTGAGAATAAACGCACTACAAAAGTAATGAAACCTTGGAGTACCATAATATTATTAGAGAGAATATTGAATTTAATATACTCTCAGCCATTTCAGTCAATAATAGCTGGTCTTTGAATCAATGAGTTGGGCCCAGATATCGAGTAGCCGTCATACGTGGAGAGTGGGTGATAATTCAACAGAGAAGAGAAGTTTTAATGATTTCGCGTAAGGAAAGATAGTGTTGTGTGTTAGATATTAGTTGTCTGTATTAACGTATTTTAACTTCTGACTTCGCGTAAGATGCCAACGGCCTTGCCGCAGTGATAACACCGGTTCCCGTCACATCACAAAAGTTAGGCGCTGTTGGGCTGGGCTAGCACTTGGATGAGTTATCATCCAGTCTGCCGAGCGCTGTTGGTAAGCGGGATGCGCTCAGCCCTTGTGAGGCAAACTGAGGAGCTACTTGACTGAGAAGTAGCGGCTCCTATCTCGGAAGCTGACATACGGCCGGGAGAGCGGTATGCTGACCACATGACCCTCCATATCCACATCCAGCAGTGTGAGGATAACACGGCGGCCGGTCGGTACCGTTGTGCCTTCATGGCCTCTTTGGAAGGAGTTCCGTTACTTCGCGTAAGATAACTCATATGTTTCAAAAGCCGTTTGACAAAACGTCAAAACAAATGTCTCACCGCTCGCATGCTGACAGTAGAGCGTCATGGAAACTGCACTCTGCGAAACCTGTTATTTTGCAGTGAATAAAGCGTGTATCTGACTGCCACTGAATCTTCGTAACATTAGCCGTAACTGTCGTACAAGAAACTCGGAACCTTTTGAATTTGTGCGTGCTCCATCCCTGTGAAGCCCTTGAAAGATTTGTGGCTTTGCTTCGTCACCACTCGCGACCTGTTTAATAAATGAAAAAGTGGGGTACGATCGTTACATAAAATTATTTAAGTTGATATACCAATTTTACGGTTCATTACTGACGATGATAAGAAGCGTACTTGAAGCTCTATCACACCTTTCCAAAATTTTACAGATCCGCCACCTTGACAGCATAGCATCGGGGCTCGCAACCTGCAACACGTGTTTCAGAGATAGGGGGAAGGGCTACAAATGAGTAACATAGATCCTGCAACTGTATCCAAACTCCTTTTACTGACCTGAAACGCATCGAAAATATCGAGGCAGCTTTGGTAATGTGACAACAGCCATGAAGCTGAAATTTAGACTGCTCTACATAGGATAAGAATACATAGGACTCACAAAGAAATTTATGGTGGGAGTTCATTCCGGTCCTTAGGGAATATCATTAAATATATCGGTAGAAAACTGATCGAAGGGAAACAAGAAAACATCTACTGAGCCATAAGAATAACAGATATGAGAACAAGCGTGCGATTGTGTATGCAAGTTGCTGCCTGATGTCTGTGTAACATAGAATAATAACACGGTCGTGCATTAGTTTAATTCGTAACTGTGCATTTCAAACCCACGGAAGAAAACTTTAATTAATTTGATGATCTTATTGAATAATTATTTTAGATTAGTGTGTTGCAGGGGAGGTTGTGCTGGGAAACAACTGACAAGAAAAAATTAGATACGTGGCGCCCTTTCCATGTTATTTAGCATTGAATCGTATGGAGTCGCTGACGGTCTGCAATCATTTACGAAACCAGTAATATGTATCTCTATATTTACATTACATAAATCTCACGTTATATGACAACATTGCACCCGCAAAAATGCGGTAATGCGCAGGCATCTGTGGGTACGTGAGCTATCACTTGTTTAAATGCACATTACCCACTACAAAATTAAGATGTGCGAGGAAAACCTACGTTTGTACGGGTTTGAGGAGAAAAAACGAAGAACAGTTTTCATCTACATCTACATAGATATTCCGCAAGCCACCTTACGAAGGATCCCTGTCCACTGCTATTCATTTCCTTTTCTGTTCGACTCGCTAACACAGTGAGGGAAAAACGATTATCTATATGCCTCCGTATGATCGCTAATTTCTCGTATGTAATCTCCGTAGTCCTTATGTGCTGTGTAATTGGTGGCAGTAGAATCGTTCTGCAGTCATTGTCAAATGCCAGTTCTCTATATTTTCTCAAAAGTTTTTCTTGAAAAGAACTTGGCTTTCTTTTAAGGGATTCCCACTTAAGTTCCCGAAGCATCTGTGTAACACTTACGTATTGTTAGACCCACTCGTAACAAATCTAGCACCCAGCCTCTGAATTCCTTCGAAGTCTTCCTTCAGTATAGCCTGGTACTGATCCAAAACCCTCGAGCATTACTAAAGAACCGGTCGCACCGGCGTCCTACCTGCGGCCTCCATTACAGGTAAGCCACTATTCTCCCAATAAATTGAAGTTGGCCATTCGCCTTCCCTACTACAGCTCTCACACACTCGTTTCATTTAATATCGATTTCCAACGTTACGCCCAGATATTTAAACGGCGTGAGTGTGTCAAACAGGATACTAGTAACACTGATCCGAACATTACAGGTTTGGTCTTCCCACTCATTCTCATTAACTTACATATTTCCACATTTAGAGCTAGCTGCCGCTCATGACACCCTTCATAACTGCACGACACAAAGCTTTACGCCTCGCCTGGGCCCATCAACACCGACATTGGATTTTTGATAGCTGCAAGCATGCTGCGTGGTCGGGCGAGTCGCATCTAAACTTGTATCCAGCCGATGGTCCCTGCATGTCACCATCGGACTGCACAAGCTGGTGGAGACTCTGTAATGGTGTGGAGCATGTGCAGTTGGAGTGATACGGGTGGGACCCCTGATACGTCTAGATACGACTCTGACAGGAGACACGTACGTAAGCGTCCTGTCTGATCAGCTGTATCCATTCATGTCCATTGTGCATTCCGACGGACTTGGTCAATTCCGGCAGGACAATGTGACACCCGAAACGTCCAGAATAGCTACAGAGTTGCTCCAGGAACACTCTTCTGAGTTTAAACACTTCCGCTCGCCACCAAACTTCACAGACATAAACATTACTGAGCATATGTGGGATGCCTTGCAATTTGCTGTTCAGAAGAGATCTCCACCCTTTCGTACTCTTACGGATTTATGGACAGCCCTGCAGGATCCATGGTGTCAGTTCCTTCCAGCACTACTTGAGACCTTATTCGAGTCCATGACACATCGTGTCGCGGCACCCTGCGTGCTCGCGTGGGCCTACACGTTATTAGACATGTGTATCAGTTTCTTTGGCCCTTCAGTGTAGTTCTAAATGTAGAAAAATGTAGGTTAGTGTGGATGACACAGTCAGATTGATTAACACTCTAAGCACTAAACCCGTAAAATTTACGGACCGAGGATCGCGCGAAAATCACCAGACCCGTAAAATTTACATTTAATTCAATGCAAAACACTGCAACGTTATTTCTGCAGGGTTGGCCAGCAATATACGTTTTACAGATATTCAGTAACAAAAGCCGTCTGTAGATGGCATAGCAGTGTTGTTTACGGTGCCGTAATTCATATTAAAACTTACCTTTGCGTTCTCAGTCTTCCTTACGTCGTCCTGTTGTTTCATGTTTGTAATCATGTCTTGACAGGGTTTATCAGACACAGAAATCATGGATTAGATTAATGATAGCGGGACTCTGGAAAATGTAGAGAGTGATTCTGGCAATTCTGAATACAATGGTGTGTTTGAAGGTACGTATTCCCGAATTTTCAACGGGATATCACTGCTCGTAATTGTGCAGTATGCACATTTCTTCTGAACATGTCTTCTATAAGAGATATATGTAGTTACATATGAGAGCTATCCACAAAGTACATTACGCTTTGGAATTAAAAATAAATAAAGTATTGTAAATTTTTTTTATTATATGCAGATGAAAGCCACACTTCAATATTACTTTTCTACATAGTTGCCATTTAAATTAAGGCACTTATCATAGCGATGGACAAGCTTGGAAATTCCTTCATCGTAAAATTCGGCCGCCTGCGCCTTCAACCACGTGGTTACCTCTTCTTGAAGCTGTGCATCATCATCATCAAAACGCTGCATAGCCAACCACTTCTTCATTGCTGGGAATAAGTGGAAGTCGCTCGGTGCCAGGTCGGGACTGTACGGCGGATGAGGAAACAACTCCCACTTAAAAGATTCGAGAACTTCACGAGTGGCATTTGCCATGTGGGCCCGGGCGTTGTCGTGAATCAGCAAGATCTTTGAGCCCAACTTTCCCCTGCACTTGTTTTGTATTGCTCGTTCTGTGGTTGTGCAGAGTTTGGCAATACCTTTGAGAGTTTATTGTATTGCCTCTTTCCAGGAAATCCACAAAAATCGTATTTCTACCGGGTTACTGATTAACCACGTGGTTGAAGGCGCAGGCGGCTGAATTTTACGACGAAGGAATTGTGGACCACTGGAGGACTAATCCTGTTCTTTGTTGTAACTTCTGCCCCCAAGTTATGAGTCGTTTTGCGTATTACTCAGATACTTTCGTGCTTACATCTTGTTGACAATTCTAAACAGAAAAAACCAGGTGAAGATGGATTTCACCCACTTTATAAAGTTTTACCTTATTATAAGAATTTGAAGGAGCGATGTATCTGGGCACATCTTCCCTCAGAAAAACTGACAATTGATGAAGGCATATGCCCGTTTCGAGGTTGTGTGATCTTCCGTGTTTACATGCAAAATAAGCCTCGTAAGTATGGACTGAAGATTTATACTGCTGCTGAAGCCAGTAGTGGCTATGTTGTAAACTTTGAAGTTTATGCTGGTAAGCATATTGTTGACAATTCTTCGTCCACTGTTGTATTGCTATTGTTGTCTGACAGCGGCTTGCTGAATAAAGGTCATACTGTGTATTTAGACCGATTTTATTCCAATCCAGAGCTTTTTCAACAACTGGCTGACAAAGGTACTGGAGCTGTTGGTACTGTGAACAAATGTAGCAAAGGATTACATAAAGATTTAGTATCTAATAAGCTGAGAAAGGGCAAAATGTCTTTCCGGCATAAAGACAATGTATTAGCAATGAAGTGGAAGGATAAGAGGGACGTATATACATTGTCTACAAGGCATCTGGCCAAATTTGGTATGCATACTAAGAAAAATGGGTCTGTAGTAATGAAACCACTTCAGGTACTGGATTACAAACTGAATAAAATTGAGGTGGATATCGGAGACCAGCACCTGCAGTACAATCCATTCCAGCACAGAACTGTGCTACTGATGGGAGTATCAAATGCTTTTTGGCTATACAATGCAGTGCACAGCAAGAAACTCACAATAACGGACTTCATAACAGTGCTTGCAGCTCAGCTTGTTGAAAGATGATACAGTTGAAGTCATACTAAGGAATGAAGGAACTGTAGGTTGGCTAACTAAGAGACATTTTTTGCAGCACATACCTCCAACTACAAAGAAATATGCTGCTCTTGTGTGTCATGTTTGCAGTGCCAGGAGCAAGAAAGAGAATGGCAAAGCTTCTCGCAAAGAGACACGGTACAAATGTGAACAGTGTGGTGTTTCACTCTGCCTGGAACCTTGCTTCAAAATTTTCCACACTAAAAAACAATATGATGCTGTGTGAAATTTGTATGCAATTATTGTAGATTGACAGAAAGATGTTATGTAGTGCCATAATATTAGTTAAAAATAAATAACTGTATAACTTTTCTAAATTCTTAAAAACACCTATGTGATTTCTATAACTGTACCTTAAAGCTGTGCATTCCAAAGTATTTTCTTTTGCACAGAATTAAAGTAGAAAAGTGCAGCTTCAAAATTGTACCAAATTTGCCACACTCCAAAAAGTAGATTTGATGCACTGATTTTTTAAATATTGGCAAAACTGCCTGGTTTCTAGGGATGGGTACATACAATAGGCCTGGTACAGAGGGTGTTAAACATCAAGACATACTGTCATGAAGCCCAATGAAAGGCAACTAGAATTTAAGGGTTGCAGTGCGTGAGGCGAACGGTGAACTTCGGTTCATTGGGAGAGTTTTAGAAAAGCGTGGTTGATCTGTTAAGGAGACAGCATGTAAAACACTAGTGCGAGCCATTTTGAGTAATCTTTAGAATCACCGTCAGGTCGTATTGGAAGATATCGAAACAATTCAGGTGCGGACAGCTAGACTAATTATCGATTCGTTCGATCAAGATGAAAGTATTTCGTAAATTCTTCGGGAATACAAATGGGAGGGCATAGAAGGGGCATTTCTTTTCGAGGGACGTTGCTGAAAAAATCTGGAGCACTGGAATTGGGAGCTGAAGGTACATTTTGCATCAGTACAACGAACATAAGAGGTGTTAGACCTCGCATGGAGACTTGTAGACAATCGTTTTCCCCTGCTCTATTTACGAGTGGAACAGGAAGGTAAATGACTAATAGTGGTGCAACATACACTCTGCCTCGCACCATATGTTGGCTTCCGAAGTATGTATGTAGATATAATCGTAGATGTACAGTACGTAAAATCTAAAACAGCGTCTAATAGAAGATAGAAAAGCCTACTGACATCTTTACAGTGTTTATAAAATTATTGTTAATGAGTTTGTTAACATTTGAAACCAAAGTTGTTATGAGATCCATGACTAATGATGCATATGCACAATTTATGCATGTTAAATTCCGTTGTGAAGCTACTGGTGCCGGATATGAAGTGAGCAAGTCTCTATTATGATAATCAAATAATCAATTAGTTATAAATCATTTAGCGAATACCACGAGAAAAGGGTGCCTAAACCAAGATTTCTTCACATGTACACAACTTTAGAGTCCCATCCTATATTCTCATCATTCGATACGTTTATTTTATGATTTATCCGCTACTCTTATCTACAAAATATTGTCATTTCACTAACGTGGGTATGCAGCGCTGTTGTGTGTAAAGATGTTTTGACCACCTTTAGCTACAGCTCCGGATATGGCGAAAAAGTAAATAAAGCAGATTTGACTTCTCAGTTCCAACCATTTAGTCGGCACTTGCTACTGTCAGCGAATGTTCTGCTTTCACTGCAAATAAATTATTCTGTAGTCTCTTGCATCAGTATTGTGACGAGCTAACAACCAATATACGGCCACTATTCACCGACAAATTTGTGTATGGTTATTTGAATAAACGTATAGTACGTGTGGGGTCCACATGGGACATTTTTAAGTTGGAGAAAGACGATTTGCATCAAAGACGACTTGCCTGATATATTAGCCACCATGTCCCAGAGAATGTTCGTCCTCGCAGATCAGAGATCGAAAAGTTTAATATGGTTTTAGTGAACTGTAGGATATTGAAGGAAAGGTGCCAGAATTAGTATCGCTCACTGAAGTTTGTCATGCACAGATAGTATTAGGAACAGGGAGTAGATTGAAACCTGACGTTAATAACAAGGAATTCCTAATTTCAGATTGGAATATTTATCTTAAGTATAGGTATTTCGCCAGTGCTGGCGGCGTGTTTATTGCAGCAAGGAATTCGATAAAATCTAGAAAGGTTATCACTAATTCCGATTGTGAATTAATCTGGGTGAAGTTAAGTATCAGAGATCGGTCAAAAGTGGTAATCGGACGCTTTCATAGATCGCCTAGGTCAGGAGCTGTAGTGATACAACACTTCACACAGAACTTGCAGAATATAGTTAATAATTTTCCTGATCATGCCACTGTAGTAGGGGATGACTCCAACTTGCCAGGTATAGATTGGGAGTGTCATACCATCAAAACTGGTACCAGAGACAGGAAACCGTGTGACATAGTTCTCTATGTATTGTCCGAGAATTACTTTGAGCAGTTAATTAGAGAACCGACTGTTGAGGGTAACGCATTGGACCTACTGGTAACCAACAGACGTGAACCTATCGAATCAGCTAGCGTAAAGGAAGGTATCAGTGATCAAAGGGCTCTGACAGCATCCTTGACAAGGAATCTTAGAAAGAATGTAAAGGAAGGTATGAAGATATTTTTGCTTGATAAGAGAGACAGGATACAAATTTCGGAGTATCTGAACAGTCACCATAAAATATTCAGTGATGAGGACGAAGAAGTGAAGAACAATTGGAGAAAATTAAAAGCCATCGTGCAATATGCCATAGACAAGTATGTCCCTCGTAAGGTCTTCAGGGATGGGAAAGAGATATTACGGTTTAACATCCATGTTATAAAACTGCTGCGTAAACTGCTATTTAAACAGAGAACTTCATCGGAGATTCAAGAGAAGTAAAAACCTAGCTGACAAACAAAAGCTGGACGAAGCGAAAATGAGAATAAGGAGAGCAATGGGAGAAGAGTTCAGTGACGTTGAAAGCAAAACTTTGTCAACCGATCTATGTTAAAACCCTAATACGTAGTGGTCGTCTGTAAAATCGGTAAGTGAATGAAAACCATATATTCATTCACTCAGTGACCATACTGGTACCGAAACTGTTTCACCACGAATCGTAGTAACGGAATCCCTCCTTTCAGTCGTCGCAGGAATCTCGAAACGGCGGATATTGAGATTCGTGGATTAGGAAAACGACTTGTGTCGCATAGTCGTCGGAAGGCGTAAGGACAATGTGAGATACCTACAAGATTCTGCAAATATTATACGAAAGAACTTGCTCCCGTTCTAGCAATAACTTATCGTAGATCGCTTGAGAAGCGAAGGGTACCTAGCACCTAGAAGAAAGCGAAATGGCATTGCCGTTTTTAAGAAAGGACGTAGGATATATGCACACAATTGTAGACCCATAAAGTTGAGTTAAATCTGTTGCAGAACTGTGAAACATATTCTACGCCCAAGAATTACGACGTTTTTGGAGAATAAAGATCTCCTCTATAAAAATGAAAGTGAATTCTGCAAAGAGAGACCCTTCGAAACACAGCTCGCTCTGTTCCTCCACGAGATCCACAGCGCCGTAGGCAACGGAGCTCAGGTTCATGCCGTGTTCCTTGACTTCAGGAAGTCATTTGACAACGTCCCTCACCACCGTTTAGGGAAAAAACCACGAGCTTGTTGAGTATCGGAGCAGATTTGCAACTGGGCTCAGGAATTCCTTGAAGACAGAACTCAACACATGGCTCTTAACGGAGCAAGATTGACAGATGTAAAGAAAATTTCCGGAGTACCACGAGGCACTGTGATAGGACTGTTGCTGTTTATAATAGAAAGGTTGTGGGCATGTGATGCGGTTGTCTAGAGCAAAGTAGCAACGCCAGAAGATAGTAACCACTTGCAGAACGACCTCCAATGAATTGATGAATAGTACATTGTCTGGTAGTTGACGCTGAACGTAAATAAATGTAACATAATCCGCATTCGTAGGAAAGGATATGCACTACTTTACAGCTACACTATTGACGAGAAACTGCTGGAAACAGTATACACCGTAAACCATCTAGGCGTAACTATCCAGACAACCTTAAGAGGAATGACGATATAAAACAAGCAGTGGGAAAAGCAGATGCCAGACTCAGATTCATGGGCAGAATCTCATGGAAATATAATTCATCCATGAAAAAAGCGGCTTACAAAGCACTTTTTCTACCGATTCTTGAGGTTGTTCATCTATCTGGGATCCCTATCAGATAAGAATGATAGAAGAGATAGGGAAGATCCAACGAAGAGCGGCACGTTTCCTCATGGGACCCTTTAGTTGGCGGTAGAGCTTTACAGAGATGATGAACAAACTCCATTGGCAAACGTTGAAACAGAGGCATTGTGTCAAGGGGAGATTTACTACTGAAATTTCGAGAGAGCCCTTTCCGCGAAGAATCGGACATCATATTTCTGACCTCCCCTACCCCACACCCACCCCACGTACGTCTCGTGTAATGATCACGAGGAGGAAATTCGAAAAGTTAGAGCCAATACAGAGGCTTACCAACAATCATTCTTCCCACAAGCTATTCGCGAGTGGAACAGGGGTGGAGGGCTCAGTTACAGTACACAAGATATCTTCTGATATCTTACGTCGAGTTATAAAAGTATCAACATCGTACTGAACAGTTGAGAAACGTGTAGCATATTGTTACAGCAGCTGGTACTGGTAAACACTAGAAGAAATTCCTATACACATCTGCTAGGATAAAAAGCTTGTTGCCTTGTGAGCATTTCTTTTTTATGATAATCGTATCTACATCTACAATGCATGACTACTCTGCAAATCACACTGAAGTGCCCGGTAGTGGGTTCATCGAACACCTTCAAAATAATCCTGTATTGCTCCAGTCTCGAACAGCGCGCGGAAACGAACAGCTACATCTCTCCATGTGTGCTCTGATTTCCCTTATTTTATTATGCGTATCGTTTCTCCTTGTGTAAGTCGGCTCAACAAAATATTTTCACATTTGGAGAAGAAAGTTGGTGACTGAAATTCCTTGAGAAGATCCCGCTGCAGCGAGAAACACCTTTGTTTTAATGATGTCCACCCCAAATCCTGTATTATGTCCGTGACATTCTCTCCCGTATTTCTTGATAAAACAAAACGTGCTCCACTTCTGTGAACTTTCTCGATGCACTCCGTTAAACCTGTCTGGTAAGGATCCGACACCACGTACCAATACTCCAAAACATAACGGAAAAGCGTAATGTAGCCAGTTTTAGTAGACCTCTTGCATCTTCTAAAAGTTCTGCTGCTAAAACGTTTTGTTTGGTTGGCATTCCCCTCAAAATTTTCTAAGTGTTCTTTCCAATTTCAGTTGTTAGTGATCGTAGTTCCTAGGTATTTAGTTGAATTTACGGCTTTCAGATTTGACTGATATAACTGAAATTCACGGGTTCCTCTTACAGGAGCATTCATGTGGATGATATCACACTTTTCGTTATTTAGGGTCTTTGTCAATTTTTGCGCCATATAGATAGATTATGTGAATCGTTCTGCAGTCGATTTTTATCTTCTCATAACTCTGCTAGACGGTAAACAACAGCATCGTCTCCAACAACCAAAGACGATTGCTGAGATTGTATCCTAAATCATTTATATCATGAGCAGCAGAGGGCCTACAACACTGAGACGATATTCCACAAGCACACAACTTAATTACAAGCCGCTTGTGAGGTACGGTGACAAAATCCTTCTGTAAGTCTAGAAATACGGAACCAATTTTAAATCCTTTGCCAATAACACTCAGCACTTCGTGTGATTAAAGAGCTAGTTGTGTTCCACAAGATCTAGGTTTTCTAAATCCGCGTTGACTATATGTCAGCAGAACGTTGTCTTTGAGGTAATTCATAATTTTCGAATACAATAATGTTACTGAATCCTGTTGCATTTAACATTAATGACCTGGGCGTTTAATTTAGTTAGTTACAGCTGTCGCCTTTCTTGAAGATTTGTGTGACCTGTACAACTCTATAGTCTTTAGGTACGGATATTTCACCGAGCTAGCGGTTGTATATGATTTTTAAGTATGGAGCTATTGCATCAGCTGACTCTGAAAGGAACATAATTGTTGTACAGTCTGGACCAGAAGACTTGTCTTTATTCAGTGATTTAAGTTTCTTCACTACTCCCAGAATATCAGCTCCTAAGTTACTCTTGCTGACAGCTGTACTTTATTCAAATTCTAGAATATTTTCTTAGATTTCTTTGGTGGAGGAGTCAGGGAAGGTTGTGTTTAGTAACTCTGCTTTAGCAGCACTGTCGTCGACAGTAATTGCGTTGAAATAGTACAGAGAAACCACTGACTGTGTCTGTTGATACTACAGGAGGTTCTTCTCTATGTGGTTGCCATTCACTCTTACATATTCTCTGGTCTTACTTTCAAGGAAATTAGTATGAAAAAACCTGGCTGCACTTTAAATTGTTCACATATGAGGAGCACAAAACTCCGTAAGGGGCGCAAGTTGTCAGTACGTACGGAATACAACGATGACGTTAAATAACCCCATTGAAAAATGAAAGTCTCGTAAACGAGGAGGCCAAGCCAGTGGACCACCTGTACCAATCCATCGCTCATCATAAGTTTGTACTACGTACTATGCAACGTGTCACAGAGAATGGGATAGTCCCCATCTCACATACACCACAAGCGTAGTCTTTCTGTCTCGGTAACAATATTCGGTAGTGCAAGTAATCTGCGTGCGGAAAATTTGTCTGGTAAAGTGTCTTGCCATGATACGAGTCTGTTACGTACAATTTATATGCACATATTTATACTACAAGACATGTGGAAGTTTTCCACCTCTGCTGTTGTTGACAAGAGTAAAATTTAGTCTATTCTGCACTATTGGCGAATTTCGTCTTCACAGGCCACGTTCATGCGCAGCCTACAGAGAAACAGATCGAACCTAGGAGAGTTATAAATTTGGCTTACTGACACACAAAAACAATATCTTACATTGAACTGTACTTACAGCTTTCAATAAGTTCTGCAATTACCCTACTTTCAAGAGGCGGCTGTAGCCTGTCGGAAAGCTAGCACATAACGGGAAAATGTCAAAATCGAAACCAGAAAGCGTACTGCCTGCACCTGATAGTTATCATAATAATTAATGCTATGTCGTAGTACTGCATGTGCTCGTTTTGGTTGTTGGAAACCAGCTGTCACTTCTGTCCAGGCAGGAAACAATTACAGCAAAGGTACAGCACTTTTAATGAGTGTGTCCATTAAGCCAATGAGGTAACTTGCATGTGCTGTTACAAGTATCAGATAAACGTCGAAATTGTAAAAGACCTAATCCAGAAGGAAGAGGTCGCCAAGGCATTAAAAGAGTCTGCATAATGCAGCGAAACGCTGGAAAAAGGCGGAGGGAAGTCTTCAGTGCAAATTGCATATCAAACGTTACTCTGCCAGACCGCAACCGTTAGAAATATACCCGCCCTGTAAGAGCATATCTACATATACCTGACAAATAATGCTTAATTTAGCTAGGAAGCGAATAGCGACCCTGATGACTAACGGTAGCTTATATTCAGAGACTGAATGCCAGCAGTAATCCACTACTTAAGAATTAGAAAGTGACTTTCGACCAACTTTTCACATAATATCAAATCCATACTAAACTTCTCACTGACAGTCGGCACAATATGTTCAAAGGACGAAAACTTTATTGCTCACTACATTTCCGTTTCATGTTTTACTTGTTTTTGGTATGTATGGGCACCCAATAACGAGATCATCAGTTTCCACATTTTCTTACGGTAAAATTGTCGCACAAGACACAACGTTTCATGTATTCCTTTTCTGCTGCTAACTGTACTCGCGACGCATTTGGCAGACAGTATTCACCTGCAATACTGAATGGACCTTCAAAATTACATTATTGTACAAAATGTGATTGAAGACATGTGGCGTTGTAAGCATTGAACAGACAAACAAAAGACAAACAAAAGACTAAGGGTTCAGAAAAATTCGGTGATTTGTTCGAGAGAAAGAAGGTCACAAATCAAACAAGTCAGTGACGTGTTGGTCCACCTCTTGCCCTTACGCAAGCAGCTGTTAAGCTTGGAACTGATTCACAGAGTTGTTGGATGTCCTACAGAGTGATATAACGACAAATACTATTCAGTTTGTGTGTTAGATCGTCGAATTTCCGAGTTGGATGGAGGGTCCTGCTCTTACTGTTCCAAAAGTTCGCAATTGGAGAAAGATATTGCGACCTTGCTGGCCAATGTGGGGTTCAGCAAGCATGACGACAAGCAATAGAAACTCTTACCACACGCGGGCGAGCATTACCTTGCTGAAATCTAAGTCCAGGATGGCTTGCCATTAAGAGCAACAAAACGGTGTATATGATACGTCAACGCACTGCTGTTATAGGAGAGTGTTGCGGATCACTAACAAAGGGGTCCGGCATTTTTTTTTTTTTTTTGAATAATCAGGCTTCTGAATGGTTTGATGTGGTCCGCCACGAACTCGTCTCCTGCGCCAACCTCTCCATCTCGAAGTAGTACTTGCTACTTGCAACATACGTCCTCAGCTATTTGCTCGATTTATTCCTATCTCTGGTTTCCTCTACAGTCTTTGCCCTCTACATCTCCATTTAGTGCAATGGAAGTCATTCCCTGATGTCTTAACAGAGTCCTATCATCCTGTCCCTTCTACATATCAGTATTTTCCACATATTCGTTTCCTCTCCGATTCTCCTCGTTCCTTACCTTATCAGTTCATCTAATTTTCGACAATTATGTATAGCATCACTGCTCAATTGCTTCGATTCTTCTCTGTTCCGGTTTTCCAACAGTTCATGTTTCTTTACCATACAATGTTGTGCACCAAACGCACATTGTCAGAAATTTCTTCCTTCAATTAAGGCCTATGATTGGTACTAGTTGACTTCTCTTCGTCAGGAATGCCCTTTCTGCCACTTTGCTTCTGATGTCCTTCTCGCTCTGTCCGTCATTTGCTGTTTTGCTGCCTAGGTAGCAGAAATCCTTAACTTCTTCTACTTCGTGACCATCAATGCTGACGTAAAATTTCTCGCTGTTCTCAGTTGTGCTACTTCTTCTTCCTTTCGTCTTTCTCCGATTTACTCTCAATGCATGTTAGCTACCCCTTCTGCCTTATTTGATAGTACGTCTTCCTTAGCTCTCTTAAATTCTGGTTCTAATACTGGATCCCCTACCTCTTATGTATTGACTCCTGTTTCTTCTCCCGTCACATCAGACAAAACTTTCCCTTATAGGCTTTCAATGTATTGTTTCCACCCATAAGCTCTTTTCTCTGCATTTGACAGTGTAATTCTCTTTGCACTCTTCATTTTACCACCATTGCTTACAATTTCACAGAAGGTTATTTTAACTTTCCTACATGCTGAGTCAGACCATCCGACAAACATTTATATTTCGACTTCTTCTCATTTTTCATGTAGCCATTTCGTCTTATCTTCCCTGCACTCTTCCTTTCATTCCTCTCTATTCCTGAGTTCTCCTGAACAATTTTCTATTTCCTTCTTTCATCGATCAACTGAATCATTTCTTCCGTTACCCGGGGTTTCTTCGCCGCTACCCTCTTTCGACCTATGTTTTTCTTTCCAGCTTCAGTTACCACCCTTTTTAGAGATGTCGATTCCTCTTCACCTGTACTGGCTACTAAGCTATTCCTCATTGCTGTATCTATAGACTTAGAGAACTTCAAGCGTATTTCGTCATTGCTTGGTACTGCTGTATCCCTCTTTCTTGCGTATTGATCCTCCGTGACTAAAATATTAAGCTGGACCCTATTCTTCATCATTACTAGGCTGTGATCTCATTTCTGCCTGACCATGATGTAACCTATCTGAAATCTTTCCGTATTACCCGGCCTTTCCCGATATACCCCCTTCTCTTGTGATTCTTGAAGAGAGTATTCGCTATTACTAGCTGAAATTTGTCACAGAACTCAGTCAGTATTTCTCCTGTCTCATTCCTTTTTCCAAGCTCACAATCTCCTGTAACCATTTCTTCTACTCCTTCCCCTACAACTGCATTCCAGTCCCCCATGACCATTAGAATTTCATCTCCCCTTACGCACTGTATTATCCTTGCAATAGCCTCGTATGTTTTCGTTGCCTCTTCTTCGTCTCCAGCTTGCGACGTCGGCATGTGTACCTGAGCCATCTTTGTCGGTGTTCGTTTGTTGTCGATTCTGTTAAAAACAACGCTGTCACTAAGCCGTTCACAGTAACATACTCTCTCCGGCCTACCTTCCAATACATAACGAATCCTACTCTCGCTATACAATTTTCTGCTACTGTTGATGTTACCCTGTACTCATCTGACCAGAAACTCTTGTATTCTTTCCATTTCCCTTCAATGACCCTTACTATGCATAGATTGAGACTTTGCATTTCCGTTTTCAGGTTTTCTAGCTTCCCCATGACGTTCAGGTTACTGACATTCCACTCCTTGACTCGTAGAACGTTATCCTTTCTTTGATTATTCAGTCTTTCTCATGGTCACCTCCAGCTTGGCAGTTCCTCCTGTAGATCCGAATGGGGGGACTGTTCCGGAATCATTTGCCAATGGTGAGGTCATCGTGACACTATTCCAATGAGAGAATACACGTCCTGTGGATAAACGTTATGTGCCTTTAATGCAGTGATTTCCATTGCTCTCTGCATCCGCATGCAGTTGATTATTGCTGGATCCTACACTGTTAGGGGCAGTTTCACACGCCAAGAACAAGAAAGTGCCATGAACCTCTGTCACATTCTCTGCCCGTTTCGACAAAGCCGTTGGCAGACTGAGAGTGTCTTCTCATAGCAGAAGTTTTCGTCCGCCAACGCTGATTGTTAATCGAAATTTAGGCGGTGGATGGTTTCGAACCCGGCACCAAGGACGTTTCGATTACTAATCTAGACTAAGAGTCTCACTGACAAATGAAATGGCACTTCGAACATTTATTCGCGGATGTGTGGCCGTTTGGCGGGCGAGAGTCAGATTGGTATCTCATCGTTGTCCACGGCGTCATCGGCCTGGAATCACATTGGCCAGTAGAATTATCTTCAGTGGCGAGTCCCGCTTATAAATGAGCCCCGATGAGGAGCGAAGACGTGTCTCGAGACCCCCTGGACGGCGTTGAGGTACCAGCCTGGCTGTCGACGGCAATACGGCCATTTCATTATGTAGCAGGACACCTTTGGTTGTCATCCGTGGCACCCTTACTTCAGAACCGTACGTCGCCGATATTCTACGCCCTTTTTGTGGTTTTGTTTTGCGTCATGGTAAAGCAAAATGGAAATTTGTGGTAAAGTCTTAAGGGACTAGAATCTAAGGTCATCGGTCCCTAAGCTTACACACTACTTCATTTAACTTAAACTAACTCGCGCTAAGGACGACACACACACCCATGCCCGAGGGAGGACTCGAACCTCCGACAGGGGCAGCTGCGCGGTCCGTGAGAAGACGCCTCTGACCGAGTGGCTACACCGCGTGGCCATGGTAAAGCACCCTGGGCTTTAATGAAGGCAAGATAATGCCCACTCGCATTTGGCGGGAGATCTATTGCTTTTCTTCGTGCTTTCCATACCCCGCATTGGCCATCAAGGTCTCCGGATCTCTCCCCAATTGAAAAAGTTTGAAGCGTTATGGGCAGAGCCATCTAACCAGTTCGAGATTTTGACGATTGAACAGAACTGTGCAGAATATGGCATGATGTTCCTCAGGAGAACATTTAACAACTCTCTCAATCGATACCGAGTAGCTGCTTTCAAAATGGCCAGAGGTAGACAAACACATTACTGACTTGGGCAATTTGCGAAGCTCTTTCTCTTGAATATGTCATCCAGTTGTTTTTAAATTGTACTCACTAGCTTGTCTGCGCATGTACTTCACATCTACCGATTTCTATCCCATTCTGATGATTCTCTCATGCTGCTTCCTTTTTTTTTTTTTGCCTTAGGGTGAACGTGTACAAACATATATGAACTATGTTATTTATATGTGAAATATATGTGACCAATGCGTATATGGGAAAAGTAATGGGTAACAAGCTTCTTGTAAGCCTCGGGATCGATTTGTTCCAAACTTGGTACACATATTACTTGGAAACAAATACTATGGCGGTAGGAACCAGGAAACTCCAATCGCAGTAGGCATGATAACGTAGAGAGAGAAGGGGAGAGTAAAAGAACGACAGGCAGTTTGTGGGAAGGAGGAGGAATATATGTATATGGGGAAGGAGGAGGTGGGAAGAGAGAGAGTGAAGACAGACAGTGATTGGGAAGAGGAGGAGGTAGACAGATGGTGGTTAAGGGGGAGATTGACAGAGAAAGGAAAGAGGAAGGATGGGGCAGAGGGAGGTGAGAGTTTGAGGTAGAGCAGTATAGGAGAGGGAGGGGGGGTGAAGTGATGGACAGAGGGAAGGGAGGATGGTCTTAGAGGTAGCAAGGAGGAAATTGACGGAGAAAGAGCAGATAGAGTGACAGAGAGAGAAGGGAGGAGGAGATTAAAAGAGAGGAGAAGATGGACAGAGAGATAGGAGGAGAAGGATAGAGAGAGGAGGAACAGGGTGTGTTTGGTCAGCGAAATGGGGGAGGGCATATGATCAGAAGGCAGGGCGTAACAGTTGTACAGGGAGAGGGAAGGGGAGATTGACAGGAAGGGGCAAATGGACTAATAGAATTGGAACAAATAGACACATGGGCAGTGCCAGATACTGAGCTATATCTACGAATTTATGCAATGTGTAACGCATGAAAGGTATTTGGAGAGTTTACTAATTCTTCGGTTTCTGAGTTTCAGCTAATATTCTATGTATTTTCAACACAACATGTGGACGGTTTTCCCTGGATTGAAAATGGAAAGTTATGTTGGTTGCCAGTAGCTTCTATTTCTAACTGTCGGTAACTTAGAATTCATTTTTAATTACATTTCTTCTTAACTGAATTTGACTCAGTGAATATCAGTGAGTAGTAGGTTAATAACGTAAAAATGAACCATTAAATACAGCAGTGTTTTATCTATTGCAGTACTTTTAAATGTGAAGCGAATGTTTGTTCCTAGGTACATAGCCATATGTCACATTTGGAAAAACCAAACATTTTCGTAATGGTATTTGGAAGTTCAAAATAAAATGGCTGTTATCATTTCAAAGTGGAGTAAGAAGATATATTAAACTTGTAGTACAGGTCCGCTAGATGGAAAAATCCTGAATGTTTTCCGTGGTACAATGGTAGATAGTGGGAATCATGTTTCATGCTGGATAACAGTTTCTGCAGCTAAGATCGCGTGTTTGAAGAATTTTTATTTCCTCAATAACCGGTTTCGACAGAGTCGTGCCGTCCTTTTCGGATCTTCTTCAACATGCGATCGTGGCTGCAACAAGTCTTAATTATTACCAATTATCAGATCGCGCCCAACAACATGTGGAACTTGAATTTTGTGTCATATAAAAGTTGGTGTTGCATTTATTCTAGCTTTCTTCTATGCTTTTATCTGTAACTTATTGTTGGTAATCTGTTAGCAAGGACGACATAGAGCCAGTGTTGAATTAGATGAAGTAGTGTCCCGATGCATCGCTCTGCAGGTGGGATTTGCCAGACAGGTTGACGGGACGAGGCGACCACCAAATTGCGTCGTCTGGCGTCGGCTGCGGCGTTTAATTAGTTTACCCCCGGACGACAGGTTGGTCGCCGTGATTAACGGCTAACGCCGGCTGACTGGACAGAACACCCTCCCTCCCTAGCTGCCATTGCCTCCGCTCTTGTCTCGCGACCAGCGGGCTGTGGGTTCCAGTCCCGATGTCGGCAAACACACGTATCGCTTCACTGCCAGCAGAGACATCGAGGCGTAACCGCTCTCACAACCAACAAGGCAATGGAAAATCGTCGAGTCAAATTCTACCAACAGCTGAAGTGGAAGGTTCAGCATACTTTTTATTGTATTTCACATACAGCGTTCTCTCCGTCCCTTCAAAAGTTACAGCAAGGTGATAGTGACCCATCGTACTCCTTGCTGCGTGATGTTATTTGTGTGATTTTACCCACACGATCCCAACAGGATAAAATAACTAGAAATAACTAAGAGACTGAAGTCTTGAAATGCTGAATTTACTTGACTTCCTTTATTCATTGGACTAAGAACATTACGTGTGAAGAGTGTGAGTTGAGTTTAGCCTCATATATATTTATGGAACACACTCTGTCATCATTGGAGGTGGTCATTTTGTTCCACGTTCGTCATAATATTTGAACGCAGTTGATAATATAGGATGTTTGTTTCCCTCCCTCCACGGGACAAAAATATAGAGATCCCACCCCAGGATAAGTGGGTGAATATCTCAACGATGGATTACAGAAACCGTGTACCAGCAGAAGAGGCATCCCTCGGATCAGGGATAATATAATTGTCAGCAGATCTGAAGGCTGTGGAGAGGCAATCCCTCCATTGTGCTTCCTAGACGATAGTCTAGTGCTGTATTCCATGGAGCCATATAACACTCGAAATCTTCACGGTACGGTAAAAACAGTCGGATGGATCAATGGGCAAACAACCTGACGCGAAATTAAGGATAAACCATTTGGGATTCTGGATCGAGGAAAAAGAGGAACCTGGAATGTAAGAGATGTGGCAATAAGCAATTTGAATTGAACAAAACAATGAAAGAAGCCAAAATTGATGTAGTAGTCTTACAGAAACGAAAAAAGCCTTTCATCGAAACTAGATTACGAGATGAATCACAGCAGTGTTCATCAAAATAGAAGATCCTGCTGTGGCGTAACAATTTTACTAAATAATAAACGGAAAAATAAGATAATATGTTATAGCCGTTTAAATGAAAGTAATGTTCAATGGTACGAGGAAGCAGAGGGTAATGGAAACCACTGCATTAATGACACACAAGACTTGTTGCCTGTAACTGAAAAAATGTCTTGATGATCTCTCCGTTGGAAAAAGATTCCGGAATAGTCTAACACACAGATCTCTGGGAGGGGACTGCCAAGAGGGAGATGGCCATGAGCAAAGGACTGAATCACTGACGAAGGGGCATCGTTCTACGAGTCGGGGCATGGATTGTCAGAGGTTATAACTTGGTAAGGATGCTAGAAAATATGAACAGGAAACACAGAAGCTAAATCTAGATACAGTGGGATGGTCCGTGAAATGAATTACAAAGAAGACAGTGATTTTTGGTGAGACGAATATAGGGTAACATAAACAGCAGCAGAAAAAGGTATGACGGGAGTAGGATTTGTCATGAATAGGGAGGTAGGTCAGAGAATGTGTTACTGTGAACAGTTCAGTGGTAGGAATGTTCTCATCACAATCGACAGCAAGGCTACAGCGATAACAACAGTACGACTATACGTTCCGACGTCGTAATCGTAAGATAAAGAGGCAGAGAAAGTATATGAACGGGTAATTTAGTACGCGAAAGGAGAAGAAAATCTAATAGTAACAGGGCATTGAAACTTGGTTGTAGAGAAGGAAATGAAAGAAAGAGTAACGGGACAATACGGGCTAGGTAATAGTTATCAGACGGAAGAAAATCTAACCGCATTCTGAGTTAATTTCAGCTAGTCATAGCTAATAGTCCGTTCAAGAACCACAGGAGAATACCTTATACTAGGAAATACGGGAAGATTCCAGTTTGATTACATTATGGTCAGGCCGAAATTCCGTAATAAGATGTTGGACTGTACGGCATACCCAGGAACAGATATAGACTCAGATCACAAAGTAGTAATGGTGAAGGGTAGGCTGAAGTTTAAGAGCCTGGACAATGATGAGTCAATGCGCAAAGAAGTCGGATGTAGAAGTATTAAGGAATAAAGAGATACGCTTGAAGTTCTCTCAGGTGATAGTGGTCAGATCACTAGGCGTTCACCGACCGAGGTGGCGCAGTGGTTAGCACACTGGGAGGACGACGGTTCAATCCCGTCTCCGGCCATCCTGATTTAGGTTTTCCGTGATTTCCCTAAATCGTTTCAGGCAAATGCCGGGATGGTTCCTTTGAAAGGGCACGGCCGATTTCCTTCCCAATCCTTCCCTAACCCGAGCTTGCGCTCCGTCTCTAATGACCTCGTTGTCGACGGGACGTTAAACACTAACCACCACCACCACCACCACCACCACTAGGCATTTAAGTTGAAGAGGAATTCTAAAAACAGCTATGACAGAAGCTCGAAAGAAGAACTTAGATACATCGACTGCAGCTGCGAAGAAAGAAAGAAGTACGAAAACTTTCAAATACATTAAGGAATACAGAAACACAAGTCACTTAGGAATACCATACAGCAAGTGAAGAGATGATAAGGCGAAATGGGTACATGAAAAATGTGATGAAATCGAAGAAGAGAAAACTGTTGTAAGGTATAGCCCACCATATGGATGTGTCAAACAACCTTCGTTGAAATTAAAAGCCAAGCTGATGACATTAAGAATTGAGTCGTAATTCCACAGTTAAAGAAGAGCAGAGAGCGGATAAGCGAAAAGAGTGGACTGAAGGCTTCTATGAAGGGGACGACTTGTCTTATGCCTTGATAGAAAATGAAACAAGAGTCGACAATGAAGGGATATTGGATTCAGTATTAGAATCATGATAAGGAACAGCTTTCGACAACAGAAAATCCAATAAAGCGGTTGGTACCGAAAACATTTTATCAGAATTTCTAAAATAGTTGGGGGATGTGGCAACAAAACGATTATTCATTTTGATGTATCGAATGCATGAGACTGGCGACTTTCGTGTATACCTCATCCACACAGTTCTGAGAATTATCACACAGCCTCCTTATCAGCTCCTGCGTCCATGTTGCTGACTAGAATAATATGCGGGAGAATAGAAAGAAGTATCAAGATGAAGGAAAGGTAAAGACGCCACATAGGCATTTCAGGCGTTGTGGGTGATAAATGAAGCAAGTCTGAGAAGAAAAAAAAGACACTTTCATAGAAATTGCCAACCTGAGGAAAGCGTTCTACAATGTCAAATGGTGCAAGTAGTTCGACATTTTAGGAAAAATGTCGTAAGCTATAGAAAGAGAATGCTAATATACAACTTGTTGAAAAACAAACAGAGCACAATAAGAGTGGGAAACCAAGATCGAGGTGCTCGCGTTAAAAAGTATGTACGACAGGGACGCAGCCTTCACCCCTGGTGTTCAGTCTATACATTGAAGAAGCAATGACGGAAACAAAACTAAAGTTCAAGATTGGAATTAAAATTCAAGGCGAAAAGATGTCGGTGATAAGATTGGCGGATGACATTGAATCCTTAACGAAAGTGAAGAAGAATTACATTATCTGCTGTATGGAATGAACGGCCTCATGAGTATAGTACTTGGATTGAGAGTAAATCGAAGAAAGATGAATCTAGCAGAAATGAGAACAGTGAGAAACCTAACATCAGAGCTGGTGATGAAAAAGTAGATGAAGTTACGGAACTGTGTTACCTAGGCAGCAAAACAACCCATGATGGCCGGAGAAAGGAGGACGTAGGAAGCCGACTAGCTCTAGCAGAAAGGGCATTCCTGGCCAAGGGAAGTCTACTATACTGGCCTCAGTTTGAGGAAGGAATTTTTGAGAATGTTTGTTGGAGCACAGAATTGTACGAAAGTGGAACATGAACTGTGGGAAAATCGGAACAGAAGAGAATCGAAGCATGTTGTGATACAGATGAATGTTGAGAATTAGGTGGAATGATATGTAAAATTTAGGATGATCCCTGCACAATCGGCGAGAAAAGGAATATGTATGAAACCTTGGCATGAAAAACGATCAGGCTGATAGGATATCCGCTAAGACATCAGGGGATAACTACCGTGGTATGAAAGGGCGCTGTAGCGAGTAAAAACAGTAGAGAAAACCAGATATGAGAATAATTACAGCAAATAATAGAGGACGTATGTTGCAATTGTTGCTCTGACACGGAAAGATAGGCTCAGGAGAGGAATTCGTGGCTAGCCTGCGACAAACCAATCACCAGACTGATGACAAGAAAGAGTGATGAAGAACTGCCACATGCAAATTTAAAATAGAGGGAGGATACCTGTCGGTCTTAGGTGGAAGTAGAGATACATTGTACGTTTTCCTGTGGAAAGAAGTTAGAAAAAGAAATATCGTGTTAAGATATTTGAGGGTCTAAATGAAAGCTTTGGTAGCCGATCTATGCCGGCTATAGGTATCACTTTTGGGCAACACAAGATAATAATAAAGGACAATCACTAAGGGAGTTTGTGATGTATGATCGATTAAAAGTATGCAACTCATTTGTCAGGAAATAGTTTATACGTAATATATATATATATATATATATATATATATATATATATATATATATATATATATATTCAGATAAATTCCTCGTAGAAGGATCAACAACACTGAAAACTAAACGGAAGAAATTCGGTTAAACGGAACCCACTTCTTCAGATGATGCAGTCAAAGTACACTTATTGCAGGACGAAAGTATCAGATAACTTTACTAATATAGACTACAATAGTATCTATTAAAAACTCCGATACATGTTAATATAAGGACTGAGTTGGATAACATGAAGCAGCACTCGAAGCAGTCGGAAGCAGGGCTTGAGGATATGGAACTCTGGGAAACAGGAGGCAGTGAAAGAAAAACTATAGTCATATGAGCTTCTGCTGCAAAACCGAAAAGAAGAAGCAAAGCAGCAGTACATAAATAAGCGAAATCACGCTAATCAAGTAATAAGGAAATCAAACCAAGACTCTTGTCATATATTGATTACAAACACTGAATATGACAAACATGGAACGCAGACTTTTTAATATGAAATAGTGAAAACTTAAATGAATCGGAAAGAGACCACATTAGAATTAATGTAATCAATAAACATCAGTGGATGAAACACAACAAATAATTGTGGTATAATGGAACTACTGCATCAAATAATAATACATTAAGTTAATTGACTCAATAACATTAGATGACATCCAACAGGTTTTGAAAAGCCTAAAATATCGTAAAACGGGCGGGTCAGACGGAGTAATTACGTAACTTACGGAGGAACGACTTGTGAATTAAATCTTTTACGCTTTCAGTTAATACTGGCGAAGATTTGAAGTTCCAGTTGAGGAAGGCTGCAGAGGTGATTTTCATTTTTAAAAGTGGATTAAGAAGCAATGTGGCAGCTATACAGCTATGACTCTTTTTAATGCTGTGTATAAAATAGACTCAAAAACATCTGACACTCGCTCGAGAGCAACAGAAGATATTTTCCTTGGGAAAGAAGGAAGAGGAATTAAGAAGCATAGCCGGTCGAAGTGGCCGTGCGGTTAAAGGCGCTGCAGTCTGGAACCGCAAGACCGCTACGGTCGCAGGTTCGAATCCTGCCTCGGGCATGGATGTTTGTGTTGTCCTTAGGTTAGTTAGGTTTAACTAGTTCTAAGTTCTAGGGGACTAATGACCTCAGCAGTTGAGTCCCATGGTGCTCAGAGCCATTTGAACCATTTTTTTTTAAGAAGCATATTTTAAACATTAAAAGACCTTGTAGAATATGACGCGAAGTCAGTACAGAAACACGTATTGGTTTTATTTCCTTCCAGAAACGTTTTGATTCGATCATTAGAGACAGATAGCGAACAATTACGGGACAAAGAGTTTATGCCATACAACTTATACCGAAAATCAAGGACTTCTATCGAACTTGGAAAATAATCATAAACAGAAGCAGCTCGAAGGCAGAAGAGATAAATAGTAAACCAAGGAGTCAGGCAAGGGTGTAACTTGCAACCAACATCTATATCAAGTACTTGATATGAAAACAGAAGAATGAAGTACATGAAGGTATACAACGGAAAAGAAAGTATGATCAGAACGCTATGCTATATGCAGACGATCTACATTAATAAAGAATAACGTAGCAAAATTACAATATTCATTTTGTAGAATATATGAACTACTAAGAGAATGCTGCACTCTGAAAATATCTACCATCAAAACTAAGAATATGGCACAGCACGGGACACACCCAAACAGTCAAAAATTGTTACTGAAGACAAGATGCTGGAACAAGTCTCCTGTTTTAGATACTATAGCGAGCTATCAATTTGAATAGCGAGAATGATGTACAGAATTAAATCAACAAATTTGAAATAAAACCTTAGGGAACAGGATGAGGATACTCACAAAACAAAGTTCGATGGAACAATGGGCGTGTCTTTCTTGCTCTATGGTAGCGAATCTTGGATAGAAAAAAGTGAAGACGAAATCAGCATCCAACCGGCTAAAATTAATTTTTTTAGAGTGGTCAAAGATTGCTCAATGAACAATGCTTCAAGTAAAGGGAATACGAAAAGATATATGAATGTTTGTGTTAAACGATAAACAGGAAGAATATTCGGAGAAATTGACCAACATCTTAATGTATGGACGGAAACAGAATTATAGTCACAGTAAACATGTACAAGACAGCAAGGCATTACAAAAAGAGACGGAACATGGAGAAAAATGTGGTCTGGGAAGTGTGAAGTCGGAGCAGGCATATTTCTTAAACCTGGAAGCGAAGAAGAAGAAGAAGAAGAAGAAGATGCAGGAGAAGAAGTTCTGTTAGACCATTTGCAGTTTCCATTTCCATAGACGGGTATGACATGTATTCATTTGCAATCGTAAGGTGTTCATGGCTCTCCAAGGGCTATAAAGTAAATTTTGGGCATAGTCGAACTCTGGGGCTTTACTAAGTCACACACGTCCGCTCACACATCAACCGAGACATGTTGCATTTTCGCAAAATGTGCTTCTGTGTTGGTCAGAGAACTTTTGCGTTGTGTCTTTTACTTTTCTGTATCGAGTTCTGGGACTCATAAGTACTGGAGTACTGGCAGTGCTGGGGCACTTTTGATATCAAACTGATATGAAAATTAATTTCATTGATCAATTAATGACCCCAACAACGCCCACTCCTACCACGGATAACTTCATGTGTTTTTTTCAGCCTACACATGGATCCGAGTCCCATCCCCCAATCGAAGCCAATACGTACTAATACAAGTGGTGTGAAATATAGTCACTGTTCTAATTACACTTCGAAATTGTTGTGGAAAAGCCAACACTTGTAATTAATAGGTCATAATGCAACACATGAACTTGGGAAAATCGTCGTCCCGAAAGACTGCAGACGGGGCAGTAATTGAACGTGTGTTCTCCTCAATGGGCACTCATGAACCAACCAACTTGGAGGCAGTTTTACCTTCCTTCCACTCTCCAGCCGTACCTCCCTCTCTCCATCCCTCTCCTCAACATAGATAGGAGTAGAGGCCTGTTCTATCTTGCCGCTGGTTATCCACAAAGAGATCTTCCTGGTGGCACTGGTATCCTGTCTGTAGTCTGTGGAAATCAGTCACAGATAGACAGATGGTAAAAAGAGAATGCCTCTCACAATCTCTTAAACATATTTCTTTGAAAGACAGCGCCCCTCTGGTATAACAACGAAATTCTGGTAAACGTTCCAGATTACTTTTTCAGATGGCCAGCTCCTGCCACCTCACCCTTCTTTGCGGGCTACCACCCTTCCAGTGTGGCATGAGCTCGCCATGGTAGCTGACCACCTTGAGGCAATGGTTCCTTCGTCAACACAAATGCATATATAGTCAACTAAACAATAGGAGTTAAGTGGATGGACACCCTAAGGCAAGTGCTTTACCTAAAATATAGGGGCACAGTTCCGCCAGCAGACACTTCTGATGAAGTAGTTGGCTATATTTTGGATTAGATGGTTGGTGGACCGCTGTACAGAGAGGTTAGCAGAGACATCAAAGCCATTTCAATTGCTTGGGCTAGACATTTGCAGACCATATAACAGAATACCTTGAGAGAGGACAAGTTATTCTCTCACCTATTTTCCGCATACAGGAAATTATTAAAGATTTTATTAGTCTGCAGCACCTTGAGCGAGTCTCTAGAAAGTTAATGACCTGAGAAGATGATGGAGGCTGGTAGGGCGCTAAAAGCATGAACTATTTTTATGGTTGTTAGCTCCTATAAATTGCATGTTGTGAGTTGGAAGCAACTGGCAGCGATCCCATCCCTCAGCGAATCTTACCGAATGGACACAAAGCCGTACAGGGCAGACAGGGCAGCCCCTCGTCGAGACAGGTCTCCAGCAAAACAATGCTGAGCTATGTGCAGCGCCACCAGCGGAGGGCAGAGCTGGGAGCGATGAACTGCAGGATCGTGTCTCCACAGTGGAGTCATAAACCTGGAATCGTTTACAAAGCCACACATAGTAACAATTCAGTTTTCGTGTTCGCTGATACTGCAAATAGGCCTGTTAACCACTTTCATCAGCCGCCTGTGTTGTATAAGAAACTCTGGCCTCTGAGAATTGTTTAGGGATATAATTTTTATTACACCTCATACCTAGGACTCTCAAGCTCCAAGGGACAGGCGATTTACGTAAAGATCTTTAAGATTGTCTCTGTTTGGTTGTTGGTGTGGAAAGTTACACCAATTCGGACAAAATCATCTTCCCACTCCTCGAAATCTTTAAAAAAGTCAGTAATTTGCGGTTTCTTTTTTTTTTCCAGAGACTCAAGTTTCTTAACTCTTGCCCTGGTTTGACAAGGGTTTGTGGCATCATGTGGGACGGGAGAGCCCTATGATTGGCTCAAGATGTGATGGAGGTAGTGCTGACCTAACATTTTACGGAAATACGGAATTTTTTTTCTGGAATGGTACGAGGCAGTCGGGTGCTCGAGGTTGGTCTGGAAGGAGTCTTCTGGTTGATGTTCTGACATGTGTGGTTGCTGCTTGGGACATATCCTGACACTGACTTCACTTGCAAGTAGTTTAGACTGATGAGCCTGTGAGCCTGAGGTGAAGTTCTCACTGTACCAACAGCGTGAGTTCAAATGTTCTCAGGCTATTTCGTATCCGTTTTCGGTTTACCAGTGGTGACGTTTGATATCCTTGTGCGCTTTGTCGTGTCTTTGAGTGTAAATGTCCTTGGTATGGCCAGTGAATGGATGTGTCACACACTTAAATCAACTGTGACTTCAGCGCTCTGGTTGAGAGTAAATTGCGATCCGTTTGTTTAATCACTAGACCGTGAGATTTTGGCATTTCATTCATAGCCGCGATAGATTCAGTGGTGCTGCCTCAGTTCTCATCTCCACCGCACCCATCTCACCAGTTGCAAGTTACATCACCGCACAAAGCAAACAGGGTAATGCACTGCCGCACGGGCGCTGTCATGACATACAGAACTTAATCGACACTTGCTCTCAGCTGCACCAACGTAGTGAAAATACAACAGATGTAACCAATATAAGTCTGCTCAGCGTCAGATCAAATAAGGTTGCGTTATTCACATTTTTAGGTCCAGAGAACGTGACTGAAATCTGCCACCCAGGATCCTTATCCATTATACTCTTAGAATAAACAAATGATGTTAGAACACCTAAAATTTGCATGCAATCACAATTCCTTTAGAAAGTCCCAACAGTGTTAACTTTCATCGAGGCGACCCTGCCCGGATCTCGGACTGATGACACCTTCTGTGACCATCAGATCGTATTGCCTAGTGTAGTCATTCAATTTGACTTTCCTTCCACCGAATTTTGGATTGGTGACAAGTTCTGTGACCGTCAGATAGTATACTATATTGCCTACTGAAGTTTCTTTTTCCCATGTTTAATGCAGTGCACAGGGTATAGTAGATTCGCATTTCTTGCATCTAGAAATAATAGTCACATTTAATTATTGTATATTGTAAGATGGCAAGAACCATACCCCTTACATGAAGTCATTAAAGATCACCTAACTCACGTTGAGCGAACAGTAGGGCTGAACAAAATGACTGACAAGGCACAACGCATCTTCTAGAAAGTATAGTATGTACATATTGTAGTAATTAATGTCGGGTGATGGTTTTAAAGTAGTTCACATGGCATGAAAACTTTGTGGAAATGAGTCGATTTACTGGACGCTAGTTTACCCCAGGGAAGTATTTAGAGATGACTGTGGCTGGCTGGGGAACAGTGAAGGGTAGCGACAATAGGCAGCTTAGGTCGGCTCAAGCTCTGAGAAAGCGGTAACGTGGCGTGGCGTCCAGCCACCTTAAGATGAGTGACAGCATGGGTGATTGACCCTGACCCCATGCTGGTGTACCAGGAAGCAGACGGAGAACTTGTATGCCTGTTGATAAATGTCCGTCATCCCGTTTTCAGGGAAACATGCAAGAAAGCCATGCAAAGCTATGGTGGAGTGGTCAACAGAGGTCAAAATATTCGTGTTCGGGACTACAGCAAATTCACGCTGAATTCACAGTCCACAGAGTCTGAAGTAAATCAGGTGAAGAGCGACAGAATGAAATATGCCAGCCTCCGATGGGAACGTAGGGCTGAGGAATTTGAAGTACTCTCCTGGGAGTCAGAATTCCGGAAAAATTGGTGTTTATGCAGATGCTAACCTTGATGGGTGGCCTGGGAGGAGCTAAATAGAAGTTGAGACGAACGGAAATTTTGTTGGAATTTGTTCACTTTCCAGAGCAGGCATTGGTCGGCACTGGGTAGTGACGCATAATTAATGCGACTTGTGCTGCAATTGGCGTAAGCAATTTTGCTTGAGGGGAAACCGAGGCGAAGAGCAGACTGGGAGAAGTCCCCGTAGAGGTCTCCCGTTCCCAGCTTGCCTAGAGTGTGGACGTGGTGTTCTTTACTCAGCTTGCCTGAGAAAGAGTGAGCATCTCTGCAGTTTAGGACTTAACAAATGGAACGATTGAGCTTGGAGCCAGAATGTTTAGGGTTCAGCTATGGACTGAGCAAGATAGCTAGGAGTGAATAGACGAGCGCAGCCTTGCAGCACCATGAGGTCGGCCGAAGTCCACACTACGACGCCGCTCCACCACGCTGTATTCGGTGATATTGTGCCCGCTCCGGCAACTGATTAATTTGTTGGATCACATCAGCAACGTTTGCATGAGGGTTTCATGGGCCATGTATTGTAGAATTCTTCTCGCACTTCGCATTACGCCCGGGTCAGTCGATAGGAATTAATTCTGTGTTACCGCGCTTTACTCCACGCAAACGCAATTTATTACCACTGCCTGCTAGGAGAGTCTTGTAATCTGATGATTGAAGGTCGGGAGTTAAAATAAATTTGTACTAATCGACTGCATCTGTTTTCAATCAAGTAGTTGAAATCCCAAGTCACTTTCTTAATTAATTTGGTGTTCAACATTTGCATCTGGTGTTCAATAGCTGAATATAACATCAGTGTGTACCCCTTTTTAATTAGAAGTGATTAATTCTGAATAAATTAATGTCAATACTGCCACATCAGTTTAATCAGGAGTCACAGGGCCATATTACTTTTTTGCGTTATCCGATATTGTGGCAGTTTTGCACTCTCTGTTGATGTGTTAGTCAATTAGTTGGTGTGAACACACGCCAATACCATCCAAGTGACGGGTGGGGTGTTACATATGGCTGACCCAAGCCGGGATACGATACTTCAGGATTTGCTAGGAAGTAGTCTTAAAAAAGGGAAATTTTTCCTTGTCATCCATTGCTTAGCCATTTTTAATTGAAAAAACGGGTAGCATTAGATACAATAAGTTACATTGTCTTCTTCATGTGCTGCCCTTACAAAATGACATTTATAGGTGCCTCTGCATTGTATTTGTGAGTTGTTGGAGTAGTTATGATGTGCAGTGCCGTAATCAGCCGATCCTGAGGACACAGAACACAATCATTGGTAGTAGCCTTTTTGGGGGAATTCTTTATGAACTGTTTGTCGGGTCATTGCTCACACCCAGTGTATCAGTTTGTGTCCTGATATATGTTTTGTGTTATCTAATTATTGAGCGTAAGGGGTACCTGGGTTTTGAGTTTTCGTGTAACATAAAAGTGCAAATGATAACGAGGGGAAAAGCCAAGACAACGGCAGAATATAATCAGACTGTACTCGGGAGAACATGGTTGATAGTGGGGAAAGCTCTACCGATGAGCGTGACGAACGCGAGCTGCAACTTACTGAAACAGCGTCTCACGACTGGTTTAGTCCGCTGAATAGCAAAGACGTTGATTCAGGCAGTGATACTGAGGGCTCGGGGGACGCAGGGAGTACAGGAGTAATCCGTAAGTATGGAGGGTCCAGCCTAAGAAGCCAGAGTGTGTTTGAACAAAACGGTGTCCGACCATTATCAAACGATTCATTGAGAAGTGATCCGACGGGGGCGCAGAGACGGTACTTGTCTCGATATCGAAGGGTTCCTCAGAACAGAGGAGAAGAGTCGCATTTTCAACCACAAAAGAACGAGGATCAAAATACGGATACTCTCAAAAATATTACGGACGTGTTGCAACAGATGCAAACGGTGAACTTAGAGCAGAGCGCAAACCTTACTGCCGAAATTAAAAAGGCGAATTCGGAGCAAGTAAAAGAGGAGGTAAAGAATCTCGGGGTCAAAATAGAGAAAGAGATTGCCATCATCAAACGAACGGCAACTGAAGCCAAATTAATTGCGAAATGTGCAAGGAAAATAGCGAGAGAAACTCGGGACTCCACGCAAAGCACGGCAAAAGTAGGAAAGGTCATGTTATCAATGCTACAAAGCCGGATAAAATGTGTTGAAGAAAAGCAACAAGAGCAACCGGACATAGGGCCTAACGAGATGTTGAAAGAGGAGGTGGCGATATTAAAAAGAAATTTAGAGGACGAGATAAAACGTCTCATTACACAGACATTAGGAAAGAAGAAGGGTGTAATTACTGCGTCGACTGAACCGTCACTTGCCGGAACACAGATAACCGCTTCACGGTGTGACAAAGTTGACACTATAAGCGACGGGAGCCACGCCTTGATTCACAGCTGTGAGGCAACGTCCGAGGTAAATGCGGACAGCGCGCAGCTGTCCAGTGAGCACAATTGCTGTCGGCTGATTAGATGTACCGAACATCTGTCGAACATACAGAAGGGGTGAGATGACGATAGCGTGTCGGAACGAATTAGTCCACGTCCCGAAGTTCATACGAATCGTAAGAACGGGCGAAATAACTGGAATGATGACCGGTTTGGCTACAAGCATTTTGTATCAGTCCGAAAGTTCCATCACTACAAGGACGAAGGTAATAGCTTGCATCCAAAAACGTTTATGGGACAATTCGAGTTATCTTTGCCCCCACACTGGTCATTGATGTACCAGCTGGATTTTGTGTGCTCCCACGTGGAGGGCGCGACCGCTGAGTACATGAGAAATGTAACGAAGACGAGCGTCTCGTTTGAAGAATACAGAAGTACCTTCTTGGGCAAGTATTGGTCTAAAGAAACCCAAGAAAAGATGAAATAAGAAATTATGATCTCCAGAGATATGGAAGGGGCAGGGTACCGGAGTCCGGTCAAGTTTTTTGAAAATAAGACATAAAGGTACCAGTACCTAGACAACCCATGTAGCGGTGCGGAAATCATCAGGTTATGCTACATGAAACTTCCCATCTCGTACCAACAATTACTTGCCGGGCGTTGTGGCAGTGATACTGAGGTATTTAAGGGCATTTTGCGCGAAGTGGAATTCGCATTTCAAGAGGAACAGGCGCGGGAGAAACACCGACAGCGTGAACAAAATTACAACCGTCGCAATAATGTACCTCAGTGGGATAGTAGGCCAGTGCCGAACTACAACGGCCACAATCAAGATAAGAGTAATGGAAACTCGAAAAGAAGGTACACGGAAGAAGGGCAACACTCTCCGGTGCAACATAATAAATTACAAAGGACTTGGGGCGGTAACCAGCAATCGGGAAGGAACAGTAATAATGGTTACCAAAATAACAACCAGGAAGAGGTCGAAGTCCTCCCTCCGAAGCCTGGTCCATCCCACATTAACGGGCAGGATTATGAATTACTAGACCATAGTGCGGACGTAGTAAATATAGGTTTAGAATAAGGATTTTTTTCTAAAGTGCCTTGTTTGTTTGTGTATGTACTGATCTTAGCAGTAGAATATGTGGTTTATATGTGCTGATATTTTGCGTTTTTTATTATTAATAATGATATCTCGCCTCTTGAGGTTGTGAACGTGAAGTGCACTAGATTATTTTGTAAAAACACACGATTAAGGAATAGAAAACAAATATTTCTGGGCGTACCCCTAGAAAAAGAAAGATTAGAAACTCTGTAAATTACAGAAAAGTTCCCCGTAATTGTATCTCCGTCATTGGAGAACATATTTATGGTGGCCAGTCCCGTAGGCCGTTACGAGGACGCACCGACGCATCTCGTATGACCCTGAATACGTAAGAGGTGGACAGCTATGCGCAGTTGCGTGAATTAGCGCACCCAGTGCATGTTAAAAAGAACCGGATGTAATCATCTACAGAGCAAACAGCAGCATTAATACGCCATAAATACTTGTTGATACCAAGATAGTGTAACAACTGCGAGTGTGAGCAGTGAGGTATATTTGTGTTGTGCCATTATGACATTGCTAACCGAAACACGTTCACAAGCCTTATAAAACAATTCGTGACAAAAGGAGAAAACGGGAAGAAAATAGAGGAGAGAAGAAGTGTCGCAATAGAACACGATAAAGGACGCTATCCAAACTTCCATCAAAAATCTTGGTAAGACTGACACATGTCTAAGTTTGTTGTGTTTTATACATGTTAGCAGGCACAATAAGAGGGACGTCTGCCACATAGGGAATCCAGAAGAAAAAACAAGATTAGAGATAATAAGTAATAAATAGTAGATATGTAGTCGGGTTGGCCAACACCTTGTTAGTCGTAGGAATTAGTAGTTAGAAATGGTGATGGGATCCTGTCCAGATAATACTGACTCCCTATCCCTTGATTGTATGTGTGTGTGAACGACTGTGAAGGAAGTTGTCTTGTACATTTTTATGTTTATGTATAAAAAAAGTTGTGTTACATTTCTATTTTAATTGATCATGAAGTTCATTTACGAACAAGTAAAATTATTCTTTTTGTAATGAAACCAGTTCATTGTCTTAAAAAAATGTATGGTACTGATGGTTAAACATGAGCACTTTCCATGTACTAAAATTAGTTGTCTTAGTGTGTTAAGGTGGCGTAACTGAGCAAGAGGGAGTTAAAGCTATGACACCTGGCACACCACACACGAGCTGACAAGGAACGAGGACGACAGAAATGAGGGGAGCACACAGCTGACGATGGTGGTGGCATGCAGACCACGCCCTGAATCGACGGGCACGGTGTTCAACTCAGCAGCCAAGGAGAGGTGACATCCAACACCTCTGTGTACGACAAAGAGGTCGGTCGGTCCTGGTCTCTGCACACGGTGCGGATCGGGGGCAGCAATGAAGAGGTCCAAGAAGGTTTCTATATTTGTTGCTCGCCACGTCAGGTGGAGCGACAGCCCAGCTGACCTTTTGTGCCTAAGGACACCAACTTTGAGGGCCTGAGCAAAAAATAGGCTCTTGTCTTATCACGGTCCCTCCCTTGCCCTACAACGTCTATTGAAGGAGCAATGACCTGTGGCTGAGCCGCGAGAGGTCACCGATCACAGATGCACCGATGGGGTCTTGTGCCTGTCGGACAAGATGTCAACAACGAACTCTTAGGTGAGAGCCATACTGCATCAAGAAGATGCGAGCGCCTGTGGCGCCATCTCGGTAATCGACATTGCTCTCTGCTCAGCCGTTAACCATCCCTCAACTTCCTAGTCAGACACAATGTCACTTCCTTTCCTGCAAGAAACTTGTGCCGTGTGTGTGAGTGTGGCAGTATGGATTCAAATGAATAACATGCACATCAAAAAACGTAAAGTACTCATTTGTTCTGTTTATGAATTATGTTATAAGAAGGTTATGATGTTATAAATGTGCCATTCGTTAAAACGTCATACATTTCTCATGCCACGTCTCTTTGTGTTAGAATAAGATTTCATACTTATACCTTGTTACAAATACACAACAGTGGTTGCTCAATGCGCAGTGATTCTTGTTATTTTGGTTGTGTTTTATAAATATGTATAAAAAAAAGGTACATGTGTGTACAAAATCCCAGACACTGGACTGGGCCAGACTCTGTTGAATTGTGTAAAGATGGCACAACATGCACAATATAAACGTCCAGAGCCAGTGAGACACAAAAAAAACCTTTATTTATAAAATATCAAATGGGCGTTCACATATAATTGAATGAGAGCAACCACTATCAACCTCACAAAATGATACACGAATATTATTCATGTATGTTATTAGTAATTTAAGTCGAGTAGGGATGGATAACTGAGAGTGAATAGACCTTAAACTATAATTGGGGGTCTTGACATTCAAATGACAAGCACAGAGGTGCTTAAACATGTGTATTTGCCCTTTGCGACGTGTGTCCTTGTAATATAATTGAAGTTTTCTTTCGAGTACTCTCACCAATAATTGTCTCAGGAATCGGCAGAGATAAAAGTAAATTAGACTAAATAATGACCACGTCTTTAACAGTAAATCCTGTCACTGAAGGCAGGTACCCTAGGAATGAGTTGGATTCTGCATCAGAGAGGAGGCAGTGGTAATAAGTCGCCCGTAACTACGCATGCGAACGGATTAAAAATACCAGTTATGGAGATATTAATTTTGGACCACAGGTGGTAACACCATATGAGTCATCTCCTGTACTACAAAACTTATTTGAAGAGAGGGGCTATGTAAGATGGCAAGAACCATGCCCCTTACATGAAGTCATTTAAGATCACCTAACTCACGTTGAGCGAACAGTAGGGCTGAACAAAATGACTGACAAGGCACAATGCATCTTCTAGAGCGTATAGTATTATAGTATGGACGTATTGGAATAATTAATATTGGGTGATGATTTTAAAGTAATTCACACGACATGAAAACTTTGTGGAAATGAGTCAATTTACTGGACGCTAGTTTACCCCAGGGAAGTATTTAAAGTTGACCGTGGCCAGCTGGGGAACAGCGAAGGGAAGCGACAATAGGCAGTTTAGGGCTGCTCAAGCTCTGAGAAAGTGGTAATGTGGCGCGGCGTCCAGCCGCCTTAAGATGAGTGACAGCATGGGTGATTGACCCTGACCCCAAGGTGGTGTACCAGGAAGCAGACGAAGAACTTGTACGCCTGTTCATAAATGTCCGTCGTCCCGTTTTCAGGGAAACATGCAAGAAAGCCATGCAAAGCTATGGTGGAGTGGTCAACAGAGGTCAAAATATTCGTGTTCGTGACTATAGCTAATTCTCGCTGAATTCACGGTCCACAGAATCTGAAGTAAATCAGGTGAAGAGCGACAAAATGAAATACTCTGGCCTCCAATGGGAACGTAGGAGCGAGGAAGTTGAAGTACTCTCCTGGGAGTCAGAATTCCGGAAAAATTGGTGATTGTGCAGACGCTAACCTTGATGGGTGGCCTCGGAGGAGCTAAATAGGAGAAGTTGAGAGGAAGGGAAATTTTGTTGGAATTTGTTCACCTCCCAGAGCAGGCATTGGTAGGCACTGGGTAGCGACACATAATTAATGTGACTTGTGCTGCAATTGGCGTAAGCGATTTTGCTTGACGGGAAACCGAGGCGAAGAGCAGACTGGGAGAAGTCCCCGTAGAGGTCTCCCGTTCCCAGCTTGCCTAGAGTGTGGACGTGGTGTTCTTTACTCAGCTTGCCTGAGAAAGAGTGAGCATCTCTGCAGTTTAGGACTTAGCAAATGGAACGATTGAGCTTGGAGACAGAAAGTTTTTGGTTCAGCTATGGACTGAGCAAGATAGCTAGGAGTGAATAGACGAGCGCAGCCTTGCAGCGCCATGAGGTCAGCCGACGTCCACACCACGACGCCGCTCCGCCACGCTGTATTCGGTGATATTGTGCCCGCTCCGGCCACTGATGAATTTGTTGGATCAGGTCGGCAACGTTTGGATGAGGGTTTCATGGGCCATGTATTGCAGAATTCTTCTCGCACTTCGCATTACGCCTGGGTCAGTCGATAGGAATTACTTTTGAGTTATCGCGCTTTACTTCACGCAAACGCAATTTATTATCACTGCCTGATAGGAGAGTCTTGTAATGTGATGAATGGAGGTCGGGAGTTAAAATAAATTTGTACTAATCGACTGCATCTGTTTTCAATCAAGTAGTTGAAATCACAAGTCACTTTCTTAATTAATTTGATGTTCAACATTTGCATCTGGTGTTCAATAGCTGAATATAACATCAGTGTGTACCCCTTTTTAATTAAAAGTGATCAATTCTGAATAAATTAATGTCGATACTGCCACATCAGTTTAATCAGGAGTCACAGGGCCATATTACCTTTTTGCGTTATCCGATATTGTGGCAGTTTTGCACTCTCTGTTGATGTGTTAGTCAATTAGTTGGTGTGAACACACGCCAATACCAGCTAAGAGACGGGTGGGGTGTTACAATATGTGCATTTCCATGTTATTGTCGTGACCTCAGTGTCACTTCATTGTTTAATTCTGATGGCGAGTGGTGTTGATATTACGTAATGACATTACAGAAAGGTACGCTATCGCTCTCTCCACGAGGGTCATGAGAAGACAAATTTACGGTTGAAATTGTTACACGAATTGAGAACATGACACTAATTCACACAAACAAACTGTGGCTAGTAGCACTGAAGAACAAATATTTTCACCAGAGTAGAATGGCCTCTCACTCAGCGCATGATGTGGCAGAACTGGTGGCAGATGTCTCTGGCGTTCCCTCTCGCCTCAAGGCAGCATCTCACAACCGGGCAGCAACCAGCATCTTGGTCAGCCTCTAGACGGCAGCTGGACCCTTGCCGTCATGCTGGCCAGGCGGCAGTTGGCCATCATCGACTGGTATGACAACTTTGCATTTGACGTGCAATCCACCCGCTTGCGTAGAGATCCATTCATTGTTAGTGGGACGCGGGACAGCCCTGTTCTTCCCGTTCATCTCTGCATTTGAAAGCACACCTGCCCGCGCGGGACATCAGATTAGCTCGCCTGTTGTTGATGTGACACGTTACCCTCGGCACCCTGCTGAGCCGGTTATGCTCATCAGGCGTGTAGACTGTGGTGCCACACCACTGTATTGCCCCTTGATTAGCAGCCTTGCAGATCATCGGCTGCGAGGGTGTTGCGGCAGGTGCGATTTGATGTCCTGCTGTCTTTGCTGGCATGTGATTTTTCGCTTCCACTAGTAGACGACCGGGTTGCATGACGTATGTGCGTCAGCTGGCAGACCGGTTCAGTCCAGTCACCCACACCTAGGCTGCCACAGCTCACTCATTACAGTTCTCCCTCGGTGGCTGGCGTGAGCTGTGACATCAAGTGTGACGTGTTGATTCTGAAGTATGCACAGTCTTCAAGTGTGGTCAAGTGCTATTTTCTCCCACATATGTCATTATATCGATATTATCAATTTCCAGAAATAAATACTGAAGAGTGAAAAGTTTATTCTTAGTATTTATTTTTCTCCTTTTTGTATGAATACTAAGGATGCAAATCGAAAAATAAATTTAATGACTGCAGGGCCATGTTAACGTTGTATGGACGTAAATTTTGTGGTGTCTCTGTTTGAGTGTGCACATGTCTTTGTTAGTTTTTTGTCAGTTGAACTCAAGTCATGCACTCTAATTTTGCGCTGCCGCTACTCTTGTACCTGCACCAGCCGCGCAGATTACTCCCAATAATAAATACTAGCTTATTGTATTACCCTATGCTTTTGCTAATACCACCGAAGCGAAATTTCATGCATTTTATTTCTTGTATACTCCTCTTTTATTTTTCGATGTCTGGCATATAATTTAAGTCTCTTCCAAGGTCCATCGTTTCTGCTTATTAGTTTTGGGTCTGGGGTTCGCCACTCTACCGTGACTTGGACTTGTCCGCGCTAATTCCCTAGACACAATGTTTCGCCCATGGCGCTGGTAAAATTCCGTCACGAGACAGGCTACATCGCACGACAGGCGATAGCTTAACGACACGCACCCAAAGCGAGGACCGCTAACACCATACGAAACACATCCGAAAATCGAGACGCATATGCTCTATTTCACGAATTACCGTCTCGACACCACGAAACAGCATAAAGTGACGTACATGCTTCCCTTTAGCAGTTTACAAGAAACCAAGGAAAGTAAAGAGAAACAATTTCATCGACCATGATGATAGTTGTGAATTCTTTTCTACGAGAATGCTAGGACGGAGTAGGATGCTCAGTTGCAGAAACTGGACAATTGTGAGGTCCACAGAAATAATAGCAGTAGTCAGTTGTTTTAGGGTACTCAGTATTGAAACGTGCCTGGTTCGGCGTGCTACATAGTTCCAACTGGTGATGACATAACATGCAACGGAATTTTAATTGCAGCTCGTGGTCGTGCGGTAGCGTTCTCGCTTCCCACGCCCAGGTTCCCGGGTTCGATTCCCGGCGGGGTCAGGGATTTTCTCTGCCTCGTGATGACTGGGTGTTAAGTGCTGTCCTTAGGTTAGTTCGGTTTAAGTACTCGTAGTTCTAAGTTCTAGGGGACTGATGACCACAGATGTTAAGTCCCATAGTGTTCAGAGCCATTTGAACCAATTTTAATTCAATGTGCCAACTGCCAGTGAATTTTGAAGTCAAGATGTCACAAACACACAACTCATTTGACCACGTTCTATAAGGACTAATGCTTAAGACTAATGGAAATAACACACAAACAAAATCACACCGACCGAAATGGAAGAAATAAAAAATACACTAAGCAACACAACATAAACATCAAATTATATATACTCCTGGAAATGGAAAAAAGAACACATTGACACCGGTGTGTCAGACCCACCATACTTGCTCCGGACACTGCGAGAGGGCTGTACAAGCAATGATCACACGCACGGCACAGCGGACACACCAGGAACCGCGGTGTTGGCCGTCGAATGGCGCTAGCTGCGCAGCATTTGTGCACCGCCGCCGTCAGTGTCAGCCAGTTTGCCGTGGCATACGGAGCTCCATCGCAGTCTTTAATACTGGTAGCATGCCGCGACAGCGTGGACGTGAACCGTATGTGCAGTTGACGGACTTTGAGCGAGGGCGTATAGTGGGCATGCGGGAGGCCGGGTGGACGTACCGCCGAATTGCTCAACACGTGGGGCGTGAAGTCTCCACAGTACATCGATGTTGTCGCCAGTGGTCGGCGGAAGGTGCACGTGCCCGTCGACCTGGGACCGGACCGCAGCGACGCACGGATGCACGCCAAGACCGTAGGATCCTACGCAGTGCCGTAGGGGACCGCACCGCCACTTCCCAGCAAATTAGGGACACTGTTGCTCCTGGGGTATCGGCGAGGACCATTCGCAACCGTCTCCATGAAGCTGGGCTACGGTCCCGCACACCGTTAGGCCGTCTTCCGCTCACGCCACAACATCGTGCAGCCCGCCTCCAGTGGTGTTGCGACAGGCGTGAATGGAGGGACGAATGGAGACGTGTCGTCTTCAGCGATTAGAGTCGCTTCTGCCTTGGTGCCAATGATGGTCGTATGCGTGTTTGGCGCCGTGCAGGTGAGCGACACAATCAGGACTGCATACGACCGAGGCACACAGGGCCAACATCCGGCATCATGGTGTGGGGAGCGATCTCCTACACTGGCCGTACACCACTGGTGATCGTCGAGGGGACACTGAATAGTGCACGGTACATCCAAACCGTCATCGAACCCATCGTTCTACCATTCCTTGACAGGCAAGGGAACTTGCTGTTCCAACAGGACAATGCACGTCCGCATGTATCCCGTGCCACCCAACGTGCTCTAGAAGGTGTAAGTCAACTACCCTGGCCAGCAAGATCTCCAGATCTGTCCCCCATTGAGCATATTTGGGACTGGATGAAGCGTCGTCTCACGCGGTCTGCACGTCCAGCACGAACGCTGGTCCAACTGAGGCGCCAGGTGGAAATGGCATGGCAAGCCGTTCCACAGGACCACATCCAGCATCTCTACAATCGTCTCCATGGGAGAATAGTAGCCTGCATTGCTGCGAAAGGTGGATATACACTGTACTAGTGCCGACATTGTGCATGCTCTGTTGCCTGTGTCTATGTGCCTGTGGTTCTGTCAGTGTGATCATGTGATGTATCTCACCCCAGGAATGTGTCAATAAAGTTTCCCCTTCCTGGGACAATGAATTCACGGTGTTCTTATTTCAATTTCCAGGAGTGTAAAACAGTGCATCCATGGAGACTATTTACATACTGCACCTTCTCTTCCGGTTGCAGTTCTCTCGTACCTTAGTACTCTAACAGGTTAACATCGGCCGATCCGATAGTTTCTGCGGCTTTGTTTTGAGCTGAGACCACACCGGCGGTGTGTCAATTCCTGCCTGAATCTTCTCTGCATGACCCCTGTAATTGGTTAGGTGGCATCATATTCACATATTCGCTACGTTGGTTATTCCATTGACCTTGACCACTGTTTGAACTGCTATTGCTTTGCTGTTGTGGCCTGGAATTCCGTTGAGCCTGGTTCGAGTTCTGTTGCTTTCTCCAGTTTCCGATTCGTCTCTAGTTGTTGTTGTTATGGTTAAAATTTCCTTGTCTTCTATTTTCCCATGATGGCTGTTTATTCCAATTCAAGTTTGAATTATGGTTTCAATTTGATCGATTAGTCCCCAGTTTCGTCTATCTTCATTCCTCTCCTGATAATCTAGCCAGTTACGGTCATTATTTCTGCTTCTTTTCCGCAGTTTGTGAATTTCATTCACGTACTCAAGTTCGCACAATGCTCTCCTGAAAGCTTCATTGAATCTCTGCATCTACCGATGAGCAGTTGCTGGTAAAGTAAAGGTAGTTTAATGTATCAGACTTATAATTTCGTTGGGACTGTACGATTGATGCAATAATCGGTTCTTCTTGACCAGAGATTCGGAGAATTTTACAGGACTGCGGAATCCTGACGCTTCTAAGTCGTTTCCTGACATGATCTCCTGTTTTATCATCTCTTATGCGTTTTGCGACCAATATGTACTAAGGAATGCGTCCTTAAATTCTAGGTACGAGCGACAACTCTCCACAACTCCGCACATATGTTCTGCAATCGACTCTTCTAAGAAACCGCAGATAAACTGGAGGTTTTACTTCAGTGGCCAAGATACTGGTAGCACGTGACCGTACTGTGCCATCGGGGTCTTTGGGCGTCATGAGTTGCTTGCCTCCTGATTGACATGAAAATTCTGGATGGTCAAGAAAAGTTTGTTGTAGAAAGGTTCCATATATCCGACGTACGAATTTGTAGTCTCGTCTGCAGCGCGTGATTCCATCTATCCGTCCCCCAACGATCCTCGTGCACTGTTATAGTATCCCCTTATGTTGTCATATTCACGTAATAACATTTCTGACCTCCGTAGACGTGTGCAATTGTTTTCAGGCTCGGTCTCTGACATGCTGCCTCTTACCAACGGAGCCATTATTATTACACGTTCCGCCGCGGCAGGAGCATATTCTTGTTGCATTCGCCCATGAGCGGGGGGTGTGTTCTCATACAGCGGTTCGGAGAGTCGCTGAACATTTTCTTCGCTTCTCTGATGCTTTCGATTGCCCGCCACCTGACGAGACTGTGTATGGAATTGCGCCCCCCCCCCCCTCGCTCCTGTGAATGTTGAACGTCCTTAGCCAACTCCATTTCTTGGACGGTGGTTCGGGTCTGCTGATCTTTAACCGCACAGATTTCGGCCTGTTTGATTTCTGTCTGTTCGTTTCGCTTCGCAGCCTCACTCATTTCTTCTAGCGTTCTTGAACCATTTTTTGCCTTGCTTTTGAAGAGTTGCTAGTGCCTTGTGTGACTTACACATCTCTCTTGCCAGTTTAAGTTGCTCTTTGCCCACTGATGCATTCTATCGTGCCACTTGCGCTATCAATCGCGCTGTTTTGCCATTGTACTTCGCCTGGTCCGCGACCTCACGCGTATCTGCCGTCATTTTCTTGACATTCTCTACCTCTTCTTGAATTCCTGCGACCTCTTTCCTTGTACCATCCATAGCGTCGGTGACGGTTGTTATGACTAATTTGTGTCTTTCTTCCTCTTCCTCTCATTTCTTTTTCTCTCCTATTGGCCTCTTCCTTTCTGTCTCTTGCCTCATCCTTTCTGCCTCTTATATGTTCTTCTCTGCCTCTTGCATGACTTGTATGAGAGTCTCAGACTGAGATCCACCGCTAACACTTTCCAGATTAGATGAACGGGATTCCATCATTGTGTGACGTTTCGTTCGTGATTCTGGTGTGCCAGTATCACCGATGATGCGTCTCGTACCAGCAGCGCCTTCATTTCGTTCTGCCACAGTCTCCCGTTGACTTACGTCACCTGACTGAGACATGCCATCATACTCTGCAAGTTTTACGATTGACATTTCTGCCCAGTCCGCAACCACATTTGCCTGAGAATACCTTGTAATTTCAGCCTGGTCACAGCTAATAATTTGACGTGGATCCATGGTTAACAAAACACAATTTCATCCATCACACTGCAGCAAGCATTCCTTTCTTCTTGTAATTCTGACCCAGACGAATTTAAACACTACACATTCCTATGCCACAGAGATTCTACTCTAAATTTCGGTTCCTTGAGCTACTAATTTCTAGTTCCTGACAACGAATTGAAGTCACTGTACACTTGTCTCATTTGTGTTGGCAGAAGAGCCAACGCCGTGTCACTTGTGGAGGCCGAAATGCACGCGTTTTAGCTCAAGCAGGCTGGCGTGAGGAGGGAAGCACTGTATGGACGTGAGGTCTGGAACATGACAAGGAATTATAATTCAGAAAGTGGACGTAATTAGTTTGATACTTAACTTTAATCCATTAATGATGAACGTCGCACTTGACGGTACATGATTCACAATATTATCTGTTCAGAATACATCCATGAAGTAATTATAGTAACTGAATATGGCGCCTTGCTAGGTCGTAGCAAATGACGTAGCTGAAGGCTATGCTAAACTGTCGTCTCTGCAAATGTGAGCGTATGTAGACAGTGAACCATCGCTAGCAAAGTCGTCTGTACAACTGGGGCGAGTGCTAGGGAGTCTCTCTAGACTAGACCTGCCGTGTGGCGGCGCTCGGTCTGCAATCACCGATAGTGGCGACCCGCGGGTCCGACGTATACTACTAGACCGCGGCCGATTTAAAGGCTACCACCTAGCAAGTGTGATGTCTGGCGGTGACACCACATTTCTCCCCCGCAAATCGGCGTACGGTTCTGGTATAAGGCCCCGTCCGCCGTGGGGAGGACCCCATGTTGGCGTATGCGACGAGATGGGGAGCCCGAAAACAGGCGAGGCTGTGCCACCCTCACCCACAGCCATTCGGACCGCGGGGAGCTAGGGAACGCCTGAAAACCTACTCCAGGGTGCACGTCAACATGCGGTGTACGCGCCCTTAGAGAGACAGGAGGGGACGAAGGGTCGACCTCCATCGGACCGGGGCACCCGACGGGCGAAGACGACATATGGTCTGGAGCGGACAAGAGTTCCATGTCGGAGGACAAATGTTCCCGGGAAGCGATCGGCGGCGCGGGACTCAGGGCGGCGCCCGACGACTGCAGCGACGCGTCCACTGCGGGCGTCGCCGGCGGGAGAACAGGCGGCGGCGGCGGCGGCGCGTCACCATGGGGCTAAATGGAAGGCAGCGTCGGTAACACCTGGAGCTGAAGCGAGCCAGTAGATGGGTCCCCAGGGCGCTGACCGGACGGCACCGTCGCTGAAAGCAGACGGGGAGCGGCAGATACCGGGCGACGACAGAGGCGCAGCTGATTGAGATGCCGGCGGACCTCACCAGAGGCCCCCAAAACCATATACATAAGCAGCGAAGAATGCCCCCTTTGAGCCAACGCCGTGAGCCTCGATAGTGGCGGTAGTAGACAACGTCCCCTGGGGCAAAAGCAGGTGTCTGCCGCTGCACAGGAACCTGATGCGGCGGATGTAGCAAAGACATCAAGGTTCGACGATGGCGACCGTGGAGCAACTCAGCTGGCGAGCGACCATCTCGGGGCTGATAGCGATACGAGGACAAAAAGAACAACAACGCGTCCTCCCGAGAATGCGACTCCTTCAACTTCAACATCTGTGACTTGAAAGTCCGGACCAATCGTTCAGCGGCACCGTTTGACTGCGGCGAAAATGGAGCGGACGTCAGATGTTGAATACCACTGACCTTGCAGAATGACTGAAATCCTGCTGACATGAATTGTGCGCCATTGTCGGAAACTATTGTCTGTGGAAGACCTTCAATGCAAAAGATAGCCGATAACGCGTGGATGGTGGCAGATGATGTCGTGGAAGACAGCCGGACAACAAAAGGAAAATTACTGAATGAATCTATCAGAACCAATCATTGAGCATTCCAGAATGGACCAGCAAAATCGATGTGTAAGAGTTGCCAAGGGAAAGTGGCTTTTGGCCATGAACAGAATTTCCGCGGTGGTGCTGATTGTTGTTCGGCACACACCATCCAAGAAGAGCACATATTCGTAATCGCGGCATCGATTCCGAACCAAGTACAGTGCTGACGAGCAAGTTGTTTAGTTCGCACTATACCCCAATGTCCTTGATGGAGAAGCTTTAAGACAGAGGACTGTAACGAACGCGGAACCACGACCCTGGACTGATCATTATCAGAACGCAACAGCAAAACACCACGTTGAACAAAAAGGCTCTCCTTGTGAGCAATAAATCGGCGAACCGACTGGTCCCCGATCAGTGACTTTGACAAGGGCCATTGCGTGGCAATAAAACGCAGAACGGTTGCAAGGGCGGGGTCGGCAGTTGTGGCTGTAGCTACACGACGAAAATCAATCGGAAACGATTCTACCACGTCTTCGGTTTCCGAATCAATGAACATGCAAGCAAGTTCGGAGGAATCGAATGCCCTATCCTCAGCAAAAGGCAAACGGGACAACGCATCGGCGTTTCCGTGCATAGCAGTGGACCGATACAAGATATCGTGGCGGTACTGCGAGAGGAAAATAGACCAGCGAATGAATTACTGCGCTGTACGTGGAGGGTACAGATGAAAAAGCGATGTCAAAGGTTTGTGGTCTGTGATTATGCTAAGGTGACGACCTTACAAGAAGTCATGAAACTGTGTAACACCAAATACGAGAGCCAATGCTTCTTTCTCGATCCGTGAATAATTTCTTTGCGCCGACGAGAGCAATTTGGACGCAAAGGCAATAGGGCGATCGTGCGAGCCATCTTTGTGTGCAAGCACAGCATCGATCCCGAAATCCGATGCATCCACCATCAACAAAAGGGGCTTCTGGGGATCGAATAGCGTAAGGCAAGTACTGGAAAGCAATGCCGATATCAGCCGGCGAAAGACGCGTTCGCATTCCGTCGTCCAGACGAACGGAACACCTTTACGGCGTAAGCGATGAAGTGGAGCTGGCATGGAAGTCGCATGTGGCACATATCTGTTATAATAATTGATTTTCCCAGCACACTCTGTAGCGGCTTCAAATTCTGCGGTGAAGGCAAGACTTGTATGGCACGGAGGTGTGTGGGGCTGGGATGTATGCCTTGGGCATTGAGTACATGTCCTGGGTATGGCAAGTCACCAGCAAAAAACACACATTTGTCCTTCCGTAAGCGAAGACCATTTATGTCGCAAGACCTGAAATAATGTTCTGAGATTGGCTAAATGTTCTTCTTCCGTCTTTCCGGAGATCACAATATCGTCCAGAGAGTTTGCTGCAGTAGAGACTGATACAGATATTGCTGAAACAATGCAGGGGCGGATGCACACCCGAATGGCAGACGTTTGAATTGATACAAACCAAGATGCGTGTTAACCATCCAAATGCGCTGGGATTCTTCATCCACCGGTATTTGCAAGTACCCATCTGCTAAGTCCAACTTCGAAAAATATTTGCCCGGGCACAGTTTGTCAAAAAGATCTTCCGGGCGGGGTAAAGGAGAAGAAGCAATCACTAGTTGTGGATTCACTGTTGCCTTGAAGTCACCACAAAGTCTCAATTTTCCCGAAGGTTTTGGTCAAATTACGAAGGGTGATGCCCAGAGAGAAGCCTGCACGCGTTCAATTACACCTTGTGATTCCAAATTGTGTAATGTTTTTGCGACCTCATCATGCAATGCGTGGGGAACATTGCACGCTCTGAAAAATTTCGGTTGCGTGTTTGCTTTCAGTTCCTAATGTGCTTTATAGTTCTTAGTGCAACCAAGGTCCGGTGCAAAAATGTCTGTAAATTATTCACATAGACGAAAAACACTGTCTGAAGGCACAGTCTGGTTCACTGATAGGACCTGATTTACTGTAGACAAGTTAAACAACTGAAATGAATTGAAACCAAACAAGTTCACTTCAGAAGAAGACCGAAGGACGTAAAATGACACAAGTTTTGTTTGTCCTTTGTATGGTGCAAGAAGGCTGCACTGTCCTAACACAGGGATCTCTTGACCTGAATAGCTAGTTAACTTAACATTTGCGGCAATCAATGGAGGTTTGCCCCTGATTGATCAGTGTTAACTGCAGCTTCAGTAGCGAGCTGGAATGGTATCACTTTGCCATTAATGTCCAAGTCTGCAAAAAGTTTATTGTCCTGCTGACGACAAGAGCGACTATCTCATGCAACGTGAACTGACACTGGTACAAAATCACTTGCGACTTGACGGGAGTTCCGGCGATGTCGACGCACACTATTTGTGGAACGAACACAGTCACTGTTAGAGAGAGTGGCACTGGGCGGAGTGCAATGAACGACATGAAGTTCCATGGACGAAGTTTCGCGAGCCTGAGTATCCTGGGATCGTTTCTGATTCCGGTGTGAAGCAAAGGGCCTGGAATGGTTCTGAGTTTCCGATCTGAGCTTTTTCTGGCAAACACTCTGAACATGTCCTTTTTTATTACAGTAAAAGCAAATAGGTTGGCCTGACGGGCAATTCTAACGTGAATGTTTAGTAGCGCACCGCGGGAATGACTTGAGCACTGCATTTGCTTTACGGAGCGACACACGTGGCGGAGAGCCTGATGGCAGCGGCGCGGCTGGGCGTGAGGGCTGTTTACTGCTCCGTGCAGCTCACCCGGCGGGCCTGTGAACCTGACACATGGCTGGCGAAGTTTCAAATGATTCCAGAGCAAAGTCAAGTGTGTCCTGCCGATCCAATAAGTCCATCACTTGTAGAAGGGAAGGATTGACTAGTTTCAAAATCTGTTCCCTTATACAAACATCAGAAACGTTCTGTGCAATTGCATCACGTACCATAGTATCTGAATATGGGAGTCCACATTGACACTCAAAAGCACAATCCCTAGTAAGGCCTTGCAAGGTTGCAACCCACTCCCGATTAGTCTGACCTGCCGAACGTTTTGTACAAATGAAGGTATACTGTTTCGCAACTACATTGACTGATTGTAAGAAATATGCATCTAATGCAGACAAAATTTCTTCGTAGGAGAGAGTTGCTACGTCATGTAGGGAAATTTTTTGACTATCACATGGTAGGTTTGCACACTGACGGACGACAAAAGAAAAGGTTGCCAATCGTTACCTTGAATTCTGTAGGCGGCGAGATGGAATCCCAATTGGCGTGACCACTCCGTCTGCTTTCCAGCGCAGCATCAAAAGGTCTGATGGTCGGTGCAACTGCGTGTTGTGGTTGTGTTAGTGGTGAGGCAGCGGCTGCGGCATCGTTTTGCGTTGCACGTTGACCCTGGATGAGCTGTTCCAGGGCTTCCAGGAATGCCTGCATCTGCTGATTCTGTAAGTGATAAAATTCAGACAGTACATCTGGAGGTTGTGGCGAAGGCATTACACAACGAAATTAGGGCAGTCTCAACGACATATGTGAGTATAGTTAAGAACACCGTTTTTACTCCTCGTCGCCAATTTTGCGTTGGCAGAAGAGCCAACACCGTGTTACTAGTGGAGGCCGAAATGCACGCGTTTTAGCTCACGCAGGTTGGCGTGATGGGGGAAGAACTACACTGACGTGATGTCTGGAGCATGACAAGGAATTAGAATTCAGAATGTAGACGTAATTAGTTTGATACTTAACTTCAATCCATTAATGATGATCGTCGCTCTTGACGGTACATAATTCACAATACTATCTGTTCAGAATACATCCTTGAAGTAATTATAGTAACTGAATATGGCGCCTTGCTAGGTTGTAGCAAATGACATAGCTGAAGGCTATGCTAAACTGCAAATGAGAGCGTATGTAGACAGTGAACCATCGCTGGCAAAGTCGGCTGCACAACTGGGGCGAGTGCTAGGGAGTCTCTCTATACTAGACCTGCCGTGTGGCGGCGCTCGGCCTGCAATCACTGATATTGGCGACACACGGGTGCGACGTATACTAACGGACCGCGGCCGATACAAAGGCTACAGGCTACCACCTAGCAAGTGTGGTGGCTGGCGGTGACACCACAGTCTCTATTGAAAAACGAATATCTCACTCTATCCTAACACCAAGAACAACAAAAAGCAATAAGGAATGGGGTCACAAGCGAAAACCTCACGAAATCAACAACATCCACAAGTACATGAAAGTAAGCAAACTAAACACGATGTGAGTATGCGAAATATAGAGAGAGGCACGTGAATAGCAAACAGCGTCGCTGGCACTTAAATACATAACATGGTATGTCCCTATTGGCTGCTTGGACCACATGCTCCACATGAACCCTCACATCACACGTGGGCCAGGAGCGACAGCTGCAGAAACCTATAATGGTAATCGAGGTCCATGCCATCTGACACGGATTCAAAATCTGCGGCTCTCAGTACCAGATACCTCCCCCATGAAACTTTCATGTAGGGATGGAAACGCCCTGGGTGGTGCTGCAGTGGTTGGCAGCTGGGAAAAACCCGGGCATGTCAATGGCTGTTGGAAGGGAGAAAGTGATGTCCAAGGTGTCCATGACAGCTGACCTAGAGGCCATGGCGGTGGAGGGACCCACCGATCTTGCCGGGGTCAAGCAGGGTTAGTGGCAGGCTCTTGGGTGGGCAGCAACTGGGGGGGGGGGGGGGGTCAGAGGCGGCGATTTGAGGACCACGTCGGTACCCGAAGGACACAACGGAGGAGGAGTAGTCCTGAGAGATATGTGGGTGGAACTGGTTATGATGGCTGTGCTCCAACCCTTTTGACCTGTGCACTGACGTCACATGCCACCCATGGGCTGCGACGACCGTGGCAGGTGTGTAACCCACCTTGCTACCTCACACATGGGCCCACACGGCCGTGCCACACGCATAACGGGGTGAGGGCTGGGAGTTTGGATGGGAGGGGGATGGCATCAGCAAATGGTTCAGGGTCTGCTGCTGTCACCCATGGAGGAGCACCGTCAGACTGCATCCATCAATATTGCTACAGGTGCTCAAACAGGTTGAGGGCCAATGTGGTCAGAGATGTTTAGACCTCCTTAGCCAACTGTTGTTTAAATGTGCAGACAAGCCTCTCTGCCACGCCATTGCAGCAAAGGTGGAAAGGTGGGCTATGGATATGTTTGATACTGTTGGCCTGACAGGATGGAGGATGCAATGTATTAGGGGCCATTATCAGAGAACATTGTGTGAGGCAGGCCCTCAGTGGTGACAACCTGGACCAGGGCCGTGAGTGTGGCCTCCATGGTGGTGGACGCCATGCGGACGACGTATGAGTATTTAGAGTAGGCATCAACGATAAATAACCATATAGATCCCAAAAAACGGGTCTGCAAAATCGAGATGGATGCGGTCTCAGGGCCAGTGAGGCACAGGCCAATGTGTGAAAGACTGAGGAGGCTTGCCTGGTGACACACACACATACACACACACACACACACACACACACACACACACACACACACACAGAGAGAGAGTGCACCTGCGGACCAGGCAGTCAATATCGCCATTGATGCTGGGCTAATACACGTGCTGGCGGGCCGAAACTTTAATGCAGGACATACCTCAGTGTAAGAAACTGAGCACTTGATGCCACAAATCCTGAGGGATGACCACCCGATGGGTATCCGAGTCCATGGCCAACATAAGGACATCATCGACCATGTAGAGCCTGTGGGACAGGTGACGCCAGGGGCTGAAGTAGGTCCACATCTGACGTGTAATATAGGAGGGCCACTTGTGGATCATGTAGCGGAGAACCTGCTGCAAGATAGGGTCTCATTGTGTAGCCGTGTCAATTTGAGCAGCCATAAGAGGCAGACTGTCCAGCGCATCCTGCCAGGTGGGTCACTGTGAAAGGAAAGGACCTCCTGTTGGTCAAATGCAGGATCAGAGCCTGCTGGGAGGTGTCCGCATTAGCATGGTGGGCTTATACCGAATGGTGTAAGCGTAATTCCATAAAAATAACGCCCAGCGCTGGAGACGTTGAGCTGTCCGCTCTGGAAGGTGAGAGTGGGGTCCAAATAGGGTAACTAAGAGTTTATGATCCGTCAGGAGGGTGAACTTTGACCCAAAAAGATGTGTGAAATTTTTGGACGGCGAACAATATCGCCAGGGCCGCCTTTTCAATCTGGAAGTTGTTGCGTTGCACTGGGGTTATCGTCTTAGATGCATAAGTGATGGGCTGTCCTCAGTCATCGGCATTCTGATGCGCGAGGACGGCCCCAATTCTGTATGCCTACGCATCAGCCACAACAACCAAGGGGCGGTCTGGAGAGCAGGGAGTAAGGCAAGGGGCAGACTTCTGCATCACCTTTAAACAGAGAAAAGCCTGGTCACAGGCAGGAGTCCAATCAAAAGTAACCAATTTGCGACGCAAATAATTGAGGGGTTGAGCAATGGAAGCAACCTGGAGTAAGAAATTTAAGTAATAAGTAACCTCGCCCAAAACCCTGGAGTTCAGATAAGTCCTTGGGACGAGGAAGGGCCTCAATGTCCGCGACATTGCAACCCGAAGGGCGAATACCATCTTTGCCAAGCCATTGGCCTAAGTAATCCATCTCCGTGTGAAAAAAAAATACAATACTTGTCCAGCTGACAGCGTAAACCTGCACATTGCAGATCATGAAATAAGGCGCTAACGATTTGCAAATGTTCCTGACGGGAACGCCCAGTGACCAGGATGTCATCCAGATAATTCATGCAGGCAGGGATAGGCAGCATAAGCTGCTCCAGGAACCGCTGGAAAATGGCCGGCGCCAAAGAGACACCAAGTGGAAGGTGCTTGTACTTGTATAATCCAAAAGGTGTGTAGATAACTGTGATGTTCTCGGAATCGGCATCCAAGGGTAACTGATGGTATGCCTCAGGCAGGTCGATCTTTCGATCTTTGAAATGTACTCTCCCCCAGCAGGCTTGGCGAGAATGTTTCCTGTCGGGGAATGGGGTTAGTGTCTACTAGGGACTGAGTATTGACAGTAGCGCCAAAGTCCCTATACAGCCGAAGCGACCCATTCGGCTACTGTATGACCACCAATTGTGTTGCCCAGGCACTGTAGGTCACAGGCTCCAGAACGCCAGCAGCCTGGAGCCATCAAGTTCCTGCTTGACTGCTGGCCATAAGGCCACCAGAATGGTCATGCCTGGAAAAAGCGAAGCTGCACATCTGGCTGAAGTGTGATGTGTGCTTGAAAATCTGAAGCACATCCGAGGTCCTTTGCAACCAACGATGGGAGAGCAGAGCACAGATCATCCTAGTCCTGAAAACGAACAGCCATGGAAACGACTATAACTTCATCAGAAATTGAAAAGCAAACCAGTTGAAAAACATCCAGGCCAAAAATATTCGAAACCGACGGATGGTCGACGACAAAATAGTGTAAGGAGCCATGGAACATGTTTGTACGTCGCCTGGACGACGAACTGCCCATGAAGAGGAATTGAACCGTCGTCGTAGGCGACCAAGCGCCGAGAGGGAGGTGACATCTCAGGAGAGACCAGGCAGGTATATGTAGCCCAATTAATAAGTCAGACAGTGGCCCTAGTGTCGACCTGAACACTGACATCCTCAGTGAAAAGGTGGAGAGTGAGGAAGAGCTTCCGCACTGATGGATCATCCAGTGGGACGTCCGATTGCAGACCATGTAGGATATCTTGAGGCCCAGGAGGGGCAGAACTGGAACATGCGGAGGGACTACGTCAAACTGATTGGATGTGGCCCTCTTTGTCACACAGTGTGCACGTTTTCCAGCAGTGGGAATAATCAGCCTGAGAGTGTGCGGTAAAGCACTGTGGGCAAGATAGTAGCGGGCCATGCGACCGGCTACGACGGACGACCGGAGGCACCGATGCCATAGAGACGTCGGACAAAGAGGAGTCCCGACAGCGCTGGCCCCTGTTGGCTGGGCCACGACGACGCCTCAAGGCCGGAACCCGCTGAGACGCATCGATCGCCGCCACTTCCGGAAGCGCCATGCGACGCTCATGCATGGGACATGTTCTGAGATTGACTTCACCTGTGAGTAGTTTAGACTGATGAGCCTGTGGCGAAGCTCTTACATTACCGACAGTGTGACTGCAAATGTCTCAGATTACTCGTTTGCCGGGGGCACACTTATTCGTTTTTGGATTTCCAGCCTTGAATTTTTGCATCCTTGTGCACTCTGTCGTGTAAGTGAGCCAAGTTGGTCCTTGGTACGACCAGCGAATGGGTGTGTCACACACTGAAATCTACCCGTTATTTCAGGGATCTGGTAGAGAGTAAATTGCGATCTGTCTGCCTGATCCCTAGACCCTGAGAATTTTGCATATCTTTCGTGGCCGCGAACGATTCACAGGTGCCGCCTCACTTCTTACCTCTGCTGCACCCATCTTGGCAGCTCCAAATTAGTCTACAACATTGCACGAAGCAAATGGGATAACGTACTGTCGCTCTGGCATTGTCAGGGCGTACAGATCTCCATCACTACTTGCTCTCAGTTGCACCTTTGTAGTATAACTACGATAGATTTGATCAATCGAAGTCTGCTCAAAGTCGGATCAATTCAGATTGCGTTCTCCACACTTTTAGGGCCAGGGTATTTGACTCACATTTGTCACCCAGGATCCTTGTCTTTTGTACTTTACACCAAATGTTAGTTGTTTATGGTATTCAATCAATAACTTATTTAGCATACTTTATGTCTGGGTTTTTTAGAATAAATAAATGTTTTTAGAACACCTAAAATTTGCATACAGTCTCAATCGTTTTAAACAGTCCCACTGGGTTAACTTTCAACCTGTAGTGAATAAGTGCATACTTACGATCATCGATTGTTTTTAAAGGTTTCTAGTAAGATCAGCAGGCCATTACTGTGGCACAGGCATTAGTTGACAGATGGATATTTAAGTCTGGAGTATCTCATACCTTCATCATCAAGGGGGGGGGGGGGGGGGTACGAACTTCGTTTTGGAACTTACGAAACTGAGATGTTTTTCTGGAATAGTGTAAAGAGGCAAGGGAAGCTCAATTGTTTGTGTCATCAGTGGATTTGGTGCAGCGCACTCAAGGGCGTATTATTGTCTGTCCAGACATACTGGTACATATTTATATGCACACATGAGGCATATATGTATTTAGGGGGAATGAGTGAGACCAGTTGGGAAAAGGAAATCTTGCCCACACAGTGTTACTTCCGGAAGGTAGGGAGGCATTGACAAAACTTGGTCTGCTCGCCAGACACTGTGTTGGCAAAGTGCTATAGAAGTGAGAAACCTGAGGGGCTTAGAAAATTATAGTTTCAGGGTACCAGTACTAACGTTAACGGTACAGCCTGTGAGGTAGCCGGAAAGGATTTCCACCTTCTGACTGCACTCTCTGCTATAACTGTCATGACACTGAAGACGAATATATAATATTGGCCAGAAAGGTCACCAAGTGCATTACCCACAACAGTTTAACTTAACTTAATGCCACCTTTAGCCGTGAACTTATGCGTTCACTAGACAAATTTATGGTATCGCAGCAGGGGAAAATTTCAATCAAGCAGATGTTAGAATAACTCCTAAATTTTGAAGAAAATCGTCAACACAAGATTATATCGATAAGCATTTCGTCAATCACTAGTGGTATGTTTCTAATATGTATCTCCGTATTTTATTTGTCTAATAAATGCTGACGTACACAGTCTACAAATCCACTGATGCATCAGTTGCCAGTAAGGTGGTTAGCTGACACGGGCAGAGGGAACATTTCATGAAAGTAAGACTTCTGTATTAAGTAGTACAAGCATATATTAAAGACTGTGTAGTAATAAGGTCGTGGGGATCGCACTTTGAGAGGGATCTCATGTTAATAGTGCATAAGAGAGGAAACCATGTGGGACAGCTCATAGGAGGACATTGGTTGCGCCATTTGCACAGTATGGAACTTTTTGGGGTTAAGAGTAACTCCTACTCTGGCCAGGCAGTAGAGGCCAGCTTGGTTGATGTGCTAATCAGGTAAGCTACTGGACTGATTAGTTGGCATTATGACAGAACATTCCAGGCAGATGCGAATTTGCAACACCAGTCATTGGTGAAGCACACGGAACAACTAACACGGTGTGTGGTAATATTGTGTAACTTGAGCAAATTTAAATCAGCCTGTGTTTAGGGTATAGAAAGCTAGGGAAAGCTGACTGGATAACTAACAGGAAGTAAACTTGCTTGTCCGCCTCCAGTAGACTACGTCAAAAGCATAGGTAGAGTATGAATAATCGAAATAACGATCTCAAACCAATCAGTCATGCACCCATTCTGCTGGCATCTTAATATTGAAAAAAACCGTATGCTTTTGAGTTCCAGGAAAACCGCAAGATATCCTTGGTGATGGGGATCAGATTACCACTTGCCACTCATAGACCCATCGAGTTCTGGGGATGCTTGCTTACCTGTAGTGTAGCGGACGCGGGATCTTGGAAATCTAAACCGATGTTGGGATCTGGTATGTGGCAAGCATCCGCCCTTTCAGGGAGTTTAGCTGACCAACTGCCACTGTTCCGTGTGCTTGACCAATGAAAGGTGTGGCAAACGTCTGCCTGGACTGTTCTCACGCCTTAAGGGGAAAACAACTTTAATTTAAAATCAGCTAGAAGCCATACATAAACAAACAACAAGGACAGATAAGAAAAGGCAGTACATCAAGCGGCGCTCAAAAGTTTCCAAGATCAGCCTGGAATTCTAACATTAACGCCCGCTTAGGTGAGACAGGCAGTCGGCCAACAATTCTCAATCCGACGGCAACCCAACCGACAGACAGTCAACGGACCAAGCGACAGGACAACGGAGAAGGTACCGGCGCCCACAACGAATTACACATTCGGCTATCAAACTACATGCCGTGCTGGACAGCCACAACACAACGAGGAAAATAAGCTGCCTGAATTACGTCAACGGCCATGGCAGGTAACTAGAACGTTAACGGCCACAAGGCAGAAGATTCTGCTGGTGCACTTCAATACCAAAATAATCAAATTAAGTTAAACTCCACAGGAGGCCGGCTAGAATATCGCCAACTTTAAAATACACATTCTTGCTTGCGGGAAATTTGCTCAAGTTACACAAAATTACAACACACCGTGTTAGTTGTTCCGTGTGCTTGACCAATGAAAGGTGTTGCAAACGTCTGCCTGGACTGTTCTCACGCCTTAAGGGGAAAACAACTTTAATTTAAAATCGTCTAGAAGCCATACATAAACAAATAAGCCATACATAAACAAACAAATACAGCCCACAGCGAAATTCAAACGACACAATGTGAACAGTTTGGGCTGGCTGGTAGATTAAGTACAGACTCAACTTTCGTGTCCGGGATCGGTGAGCCATGAACCCCGTAGCAATGGGAACAGCCCCTCACACTCCAACCGCGCATGGACCCCGCCAGCGTTCCTGGCCAGACACGTGCTGCGGAGACTTCTTCGCTGCTCCACGCCAACCGACCACCTGCCCGCACACGGCACAGCCGGAAACTCTTAGCGCGAGGCCAAAGATAGTGCAGGGAGCGAATATCAATACGCGCTACTGCTGCCACCCTCGGAGAGAGAGGATAACAGCATAATCTCGATAACCGCGGGAGACTAATCACAGAATAGCAACCAAGGCTTATAGCAAAGCATAACACGAGCCAGCCACGGCTCAGTTACCCTGTTTCCTTCGTGCAGCGATGTAACTTGCAGCTCGGGAGATGTGCGTGAGGGAGACGAGGCCTGTGAATCGATCGCAGACATGGAAGAAATGCAAAAATCTTACGGTCTAGCGATCAGGCAGACGGATCGTAATTTACTCTCTACCAGAACCCTGCAATCACGGTAGATTTCAGTGTGTGACACACATTTTCGCTGGTTGTAGCAAGGACCAATTTGGCTCACTTATATGACAGAACGCACAAAGATACCAAACGTCAAGACTGGTAAAACAAAAACGAATAACCGTGCCCTCAGCAAACGAGTAGTCCGAGACATTTGAAGTCACACTGTCGATACAGTAAGAACTTCACCACGGGCTATCCAGGCTAAACTACTCACAAGCGAGGTCAGTCATAGGACGGGACCCAAGTGCAAACCACGCATGCCAGAGCATTGACCAGAAGTTGCTTCCAGACTGAAGTCCCGCACCTGAGCGCTTCGCACCTCTCCAGAAAAAGAAATCCGTTTTCCCAAAACGTGTACGAACCACACCACCTTCACCTCGTCTTGAGCCAATCACAGGGCTCTAGAGGTGCTAAATCTCCCCTCCCACACAACAGCACAAACTCATTTCGAACCAGGGCAAGAGTTAAGAAGCCTGCATCTCAGGAAAAAATGAATCTGTCAATTGCTGGCTTTTTTATGTCTTCGCAGAGGGGAAGATGATGTTCTCTGAAGTCATGTCGCTTCCCACGCCAACAAGCGAACAGATACAGTCTGAAAGGTCTTTATCGAAATCGCCTTTGCCTTGGAACTAGTTAGTGCTAGCTACGAGGTTTAGTAAATATTCTATCTCTAAATGTTTCTCAGGTGCCAGAGTTTCTTATACAACTGTGGCGGCCGATGGATGTGGTTTACAGTCCTATTTGCAGTATCAAGGAACAAAAACAAGCGAATTTTTACTACTTGTGGCTTTGCAGACTATACCCTGTGTACGACTCCACTGTGTAAACTTGTTTCTTCTGTGCGTCGGCCACAGCCCAGCCTTCTGTTTGCGCCGCTGCTGGTAGTTTGGCATTGTTCTGCTTGAGACCTGTCTCGAGAAGGAGCTGCACTGTCTGCCCTATACGGCTGTGGGAATGTCCAGCAGGATTTACTGAGGAACGGGCTCGCTGCTTTAAACTCCTAACTGGCCATTTGTAAGAGCTAAGGACCATAAAATTACCTCATACTTTTAACGCCCTACTAGGCTCCATCAATATGTGCACTGGCTGTTAACTTTCTACAGTCTCGCTCAAAATGCATCAGGTTGTAACAAAATCTTTAATAATTTTCTGTATACAAAAAATAGGCGAGAAAGTAACGTCTCGGTCTCTTCAAGCACCCTATACTACTGTGTGTGAGTGTTTATTTCTGTAGTCCTTCCCTGATTAATTGTTTGTTTCTATAAACTTGTTTGTTCCTCACATTAAGTAACTTCATCGTGATTCATTAAAGTAAGCAAACAGTTTGAACAGAGTACTGTAATCAAAACGTAAATCAAAACGATTCTATCGCTGAGGGGAAATCGACCACAGCTCATTTCGAAAATATACCGACAGAGTGCGCAACCTGATTGAAGACGATCGGAATGTGCCTTAACACACGGCAGAGTTATCTTTTCACACATCGACTAATGCAATTTTTTCGATTTCGCATAAACATGTAGTTGTGGAAATCATCTCAACCAATTCCAGTCAATTTCATCAAAACTCAAAAACAAGCTCGTCTGCGAGTACGTCTAAAAGACGAAATTGTACATACTCGAATGAGCCAGAAAAGCAGCAATCAGTGGTTTGGTTTACGAACGTATGGTTTTGTGGTGACATGTACCTATAAAATTCTCTCGAGCTTCGAGTAAAATGGTTTAAAAATCACGATCTTTCGGCACCATGCACCTCGGCTACTGTCAAGCGGTAACTGTTTGCTGGTTGTTGCTAACAAATGGTTCACATGGCTCTGAGCACTATGGGACTTAACATCTGAGGTCATCAGTCCCCTAGAACTTAGAACTACTTAAACCTAACTAACCTAAGGACATCACACACATCCATGCCCGAGGCAGGATTCGCACCTGCGACCGTAGCGGCACGCGGTTCCAGACTGAAGTGCCTAGAACCGCACGGCCACACCGGCCGGCCGTAATGTTTGCCTCTCGCCTCGACTCTGCCGATACGCAAGAGAAGTTACTTGCATCAGAACACACAACAACGACCTCCTACCATCATACCCTGAAAACTGCCTGCCACATGGGTCTTTCTATTACATGGCCAGGATAGTTTAGGAAATTCTGGTAATTTCACCACAAATACAAAATCACGGAATTCTTTCCCTGTCGCAACGAAGTGGTCATCAGCCACGATATATTCACAGCACTAAAGCATTACACATGGCAACAGTAACGACAATCAACATACCTATATGCCTTACAATAATGGTGTCACGCAGGCATAACCTTCCTGCATTCTGACAACGTCTAAGTCTGCGAGTTGACCACTAATCAAAAATACTCATCATCACCAAAAAAATCCCCTCCTATGCAGCTTGACTTGCAAATAAGTTTTTATGTAATATTTGTAAAGACAAAGCAAATTTCTCAAAAACTGGGGAGCCACAGTACAATACGTTCGCTCTCCAGCCGTGTTGTCCTGAACAACGACGCTTCCTCCCGATTCTACTCAAGAGTGGCGACAATGACATCAGATCAGTATTGTCATGCCCAAATGAGACCATTGTTAGATGATATCTGCCTGAAATATACCTCTCTCTCGACTGTTACAATCTGTAACCTTATCAGGCCCTACTTCACCTTTGACTTTTTGTGACACTCGGGACTTATCACACCATTAGTATATTTATTTAGGACACAATTATCCCCATCCACCAGTTTTCGAATCTTCCAGACGTCGTGGCTTCATCCGCTCCCCCATGACTCGAGTTTCTCCGTAGGCACTGTTACGCCCTTCAGCTATGGCTGAGCCCACAGGTTTCTGACAGTCATGGATTTAGATCTCTCAGCTAAATTAAAACTTGAATATCTCATGATCCATTACTTGTCGTTACGGTTTTCATCAGTTATTTTAATTACATAAAGCTAGAAGTTCTTAAACATCCTCGGTATTTCTTTAACTGTTTTCATTTACTCAATCATTGACGAGGAGTAAATTATGCATTTAGTTTATGCATTTGTGGGTGTAACAACTTCCCTCAGAGTAGTATATTCGTAGTGCATCTGTTCTCGGAATTCGTACGCTGGTGTGCAACGTACAATGAGCTGTCCTGTACGTAAGTCAGGTGAGTTTGACAGGTTTACGTGATGTAGTTGTATGCTATACTACTAACACGCCTCAAGATGTTGCGCGATTGTATTACTTGGTTATGCAATGGCGCTCGCACTGGAATGTACAGGTGCATTCCTCTTAACGAACGTTTGGAAGTCATACAATGTAGGTGATAATGATGCGTGAGGGAGGAGATATTTGAAGACATTCTCTTAAAACGAAGACCTCTTGAGAAACTCCGACGTCTTCCTCATTATTCTGGATGTTTGGACTTTTTTAATTGTGGTGTCACCGCCAGACACCACACTTGCTGGGTGGTGGCTTTTTAATCGGCCACGGTCCGTTAGTGTACGTCGTACCCGCGTGTCGCCACTATCAGTGATTGCAGACCGAGCGCCGCCACACGGCAGATCTAGAGAGACTTCATAGCACTCGCCCCAGTTGTACAACCGACTTTGCTAGCGATGGTTCACTGACAAAATACGCTCTCATTTGCCGAGACGATAGTTAGCATAGCCTTCAGCTACGTCATTTGCTACGACCTAGCAAGGCGCCATGATCAGTTGCTATTAATATTGTGAATCATGTAACGGCAATACCGACGTTCACCATTAATGGATTAAGGTTAAGTATTCCACCAGCTACGTCCGTTTTTCTAAATTCAAATTTCCTTGTCCTGTTCCAGACCTCACGCCAGCCTGCGTGAGCTAAAACGCGTGCCTTTCGGCTTCCTCTTGTAACCAGGTGTTGGCTTTCCTGCCAACCCACAACATTAATGTTTCATACATCTCTTTCTCCAGAATCATCCGAATTTTCACGATAAAATCGGCCCATTCCATAGTGACGGCTACATTGAACTTCTCAGCTAGCACGAATACAATGGGAGGATCGTTACACAGCACGCAAAGGCCCTTACGCTGGCGAAACTACATGTGTGTACATTGAATTATCTGCAAATGTATCATAACCTGACTATATGACGATTGCAGCGACTTTTTGTCTGAAACAAGAACCTAAGAGTCTCGTAGATTGAGGGCGCGCCGGTGAATATCAGACCCTGAAACCTGTCATGATACTGACTATAAACCCGCACTTGTCCTACCCTGACACAGCTGAAAGCGAAATTTAGACGTAACCTTCAGTGTAATACAAGCATATTTGAGACTCCACCTCTCATCTCTGCTTTGAAGTTCAGCGCTACGATCGGTCAGCTGAGTACACATACCAACATGAACAGGGCCTTCACACACAGTATTGAGCCACGTGCATCGTCCATCAGTAACGCAACTTAACTGATATTAGAACGGCTTTACAATGCTTGATTGATAATATTTTCTGTCAATTGCCATGTAAAGGACCGTTACACTCTATTGCGCCCATGGTACAATTTGAACCCTTATCTTAAAAATGTAATTAATAAAACAAAATTTAAAATTTTAAAAATATGATAAGACAGGCATACATACAAGAGTACAGAAAGAACCGGGGATAAAGTAATCAGCTTTACCGAAATAGCTTATCGCAGGTGCCACGACACGGAAGTCAAGAAACGACGTAATTTGCTCTACATTACAAGGAAACGTTAAAATACATACTACTAGTAATGTCCTATTTGTATAAAACAAAATATAAGGTAAAAACAGCTAATATGAGTGATGAAATATTACCAGCGAGTATGGCAGTGAACTGATACATTCAGGAAGAGGAGAAGTATCTTTACATCACGGTAGTTGTCACTACAATTAATGATTAAGTATATGAGCAATTAGTAATAACAATTGGTTCAGAGGTCTGTGTGTACATTTATAATTGCTTCAGTTTATCGTTGCAATAAAAGTACAAAAAATTACAAGATATAAAAAAACGACAAAACTATTAACAAAGGGTTAATACCATTAAAACACAACTAAGGAAAAGCAAGAATTAGAAGTTGATGTCACAGAAGTACATCGGTACAGCCATAGGATAGATGATTAATTTCCTCATACCATCAGCCGGAGTTACTTTACATAGAGTTCTGCGTTCTCTAGTTTTATGAAGTGTCATTAATTACATAACTGATAGGTAAAGGTCTACGTGTACTATCAGGACTCATAAGGACTAATGCCACCTCAAATGAATGGAAATCAAATTTATGACATGTCTTAAACACAGAAATACATCATGTGTAAAATTACCCCACACGAGGGGTAGCTTCACATAGACATATACTTAGCAAGATAGGCGACAGTGTTGTCTCGTCATGGTTAATTTTACACACGTCCACCCCCGGTAGCTGAATGATAAGCGCGACAGAATGTCAATCATAAGGGCCCAGGTTCGATTCCCGGCTGGGTCGGAGATTTTATCCGCTCAGGGACTGAGTGTTGTGTTGCCCTAATCATCATCATTTCATCCCCATCGAGGCGCAAGTCGCCGAAGTGGCGTCAAATCGAAAGACTTGCACCCGGCTAACGGTATACCCGATGGGGGGCCCTAGTCACGCGACATTTTTTTTTTTTATTTAACACACGTATGGAAAATTTAAATGGAAAGAAAACATAAAGATAATTTAGCATATCATTTTTCATAGCTTTATTGTCTTGTCGAAATACATTACAAGAATAATGGGAAGATGGTGAGTCATTTCAGTTTTACGTCTCTGTAAAGTAAACTGAAAACTATGTAGCTGCTGTGTCCAGAGCACGACATTCTCACTCTTCACTTTCATTGCACTTCTATAGGCTCCACTAACCCTAATTTCACTTAAAGAAACACTGAATACTAACGTAAGCGATTGTAAGTATTTTTTGAATTTAACCTTCTTTGCAATAGCATAGGTCCCTCAAGTAGACCCGCGAAGCCCTGGTAACTGATTTCAGAGATATTTTTAACAACAGGCCATAAAATGTGTAAGTTGTCACCTGTCGTCTTCATTACCTTTAATTCTTTCTTATTACAGGGTATCACTTTCTCTATTTGTCCAATCTTGGTAACCTTCTCTTCTTCTTCTCTGCTTTTGTCTGCATCTAACAGGCAGTTAAAGGAACCTCACCCGAGCGTGAAGCGTACACTCTCGGCTGTTTCCTATTTGCTAGCGTCGTACCTCCACAGAAAAGGAGTTCTGCCTTGACTTCCCACCTCGTGAGACCTTACTGAGGCACGTATCATAGAAACAAGAATAACACCTAGAACATAACTGCATAACTGCAATGATGCAGTCATGCAACAGTTCATTAGTTTTAAGGTAGACTATACTAGCAAATTGTCTTGATATTACTGAGGCGAAAACACGAACATAGCAAAGCACAGTTGGTAAAATTTATATGTATGGTAATAATTATTATTACTTTAGACTTCTAAATTATTGACAGATAGCAACAACAAGTTAGTATACCTTACAAATTCATCTTCAGTTAGTGGACCGTTCTATGAGCAAATGCTATTGGTGCAGCAGTATGAGGTGCTAAAGGGTGCAACCATTTTCTCACTGACTCATACAGGGCTTCTTATTGAACCGAGAAGCCATTTACCAGAGTAAATAAGTTGTCTGTCGCTTTGTTTATGTGAAATCGCCTGTGGTAATAGACAGTCGTACTGTACAGTGTATGTGCATGTATGATACCTGCATCATGTTCCACAACGCATTATGTGAGTATTTATGATGAGGAGGAAATGGGGGAGGGGGGGGAGGGAGGGGGGGAGGCACCTAGCAGCGATATCGCCTCGCCCCGCCGGCCTCTCTGCTGTTTACGACTCGTCTTGTCGCCAGCAGGCAGCTCTCGGCAGAAGTAGGGGAGGCGGCAAACTTTGACGATGGGTCAGAGAGGGGGACTGGGGGAGTTCCGGCCCATTAAAACTTGTCCCAGCACTGCTGGCTGCCTGTCTGCTCTCTGCTTGCCCGCCTGTCTTTGAAGACGACTCCACACGCAGTCACGACGATTCATCGTCGTCTGTGGCACCTGGCAGTGGGTCATCAGGACACGGTCGCAAACTTCTTGCTAGTACTAGGAAGAAGCACACCTCCCGGTTAATTAGACGTACGGGTGAAGCCCACTCCATCAATAGGTGTACGAGCTCGGAGGGATGCCTATAAGGGGGGTTGATACACCCCTTCCGTTCTCACCATTCCACCCCTTTAGCCAGTGGTCTGCGTCGTGATTCAAAAACACAGGGTTGCGGCACTCAGGAAGACGAATTTCCGCACTTACTGCACATGACGCCAAACACTAGTCAAGTTCCCGTTCTCACTCACACAAATCATGCGCAGGAAGTCAATTTAAGACACACTGTTCGTGATATGCAGCCCCGGATCTATATATGTCCGAACCGAGGCAAAAACTTGGGTGGGATATTTTCATTTTGCAGCGCACTCTTTGTGAAGAGTTTTATGTGTGAAAGGTACATATTTGAGGTAATGTAAGACATGTTAATTGGTCTTAAATGTCCCAAAAGTGCAGTGCCACGCCTCTTCACACAGCATTCTTCTATCGCACATCGCTGTATCTCACTTTGTGGAATTCAAACGTCTATATTTTGTAATGGAAGCCATAAGACCTACATTCAGGGAAGAGGAAATTAAACTGACCTGTGGTGCCTCTCCTGCTCCCAGTCGGCCGGTTTGACTTGCTACCCCCCCCCCCCCCCCCCCCCCCAAAAAAAAGTCAGTTATTGGTGATCGGGAGAATAAGAACTTTTCAGAAAATTTGCACTCTTTATTGCCTACATAAAACAAGTAAAGACAAGAGACAAACAAGACAGTACACATTTCTTCAATACTCAAATGTCACCATTTCTTTCTCTCTAACCTTACTATAGTTTTACACGGCGTGCTTTCCTTTCTGCGAAGGACTATGCCACCTCATCAAAGTTGGTTCCATAAGCAGTTTTGTTTTCAAATGCTAGAATAGGGAGGACAGACAGACATTTCTAAGTCAATGTTGAACGTATATATCCTTTAATTATTTTCAGTTTGCTGAAGCTTCGCTGTCAGCTTGCAGATGTCAGTGATGTGTGGTATCTCCTTGAAGCTGTACTAATATCAGGAAAGGCTTCTCGCAAGTCATACTTGAACACATGTTGTATTTTTAATTCATTTCGGTTACTACCTTTTTAAATAAGATGAGTTCCAGTCAAAAATCACCTGCATTCCAATATTTTGAATATTTTCGTCTAGATCGGCTCCTTTTTTGTGCAGATCCTCACTCTAAATATTTAAAAATGCGTCGCCACTGAGGGAGGCGAAATTTTCGTGTAGACTCTTTGCGCTCTCCACCTTTGTTTCAATTTGTGTTAAAATTTTCTAAAATACTACTTTTATATCTTTAACTTAGTCGGGTGTGGTGTTCTTGATTTGTCCTCTCATATCTCGTCGCCTTGTGTTCTTTATCTGGAAGTTTGTTTGCTTTTGAGGATAGCCTGGACTTCCAGTTTTTCTGAAACAGGTATAGCTTCTTTAATCTACTGTTCTATTGAATTCTCTGTCATTCTTTGCAAGGTCTTAACAAGGTCTTGCATTAGCACCACATAGCGTAAAATGATAATGTCCTCTATCTGTATATCGACGTTCACTCTACTAATCTCTCGAACAGTACCAGCCCAAACTGTTAAGACGAGGATTAATTTAAAATCTATCATCACATGTAGTGGATGACCAGCTTCGTACTTAAATTCCGTGGCAAGAAAGAATTCTTGTTTCTTCCATAGTTTTGACAAATTCCGGTAAATTATTTAATAGATCTGTAACAGCTAGGTGTTCAGCCGACCATCATGTTTAGCTACTTTCTTTTAAGTTGTTTTTGTATACTTTTGCGTTATTTTCCACCATATGGTTGATCTTACAAAAAAGCAATAAGTTTCTGTACAACCCCAAATTCGCTAACTACTTCTGAACGTGATGACACGGAATGCACGCCCAGAAGATTTAAAGAGTGTCCTAGACTAGGTCATTGATTTCGGTAATTCTGGATTGGACTCCTTTATATACGCTTACAATATTAGGTATGTTATCGTAAGACTGTCCATGATATTCTTGCACATCCAAACCATCAGCTTCTAGTTTTTGTAACACTCGCTGCGTGTTACATGCTCCAGTCCTTATGTCAGCTTCTACAAAAACAGGAAGTCTTTCCTTTATTTTACATTCAGCTGCTGTTATTTATATATAGCGAATCACTTGACTCATTTGTTCTGTGTGAGTTACATCTCGAGTGCAGTCAAACATGACTGTGAAATAGTTGGTAGTAATGGACAAGGATGGCACCAGCGCAGTTAGTTACTGCGGGTTGCCTACATCAAGGGCAGGTATGCACTCAGGGGCTAACCTATTGTTCTTTGATTGACAGGTACCAAACCTATTGTTCTCCTTTGATTGACAGGTACTTAACCTATTGCCCTGCTAAAAGGATCCTCCTTTTCACTGACAAGCACTTAACTCATAGATACCCCAGCCCCACTCCCACCCCTCTGGATACTTTGGAAGGTGGCTTTCATTTGTGACATTCATTTCGCACATTATTCTGCATATTTGGAGTAAATAAACCCATATAATGGTTAATTAGTCTTATTAGGTGGATTGGGGAGAGAGATACGTGATGATTAGCAATATGTCTGAAATAATATGGACTTTTATAATGATAATATTTAGTTGCATGCTATAGGTGTAAGCAAAGTGGATTTGCCAGTGGAGGCAGGGAGGCGAAGGCCAGTGAGGTCCGGAAGAGCATTGTGCAGGGGCCGGGGGTCCCAGGGGATGCGGCCACTGACCTGCAAGCATCAAAAGGAACGCCGCCGGATGCCAGGTGAGAGAGAGAGAGGGGAAATGTCGAGCAGACAGAGAGCGTCCAACGTACGCGCTGGCGCCGCCCGGTCGCGTGCTGTTTTAGCGGCAAATGGGCTGAGCTCTGGTTGGGCAGTTCATAAGAAAGTGCGGGAAACGCTGAGGGTCAACGCCTGCTGTTTGGACAGAGAAATTTTTGGATAGGTGGAGAAATTGTATCACTCCGCGAAGGAGATGTGGGAGGCCTTTGTAGCGTCGGGATTGGCTGATTAGAGTTTGGCGGCAGGATTGTCACATGAGCATCGTGCAGAGAGCGACAGGTGGAAAGCTTCTTGTGCAGTAAAAGCGGACAGTCGCAAAGTTCGGTAGCTCTGAGATAGGGACTTACATTCTGAATACTGTGCTGTGTATGATCTAGAGTCTGCAGCCACAGTAGGACATCAGCGTCCACGATAGACATTGCATTGACTACTAGTGTAATTGCAGTTGATTGCGCCTTATAGGCTGGCAGTCACCATTGAACATAGTCAACCAGTGCACAGAGCTATCATACTGGTATTGCACGTTAGTACAAGACACACTGGGCTGCACCTTAAAGGTTGTTGAGCCAGTCTTGAAAGCGTTGTATAACATTTAGAGAAAATATAGGGCTTGTGGTATTAGCAGTCTCTGAGTAGTTTATTCTGCTCAAGATATTTGAGAGACTGATCTTAATTCAGCGACTTCGCAGGTGCAGTCGTCGCCCCAGCAGTATCGACGGAGCCTACACGCTGATAGACGGTATTGTAAAACTTGCAGCAGCGGCCGTAAAGTTCAGAAATAGCTGTTGGATCGTGTTCTTGCAATCCACTGAGCATCCGTGCATTTTTGTTTACGATTCGTTATTGGTTATTTGTCTTTCTGCATGTTGTTTGGTTTCTTTCTTGGTGGTGGTGTCCGAAGTGCGTGTTATTTCAGAAAAAAAAGAGATTATAGGAACGCAGTCAGATCGCATTTACCATTTGCTTATCCAGGAGCATAATTAAATCTAACTTCGCATCAACTTAACATTAAGAGCTGAGAGCCTATCTTACCAGTGTAATATATCTAAGAACAGCGTGCAATTTGTTTAATTTGTTTTCATTCATGAATTGTTCAATATAATCTAATTTCTATCGTGAGATAATTTACAATAAATACTAGTTATTTACAATATCGCTTTTGATTCAGTAGTAAGTGGTAGTTAGCCGTCACTGTCACATTAATATATTTTAATCGTGTTTAATATCGGCCACTACCCACAATAAGAACGCCTACAGCTTCCCCCCTCGCTCCTACAGGTACGCTTTTAGGTCTGAGTTACTAGCATAACCCTTTCACAATTATCAGTTTGACTGACTACTTATTTAAATTGATCAATTAATTAACATTGTCCCTGGTAAACCCCCTCCCTTCCCATCCTATCTCTCGGAAATTGGCAGGAAAAAGACTCAGTTGATCCGTCATTTGGAGGGAATTGGATTGTAGTGTATGGAATATTGTTTAAACAATTTATGTAATGTATAGAATATTGTTTAGTTATTTATGACAAAGTATGGAATATAGTTTATTCATTTAGTTAAAGAATTTATCCAAGAAATAGATGGAATATTGTTTAAACAATTTAGACAGTGTGTGGTATGTTGTTTATTTAAACAATATACGGGATTCAAGGCAGTGTATGGAATACAGTTTATTTGTTTATTTAAAGAATATTTCAGGAAATCGATCACCACCACCGCCACCCCATCCCTGCCCCCTCGCCCCCTCACTTCTCCACGTTTCCTTCTCTACCTGGAAATTGGCGACTCTGCGGTGGAGAGGAAGGATCTCGAAAAGGGAAATTCAAGGAGATGTTGTTCTTTTATTTAAAAAAAAACAGATTGACTGGCTTGGATCTGTCTTGCTCATCATTCTCTGCTATTTGGAAAGATGCAGGTCTTGTGAGAAGTAATTACATCGATCGCCTTTCTTTTTTTATTCACATTGCGTAAGGATACCGTCATGAAACACACATCACACGTTATTACACACAGCTAAAAATCTTTTGATCGTCAAGCACGCACTGCCCTCCATCCCCTGTCCACTGGACCGCACAGGACACTACCACAGACACTCCCAGGAGACGGGATGCACTGGCGGCCCCTGCGAAGGAGCTACGCAGCTGCAGCTGCCAAACCACGTACAGGTGTCAGTTCGGGTCCGCAAAGATGAGGCGGCAGCATCCCTTTGATACATGACTCCATAAAAATACCTGTTGAAATACACGTTCACCTAGGCACGATTTCTGGCGCAATGATGCAGAGCTGCGAGTCCAGCGCTGAGAGAGATGTAGTGGGACAGCCCGCCCGTTACTATCAGTCCCTTCCTGGAATTCGTAGTGTTCTGCAGAAATAGTTAACCGTCGCTTTTGTAGGAGTTTTCCTAATGTCTCAGCTTGCCTGTATGGAAATTCTTGCCCTAACAGGACCTGTATACGAAAATAGCCCAGAATAACACTGAATGCGTTCTTCCTGATGGCCGTAACGAGACGCTACGTGTTCTCTTCTTGGATATCGTGACGTCCTGCTTTCAACAAATGTCTCAGAAACGGTAAACTTTCTCACCCTCATCATGTCTGTGCACACTCGCAAACACACCGTTAATCACAAAGCATTCTTGTTGTTTGGAAATAGAACCCTGTCTAGGCACAGATGGGAAAATTGAAACAATTGCGCCAACAGAATTCGAAGCACTCTCGTAAATAAGAGAAAAATAGCAGGAATTTTCAGTGTTCTACAGCTACTGTTCTGGACATGTCCTAATGCCACAGTGGCAGATCAGTGACGGCATCATGGCTAGGGATAGATGGTCTGTTTCAGCTCGTCTTTGAACACCTGCTTCCTCAGATCTTTCCGTAGATATCTTGCCTCCATCTTGTTCGAAAAAGTTTGGTGTAACTACAATTAAATATTAGGCTTGCTGCTGCTGTCTGACACCGAGCAATGTCTTGGATATGTCTCCTCTTTACGACCGTGCTTCTGGAACGAATCTCAGTACCTATTTCGCGCATAACGGTCCAAGTAAAAATGTCTCTCATATACTCGTGGCTATCGATGCACTGAATCTATACATCCCTCACGATATACACACACTCATTTTCCTTGGTCATGCCACAACATAAGCCACAGTAACATTACATTGCAATATACTCGTATACACATTTTTCACGAACGGTGCTGTTATCTTTTATACCTGTATTGTGCCCGAAATAATTATGGTATGTCTACACTCACACCGGCTATATGACTCGATTCTCCTCAGTCCCAGAAAATTATCTGACAAAGTTTTCGATTTGTATGAATTCCTAAGGGACTAAACTGCTGAGGTCATCGGTCCCTACACTTACATACTACTTAAACTAACTTATGCTAAGAACAACACACACACCCATGCCCGAGGGAGGACTCGAACCTCCGGCGGGAGGGGCTGCGCAGCACGTGACGTGGTGCCTCAAACCGCGCGGCCATTCCGCGTGGCACAATGTCTTCGAATCAGCGCTTCTGGAAAGTGCTGCATCCTGCGAAGATTCTCTCAAACAAGTGTTATGAAGGACAGGCGTCCGGCACTATGTGATAATGAATACCGCACCTGCAAAGGTAATGCTTGGAAATTCATCACCGATGTGGACTGGTCTACTGATATCAACATCACTACCGATACAACAACAAGGAAAATACGACGGTACACTTAGAGGTGCCGATGAGGGGACACATTGTTACAGCCATATTGCCCATCCCGTTTGTAAAATATAGCAGGACCAGTTGCACACTTGCATTGCTATATTGTGCAGCCGTTTACGAAATGAATCTATCACCACTTACATTCGGACATACTCCTCAGTGCATTGAAATCTCAATTCATCATGTCTCATCTATCCGTCCATTACGACTACACATACGTAATTTTTTTTTGTTTTCATATGAATAGTACTCGTAGGTGTATAAAAAAATTGATACATCCACACTTGCACCAGCTGGGTGTCGTTTTCGCTCTGCAAAAAAGCCTCGCTCATTATGTATTTGTCGATGAATAAAGGATGTAATTACAATTTAAAATAGCCCTAGAGTCTTTTCGGTTGATCGACTTCACCACTTCCACGAATATATATATATACATATATTCAGACTGCCAAGTATGGGTTTGTGTCAATGTATTCCATGCATAGCTTCCACCGCCGAGATCACAAAATTTTTCCCTGATTAAGAAATCATTGTGAGCCATTGAGTAACTAGAAACTTGTCCCATCCACGAAGACCCTTACGTGAAAACTCGAAAAAAAAAATAGAGGAATCTGACATTTTCACTCGTGAATAATAATGTCGCTGATATAACAATTCCAGATCATCCTTATAATTTACATAGTCAACTAAGGTGTTTCTCATGTCTAGAGAACGAGCAAGCGGTTCCTCCAACCGTGGTTCACCTGCTAGATGCACTCCACACACACCACAATCAATCTTCTCTCAACCAAATAAAGATAGGAAATGTGAAGAAGCAGTCGGTCGGACAATTTACATGAGAGGGAATAATGGTCCAGTGCGAACACATGTCCATATTGAATCTCCTCAAATTTCCACGCAATCACGAAAGCTGTCCAACACATATAAAGTATTAGTCAGCTATTTGTCCGTCTAGATGACGACATGGTAAAGTCAACTATATTCCTGCATCCCAACAGGCCTCTCCATTTGGATGACCCCTGCTGTTAGTGGGGAACGTGAATCATTCCGGCCTCTGGCCACTGCCACCGCCGCGCCGTGCATGTATAGACAAAACCGTCCCGCAAAATCGGCCACATATATGTTTTATCGCCGTACTTACAATTAAATGCTACGATCTGTCTCACTTGAAAGACATTCGACAATGAGCGAGGTATTGGAAATACACCCTGCTGACAGCTGTGGCCGGCCGGTGTGGCTGAGCGGTTCTAGGCACTCCAGTCGGGAAACGCGTGACTGCTACGGTCGCAGGTTCGAATCCTGCCTCGGGCATGGATGTGTGTGATGTCCTTCGGTTAGTTAGGTTTAAGTAGTTCTAAGTTTTAGGGGACTGATGACCTCAGATGTTAAGTTGCATAGTGCTCAGAGCCATTTGAACCATTTGACAGCTGTGGCTCCGGAAGCAGAAATATCTGGACCATCCTTATGACTTGACACACTCTTCCCCTTGCTGTCACAGCATTGCACATCAAATCCATACCTTGCTTACGACTGGACGTAGTCATTCCAGTTGCACGGTCAGAACACAAAAACATACTTCATATACCTGATGCTCATGGTGAAGCTATCATGCATCCTCTACTCCTAAGTATAATACTTTGTCAAGAACTGATTGCTGTCGATATGAAATAATACTGACTGAAAATCAATGGTGGGTGGACATGTCTCCTATGTTTTTCTTGTCAGTGGTACCACTGTGTCTTAGTAAGAGAGTCATAATCGTCTTACAAACTGCCAGATGTTAAAACACACGATCGCAGCAATTATTGTATGTTTATGTCATAAGTGGTCTTGGTTCTACAGGTACACAAAAGTAACCATGTTAAAAGCTATACTGGCTTTATAAACCGAGGTATGGCATTAACTCCGAATGAAGACGTTTTTCCAGACAAATACCGTGACACAGAATACATATGGTGATCATAGGAGTGTATATTATCAGAGAAACAGTGCGGTTACACGCCGCCGATGGTAAGCCCTCTTAATAATATTACTGAATTTAGAAAGTGATACGGCAAAGGAGCATGGAATAAAGCCGATCTCCGATATTTGTAACGCATGCTGTCTCGATGCCATGTCAGAGGTTCTGGGTTAGAGGCGATGGTTGATTGAGAAGGATCACAAACAGTAGACGGTGTGCTGATCGAGGTCTTAAGAAATGTACACTAGCTTTCCAGGTCTCTAGTGTTACGCCTTCTGGTAGAAATGTGGTCTTTGATTTGGAATCAAGTCTTTCCATTGAACCACATACCTGCGTTGTATCCTATGCAGAATTCCTTACAGCCAGTAGTTAATCTTACTTCTGACTTCTCATACCTCTAACCTATATGGTACAGTAAAATCTTAGAGTCCCTATGACTCTTGCTATTGCTCCTCAGATTCTGCGCTACCATCCCTGCACCTTTGCACATGTGAGCTATCCAATTTAAGTAGGAACAGAGCAGAAGTATGAGAGAGCTGTATCTATCATGTTAGAGCAACCTATGCAGAAACAGCGTTATCTGAGTTACTGTGACAGGACCGTGTTTTGACCATTCCATGGAAATGGGAACATGTTGTCGTAGCTCCGCCAAAAGTGTACGATGTGTAAGGTCAGCGACAAACGAAGCCTGTGCCTGCAACATCAGGTAGTATAAAAGACAGTATGAAAACTGGGGGAAATACAAGGATTTTGCTACTGCATTGTGGTATGTCCCCAAATTAAATACAAATATTGCTGTCTGAAAAAGACCCGCATTCCAAAGTGCCCATTCGCATCTATCACCCCAATATGCTATCTGCGTTAGTCTCTACCACCCAATAGAGAAAAGTTACTGACTATAATAGCTCCACTAACCTCATCTGATGGTGAAATTCATAAGATTTTTACCACATCTCTCTCCTCCCATGTATCGAAAATAAATACTGTCTCGTTGCTGGCTTCAAGCAAATACGACGATCCTCTTAAATATATAGCTATAAATCCATTGCATGGACCAGTGTAAAAGTGCATTGCCTGTACTGTAGGGGTATGACTGTATCCCACAAACAATTCTATTAGTCGAAGAGGTCGTCCTTGTTACTCTGAGTCGTTGTTTGAAGCATTGTTTTATTCTGCTGTAACATGCTTTGTACATTGCTACACATTGTGTTTTCTCCACCACGACTTCGAGGACTGTGCTTCCAAGGCAGCAGAATCCATTAACTGCCTCTACTCCGTAGTACCCAATTTTGATGATAACTTTCCCAGTAGCCTTATTTCTGCTTCTCCTCATCGCTTTCGGCTTTCTTCGCATAACTCTCCGTCCACATTCGCAGCTATTTAGACCATTCCAAACAGTATTACCTGTAATACCTCCTCGCTTTTAATGACGATAGTAATGCCTTCAACGAACCTTTTTGTTGATATCTTTTCACCCTGAATGTCAATCCCACTCCTGAACCTATCTGTTTCTGCTTCTTCGATGTACATATTCAACAAAAGACCTCATTTTTGTATTAGACTCTTTTTAATCCGTGCTATTCGTACTTGGTCTTCCACTGTTATCATTCTTTCTAGGTTCCTATATCTGAAACATATTTTTCTGAGAAATCTCATCATATTACATCTTTCTATTTTTCACTTTTCATTCCCCCCTCTGATGGAGTAGGGCGGGCTGTTTTAGGGCATGCTGGCGTCCCGTTTCAGCCGTTGGGTTTTTACATGGCTATTTTTATTTTGTACAATTTATTTTTCCTGCAAGTGCATTGTTATAGTTTCTTGACAATTTTGTCACTGCAGTTTTTTAGCGAAATGAAGACAATATAAACAAGTATATTAACATAATAAAATTTAAATTTACAGAAGAAAAGAAAAAAAATGAAAACAACATAAACAAGTGTGTTAACATGATACAATTTAAGTTTACGAGAAATGAAGATAAGTGAAGGTAAATGAAGATAGAATAACCAGGTATATTAACATGATAAAATTTGAGTCTACAAGGGTATGAAATGTAGAATGTCTATAGCAATGAGAGAGGAGAGATATATAGAATACAAAATAATTGGGGTACAAAAGACATATAGAATGTAAATTTATGTTATCATTAGGGGAATTTAGTGGATGATTGAGTTAGATACAAGTCTTGTGTTTATGTGTGTGGTTGATTATGTGGTGTGAGAAGTTGATATATATATATATATATATATATATATATATATATATATATATATATATATATAAAATTATTCTGTTGTGTATTACAGATTCCGAGCGTAGCTGGCTTTAGAATTATATGTATATATACTTTTTTCCATAGTTTAATTTGAAAAATGTATAACAAATAGGTGTATGTAATACATCATTTATCCTGTCTTTTCTTTTCCCTGAGAGGGGGTGAGCGGTGTTTGGTGTTGTTTGGATTGTTTGTGTTTCCTGTGGTGGATTGTTTTGTGTGTGTGTGTGTGTGTGTGTGTGTGTGTGTGTGTGTGTGTGTGTGTCTGTGTGTGTGTGTGTGTGTGTGTGTGTGTGTGTGTGTGTGTGCGGGTGTGAATGTGTGGTTAATCTGTTGTTCTTTCGTCAAGGTGAATTGGTGTTGTTGTGTCTGCAGTTAAGGGTAGTGGGATTGGGATGAGGTCAGGGAATGTTTTGGCTGTGTTTCGGGCTATTGTGCGTGAAGGGGGAATGTATTTGTATTTCGGTTTTCTGTTTTCTCTTGCGTTTATAGTGAGAATGTCCTCTATGTCTGGTCTGTTGTGGATAATGTGATTTCCATATCTCGCCCTAAGTTTGGCCATTCTGGTTTGGAGTGGTTCTATACCAGAGCTTGTATATACTTCGATGCTGGGGGTTGTAGGGGGTAGCTTGGTGATGCTGCGTATTAACCTCCTTTCCGTTTTGTATAGTTTTTCCGCTACGTGGGCCTGTATTCCCCCGAGTGGGGCGACTGCGTATTCGAGTATAGATCTTATAAATGTTTTATATGTATGTAGGGCTGTTTCCTCGCTGCAGCCGTGGATGCGTCCTTGAACTTGTCCTATTAAGTTTTGTCGTCATCGTGTTTTGTTCAGAAGGTGATTTAGGTGCTTTTCCAGTTCAGGTGTCGGTCTAAATATACTCCAAGGTATCTGACTGAGTTGGTCAGTGTGAGTGGCGTGTTCCATAGTCTTAGTCGGATGTCGTTGTCGTCTTGCTGTCGTTTTTTTGTCAGATGTCTGTGTTTGAAAAGAACTGTCTGTGTTTTGCTGGGATTGGGCCGAATTCGCCACTTGGTCATCCATTGCTCTAGCTGTGTAAGGTAGTCGTTCGTCTTTCGTTGTACAGTGTTTGTTCTTAGTTCGGTGCACCAGTAAGCTGTATCGTCTGTGTACAGTCCTACGGTTTCGGTTCGTGTCCTGACAGTGGGTATGTCGGCTGTATATAACGTGTAGAGTAGGGGCGATAATATTCCGCCTTGGGGTACCCCTGCTTGTGTGGTAAAGGCTTCCGATTTTTCTTTTTCTACATGTACTATGCAGGTTCTGTCGGTTAAGCAAGCTTTTATAATTCTTGTTATTTTCGTTGGGATTTCTGTTAATTTGTAAAGTAGTCCGTTGTGCCATAATTTGTCAAAGGCGCGCTCGATGTCCAGGAGTACAGCGAGCGTGCAGTGTCCTTTGTTAAATACTTTCGCTATGCTGTGAGTCAGTCTCAGTAGGGGGTCGTTGGTGGAGTGCTTCTGTCGAAAACCTGCCTGTATAGGGGGGATTAGTCTTTTGTCATCTGTGTATTTCCGTATCCTGTCTGTCAGTATCCGTTCATATGTCTTTCCTATTACGTCTAGTAGTGATATTGATCTGTATGAACGGGGGTCAGTCCTTGGTTTGTCGGGTTTGGGGATCATTATTGTTCTGCTGGTTTTCCAATTTTGTCGGGATAGTTTCGTGAGTCATGCAAAAGTTGAAGATGAGGGATAGTAGAGGGGTGAGGATATGTAAGGGAGCTTTTTGGAGGTGGAGTCGTTGGATACCATTTACACCAGGGGCAGAGTTTCGTCCCGTGTATATTGCGTCTGCTATTTCAGTCTCTGTTATGTCTTTAGTGAGGGTTAGTTGTTCTTCTGTTTCAGTTGTGGGGGTTTCTAGGATTCGTGGTAGTTGGGACTCTACGTGTTGTCCGAATTGTTCGTCAAATTTGTCGTCAGCTGGAAATGGATAAAATTCTTGCAGCACTTGTTTGAATGCTTCTGCCTGTTCCTTGTGGTCGGTCGTTGGCTCGTTGTTTACCAGTAGTGTGGATTGAGTCGTCTTTCGTTGTCATGTTAGGGTCTTGAATGTATTCCAGAACTTTCTGCCCTCCCTGTAGTTTAACTGAGCACAGGTGTCGTCCCATTGCTGTTGCTTGTGCGTTGAGATGATTCTCTTCGCCGTAGCATTTAGTCTATTCCACTGTCGTTTAAGGTCTGGGTTGTCTCCACGTCTCATTTGTCTTTGTAGTCGTTTTTTTTCTGTCTAATGAGACTTAATGCTTCTGGGGGGATGGAGGGTTTCCAGTTCTCCATTGTCTTTGTTGGTACGGCTTCTGTTATGGCTCTTTGGAAGGCTGATTCGAGTGTGTGGGCAACAATTTGTAGGTCATCTGGGTCTGTGATACTGACGGGGGCAGTTAGTTCTTCTGTTAGTATGTCTCGATATTTGTCCCAGTCAGCGTTTCTGTATAGTTTTATGGTTCTGCTGGTCGGGTGAGGGGGAGGTGGTTGTGTGGCTGTTGTTGTGTATGTGATGGGGAGGTGGTCACTTGTGATGGAGTCGCCTACTTTAGGTTCAGTAATGGTGTCGTGGAGGTCTGGGCTGTAGAGGATGTGGTCTAGGCTTGATGTGCCTTGGAAGCCTATGAAAGTGGGTTCATGAACTGGTAGTCTGAGTATGGGTTCGGTAGTTAAGAGGTCGAATAGTAGTCGGCCGTTTCCATTGTCTATTCTGTCTCCTAGTAGGTGATGTCTGGCGTTTAGGTCTGCAAGGAGGATGGTGCGGTCTTGTGTCATGATGTGTTGTATGAATTGTGTTGGCAGTGCTGTGCCTGGCGGGTTATACATACAAACTATTTGGAGAGTCCTTCTGTCCCTGTCTTTGATTTTAATTATTATGGCCTCAATGTTGTTGAATGCCTGTGGGAGCGCAATTTCCTAAACGGCTATGTGTAAGGGGTCCGTAGGCCCTTACTATAAGTTTTGCGACAGCACAGGTCGACAGGACAAACAATCGATAGTGTGTGTCGGGTTGCGAGAGCGAGGGCGAGTGTTGAGTCAGTAGAGTGTGGTACGCGCTGTGGGCCGAGCCAGGTGGAGGTCTGTTGCTGGAATGCAAGACCGTACCGACAAAGGGAGTGGCCATCGCCGTGGTTTAACCCCTTTGTGTTAGAAATATACGGGAAAGTGAAAAAGAATAATTATTAGTGTGATTCAGTGACATTTTTGTGCCGATATTGTAATTACGCGTCTACCGCGCCGGCATCATTTGGATTGCAGTGTTGGATTGCAGTGTTGGATTGTAGTGGTGGATCACAATGATTAAAATTTGCGTGTGACGATAATGAATAACAAAGAGGCCTGTGCTGAGATTAGCCGTTATTAATTTTGTACGACGAAGGCAGTGGCTGTCTCCTTACTTTGTGTTTTTGGTGATAAATATAGGTTGTTGATTAATGAAGCTGTGTTGTTGTTCTTCTTGGCACCAGACATATCATTATTACAGCATTTGAGAAGGACAAAATGGAATGTAACAACTCCGTAGCAGTCCAATCCAATTGCCAGCCCCATTAGGTACACGGTCACATTAATTAATATCTATTTGGGCTGCTATCAGATCTCGATCGAGCGGGATAAGTCAGAAGAATAAACGGGAGTGTTACACCCTTGGCTTACCGTGAAAGGACAAGTGCAATTTTCGGGCGAATCATAAAGAACAATAGGTAATTTTATCTTGCTTAACGTGAGAAAATATTTTTTCAATGTTGGATCCGGACAGAGCATAAACTTTATAATCGCAACAAGAAACAGTGCATTGTGAACAATACGTAGTAATAGCACCTTACGATTGTGAATAAACTTTTTCTTGCCATATCAAATGAATATAATAGTGTCAATAAACTGTGTTATAATGTGCAAATGCGTAAATCCGCACGAAAAACTGTGAAAAGTGAACACCAAAGATAGACACGTGTGAACATTACTATAACAAAACGAACTAAGAATTCATCAGGAAAGCTTTACAGAAGTGTTTAATAGTAATTTTGTGGCTGAAATAGCTTTTTAAATAGTGAAAATTCGGACAGCTTCATGTGGACCCATAAACTGTTATGCGGACGACAATGTATTGTGGCGACACAATTATTGAGTGACGTCACGCAGACACGTGTAGCAGTTGCGCCAAAGAGCTTCGATCTGCGAGGTGATTTCACACGCCCTCCACAGCAAGCCGTGCGACTTCGAGACACCGAGCACCGTCCCAACATCTAGCAGCCGAACTACAAACTACGCCCACCTGCAGCGCGACTTCACGCAGTTCCGGCGGCAGTACAGCGCCACGGCCACTTCAAACGTCAAAACATCGCGACTCGTGGTAACGTCGATTGGTGAGTGGAGACGACTGGTTGATGTAACATTAAATTGCAATGTGCAGTTTTCGCGGTAAATAAACGTTTGTAAACTGAATTGCGTGTTAGGAAAAGTGCCCAATTGCAGTAATTTCCGAAAAGTTTGCGAAAAATACTCTGAAAATTAACATACTTATTTATGCATACTGCGCTGTCTAAATGATAATTATACAGATATGCTTATTGTTTTTGGAGGATTTTATATTTATAGATTTTATGAGCGGTGTGATTTATCTTATTTAAAACATTTTACATAAGCTGTGTATGTGAAAATTGATATTTGAAGTGATTAGGTTTTGAGAGTTGTTATGTTCGATGCTCTTGCATATTGTATCAATTTAGGGATTAATGGAATAATACTTCAGGTACTGATTGATTAGTTTCATGGTAATTAGGAGTGTTTTGGGTTACTAGAGGTTATTCGATATTACTTTCCTGTGTGTTAAAAATAACCAAACATGTCTACTGAGGATAAGCAGGTTTGTGAGGCAGTAGTTGAAAGGAAAGGGATAGGACAGGAAGACAGGGAAGATTCGGGAATCAGTGATTATGGAGTATCATTAGATAGCCCATTAGCACACTCAACTAGTTATCCCAAAACACCGGAACAAACGATGAGAAATAAGTCAGTTTCAGAGGATGCAGATAAGTGGTCGATTTTGGTAGACTTGATAAAGGAGAATAGCGCATCACTAAAGGGGTTACAAGAAACTAACGCATCATTAGAGAAAGGTTTACAAGAATTTAACGAAACATTAGAGAAAGGTTTACAAGAATTTAACGCATCATTACGAGAATTTAGAGAATCATTAAAGAAAGGTTCACAAAATAGCGAAACATCATACACGAAGATGGAATGCAATCTGAAGGAGGACGTGCAGGAGTTAACCGAACAACTGAAGGTGAACATCGACGAGAGAGAGAGGAAGCAACAGGAGAATATAGACCAAGTCCAGGGAGACGTGGAGAAGATAGAAGGGAAGCTAACAAAAAAGGTAGAAGACGATATTGAAGAAACTAAAGCCGAATTGGGAGAAAGGATCACCGAAGTGGAAACAAATTGCGATCATGGAATCGCCGAGGTAACACAGATGCAGAAACAATGTAATGATGCGGTTAAGGGGATAGGAAATAGTCAAAACGAATTGGCTGTCAATCTGGGAAATGCTATAGCCATGCGACGAGAAGAGGATGATCAGAGGGTTGCAATGGAAGGCGAGGCCTTCACTTGGGGAATCAAGAAGAAGGAAGGGACTAAGGTTCATGCAAAATCAAAGAAAATAAACTCTGGAATACATAAATTTAACCACGTTTATAAGGGACCGTACAGGATTATAAAAGTTGGTCATCCTAACACTGTGGAGTTGGAGTATGCACGGACAAAGAGAGTGCATGGTAAGGAACATGTGGAAAACATAAAAAGGTACTACTCACACGAGAACAGGGATAACCCAGATGACGAAGAGGTACGAATTGAAGAAAGTTAAGGTGTAGGGAGCTATCAACTCTTTTTCTGGCATACGAAGTGGCGACTGGTACACTCCCAGCTGGGTGAGACTTTATTTCTAATTTCAAGTGTCACTCCTCTACCATCTTTCTCTATCCTTAGGTTAAGAAGGTTAGAATAGGTAGTGGTTGTACAAATGATAGTTAGGAATCTTGTAGCAAATTTATAGTTCACTCATATATGGAGAAGTAGTTAAGGTGTAGGGAGCTAGCAACTCTTTTGCTGGTATACCAAGTGGCGACTGGTACACTCCCAGCTGGGTGAGACTTTATTTCTAATTTCAAGTGTCACTCCTCTACCATCTTTCTCTATCCTTAGGTTAAGAAAGTTAGTGAGTAGTAGTTAGTATTGGTAGTGGTCATCCAAGTAATTCAGTCAGGAACCATGTAGTAAATTTGTAGTAGTTGCTGTTGATGTAGAGTGTGAGATGTCAGAGAATCAATAACTTAAAAAAGCTCAGTTTACTGTGAGTAAATAACCAAAATTAATAATGCCAGAAGGAATAAAATGAGAACCATATCAGAAAGCGAATGTTTACATAATGTCGTGGTAAGCTAATTGGTTAAACAAGAATTTGGTTAATCTTATAGAGTTGTTTTATGAGGCATGAAAAGGTCAAACTGTTGTAAGAAAATTGAAGTAATGCATCAGCTTGTAAGTAGATGAACATATAAAGAAACAAATACACAAGGAGATAGTTGTTCGAATAAATGATGTGAAATATGATGAATGGAGAGGCTAAGGAGCCTGAAGTAGTATTTTTATGTGGTTATTGCAGCGAATATGGAGAGTTGATGTAGGTTGAAGAGATGTATGCAGTTGAAGTTGCTGTTAAGTTGAGGGAGTTATGTCGTAATGATGTGTATTGAGTATGAGATATTTGAAGTATTGAATTATATGGAGAATTGATGTAGGTTGAAGATATATATTTATTTATAGTCGAAGTTGATGTTAAGTTATGTGTAATGAAGAATATGGAGTATGAGATGTTTGAAATATTGAAGTATGTCATTTAGCACATGAGCAACATCTGTTTGCAAGTTATTTGTAGGTATACATGTTTATCTGAAGTATGCTGATAAAACAAAGTGTAACTAATGAATAATTAGTAATTCATGTATCCAATTAGCTATCAGAGTCAATTATGGTTATACGTAGGTCAAGCTTTAGAAGCAGGATTCGGGCACTGAGTAATGAATGACAAATATCCATATAGTGGGTTTGAATTAATGTGAATATAACAGGAAATATTGTACCTCTCATCTAAGCTTTCTTGATAACAATTCACATATGGCAGTAATGTTTGGCAAAATGAAATGATCAGTAGTTTAAAATTTTTCATTGGGTGACCACATTAGTTGTAGTGTTAGAAATAATTATGTAAGACATGCTTAGCGGTACAATGTAGCATTTAAATTTATGGAATCTGTAATGAACATGTTGTGAATTTCTTCCTTAACTTTTATGTGTGTTGGCCAAGTGAGTTATAAATTAGAGTGATAGTAGTATGGACGGCACGAACCCCGCTGAAAGGACGGCATACCAAAGGGGTAGCTGGCATTCAATGTATAAATGTCATATTTTGTCTTTGCTGTAGCAATAAGTTGTGAATTTCTTCCTTAACTTTTATAAGTGTTGGCCAAGTGAGTTATAAATTAGAGTGATAGTAGTATGGACAGCACGAACCCCGCTGAAAGGACGACATACCAAAGGGGTAGCTGGCATTCACCTAGTTTGTTTTCTTGTATTTGCTGTAGCAATAAGTTGTGAATTTCTTCCTTAACTTTTATAAGTGTTGGCCAAGTGAGTTATGAATTAGAGTGATAGTAGTATGGACGGCACGAACCCCGCTGAAAGGATGGCATACCAAAGGGGTAGCTGGCATTCAACTAGTTTCTTTTCTTGTGTTTGCCATAGCATGTTATAACAGATATGTAGTTAATGACTCGTACAAACCTTTGAAAGTGAAGAGTTTTTGGAAATTTTTGGTAAGATAAGTTTATAAAAAATATTTACCATGCTATGTTAAGTAAGTAGGATTGATGTTGTGTGTTATTTGGACAATGCCATATTTTTGAGATGTAATAACTCTCTGTAGAATATTATTGTAGAGGCAGCCCACTACCGGAGTCAAGGATTTTCTTGGTGATTGTAATTTCATTACTTATTTGCACTGTGTGTTTTGTTCATATGTAGTGATGTCTAATTCCCTAGCCGAATCTTTTACGCCTGTGGCTTCAAAGAAGTTTTCGAGGGCGGGGATGTAAGGGGTCCGTAGGCCCTTACTATAAGTTTTGCGACAGCACAGGTCGACAGGACAAACAATCGATAGTGTGTGTCGGGTTGCGAGAGCGAGAGCGAGTGTTGAGTCAGTAGAGTGTGGTACGCGCTGCGGGCCGAGCCGGGTGGAGGTCTGTTGCTGGAATGCAAGACCGTACCGACAAAGGGAGTGGCCATCGATGTGGTTTAACCCCTTTGTGTGAAAGTGAAAAAGAATAATTATTAGTGTGATTCAGTGACATTTTTGTGCCGATATTGTAATTACGCGTCTACCGCGCCGGCATCATTTGGATTGCAGTGTTGGATTGCAGTGTTGGATTGTAGTGGTGGATCACAATGATTAAAATTTGCGTGTGACGATAATGAATAACAAGGAGGCCTGTGCTGAGATTAGCCGTTATTAATTTTGTACGACGAAGGCAGTGGCTGTCTCCTTACTTTGTGTTTTTGGTGATAAATATAGGTTGTTAGTTAATGAAGCTGTGTTGTTGTTCTTCTTGGCACCAGACATATCATTATTACAGCATTTGAGAAGGACAAAATGGAATGTAACAACTCCGTAGCAGTCCAATCCAATTGCCAGCCCCATTAGGTACACGGTCACATTAATTAATATCTGTTTGGGCTGCTATCAGATCTCGATCGAGCGGGATAAGTCAGAAGATTAAACCGGAGTGTTACATATGGAGTTGTTTATATAGATTGCAATGCCTCCTCTTCCGTCTTGCCTGTCTTTGCGGAAGGTGTTATATTTTGTGAAGTCGCATCTCTCATGGTCGCGGAGCCAGGTCTCTGCAATTGCAGCAATGTGTATTTTCTCGTGGTGAAGTGTGTGTGTGAGGACAGTCCATTTATTTTTTATCCCTTGCGCATTTGCAAAGAGAAGTTTCAAGTGGTTTCTGTCGTCCATGCTTTCCATGGTGGTGGTGGTGGTGGTGGTGGTGGTGGTGGTGGTGGTATGTGTGTGTGTGTGTGTGTGTGTGTGTACGTGCGCGTTAGTGTTTACAGTTGTGTTTGTCTTTTGGCGCTGCTTTCTTGCTGTGGATGGTGTGGAGTGGAGTGGTGGATGGGGGACGGGTGGGATGAGGTGGAATGGTGAGGTATGTTTGTACTTGAGTGTTCTGTGTCTATGTAGTTTTCTGGGTCCCATGCCTCTGTGATGGTAACGTGTAGTGTGTTCCTGACTTGTGTTGCTGCCATCCCCCTCTCTAGGATTTTTTTGGACGCGCAGTCGATGGATTTCTTTACGTCAGTCCTGGAAGAGATCAATCAGGATGGTGGTCATGAGACGTATCAGGTTGTTCTTGAAGACGATGTGGTTCGCTGAGACCGAGTCTCCGTTTTCGTCTTTTTTTTATGTGGGTGTTCTGGCCCGTCCATTGTTTTGATCGGGGCGTGGGCTTCAGGATTGGATGGTTCCTTGGGTCTGCGGGGGCATTTGTAAGACAGGGCGGAGTGCGATCCTGAGCAGTTCGCGCATTTTTCCTCCTTCAGGTTGTACTGTGAGAGGTTGTGCTGCCCTCCGCACCTGGCGCATTTGGCTTGTTGCTGTGTGCGTTTTCTGGTGGGGTGCTCAAATGATAAGCATCGGCCACACTGTGCTGGTTGGGGTGGGGGGTCGTGTGGAGGTTCCGCCATTCCGGAATTTCGAAGGTCTTTTTGTAGTTCCCCTAGCTTGGGACAATGACGCACCATTTTATATATCCTTCTTGAAATTTCTGAACACTTTGGAACCTCATCCCATCACATGCTTCTCTCATAGAGTTTGTTTCATTTGTTGAGTATTAGCTCAAATATTCTCGTTTTTGCCAACAGTACTACGTCAATAGATTACCAGATTTCATAAGAACCTCACTGTTATTTCTACTGACCAAATTAGTTCTGCGTTAGAATGTTTCCTCATAAAACCATTTTATCTTCAGTACTCTAAACAGTCGAAATCAAACTATGTGTATATCTTTTATTTCAATGCTCACGACTATTTCGGATACTACGTTAACACAGGAAGCACTCTTTCTCTCTTCTGAAACGCTGCTATCTCATGAGAGAGTATTTATTTGTCGTTCCGTTTACTTCTTTCTCATTTATACATTTAAAATTGTAATTAATTTTTTTCATTTCAGGATTGGATTGGACTGATTTGGGGGAGGAGACCAAACAGCGAGGTCATCGGTCTCGTCGGATTAGGGAAGGATGGGGAAGGAAGTCGGCCGTGCCCTGTGAAAGGCACCATCCCGACATTTGCCTGAAGCGATTTAGGGAAATCACGGTAAACCTAAATCAGGATGGCCGGACGCAGGATTGAACCGTCGTCCTCCCGAATGCTTTCCATTTCAGGTTATCTTCACCTTACGTTGACGGTATATGTGTTTTCGTAGTATTCGTGGGTATTAGCCACGCATTTACTTTTTTTTAAATTATATTTGGGTAGTGCTTCTTGAATATTACGCAGCGTTTTCTTAAATTACGAGCGTCTTCTCGCAGCCATCATTAGGACAGCTGGCACCTGCCAAAGCACAAAAGGGTCGTGTTCATGGAGAAGAAATAAATCACACTTCTAATGTCTGAATTTGACAGCAAAGTGATTCCTGAGTGCTTTGTTTACGTGTTGGGACTTTCTGTGTTTCAGTACCTCCGATTCACTCCGTGAGCTAGCCATCCCTTTCAGTGACTAGTGGTAATTACTTTCGTAATGATGATGTAATTTATTTAATTACTGTTGACAATTTTTCATCTGTAATTAACACCTTGTTTTCTTCAACTCAGAAGCAACAGACACTCCTGTAGCAATGCATTATGTTTCCCCGTTTATGTCGGCGGTTTATATCAATTTCACAAACTTTTTTTTTTCTTGGAACATGACCATTTCTAGCAGAAAATGTTTCAAATGGGATCCGATTTTGTTACACATGCTATGCCCGGCAATACTTTTTCAAATGAAATTCAGTTAGCTATGGAGGAAAAGAAATCTAACGAGTGTTACATCGTCACAGAAGTACCGTAAAATTCGGCGATCTCGAGGGATTTTCCTCACCACTGACGTTATTGCGACACAGAAAAACTATCACCTTTTTCGGCCCTGAAGTTGGAGTTTTTGGCAACGGATAATTGTCTGTTGTCCTTTCGGTTCTGAGAAAACCGTTGATCTGACACGTACCACCTGGAGAACGGTGGCAGAATATTAAACGATTGTTCGGTTTGGGGAATTAAGAGACGTCCTTTATTTACAAATTCGGCTGTCGGAGTTGCCACAGTTTCTTGCGCTGAAATGTCTGCCTGTTTATAATTCATAAGGCCAGTGACAAGTTTTAATCGTGCAGTTGTTCCCTGGAGGAGTATGCTGGGGTGGAGGGGGGTAAGGGGGCGGGAGTGTTGCCTGTCAGGAGCGGGATTACCTCCCCCACCCCTCCAGCACTCGTCGTGCCGCGCCGACTGGGGGAAGGCTTAGGCTGTCACGTCACACGGGGCGAGGTCCGCGACTGCCTACCTGCTAGGCGTCGTGTGTCGAGCCGCTCACAGATTCCGCCCACACACGCGTCTGCGCCGCTGACAGCATTTCCTGGACCAGCCGAGCGGAAAACGAGCAGTGACTGCGACAGAGCCCGGTTCAGCTGTGATACGTCCCAGCACTGTGCGATTATCGCGTCTCAGCCATGACGTCTGCACAGACTGATAAAAACTACGTGTTGTAGGGGGTTTGTCCGACAAGAAAATCTGCTGCATAACAAGATACCGCATAATCACCCACTCTGCAGTACAGCTCTCTATTTAACCAAGAAGGTAACACTTGTTGTGCCACTTTCTTCATTGGCTCCACTATGGAAAGTTAATACACGAAGAGAATTCCCTGTAGTGAGCTTTGTAACGGAGGATGTCTATGATATCCAGCTTGAGAAGCTGATCTGTATTACTTGAAGAACTTCGTTGTTAAATAGCAAAAAGAGCGGAGTAAACCGCACGGTGAATGCATAGTACCGGTTGGCTATACACTGCTGGAAAAAGGAATTTCCACACCCTTATAGCGTTTACTGATTCACTCAAGATTTACTGTTGCAGCAGTATATTTGGAGTACTTGAAATTATTACATTTACAGATAAATTTCTCAACGGTTTCTGACGTAACAGGTATCAATGTATGCTGAAACACCCACATTATTACGCATTGTAACCACCTTAAACGGCAATGCAGGCGCTGAGTCTGGCATCCAGTCGATCGTCCAGACGAGAGTACCATCATGGGATACGTTATGCCACGCCTGCTCGACCTGTTCACGTAATTCTTTAAGAGTTGTTGGTCAACGAGTCACACTATTCACGAAGAAACTCATCCCGAACAGGCCATGAAGGCCCAACGGTCCTGACTGGCCGCCGTGTCATCCTCAACTCATAGGCGTCACTGGATGCGGATACGGAGGGGTATGTGGTCAGCACACCGCTCTCCCCGCCGTATGTGAGTTTCCGAGACCGGAGCTGCTACATTTCAATCGAGTAGCTCCTCAGGTTGCCTCACAAGGGCTGAGTGCATCCCTCTTGCCAACAGCGCTGGGCAGACCGGATGGTCATCCATCCAAGTGCTAGCCCAGCCCAACAACGCTTAAATTGGGTGATCTGAAGGGCACCGGTATTACCACTGCGGCAAAGCCGTTGGCCACACTACTCACAACTCCCGAAATAATACATCACACAGACCCGTGTTCTTCTAGAGCACATTCAGTCTCACGGGCAGTGTGTGGACGAGCATTATCCAGCTAGAACATCATGTCACCTTCCTGCTGCAAGAACTGCAAAACAATTGCATAACAACACTCTGCACATATCGAAGGCTTGTTACCAACCCTACAGAAACAACAGTCTGCATATATTTTGGGAATGCACCTCATCAAGTCACCAACCGGCAAACATTAGTTTAGCACCAGTGCGCTCATTTCGATGGTGTTAATTGCATATCTGCTGAGTACGCCGTCTCGGAAAATCTTGCACCCATATCGGGACATATTTTGCTACTTAGTGTGCATAAAGTTACTTTCGACAAGACCGCGCCTGACTTACGGCTACGGCTGCAACCCACTACGGAAAATTGATCTAAAACTACTTTATACTATGATGCCGCTACAACTCAGTCATTTGACAAGCCATAACGTGAGTGAACAGTATGGCTGTTGAGTTGACACACAGTGTGCTCTTAGTGGAACTGTTGTATGTCAACGTCAGCAATTACAGTGCTGCAGTGGAAGAGTATGGCCAACTAAAAGGTCTGAGGATAGTCGGCCGTGAGGCACGCTCCAAGTCGACATCCGCAGAAAGGATAATCTTTTGCTGGCTGTCGAACGAGGAAGGTAGGTGGCTCTCGATCGAGGAGATGAGTCACGGAGAGGAAGGTGGTCGGCAGTCGGTGAAGTGAAGTCCGGATGAGGCAGATCGGGAAGGCGAGTGCTCAGTCACGCAGTACGTCGGCTGCAGCTGATTTTTAATGGGTCTGAGCACTATGCGACCTAACTTCTGAGGTCATCAGTCGCCTATAACTTAGATCTAATTAAACCTAATCTAAGTACATCACACACATCCATACCCGAAGCAGGATTCGAACCTGCGACCGTAGCGGTCGCTCGATTCCAGACTGCAGCGCCAAGAACCGCACGGCCACTCCGGCCGGCAGCTGATTTTTGCTGGGGAACTGGCAGTGCATTGAAATGGTCGCTGCCTTTATCTTGCTGCCGTGGATTTGTTTCACGTTTCCTTACTCGCGAATGTCTTAGTTTCTTTTCGCGTTTCCCGAAGGTGGCTCGTGGGCAGACTTGAAGGTGAAGATGTCTCCTATTTGGAAACCGGATTATTATACGGTGCTCCATGATTTGTGGTCGCTTATGCCTGAGTTGTGACTTGCAGTTTATGTGAGAAAGAAAGGGACCTCTGATATGCTGTGAGGTGTTTGCAAGCCGCTATATTCATAAATATGTGTTTTGTGTGTTACTGCTTCTTAAGGCCCATACGTGAGCAGCTTGATTGACTTCTTAAAGAATTTTTGATTTACATAAGAAACAGCTCCTTGTCACATTGGATATAAATTCCATGCTCTGGCTTTCCAAACATTGAGTTTCAATGTCCCTTAGTGTTGTCTACGGAGCTCACCTTGCGGTTGCGCCCGTTGTTTTGGACGTGTTACTTTGCCTACACGTGCGCAGGCGTGAGCGGGACGAACTGTGTGCTACAGGCACATTTGCCACTCCTCGAGTATTTAAACGTTACTGAATTTCAATCTGTGATATACACCTAATCAGGGCTCCGAGCTGTTTAAAATTGTTTTTAATTCCTAATTCTTCCAAAAGGTATTTATTTCGAATTGACAAACGTGCTTTGCTGTGCCATTTGGGCGAAAAATGTTTAAGAGATGTAGTTGTCTTGTGAAGATTAGCCCCTTAATTAAAGACACACTTGTACTTACACCGATTTGTTTCATGTCCTTGTTAGCTCGGTATAACCACTATGCACGAAATGTTGTTTCAGCGTCAATGTAGACAGACAGTAGCTCAGAAACCTGTGTTTCTGTTCCTTGCGGCTCTATTAGGGAATTGTTCGTAATCAATATTTGCACGCTGCCTATTGAGTGTCGCAGTTGGGCACGTGATGTTGTACTTCATCTAATAAATCTGCTGTCGTATTCATTGCTGCTGACTGTGCAAGCACGACTGCCTTCCGGAGGGATTTGCTGATACACCACCGCAATGATATCCGGACAGACAACCAACAAGTTGCATGTGTCAGCTGCTGTGTGTAACGGTGGAAAGCGGTCCCCCCAATCTTTAATGAGAGCCTAATGCTTCAAATTGGCGGTCTCTACACAGTAGTTGGAAATCTTGGCTAATTGTCTGATCTGTGTTTCCATTTCTATTGCATTTTTCTCTCTTTAAGTGAGCGTTGGCCTTTGAATACCCTCAGGGGTTACCAGTGGTGGCTGAAATTACTATTGTGGTCTTTTACATTGAATTTCCGGTAATATTATGTAACAAATTGTGTTATAAATTGCAGAGGAAGAAAGCGTACGTCAGCCTAATTCATGCTTAAACCTTTAGCTTGAATGTCAGAGTGTATTTACTTAGAACGTTTACAAGATTTGAAAATTTTCCTTATTAACAATTTTGGCCCAGCTAATGGTTATTAGGGCACTTTTAAATTATTTCGGTTAATCAATCTGTCATTTTGGCTACCGGAATTTGTTTATTGGTGTATTAAAGTTGTACATGTATTTTTAATAAAGTTGTGTACGTATTGTGGTAAAACGGTGAATGTTGTTGCAAAGAAAACCCCTAGAGTCCATTTAGATCTTTTCCCGAGGTTCTTTCGGGCTTGACTTCCATGTATCACATATATATATATATATATATATATATATATATATATATATATATGTATTAAAACACACGGTGTACCCAAGTTTGATTTTTCAGTAGACAATAGACAATGGTGTAAAAATTTGAAGTAAATCGGTCAAACACTTTTCCAGATTGTTGGTAAAAAACTTTGCTCTTCATATATTACATGTATCAGAAAAAATGTAATCCCGAAATTTCATTATTCTACATTAATTACTTTTTGGTGTTAAGGTATTTCCGTTAGTGTATTTATAACAGGGTGTATCAAAGAGAAAACCCGATATGGCGCGTCTGTTTCTCTGAAACTAATAAGCACATACAATGATTTTTTTTTATGAAAGAGAAAGTCAAAAATGTTTTTCGTACCTTTTCATAGGTGTTTAACAAGCCCCCCTTGAGAAACATGGCATGTGTCAATGCGATATTAAGATTATTCCCACACTGCAGCGAGCACGTCTTGAATTACAGCTTCAACAGCTGCTGTTATGCGATGTATTAGCTCATTCATTGGTGTTGGTAACGGAAGCACAATAGCAGATTCTTTTATAAATCCTCACATGAAATAATCATATATAGTCAGGTCCGGCGACCTTGGATGCAAGTAATGTAAGGCTGAATGATTTGGTCCAGTGCGACTGATCCATCGTTCAGTAATCCTTTGATTTAAACAGAACTGAAGTGGACGCACACTGCTGCTAACTAGCAGAAACCATGTGAAACTCTAGAGTCTGCTCATACCAACAGAACGTTTTACAGGCTCGTATCTCAAATAACATAGTAGTTCCGATTTTTTAAAAATAGGATGATTCTTTTTGATACACCCTATATTCGACGGTTGGAACTTTAGTAGTGGCAACTATTTATTTACACTCGTACAAAATAGATCCGTGTTTCAAGGTTTACTGACCTTCAAACTAGTCACCAGCGTTGTGTATAACACGTTGCTAGCGATGTATAAGTCGTAGGATCCTCTTAGCAGTGCCAGTTCTGTTAACAGTTTGAGCGGCGCAGTCTGTTGCCCAACGAATTTGTAGCAGTTCTGAAGCGAATGCCGTGAAGTGTTTCCTTCAGTTTAGAAATCGAGTTGAGCTGTTCATTTTTGGAACACAACCTACGACCAGCTTAGAGACAGAAGTGACGACACTTTCTGCAGGACGTTACCATCATTTTGCAGGACAATGTTGAAGTACGTACAGTGCAAGCTGTTACTGATTTGTTTGACTGATGGATCTGCAAAGTGCTATACCACCTACTGCAGTCCGATGACTTAAGCCCTCGTGAGTTCAACTCGATTTCTAAACTGAAGAAAACACTTCACGGCATTCGCTTCAGAACTGCTACAAATTTGTCGGGAAATAGACTGCGCCGCTCCAACTGTCAACACAACTGGCATTGGTAAGAGTATCCTACTACTTCAGCATCGCTGGCAACGGCTTATACACAACGCTAGTGACTACTTTGAAGGTCAGTAAAACTATGAAACACGTATCTATTTTGTACGAGCTGCCACTATTAAATTTCCACCCCTCATATTAAAAATACATAGCGTATGTCAGCAAATAAAACTAAATCCACCCAGTTGCAACAAAAGATTGTGTTGTTCAAACTTTGACCATGGTTTCGACATATGTAAGCCCATCTTTTCCAGAACTACATGTAACTAAAATTTCACACTGGAGAAATACCAAATTATGAAGCGATATGACATTATTTGGCCAATGAAAATACGCTGTGAGCGTACATCATTGTATACATTACGAAATATGCAGGCTACTATGATCAGGGATTCTCAAATAAAATCGTAATATAACATGTCATTTATTTGTTAGGTTTTATTTCTGAATTTCGGAATTTTAACTGTTCTTACTTGACAAGCCCTGATCACCGCAGCCATCATATTTAATAATTCGTGCAATGATACAATCATTCGCGCTGACAGGATATTTTCATTGTAAAAATATCAGATCCGTTCACTATCTCCAATGTGAAATCTGAAGTTACATGTATATCTGAAGAAAACGTCCGTCGAAACCATGGTCTAAGCTTGAATAAAGCCACCTTTCCTTTCAACTGGTTGGCTGCTTTAGATTCATTTACTGATCTCTAACGGTTGCTGAAACTCAGCCATGTGTAAAAATTTACCTATATACGCTGCCGGAAGAAAATCGCAACACGAAGAAGGAGTTGTGCGACATAACGGATGTTTCCAAGCGTGTTTGTATATCTGAAAGATGATGTCTATTGAAATTTCCCGCCAGCCGCCCTAAGAGTGGCGTTTGCAGCTCTACTATTACCATGGAAATAAGGTTTGCTTTACATACGCACTGAAGCTACCGTGAGCATCACTTACCTTTGAAATCAGACTTGTGAACTGATGTCGATCAATAATGTCTTTGACGGGACGAAGACGCCATTATCAACACCTCACGGGAAACTGGATATTTCTTCTGCGGTACTGCAAAACGACTTGGCAGGAATGTAGCCATTAGAAATTACTGTTGGCAGCGGTGGTCAAGATAATGTTCAGGCGCGAAGAAGACCGGGCTCCAGACAGCCACGTGGCACTAGCGAGGGGTCAGACCGTCTTCGGCGTATGGATCTTGCGTGTCGTACTGTATCTGCAGCAACAATTTGAACAGCAGCTGGCACCACAATGACACCACGAATTGATTCAAATCGGTTACTCCAAGGATAGCTCCAAGCACCCTGTAGCGTGCATTTAGTGGCCCCAAACCACGGATGTTTGCGAATTCAGTGGAGTCAAACGAGAGCTCGTTGGCGGCAGGTCGTATTTCAATTTTCCAACAGAATGACGCTCGCCCACATACTGCATTTGGACCCCAACATGCTTTGCAGAGTGTCGATATGTTGCCTTGTCTGTCTGATCAAAAGATCTGTCACCAATCGAGCACATGTGGTACATCATCGGATGACAGATCAAGATTCATCCACAAATAGCATTAACCGTACCTGTATTAACCGACTAAGTGAAACAGGCATGGAATTCAATCCCGCAAACTGAAACCGGGCACCTCTATCTCACAATACATGCACATTTGCATGCTTTCAATCAACATTCTGGCTACTACTCCGATTATTACTGAACCAGCAATTCACATTTGCAATGGCTTACTTAGCGCTAACATAAACTGTGACCATGCAATGTTAATCACTTAAATATGTTAGCTAGACAAACGTATTCCCGAAATTACATTGTTCTACGTTAATTACTTTTTTGGTGCTAAGATAACTCAGTCATTGTATTTATACACTCCTGGAAATGGAAAAAAGAACACATTGACACCGGTGTGTCAGACCCACCATACTTGCTCCGGACACTGCGAGAGGGCTGTACAAGCAATGATCACACGCACGGCACAGCGGACACACCAGGAACCGCGGTGTTGGCCGTCGAATGGCGCTAGCTGCGCAGCATTTGTGCACCGCCGCCGTCAGTGTCAGCCAGTTTGCCGTGGCATACGGAGCTCCATCGCAGTCTTTAACACTGGTAGCATGCCGTGACAGCGTGGACGTGAACCGTATGTGCAGTTCACGGACTTTGAGCGAGGGCGTATAGTGGGCATGCGGGAGGCCGGGTGGACGTGCCGCCGAATTGCTCAACACGTGGGGCGTGAGGTCTCCACAGTACATCGATGTTGTCGCCAGTGGTCGGCGGAAGGTGCACGTGCCCGTCGACCTGGGACCGGACCGCAGCGACGCACGGATGCACGCCAAGACCGTAGGATCCTACGCAGTGCCGTAGGGGACCGCACCGCCACTTCCCAGCAAATTAGGGACACTGTTGCTCCTGGGGTATCGGCGAGGACCATTCGCAACCGTCTCCATGAAGCTGGGCTACGGTCCCGCACACCGTTAGGCCGTCTTCCGCTCACGCCCCAACATCGTGCAGCCCGCCTCCAGTGGTGTCGCGACAGGCGTGAATGGAGGGACGAATGGAGACGTGTCGTCTTCAGCGATGAGAGTCGCTTCTGCCTTGGTGCCAATGATGGTCGTATGCGTGTTTGGCGCCGTGCAGGTGAGCGCCACAATCAGGACTGCATACGACCGAGGCACACAGGGCCAACACCCGGCATCATGGTGTGGGGAGCGATCTCCTACACTGGCCGTACACCACTGGTGATCGTCGAGGGGACACTGAATAGTGCACGGTACATCCAAACCGTCATCGAACCCATCGTTCTACCATTCCTAGACCGGCAAGGGAACTTGCTGTTCCAACAGGACAATGCACGTCCGCATGTATCCCGTGCCACCCAACGTGCTCTAGAAGGTGTAAGTCAACTACCCTGGCCAGCAAGATCTCCGGATCTGTCCCCCATTGAGCATGTTTGGGACTGGATGAAGCGTCGTCTCACGCGGTCTGCACGTCCAGCACGAACGCTGGTCCAACTGAGGCGCCAGGTGGAAATGGCATGGCAAGTCGTTCCACAGGACTACATCTAGCATCTCTACGATCGTCTCAATGGGAGAATACCAGCCTGCATTGCTGCGAAAGGTGGATACACACTGTACTAGTGCCGACATTATGCATGCTCTGTTGCCTGTGTCTATGTGCCTGTGGTTCTGTCAGTGTGATCATGTGATGTATCTGACCCCAGGAATGTGTCAATAAAGTTTCCCCTTCCTGGGACAATGAGTTCGCGGTGTTCTTATTTCAATTTCCAGGAGTGTCTATCCAGATGTTCAGTAAAGCATCGTAAAAAATTTTAAGTCAGTCTACCAGGAACTTTTCGAGATTTTCGGTAGCAACCTTCCCGCTCTAGTTATCGATGCTGCAGAGAAGAGCCGTAACAAATAGATGTGAGAAGGCGCGTGATGAATCGCGGTTTGGGGGAGTGTTCATGATGCTCACGTCCTATTTGAACTAGTAACATGCAGTGAAATGTTTTTAGTTTAGTCCTGACCAGCGGCCATTTCTATAGCCATTGGAACATCTGACTCACTGTAGCTGAAGCTCGGGCAAACTGTGCAAAATATTTTAATTGGGCTGAAATTACTGTTCAGCTAATGGCACTATCTGTATGAGCACCCGCTCGGAGTTTACGTACAAAAACAGTCACCCTTGCTCGGATTCTACGTGCAAAAACAGTCACTCTCTAGTAACTCCCGACTGGAGCGAGACTGATGGTTCAAATTTGGTCCACAGCTGTAGCGCGACTTGGTCTACGATAAGATTTAACCGTTGTAATATAAATCTTGCTTCGTTTAGATTTTATGTTCAAGGATCTTGAAGCGCGCCATTTCTGTACGTTAAACTTGTACAAATAGGTTAAACGTTGCACAAAGGTAGAGAAATGGATTAAGCCGAAATGAAGTTCTTTTTATCCAGTAATCTTTATGCATTGTCAAGATAGGATGGACTGAATTCTCGCTAAATGTAGCGCTTAAAATTCGTTCATACGTGAATTGAACGCGCTGAAACAGTTTAATGGAATTAAATAAATAATACTGCATTTCTACCATAAAACTGATATATTGCTTTCAAAAATCTAGCTTCATTCGATCGAGTTTCTTCTGAGCTTTTTATGCACGCCACTTCTATGTCTTGGTTCAAATTTTGCGAGATGGAAGACAAACATATGTCATTAATGGTCGTTCAGTTGTTTTGTGAAAGCTTTATCTGTTCTGACGATATTACGGTCTAACTTTGCACAAAGAATTCAATTCTAAGCGAACCGCACCTGCTGAGACTGTTTAAAGGGATACAGATAATAATAAAAATGTATTTTTATGGTAATTATGAAAAGCACTCGCAAAAATCTGTGATCGTTTCGATTTTATGTGCGAAAAATCATACGTTTGCACATGAAACTGTATTTCGTCGAAGCGCATTGCATTGTAAGCGCTTCATTCGGATATATTTAAAAACTGGTTATTACAGTTGATTATAGTTTCGTTGCTTATATATTAGAGATATTATTCACCAATGACTTAAAATCATCGAAAATCTTCGGACTTGTAGAAAGATGTATGTCCCAAACCAGAATTACGCCGGCCCTGTGCTAAATGGTACACTGTTTGATCGAGCAGTTAAGACTTTGTAGACGGCAACGCAGAAAGTTAAACTAACCCGAAAATTGATATAATTGTCAGAAAAAATGTAATCTTTTTTCTAACCAACATACAAGTTTTACGCCAATATTTTTTTTTAAGAAAGTACTGTGTTACCTTATAGAATATTTTCGGACAAAATGAACTTAAGTTCCTGAATTTTGGTACAGAATACTCATTGTTCCGCAGTTCTTCTGCTTATTGCAGTCAATTGCACTCACACTTAATTCGGACTGGTTATGAAAACATTTTGCGCCAAAACAATTCACATGAGTTATTCTTGCGGTGGCGTCTTAATTTTCTGTGTTTATTAGTACATACTTTAAATAACTACTGGCATAGATTTCAAAACAAGAGAGAACAAGAAGATACTTGCTTTCCAAAACCTTATTATTTGTTGCGAGAATCGTTCTGCTTCCGATACAGTAAGCTTTTAACACAAGTTTATCTATGCAATATGGTCGTTTTGTAAGTTTATCTACGTAAAATATATTATTTACATTAATTATTATGATTAAATTCACACAGTATTTAATATATCCACGGTATTTTAGTTATATTTGTAGTTATTCTGTGCGCTGTATTAAGTATTTATTCATAATTTTCATATGTCTGCATATACTGTCTCATGTGTATATGAATTAAACGTAACTAAAAAACAAGAAAATTAAAAAACAATAAAAATTTAACAAAACTAAATAATTGAAAATAAAATAACAAAGTAATAAATGTAATAAAAATAAAAATAAGAAGGAATAAAAAGTAAAACAAAAAGTCTCCTTCGGGCATATGACGTTGATGTGGTGGGGAGGCTTGTGTGCCCTAAGGACACAGTGGGCTATAATGGACAACGTCAGTCATACCAGGCAGGTAACTGTAGAGGAGCCGGTCTTTCGATGCCCACCTCGAGGAACATGGTTCGAAAGAAAATGAAAAAACCTACTCTGGTTCAGTCTTCACCCGAGTCAACATAAATACATCGGTTACCAAACTATGTCGGTCTAGTGACAAAATTATGGTAGAATAAAAGTGGGGAACCACAATGAAAAATACTCATGTCGTGGCACAAAAAGGGTGAATGTGTTCTGAGCAGAGTTAGTGATGTGAAGTAAGGGAACTAGCTTTCCGATTTATCTGCAGCTTCAAAGTCATTTAAATCAAAATATCTTTACATATTCACGTTTTGTATGAGTTATGTTCCTTCCCGAGCGCCGTAAGCTCTCTTAACGGCAAGTGTTGGCACGCCTGCATCTTACAATTTATAGGTTAAAGTTACTAGTCTGTATCCAGAGTGTGGATGTATGCATCCTAAAATTAGCGACTTGTTGTGTCGTACTGCACCACATGACAAATTACACGACGAATTACTTGATGGCATGTGTCGTTATTTACGGCCTGACATCATGTATCGTGTTACTTTACTTGACACGATGCACTATATTAGATGACATGGCTACTGATACTAACACGTAAAATAGATCGAATATGCCAATATGTTTTGATTTAAATGTGTCTGAAAGTGCCAGATAAGTCGAGGAGATAGTTCTCGTCTTTTACATTCATAAATCTGCCCAGGACCGCTTTTTTGTGTCTTGATAGGAAACTTTCTCATTCTTGTTACATTTATATCGGTATTCACATACTATATAAACTTAAGAGATAAATTGTCTGTTTCCGTGAAAATGTTCATTGTGGTATTGGAGAAATATCTGAAGTAAATCGGTCAAGTACTTTTTGGGGTTTTACGTAACAATTTTAACGAACGACTTTTCTTGAAACACTGTAGTAGCATAGATATGCTTTGCTTCTATTACTGTTTTATTCTGACCTTATCAACCACTCAACCTTCATTTTAAAAATACGTCAGTGACTCTAGAATCTCGAACTAAATTAACTTCACAAGGGAAATTTGTATTTTAAGTTTCTGAACTCACTGAATGTACAAGCTACTGATCCGTGAACACGACCATTGAACTCGTAATTTCTCCTTTGGTCTCAATCCATCAGCGGATTTTAATTAATCTGGACTCTGTCTTTATACGTTCTGGAAGTAACGGCTGAAAGTGTCTCGACAGGTGCGAGGGACGTGGCTGGAAAAGTCTTTCCTTTATAGGTTCAATATCTTACAATAGGACGATGTATACAGAATGACCAACAAAACACGATGTGCAGATAAATATTAAGAAAAGAATCGCCAACAAAAGAAGAAAGAGTGGCCAGAGGTCACGGGAATGGGTGACCATAGGAAAATGTGCTATGTACGACATCTGAATATTGTGGCTAGATATATGGTATTGTGTCAAAGTTAGCAGGTTATTTGTCTGAGCAGTCCGTTGCAGAGAGTTATGTGGTAAACAAGGCAGCACGTCGCGAGCCCACCGACTAAACGTAGGATGATAATAGGTGCACGTGGCATGAATTACACCGTACAGGACATTAATTAAAACTGTCTGTTTGGTAGGACGATAGTATTTAGGGTGAATCTTAAATATTGAGCAAACCACCGCACACTACGGCCACAAGATTTGAAGAACGTCTGCCGAGCCATATAGGCCGATCGACGACGCACTGTATGTAAGTCTGATCACTGTCAATTTAATGTAGGACACAAGGAAGCCATATTTATCGGGAGTGTACAGGCACAAATGTAGAGCGTAGGCTGCAGCAGGCGAAGACCAACATCACATGCAACGATAGCCCATGACGATTGGCCACTCAGTATAACTGTTTGCTAGTGATGTCTGCACATGCTGTGCAGCATAATAATATAGAGAGGGGTTAGCTAGTACATGCCTCCCCAGACGTCTTGTGAACGATAAAATGTTTCGAAGTGCGGGTTTCGAGAAGTTTTAGCTGAAAATGTGGCATTTTTTCTTGCATCCGTAAGTATTTTTTAGCGTTAATAGGTGCAAAAGTATAAGGCTGATATTTTTCAGTGGAAATAAAAGGAAATAAATGTTAAATTTTAACAAACCTTCAAAGTAAACGATAGTGACATAACATTTGTGGAACATGATGAAGTAAGAACAAGTTAACTGCACCACAAGCAAGTATCCCACTATTACTAAAAGAGTATACTACGACTATAGTTCTGAGATGTGAAGTTGTTACTGCCATTCGTTCATAACTATGTGACTGGATAACTTTCGAATTTTACTCTGGAGTATAATAAAAATCTGCTAATGTTTATGACCGTGCCATTTTCGTTTTCAACGTTTTATTCGAGCTGTCTGGTGTAATCAACTGTCCCATGTTGAATCAGCAGAACAGGAGAAACATCCGTTAGCCCTCTGATAAGTCGTTATTGGAAAAGAGTGCATATTCAGGAACAGGAACACTAATTCAATTTGCTGGCGATGCAGCTGACGACAATCTGCATCTCTGAAAGTCGATATTGTGACACTTTACAGCTTCGGTAGGCCATAAGGAAGAGCTGACCCGACAAGAAAAATACTACTACTTGAAACGATTTCTGGGATGAAATGAGAGCCAGACTGCCTCACAAATATTTCACTAAATTTAAACCATCAATCTCAGTATGAGCATATGATCGATAGTCTCCGGATGTGTACGATGTGCCGGACGATGTAGTCAACGCCAGCCGATAACTACGAGAATAAGACTGCTCGAAATTCAAGATGAAGCATCTAGAAGCTGTCAGCAGACTTCACTCGCATTGGCTGCAGGCCTGTAAATGAGATACGTCTGTGTGTAGTCAACATGGTGCCTTCAAGCGATGAGCTACTCACTGTGTGACTGTCTTCTGGCGACGACAATCTCCTGGGAAAGCCGCGGATTTAAGCCTGGACCGGCTTCACCGACACAGTCCACCAGCCCAGAACAGAGCGAACAGATCATACGGCTGACATCGTCTCCAGCCATGCCACAAGCCACGATGCCACGCTGCCTGTTTCACTGAAATGTATACTGCAACTATGGAAAAGGAAAAGTAATCAGGGTGGCGTTTGTCTTCCATCGACTACGAAGCGCTACCTTGTTCTCCGACTGCAGTGACACCAGCTTGTGCTGCCTGCCTTGGGTCAATTGCTGACACTGGAATGTTCCAGCAACTATTGCCGACCTCCTCTCCATTTACGATCCTATGTCCGTAATTCCCATGAATAAAATAATTTCCTAACCATGGATGTTTGACTCCAGTCATTAACACAAGCACCCCTGCAGCCTACGTCGAGGTAGGGCAGCCCATTTCAACAGTCACTGGGGCGTTGCGTCCTGATCCCTACATTCTGGCGTCAGAAGATTGTATTGACAGCAGCCGTCCCTTGAATATCAACGGCTGCCATTGATGGAGGCGACGCTCCAGCTCCGACGTCGTCCCCAGCTCCAGTTTGCAGATTCGACGGCACAATGTGGTGAGTAGATTTGCTCTTTTCGAGGTCTTCGTCTGTTCTTGTGAACGGACGTGGTGGGAGATAATATTCGCATACAGATATAAAGGTGTTGTTTGGGAAAGTTGAGAGGCTGGTCGATCTCTCTCGGTCCACATTGAAACCCAAGTAACAGATCCAGGATAGGAAAGGATTAAAATATCAATACGTGCAAGGGAGATGATCAATCAAATACCTCATTAATAGCAACATGAAAACCATCAGAATTATAGTGACATATAGGGTGACAAACTACTGAACTTAACCAATATGAGCAAAAGGAAACTGTACTCAAAACACACAAAGCATCTGAGTTTATGGATCGTAAGAACGAAATTTGAATCGTTCATCAAAGGGGAACTACATTTACCAAATAAAGAGCACATCCGATTTTATCAAGAGAAGTTAGTTGAAAATTTGAACACTCTTAATTTATTTATAGTAAGAGGGTCAAAAGCTTGATTATAATTTACAAAAGTTCATGAGTTCGCAAAACTCCACAGCCTACAACCCTGGCGGCAGTCGCTCAACCCAGGTATAGCTCCAAGGAACAAGAGAGCTACTTAGCTTTTGCTAGGTATGGCAGACGACGGGGCAAAACGCTCCCGCGGCAGTAACTTAGATGCCGGTAGTTGGGCAGGATGCCACCAAGGTCGCGGCCCAGAAGTCACTGCTGCGAGGCAGTACCCTCAAACAATAACAGAATATACACTAACAAATGATGAGACTCACTTTAGCAAGGTAAATACAACTCGTAACATCAGATAAAACAAAGCGTTAAAACCAAACTTAAATAAGTAAACTGCCTTTGTAAGTCTTTTAATCAGATAAGAGGAAACTCGCTAAGATTGAAAGAGACAATTAGAATGGATTCTGTCGTACACAATAAATACATACGCCTGTGTCTAGGTCAGATGCCAAGCGAGTACATGTAACTGACAAGGTGCAGGTACAAACAGAGCAGTTGCAGTTGAACAACTTGAGGCATGAATAAGTATTGCTAAAACGCCTTAAGAAAAACTAGTTAAGGTGAGCTTAAGCAACGCAGAAAATTTCACTCAGTAGTAGCCCTACGTAATTCAGTTATGACTAAAACACATCAACTTAGGTTACAATACATACACTTTGCTAAATCACAATTCGATTTCAAATCTGTACCCAGTACCTGATACAGTACCATGACATTGCCACCTGATACAGTGCCACTCGCCGGTGTTTCCACTTCAATTCATAACATTGCACCCCAAGCGGGTGCACACAAGCGGTCTACCAACTAACAGAATCACGTGACTTCAAAGCAGATGCACTAACAACTATTGGTCACTCTCAAGCCAAGGCACACTGCAGAAAAAACAAATTCATGTTACTCACTGAACAAGACACAATAATATTGCACCAATTTTCCTTCTAAACAATAAAACCACAGGGCCGGTACATCAATAGGCAGTATGTTTGGTGCACTCCCTCCACCGTCAATTATCCTTTTAACCCCTTTTCAAATAACAGAAGGAGGCTCCCCGTCACGACAGCTCCAGTTTCGTGATCTTGTTTAGCGGCTGCCCGACATCCGACAAGTCGCTCGGCGGTCCGGCTGTGAACATCCGTTGTCAAACCCAAACTGGGCCAACCAAATCCCGCCGCCAGACACTGCTGCTCGAGACCTCCTCCTTACGTCACGTGCCATTCACCACCCACCGCCTCCGCGCCGTGCCTACACACCTCAACCAGAAAAAGCAAAGATTAGTAACAAGGGAGGTGACTATCGACATCTGTGCCAGAGGTAGTTAGGCAAGCAAACCGAGCCGCCACTGCTCACAGAGGTTACTATTAACCATGTCGAATACGAACATGCTGAGCGTAATGGCCTTAGAATCAGCACATACTAAATGTAAGAGGCGCCAATTGGAGCTCGTGACACGACAGACAGCAGATTTGATCTTACTGGTCGTGTGTAGTACGACGGTTGACAAGAACAGAGGAAAAGAAAAGAGTAGAAGATGAAAGGGGAGCTTTGAGAGATGAAACAATGAAGGCAGCAGAGGATGAAATAGGTAAAAAAGACCATGCCTAGTAGCAATCCTAGGATAACAAAAGAGACACTGAATTTAATTGATGAGAGGAGATAATTTAAAAATGTAGAAAATGAAGCAGGCGAAAGGAAATACAAAAAGTTTAAAAAATAAGATTGACGGGAAATGCAAAACTGCTAATCAGGAATGACTAGAGGATTTAGATGCATATTATTCTAGAGGGGAAGACAGATACCCCCTACAGGAAAATTAAGGAAGCCTTTGAGGAATAGAGAAGCAGCTGTATGAATACCAGGAGCTCAGATGGTGAACCAGTGGCTGCGCGGTTACAAGCGCCATGTCACTGACTGCGCGATCCCTCCCGCTGGAGGTTCGAGTCCTTCCTCGGGCATGGGTGTGTGTGTTGTTCTTAGCATATGTTAATTTAAGTAGTGTATAAGTCTAGGGACCGATGACATCAGCAGTTTCGTCCCTTAGTAATTCACACACACATTCAGATGATAAACCCAATTCTAAGCCAAGAAGGGAAAGAAAGCTGACAGGTGCAAGGAGTATGTAGATGGTTTATCCAACGGAGATGAAATTGAAAGCGATATTATAGAAAGGGTAATGGATCTAGATTAAAATTAAGTGCGAGAAAAATTTGACAAAGCTCTGAAATATCTAAGTCGAAATAAGGCCCCTGGAGTAGACGAAAACTACTGATAGCCTTGGGAGAGCCAGCCATGATAAAACTCTTCAATCTGTTGCGAGAGACATAAGAGACGGTTAGGTGAAATACCTTCATACTTCAAGAAGAATGTAGTAATTTCAATTTGAAAAAAATCAGTTGCTGATATGTGTCAAAATTACCGAACAATCAGTTTAATAAGACACGACTCCAAAATACTAACTCGGATTCTGCAAAGAAGAATGGAAAAGCTGGTAGAATGAGACCTTTAGGAAGGTCATTTTGGATTCTGGAGAAATGAAGGCACACGCGAGGCAACATTGACCCTGCGAGTTACCTTAGGGGATGGGTTAAGGAATGACTAGCCTACATCTATAGCATTTGTGAATTTATAGAAAGCTTTTGGTAATGTTGACTGGAAAACTCTCTTTGAAATTCCGGCGTAAAACACAGGGAGCGAAACCCTACTTACAACTCGTACAGAAACGAGACGGCAGCTATAAGAGTCGAGGGGCATGAAACGGAAGCAGTGGTTGAGAAGGGAGTGAGACAAGGTTGTAGCTCATTCCCGATGTTATTCAGTATGTACATTGAATAAGCAATAAAGGAAACCAAAGAAATATCTGGAGTTCAGGGAGAAGAAACAAAAACTTTGAGGTTTGCCGATGACATTGTAATTTTGTCAGAGACAGCAACGGACATGTAACAGCAGCTGAACGGAATGCATCGTATCTTGAAAAGAGGATATAAGATGACCATCAACAAAAGAAAAACAATAATAATGGAATGTAGTCAAATTAAATCAGGTGATGCTAAGGAAATTAAATTAAAACGAGACACTTAAAGTAGTAGATCAGTCTTGCTATTTTGGCAGCAAAATATCTGCTGATGGCCGTAGTATAGAGGGTATAAATATAGAGTGTCAAAGGGAAGAAAAGAATTTCCGGAGATGTTTGTTACCATCGAATATAGATTTAAGGGCTAGGAAGGCTTTTCAAAGGGGTTTATCTGCAGTGTAAGCAGGCATGGATATGAAACATGGAGAACGAACAGTTTAAATAAAAAGAGAATAAAAGCTTTCAAAATGTGGTGCAACAGAAGAATGGTCGATCACATAACTAATTATGGGCACTGAATAGAATTGGAGAGACAAGGAATTGTGGCAAAACTTGAACAAAAGAAGAGATCTGTAGATTGGACACATTCTGAGATATCAAGGGACCACCAATTTAGTGTTGGAGGGAAGTGTGGGTGGTAAAAATTGTGGAGGGAGTCCAAGAGATGAACACACTAGTAGATTCAGTAGATTGTAGTTTGCAGTAGTTATTCGGACATGAAGAGGATGGTACAGGACGGAGTTGCATGTAGGGCTGCATGAAACCAGTCTTCTGACTGAAGACCACAACAGGAACGTGCCGAAGCATTGGTCATCAAGCGCAGCAATGGTTCAAATTGTTCGAATGGCTCGGAGCACTATGGGACTTAACATCGATGGTCATCAGTCCCCTAGAACTTAGAACTACTTAAACCTAAGGACGGCACACAACAGCCAGCCATCACGAGGCAGAGAAAATCCCTGACCCCGCCGGGAATCGAACCCGGGAACCCGGGCGTGGGAAGCGAGAACGCTACCGCACGACCACGAGAGCGCAGCAATGTTAAGAGTTGAAAACATTTTTGAGTGCCTCTAGTGACTGTGCGTCCCTTATTTTGTGTGCATTTTATTTGTAATTTTCTGATGCGTCAAGTTTTCGCAAAGCCAGAATCAAATTTCGACGGTGTTTCCCCACAGGTAGCCGTTCAAGCTGTAATGGAACAAATAAAGCAGTTGAAACTTCCTGGCAGATTAAAACTGTGTGCCCGACTGAGACTCGAACTCGGGACCTTTGCCTTTCGCGGGCAAGTGCTCTACCAACTGAGCTACCGAAGCACGACTCACGCCCGGTACTCACAGCTTTACTTCTGCCAGTTGCCTTTCGCGGGCAAGTGCTCTACCAACTGAGCTACCGAAGCACGACTCACGCCCGGTACTCACAGCTTTACTTCTGCCAGTACTGGCAGAAGTAAAGCTGTGAGTACCGGGCGTGAGTCGTGCTTCGGTAGCTCAGTTGGTAGAGCACTTGCCCGCGAAAGGCAAAGGTCCCGAGTTCGAGTCTCGGTCGGGCACACAGTTTTAATCTGCCAGGAAGTTTCATATCAGCGCACACTCCGCTGCAGAGTGAAAATCTCATTCTGGAAATAAAGCAGTTGATAGTAGGCAAAATCGTACTACACAACAAAACAGGCGAAGAGGCAAAAGCTTCTACCAGCGTAGTCACTGCTTTGTTAGATCCGACTGCTGCAAATCTGGTTACTTCTTTTTCTGGCTAGAATACTTTGCAGACATTAGTATTGAAATTATTAAACGCAAAACAGACGAAAGTGAGAAATCGTTACGAAATATTGCGCAAACGTTCAGTGTGGAAAGGAATGAAGAAGGCGAATACTAAGGCACTCGAACCACAAGAGGGGCTGGGACCGCGTACTGTTTAGTTGCCGTAATATAAGATTGGCCAGTGGGTAATATTAACAAGCCCCTATATAGCGAAGAGTAAAACGAAGAATTTTGTTACGCGATATCAAGGGTTATACCAAGTCACAGAAACGACATCGCCAGTAAAAGTTAAGCTGCATTTCATGATGCGGACCACCACTGCCACGGTTGAAGCATTAGAACTTTTGAAAACTGCTCCGGGTGCTTGCACACCCAGTGCCAGTGTCGCCACCTGTGAAGAGAGTACGGGACAAAAGGGAAAGAAAGGAATCGCAAACTCGCGCTCACGACGCACGCGACGTACCTTACCCAATGAGATCGCGTCACTAGGTGACGACACTTGTCGAATATACATTGTAGCTTTGTGATAAGTTATGTTAGGTTCATATAGTTGTTTTATCTTGTTGGTGCTATTGTGTTTCATTAGTAAGGGGTGTTTGTGCTTTATGTTATTTGGTAGTAGATCTAGTTGGTAGTCGAATGCGCAAATGGAACATAGATAAGTCAGCGTAACAGGTCTGTGATAAAGGACCAAGAAAGTCTGATCTTTCTAGAGGTGGAGTGAGAGTGGTGTGGATTCCTGCCTCCCAGGTGACTTCACCAACAAGGACAAGAATGATGTGCGTGTTGAAATGAAATGAAATGGTCGTATGGCATTTATTGGCCACGATATCCCCTTCGGGGTTCGGCCGCCGTATTGCAAGTCTTTTTAGTTAACGCCACTTTGGCGACTTGCGTGTCAAAAATGACGGAAGACACAAAACATTCAGTTCCCAGCCGGAAACCGAACCCCGGCCACCTTGAGCGGTAGGTGGCAACGCTACCGCTGCGCCACAGAGGCAGACGATGTGTGTGTTAATTATGGCCATTACTCACCTCTCGAGCACGGAGATGGTGAGCGCTCTGTCGAATCAGCTAATCAATGGAGAAGTACTGTTCTTCAAGCAGGATGGGGTCGTATTAACCAGCTAAAATTACGGTTGACTTACAACACCTGGCGAGTGAGGTTCAAAATGGTTCAAATGGCTCTGAGCACGCCTGGATGTTCAACCACAGCTATATAGGGGACCGCAAACATTATTCCATGAAAGCACTAACGGTCCCGTCACACAATGGGATATTTTTTTCACAGTTACGATGCATTGGAAATAACAAATAATTTGCTTAGTTTCTTCCACGTATCTCGTTTTCAGTTGGCTGCCGCTCTTTCCAGTTGGTTTTATGAAGGAAACTGAATTAAATCTGACAAAGTGTGACTTCTCCTGGAAAACCCTATAAAAATTAAACCAAACCTTTACCAGACTTATAAATGTAAAGCTCAAAGAAAGTACAAAATTGACAAAACTGAGTATATTTCGTCGATAAAAGTCTTAGCTAATCCGACAGACAACTATAAAACCTACAATTCGTTAATATGATTGTTTCTATTAAAAACGTTAATAAAATATGTATTTTGGTATCGAAGAGTAACTGTACAATGTAAAGACATTCTCTGTAACCATGATCATCTTCTCTCATGAAGGTTAAAAACGACTTGGTTCAAAGATGTAATACTCGTAATATGATTGTTTCTATTAAAAACGTTAATAAAACATGTATTTGGCTATCGAAGAGTAACTGTACAATGTAAAAACATTCTCTGTAACCATGATTATCTTATCTCAATAAGGTTAAAAACGACTTGGTTTAAAGATGTAATACTACTTTCGTCTCTGCTGTTGAAGAATTAAGTCGCTTAGCGGTTCTGACGCACTTTTTTTAAGTACTAGATGTACTACTTTCTGGTAATATACGTGGTAAAAAGTGTACTTCTCATTCAAAACCTCTCCCTTCCCGAGGAAATGTTTAAGTGAGGAATTATTATATAAAGTGAGTTGTGTTGAAGATTGCCCATATGGCTTTCTTTTGTCGTAATGGCTCACAGGCGACCATTACTACAGTTTAATTAAATATTAAATATTGCGCTTCACCCTCAAGGTAGCATAATAAATACTTTGAATACTGATAATAATTTTCAAAGATTAGTATTTGCAATGTTCAGTTTATCAGAATTTTTACAGAATTGCATGGGTAAATTTAACAGCAGTAGGCAACAAGGCTTAGGTTTGTTTCACGATATCTTTCAGTTTTCAATTAAATTTATTTCTGTCAAGGAAATGCTTGACTTAAAATGAAACCAGTGTGATCTCAACGAAATTATTTATTTTGAGCAAAATCGTTACGCTACGTAGGTGGTTATATCGCCTCTCTCTTCACAACAGTTAATGTAACGGGCAGTGGTATTAATAGTTTCATGCTACTTCTGATTACCTTTGAGCTGGTCCTGAGCTTAGATAATGTAATTAACCCACTACAGGCAAAACTGTACCCATTTTTACTAATATTTGTGCCTGTGTAGCAGCCTTGATTGTCGTCGACGTACACTTAAGCCACATTTACGAGCTTGTAGAATGTACGCGATACCAACGTTGTATTAAATATCCTTTACCTTTTTCCCAACAATCCCGACCACATATTCCATTACAATCAAAACATTTTAATGCCAAAGAAGAGAGAGGGATGATACAAAAGTCCATTGGATATGGTGCAGACGCAGTCATCAGGCTGCCCTCCCTGCTACTCTATTACCACTGCTTTTATTTCGCAATCGTGCTTCTTAACTTCACCAACTCGCAAACCAATTATCACCTCCCGACCCACCCTACACGGAGCGCTACAATGCAGACCAGTTTGTCGTCGCAGCCAAGATTTCACAGGGTTGGGTGGGAGAGGCCACCCTAAACTATTGTCATCTTCTCTTTTTTGTTTTCTGCTATTTGTCTTCGGTTATGTAAGCACGGCATCCGACGGACAGCACTGAGGGTGCTCACCAGTCCTTCACACACCGTTGCTCGTCTAGTTCGCTAAACGGATTTTCAGAAAATCTCGCGCTTGTGCAGCGCTGATGGAGCCTTCTACCCCAAAGAGTTACATTGGAAAGTTCTTGGATGACTACTAGGTCTCGTGAAAATGTGAAGAGGCGGCAGCTCAGCTGGAGGTTCAACGCACTGGTGATCCCGCTGGCAAGCAGCACTTTATCCTGAAAATTTGATAAACGCGACATCACGAGTGAGTTCACAAGCCAACGTTCAGTTGCCCAAAAACCTCACCTACTTTATTCTGGTCCATTCCCGTTCTTGTTACTTATACGTAAATGACAATCCATTGTACACAAACAACGTGTGGCAGTCACAGTGGCTTCTGCTAAGGTTGCAGTTTCATTGCTGCGTTTTAATCAATGACTATCGCTTTGCCGAAATTTATCAAATTTTAAATAAATGTATCGGATTGTTGAAGTAGCTTGACCACTTAATATTTGCACCTTATGATGTAATTTAAAGTTAGGATGCCAGACGTGTCTTTAATAACGGATTTTCAACAGCGGCAGCGATTTTTATTGAACATGCAAATGTTTGACTATGGATGCCCTTGGCATAAACTGTAATAGGCTACTATATCCGAGGACCAAAAGAGATCACAAAAATAACGAACTGACGCAGCTAGTTAGTAACAAATAGGGGCACCTACTTCAATAAAATATATCTCCCCTGAGGAAGGCCGTGGTTAAATGGCAGAAACGTCGGTTTTTTGTCTACCTTTTAAGTATTTTTCACAATGTTTTACTTCGGAATCCATGCAGACTGGCATGTAAGAGGTCACTATGTTCTAAATACCTCAAGCCCAATACATTCAAACAGTAGAAGTAGTTGAACACAAAATTGTAGACTTTCATCTTCACTCAAGTTGTCACAAAAGTATTCTTTCGGAAGGCTGCCTACATCATTCTCTTTTATGATTTTGTAGGATGTATCAAACTGAGGACATTTGCGTCAGGTATATGATTTGTTGCTACACCTCTTTTTACCTAGGTCATATAACTTTTTGATTTATCATTCAAGCTGTATGATATCTCCATTTAAGATTTATTTACCTTCTTTCCCCATTGCCTTATTCAGATGACGGCAGAGGTCGTAGTTCAAAATATTCCAGCCTATTTCTAGCCTTCGGACATCCCCCATTTTCTAAAAATTTAATGATTTTGTAGAAGAGTTAATGTTTCAGCGTGTTTCCGAAGACTATACTCCTCCGTAACGAAAGGCGATCCGTAGGCAAATATGAATGTCCACCCATTTGGAATATTAGGCTTATTTCTTTACCATAGCCGGAAGACTGTTTGGAGTAAACTGCGTCGGCATTTCTGTCCTGCCGCGGGCAGCGATCGGAAAATAACCTCATAATTTTTGTGTTTGTCATATCTAACCTTGCTTACTCCATTTTTCTTTTCACTACGCCCTGCTGCGGCGTTCTATATCCAGAAGAGTAGTCCCTTACCCGTACTCTCTCTTCCACGTCCGTTATATCTCGTATGAACTGCAAGCTCACTCAAAAACATGATGCTATACAACAAGCCTTTTGGAGACGACGATTCATTGGCCACAACAGTAAGCAGTATACAACGGATACATTGCACAGGTTTTCTTGGACATTAGGAACAAGTTACATTAGCAGCCTGGAAAAAATGGAGCTATCACGGTTTGCACCAAAATTTCTGCTGGATATATTATGTTTTAAACCAAATACCATACTTTGCACTTGATTTAAACGGTTAAGAACTACGTCTTGAATTAAAATACAACAGTAGCTCCATGCAGCCCGTCTTCTAGAGTAAAAATCCGCTTTTCACTAATTAACGATAGCTAGTGGACCTGTCGCGTGTTAAACCATCGCTTCTTTAATATATACGAATGTACAAAATTCCTGGGAAAGCATATCGACCGGAACTTGAACTGGAAATCACACAGAACGTCGTTCCTACAGTTTAGCAGCATTTATTCACCTGTCTCTACATACTGGAAGTACAACCACCAAAGTGTGTGCAGCGGAGAATACCGTTGTCACAACCTGTCACCACATTCACTTATACACCCAAAAGGAGCAAGAGAAAAACGACTGTCTGCTTCCGAGTGAACCCTGATTTATCCAAATGGAGCGAGAGAAAAACGACTGTCTGCTTCCGAGTGAACCCCTATTTCTCTTACCATGTCTTCGTGAACATTACATAAGATTACTCCCCTTGAGCGAGTTTCATTTTTCACCTAGTATTTTCGTAATATTCGCATGTTGATCGAACGAACTGTAGAAAATCTGGTAGCACCACTGTTGATTCCCTCATTATCTTCCTTTAATCCGACCTGGTGAGGCTCCAAACACTGGAACAGTACTCAAGAGTGGATCGAACAAGTGTTTTATACGCGGTATCTTTTGTAATCGAGCTACAATTTCCTATAATTCTTCCAATAAACCGAAATCGACCCTTCACCCTCCCCTACAGATGACCTTGCGTTGTCGTTCCATTTCATGATGCCTTTCAGCTTTATGCCGTGGATACGTCAAACAGCACTCCATCTACACTCCTGGAAATGGAAATAAGAACACTGTGAATTCATTGTCCCAGGAAGGGGAAACTTTATTGACATATTCCTGGGGTCAGATACATCTCATGATCACACTGACAGAACCACAGGCACATAGACACAGGCAACAGAGCATGCACAATGTCGGCACTAGTACAGTGTATATCCACCTTTCGCAGCAATGCAGGCTGCTATTCTCCCATGGAGACGATCGTAGAGATGCTGGATGTAGTCCTGTGGAACGGCTTGCCATGCCATTTCCACCTGGCGCCTCAGTTGGACCAGCGTTCGTGCTGGACGTGCAGACCGCGTGAGACGACGCTTCATCCAGTCCCAAACATGCTCAATGGGGGACAGATCCCGAGATCTTGCTGGCCAGGGTAGTTGACTTACACCTTCTAGAGCACGTTGGGTGGCACGGGATACATGTGGACGTGCATTGTCCTGTTGGAACAGCAAGTTCCCTTGCCGGTCTAGGAATGGTAGAACGATGGGTTCGATGACGGTTTGGATGTACCGTGCACTATTCAGTGTCCCCTCGACGATCACCAGTGGTGTACGGCCAGTGTAGGAGATCGCTCCCCAAACCATGATGCCGGGTGTTGGCCCTGTGTGCCTCGGTCGTATGCAGTCCTGATTGTGGCGCTCACCTGCACGGCGCCAAACACGCATACGACCATCATTGGCACCAAGGCAGAAGCGACTCTCATCGCTGAAGACGACACGCCTCCATTCGTCCCTCCACTCACGCCTGTCGCGACACCACTGGAGGCGGGCTGCACGATGTTGGGGCGTGAGCGGAAGACGGCCTAACGGTGTGCGGGACCGTAGCCCAGCTTCATGGAGACTGTTGCGAATGGTCCTCGCCGATACCCCAGGAGCAACAGTGTCCCTAATTTGCTGGGAAGTGGCGGTGCTGTCCCCTACGGCACTGCGTAGGATCCTACGGGCTTGGCGTGCATCCGTGCGTCGCTGCGGTCCGGTCCCAGGTCGACGGGCACGTGCACCTTCCGCCGACCACTGGCGACAACATCGATGTACTGTGGAGACCTCACGCCCCACGTGTTGAGCAATTCGGCGGTACGTCCACCCGGCCTCCCGCATGCCCACTATACGCCCTCGCTCAAAGTCCGTCAACTGCACATACGGTTCACGTCCACGCTGTCGCGGCATGCTACCAGTGTTAAAGACTGCGATGGAGCTCCGTATGCCACGGCAAACTGGCTGACACTGACGGCGGCGGTGCACAAATGCTGCGCAGCTAGCGCCATTCGACGGCCAACACCGCGGTTCCTGGTGTGTCCGCTGTGCCGTGCGTGTGATCATTGCTTGTACAGCCCTCTCGCAGTGTCCGGAACAAGTATGGTGGGTCTGACACACCGGTATCAATGTGTTCTTTTTTCCATTTCCAGGAGTGTATATTGTAACTGAACGTTACAGGACTGCTGTATTAGCTTACGTTTTCCTGCACGTAGAACAAGCTGTCATACATCACACCAAATAGATGTTTCATGTCATCGTGATCCTCCTACAGTCACTCAACAATGACACTTTGTCGTTCACTGCAGGTCGTTAACAAACACTCGCATATTGCTACTCTACCTGTTCCTCAGATTGTCCATGTGTATAAACACATTGATTTCATATGGAATAATTTCCTCGGACGATTTCGCATAGGAACACAAAGTAATTGCTCAGAAACGCACTATAAGGATATAATTTGGTTTCAGTTACAGAACTTCGTATAGAAGGGAGTTGACATAAACAGGTATACAAACGACAGCCCATCAGTACGTCTTCACTCTTGTGATGTTTGTTGGGAGGATTCTCGTGTAATTTGAAAATAACATAAGATGTCATAAATGTGACACTAGGAACATAAATACTCTGCACTATCCACAACGTAGCCTCAGCAATGCAAAGAAAGAAGGGACGTATATGGTCATAAAAACATTTGATCACATTGTTTTTGAATTAAAGGTGCTAATAAATAATGAACGTCCAAAAAAAATTGTATAAATTACATTTTCAAGTTCTTCTATCCCGTTGATGAGGTTCTGAGTAGATATTACGCCTATGGTTGGGTTATATTTACGAAATTTAGTTACATATTGGGATAAAGAATATCAGGTACCGTAAAAATCCAGCATATAGGCATATTATCACACAGGAAATGCATCTTGTTTGTAAACTAATTAACACATTCCACAACGTAGCGACTTGTCGCAAATACGATACCCCTAACACCCAAAAAAATCAGATGAAACTAAGGATATAAGAATAAAATGACAGTTTTACTGGAGGGATATAAATTTGGTTGAGATCAAAATTACAATCGTCTACATCATTAAGTTCACGGTAGTATTAGAATTCGCGAAATAATAATTTTCCTGCATTTGGCAGACTTTATGTAAAAGTTCGAGATTCTCATTGGTAATTATTAGGCATCGTCATTGTCATTCAAATGATACTATTGTGTACATACATAAACTGAAATAAGTGCAAACCAAATGTTAAAAGATCGTTATGAGACCTTTGAAGAATGTTGTATGGAGGTCATTATGAGAAAAGATGTGTGTGAGGTTGGGCTAATGAGATGGAACAGCTATTATGCAGGTAGCGCATATCACAGCCAGACAGGTTCCAAGCACCTAGAAAGACTAACAATCGAAAATCTCTTAGGCCAAATATCGAACTGCGATAGCGAAGGACACTTTAAATAGGAAGAAGAATCTATACATCTGATTGGGACATTCTATGGAGTTGAAAGAGGAGGCTGTGAGGGGACGAATTTGAGAAGTGGGTGAGGAGGATTAGTTTGGCACCGAGAATAACTAATAAGGTGTTGGGAAGATGGGGGGACAGAAGAAGACTATTGTAAAAAAAGAAGAATTAGCTTGGTCACATGTCACGACGGTAGCTTTTAACGACGAATGCAAATGAAGTGTTAGGTACAAGAGGAGAAGATACAAGATGGTAGATGATATTAATGGAAGTGGGAGTTAGATGGAAATAAAGAGAGAATTAGAAGACATAAGGATATGTAGGTCAACTGTGGGAAGGCCAGACTTCGAGCGGAATACATAAAAAAAACACCCAAAAATTTGTCGTGTGCTTCCATTTGTTCATACGTCACTATTGACTTAGCAGTGTGGAAGTTTCGTGCACAGAGACACGGATGGAGAAGCCGTGTCGGCTAACACTGCTGGGCCAGTGGCTGGGAGCGCAGGTTATAAAGCGAGACTGGCAGCAGTAACGCGTTATATGGCCGCGGTTAAAGCCCAGAGCAGCTAATTATTGTGGCACAGGCTGCAGCTGGAAACACGCGAGGGCCCTCCAGTTTCACACTCGCTTGTTTTACACGGCACTGGAGCTGGTCGTAACCCTGCCCTCAGAATGAACAACGTCCCTCAATCTGGAGTAGCGGTCCCTGGCCAGGTGACACAAATCAGCGACTGGCAAAGCCGCATCCGCTGTGTTGTTTACGGCCGGTGTGGAACAGCGTACAGGCTTTCAGGAAAGCTTCGCAACCCAATTATTCGTAGGGATGAGACAGTCAAGTGTGTCCAGTCGCTTGCTGTCCAGTGCTGGAAAGTAATGCAGTCAGAGGCCAAACGGCATGTACATCTATGCGACTATACTCAGAGATCCATATCATGGTGTGTGGCAGGCGGTTTTCCTGTGGTTTCCCCCTTTCCTGTTCCAGTTATGAAGCTCGTGCAGTGTGAACTAGAGTCGAAAAGTCTAGGAATGACAATTATAGTCTCCAATTGTTAAAACCGTCTCATTTTGCAGAATCGATGACGAAGAAAGTAATATGACTCCCACTCGACTAAGAATGTATGCTCTTTGAATTTCAACAGGAACTCTCTTCATAGTACGTAGCGCCTCTGTTATAGCGTCTCTCCCTATAATTAGGCCAGCATCTCTTTAACTCTCTAATGCTCAATGCACGAACCCCTTAATGATATGTGCCGTTGTTCTTTGCAGCTTCTAACTGCCTCCTATTACTTCTGCCTGGTAAGCATCAATGGGGAGTAATGTAAATTCTGTATTTAAAATTAAGAGATGACCTGGACATGTAGCCAAACGAATAGATGGTGACTCGACCAAGGAAGTTCCTTGCTGCTTTCCAGTCAGAAAATCCCGAGACGATGAGCTAATCTAATCTAGGTATAAGACATTAGATAACATACGAGAATAATGTGGATCTACAGTAGTGAAAAAGAGAGTAGAAAAATCCAGCACCACATGTTATTTCCGCGGTAATTATGGATATACAGAGTACAAGAACCTCGGAACATCTGTACAAGCATATACTTTTAAAAAACAACATGTCAGAAGCATTTGATCTGCCACAAACAAGGATACTCTTGGGTCACAACTAAACAATACGGTGAACGACACCTAACGTTCTCACTTGAAATTACTTCTGCGTTAACAACCTCTCTGAATAGTTTTCACCACCATCGACAATGCCCAAAGTCTCACGAAACGAGCAGCAGCACGTTCTCTCAACTTCATTAAAAACCGGGTTACTTGCACGACACTTTGTTCTCTCAAAAATACAGCTATACACTTTTTCAGCTAGAAAATAAGATTTCGATGTGGAAGTTCAATGACAAAACTGTTTTGTACATCTAAAACTAAATTCCGTAGTAAAAATACATGCAGTACTAATATTTCTGTGGTGTTGTTGTGGCCGTTGAATGGCTTCCACCTGCAAGTTTAGGAAGTTTACAGCACTTTCCAACGAAACTTGCTCCTGTGGCTTGAGATGCCTTGCCATGTTTGTACGTAACACTTAACACGGGTATCAACGTGTTACGTGAGAAACAAAATAAAATGTCTCTGAAAGTCACTATTACAGCATGGTGATGAGGCAATTATCCTCTTTACCTACCAAAACGTTGAACAAAGAGTGAGATATCCAACAGACAACACGATGCTCTTCAGAGAATGTGATCTACAGATAGCATCTAAGAGTAATGATCTATGCATCGTGGATCCCGGTTTCAAACACGGGAAATGTTCACATAGTAAATAGAAACCATAGGTAGGAAACTGCCAAGGGGAAGGTGACCATGATAAAATGATGGAATAACCAACCGCGGAATATAAAATACGAGTCGGAGATCAGAATGTCAGATGTTTGAAGGTAGTACGAATGCTAAAATATCTGAAAAGGGAAATGCAGAAACTGAATCTAGATATTGTGTTGTCAGTAAAGTGAAATGGAAAGAAGATAAGGATTTCTGGTCAGACGAATATAGAGTAATATAAGCAGCAGCCGGAAATGGCATAACGCAAGTAGGATTCATTATGAATAAGAAAGTAGGGCAGACAGTGGGCTATCGCCAACAGTTCAGCGATAGGATTGTTCTCATCAGAATCAACACAAAACCAACGCCGAATGTGACAGTTCGGATGTACATGCCAGCTGCGCAAGCAGAAGATGAAGAGATACGGAGGGTATATAAGGATATCAGACGAGCAGTTCAGTACGTAAGCGGAGGTAAAAATGAGCTATTCATGGTGGATTAGAACGCTGTTGTAAGGGAAGGAATAGAAGAAAGGGTTAAGGGAGAGTATGGTCTAGGCAGTAAGAATGAGAGAGAAGAAAGTCTGATTTCTTTCTTTAATAAATTTCAGCTAATAATAGCGAATGCTCTGTTCATGAATAACGAGAAGAAGAGGCATACTTGGAAAAGAGCCGAAAACCTGGAAAGATTCCAGCTAGATTACATGATGGTGAGACAGAGATTCCGAAATCAAGTAATCTATCGTAGGGCGTACACAAGTACAGATACAGGCACTGATCGTAAATTACTAATGATAAAGAGTAGACTAAAGTTTAAAATAATCGTCCAGAAGGGTTAGTGTGGAAGGAAGTGGAACACTGCAGTATTGAGAAATGATCAGACGTGTCTGAAATTGGTTGATGATGTGGTTACAGCGGTAAGGAATACTTCAGTAGGCATTTGAGTTGAAGAAGAGTGCTTATGTGTATAAAGGGTGATCACAGATGCTGGGGAGACAAACATAGGTACAAGGAAGGCAACCGTAAAGAAGGATGGCAGAAGAAATTAACAGACTGACGAAAGAAGGAAGTCGGTCTAAGGCGCTTGCAGTCTTGAACTGTGCGGCTGGTCCCGGCGGAGGTTCGAGCCCTCCCTCGGGCATAGGTGTGTGTGTTTGTAGTTAAGGTTAAGTAGCTTAGGGACTGATGACCTTAGCAGTTAAGTTCCATAAGATTTCACACACATCTGAACATTTTCAAAGAGGGAAGTCCAAAACTTTCAGGAAAAGAAAGGAATACAGCAATACAAAACCATTAGGAATAAAATAAATAGCAAATGCAAGGCAGCCACATCAAAGTGGCGGCAGGAAAAAGATGAGGAAATCGGAGAACATATGGTAGCCTGGAGAACTGACTCGGGGTATAGAAAAGTCAAAACAATCTTAGGTGAAATTAAAAGCAAGGCCGATAACATTAAGAGTGCAGTGGGAATTCCACTGCTACTCGCAGAGGAGAGGCGGATAGCTGGAAAGAGTTCGTTGAACGTCTCAATGAGGGAGAAGGCTTGGCTGACGACATGATTGAATAAGGAACTAGACTCGATGCCGAAGACATAAGTCAGAATTTAAAAGAGCTCTTGAAGACTATAGATATAATAAGGTAGAAGTGATAGGTAACATTCCATCTGAAATCATTTTAGAAGGTGGCAACAAAACTATTGAAGTTGGTGTGTGGAATTCTGAGACTGGTGACGTACCATCAGACTCTCACAGAAATATCGTACACACAATTCCGAAGATAGCAAGGGTAGATAATAGCGTGACCTATCGCACAGTCATCGTAACAGCCCTTGCATCCAAGCTGCTGACCAGAATAATGGAAAAAAATAACTGAGGATCCTTTATGTGGCGATTAGTTTCGCTTCAGGAATGGTAGAGGAACCGAGTTACGCTTGTTAATGGAAGCAAGACTGATGAAAAATCAAGACACGCTAACAGGATTTGTCGATCTGAAGAAAGGGCAAGACGACAAAAATGGAGGAAGGTGTTTGAAAATCTGATGAAAATGGCGGTAAACTACAGGGAAAGACGGATATTATTAATATATACTAGAACCAAGAGGGAACATTTAGAGTGGAAGACAAAAACAAAGTGCAAGGATTAAAATGAGCATGTAAAAATGATGCAGTCTTTTCCCTCTACTGTTCAATTTATACATAAAAAGCAACGACAGAAATAAGTGGAATTATCAAGAGTAGTATTACAATTCAGGGTTAAGAAATATAAGTGTAAGGATTAGTTGGTTACGTTGCCATCCGCAGTGGAAGGAAGAAGTATTACAAGATCTGTTGAATGGAATTAACAGTGTAATAAGTGCCTAGTACGGATTAAGAGTAAACCGGAAACAAAATAACGGACGGAGCAAGGATGATATAAAAAGTCAAATAAGCAATGGCAAAAAAGGCGTTCTTGCTTAGAGGAAATCTACAGGTATCAAACATAGGAATTATTGGAAAACGAAACTTCTGAAATGTAAGTTCGGAGCACAGCATTCTATGGTAGTCAATCATGGACAGTGGCAAAACCTGAACAGAAAAGAATCGAGGCGTTTGAGATGTGTGGTGCTACAGAATAACATTGAAAATTAGGTAGTCCAATAAGAGGAGTTTCGCCACAGAATCAGCGATGGGCACATGCGGAAACCATTGAAAAGAAGAGGAAACAGTATGGTAGCGAATGTGTTAAATATCAGATAACTAACTCTATGGTACTAGAGAAAGATGTAGACGGTAAAAACTGTAGGGGATGACAGGGACTGAAATATATCCAACAAATAAATGACAACATTGGGTGTAAGAGAAAAACTTAGCTGAAGAAGCTGACATAGGAGAGGAATCCATTGATCGTTGCATTAAAGTAGTTGGAAAACCGATGATAATAAAAAAATTAGAAAGTCTGTTAGTCATTGAGTGTTAAACTTATTATTTTAAATAAAAGTGCGTAAATTAAGGTAATATATGAGCAAATGAAACCAAAGATAATGATCAAAAATCACAGGCTTTTTTAAAATTTTCATGTCTTTTTTGTTTTTAGGCCTTCTGTTTTCCGTTGCCGCACTTAACAAATAGTGTAGATTATATACGGTTTTTCTAAACTGCAACAGGAGTCTTAAGTAGACCATACGCGTTCGCTTTATTTCATACATTCTTCGGTAGTCACTGAAACGTTTTGGTTTTACTTCCGGATGTGTTTGTGATGATCGTAAAGTTCTCGTGTTTTACATTACCTCTATTAAACGGCATTCAATTACAATCATTATTCACGATTTTTTACTTCCTACTCCATTCCTAATCTCCATCCACACATCGGTGCTCCATTTTTAGAGCATTACACTTCACTGGCACTAGAAATTTATAATTTTCCATGTGGAACCACATGAAGTTTATGTTGTGTGTTCTGGTGATGTGAAACGTGATCATCATTTATTTTGTCAGTGGCTGCGGAAGTATGTGCTAGTCCGTTCTCTCTCTCTCTCTCTCTCTCTCTCTCTCTCTCTCTTTCTCTTCTTCTGTCTCCATGTGTGTGTTCGTGTGTGTGTGTGTGTGTGTGTGTGTGTGTGTGTGTGTGTATTTACGTGTGAGTGTGTGAGCTTGACAGATGTATGCCCTATATTTTCTATGCATATATTATAACATCATTAAATCTACATTGCTATGGTGCTGTGGTGTTGCTTCCATATGTGACTGTTTACCATCTTGGCTGTTTACTTCAGTAATGTGTCCCTGTTGTGTAGCCACTGTTCTGTTAGTGTGTGTGTTTGTGGTGAGTGTTGAGTCTCCGTAAATTTGTGTGACGTTTTATACTACTTGTTTGGAATGTTTTACTTTATATCTTTAAGAATTTCCTTTTATAAAGTTTACCTGCATAGTTGCCAGCTTTCTTGAAATGGGGAATGCCAGTGACATCTTCTAACTAGAGTTCTCTCTTAAATTTAAAGCAGTTTTGGTCAGTAATAATGTGTAAGAGAGTGCTTGTAACTGAGATGTCTTTCTATGGTAACTGATTGTAATTACCTAAGTCTTGTTTTATAATCTTGATTATTTCTTTGGTCTGGATTGTGGAGAATAGGATGTCTACTCCAAAATGGATTAAGATAGCTGTATCTAGAAAAAATTAGATTTATATAATTTTTTGTTCCTTTTGTTTGTCACTGTCACTGTCAATGTCACTGTCTCTGTCAGTTCGTACAGTAGTACGGCTGTGTTAAACATACATTTGATAAAGGCATCGTTAGACACATTTCGGTAATTTACAACTGCCGTCACAGGTGTGTTTCTCAATTAATTTTACTTGTCTCTAGAGTTTTGCACTCGAAGGTTTTGTATGTTCCTTGTGAGCTTTGTTGCTCATCAAGTGTGTCTTCCACAGTCTTCAGTACGTTTTTCATTTTCCTGTGGAATCTGTTTGTTGAATCCAACTGTAGTTTCGCGATTCTATACTTTGTAATGAATTCTTATGTTTGCTTTCCTTTGTGTGTGCGAACTGCTGTATTCCCCTTTGTCCACCTTGGTTATGATTATGTTTTCTCCGTGCATTTTCTCTCTAAAGCTTCTCAGAGTTTTAAATTGTATGGTTATCTCTCTTGTTTCGTTGCGTTCGTATCTTGTATCTGTGATGTTTTTAATTTCCAGCCTGTTAATTAAAAACAAAATGACTCTGAGCACTGTGGGACTTAACATCTACCGGCCGAAGTGGCCGCGCGGTTCTGGCGCTGCAGTCTGGAACCGCGAGACCGCTACGGTCGCAGGTTCGAATCCTGCCTCGGGCATGGATGTGTGTGATATCCTTAGGTTAGTTAGCTTTAACTAGTTCTAAGTTCTAGGGGACTAATGACCTCAGCAGTTGAGCCCCATAACATCTGTGGTCATCAGTCCCCTATAACGTAGAACTACTTAAACCTAACTAACCGAAGGATATCACACACATCCATGCCCGAGGCAGGATTCGAACCTGCGACCGTAGCGGTCACGCAATTCCAGACTGAAGCGCCTACAACCGCACGGCCACACCACCCCGCTGTTAATTTCCATGTTAGACATATGTTCGTGGTGTTTGTGTCCTTCCTGTGTTGCAAAGATATTATATTTTCAGAGTCCATAAATAATTTTTGTATGTACTGAAAATTTCTTTGTCATTACATTATGTTTGAACTTTCTGTAGTAGTTTATTTTCTTCATCATTTCTGTTGGTATCTGTGAGGTTTATGAAGCGTGAGTGGAATTGATGTGTGTGTTTCTGTTTATTTGTCGTGTTTAATTGCGTTTGTTGATTTGTAAGTGTTTTTATTTTAACTTTGTGATTTTTAAGTGCTCTATGGCTTTAAATGTGTGTTTTTTAAGTTTTACAATATTTAACGTCCAGGACGCTGTTGTTTGTTATGTCAGCTAAGTGCAAAAATTTTTCGCACGTTTACCTTTCAGCAAATGTTTTGTTTTCTTTGCATATAATGGTATAATTTCTCTATTTTCGTCGCAATGACTTCCGTTACATTGGCACATGCTGATGCTATGGTGCTAGGTTATTCCGATTGACAGCATTTATTTAAACTGATGCCTTGCAACGTCTTATGGACCTTCTGGTGGATATTTGCGCACCGGTACTTCAGATGAAGGTCTCAAGGAAATGCTTGACTGGGCACAATATACACCAACATACAAAGTGGCTTTTTTCGTTTTGGACTTCTTATTTCTGCAGACGCAATTTTACAAGAAATGTAGGTTATATTCCGCCTTTTGCAAATGTAATAAAAGTCTAATTTAGGCCATAAGCGTTTCGCTTAATTTCAAAGTTTGTTCTATGGTCACTGTAAGAATTTGGCTTTACTAACAAATCTAATTGTTAAGATTGTACACAGTTCTCCTGTCTTACAATACTACAGTAGTGCATCGCAATCATTATTCATGAGTTTCTTGCTTCCTACGGCATTTGTAATGTTAATACACTCTTACAACAACAGTCATTCGACAACTCCAGTGTAAAAGTTGTGATACCTCATCCTTATTAACACACCAACAGAACAATTGAAACAAAATATGACGTACATAAAACCCCATGGAGTTACACTACAGTCATCCGACATTAGCAGAATACCTTTGAAAAGAGCACTACAATCAGCTACAATAGAAACATACGTGAAAGTAATCAAGTAATCAGACTCAGCAACAAAGAATATCTCCTGCGACTACAAGGAAACTTCCAAATACAGATTGTAATCAAAGTCAAGAAACACGTAATAAATGACCAAACAAACATTATCAACGAAATGTTGCATAAACGAATAAAACTTTCTGTGGATAAATTACAATTGCTCTAGCCACAACGAAAGCTTTATCATATAAAAAGCCAACATATCCATTCAGGACCACCCTCCACGGTTAGACAGTAAGGTAGTTTTATGAAAATAATAATATAGGCACACAGAATTTAGGACATAACATTTCTCCCTCGTACACACACACACACACACTGACCCTAGCAAAAGACTGTAAACGCACACATAACACACACACACACACACACACACACACACACACACACACACACACACATAAACAAACGGGGATGAATAGAAGACGCTTCTACACCCTCAGATAACAAAATAAATGAAGATCGTTTCTCACAACATGAAGACTTAGATGTAACCAGCGTCAGTGAAGTGCAATATTATAAAAAACGAGTGTTTATGTGTGTAAGAACGTTAGTGGTATAGTAGGAACCATAAAATCGTGAGTAATCGTTGTAATTTATTAGTTTTTAAAATTGGTTATGTACAAGTTGAGAACTGTTGACGATCTTGACAAACAGTTTTATAAGAAAACGCAAGTTGATGATAAGTGACCATTGAATTCGCTTATTAACAGTTACCACTTACGCTGCATTGAAATAAAGCGAAATAAGACAGTTGTTACAGTTCAAAATACTGAATAATGCAACCTATGTTAATAGTACTAATACTTTTTAATTTGCCTGATGATACATTTCTACATTACGCATCACTGAAAAATCTCACTGCTGTCAATATATCATGGACAATCTCCTTACACGTAAATGTAATTCGTTCTATCCTGTGCTCTACAGTCATTGGTATCTGCTTGTAGACTCCATGCTTTACATGGCATGAAGACAAGGATGTCTAACGAGATCAGGTGTGCTGAATACACCTGTGTGGACCTGCTTCTTGCAACCTACAATTCTGGTAATAAGCAATTCAGTTCATCTTTCCCTACTGAATAAATATACGCAGGACATCCAGTATGATGGGAGCACATCATTTGACGAGTTCTCAGAGATGTATTTTTAATACCTACGGTAAAGTGCGTTTTGTTCCCCACTGAATGTACCATCAGTGAAATTAGAGCCCGTGACGTGAAGTCCGGTTATCCCACTCCACACTTTTACACTTCATCATCGTTGCTTGATAACGTAACGAAACCAATGTTGGTTCGTGGTTTTTCAGATTTACATTAGCATGATTTATGAATGTATCTTCACTAGTAAACAGTATTTTCTTCACAAAAATATCAGCCTGCAGGAGAGTTTTCAGACAGTATTCAAAACGGCATTGGATATCACTGGCAAGTAACTGTTGCTGTAGATAAACATGGAATATGAGATATTGATTTCTGTGAATTGGCGAAACACTTCCTTAGTTGACACAAACTTTTCCATGGATTATGATTTCTTGCAGCAGCTGTAAGAACCACTACTTGTGCCACTAATTTGGTAGCAGTCTTCAGTCTTCGTTCAAATACGACTTTAAATAGAGTAAACATTCCATACTCGCGAAGTCTTTTGATGGCGTTAACGAAAGTGGGACGCGTTGAACATCAAAAAGCTGGAAACCGTTCTGCATGCAGTTCTGCTCTTCTTGATTCATATTGGCTTTATGTGGACCAGTTCCTCATTAATAAATGACACTCTACTCCTGAAAATTGTTCATGATAACTATCGATTCGACAGTACGGATATTTGCAAGCCACACTCTGTAAATCAATTGCATCATTATTTGTTAAAAAGCTGATCCACGTAGACAGAGGTTTCGCAGTTCATCTGTTAATTTCTCTGAAGGGCAACACAAAGCGACGACGTACCTCTTACCTCAACGAAACAGGCTTCCTAAGACAATAGTGCAAACATCGCATACCTATTGAACCCTCCGCTTAGAAAAATTTATGGATGATTGTGCTGGTAAACCCCTTATGTTATTTGATTTTCAAACAGCCTAGCAAAACTGAACGTACTCAGACATTTCGTTCTTTACTTATTTTGATCATCACTAAACTGACACACAATATTTTTAGCGCAATGCAATCTGACTTTCAATAATCCCTACAAAAGAATGGCCCTGACTAACAATAACCTATACCTTTCATGAATCACTTACCTCACAAAAATCTTCGTTACTCGAACTACTGCATACAGCGAGCGCCAATACTGCCAGCTAAATAAAAGATTCTAACTACTGAAGGCACTAACTACTGATGGGCATAGTTAGCAAATGAAAGAATTTGATAGAGAACAAGCAATGTATTTACCTTAATAGCGTTCAAAAGTCATAATATATACATCACTTCATGACAACCAGTATTACATATTTACTGTCTGTGATGGACACACGTCCAGATCATCCGCTCTCAAAACCCTGCGATATCTCCCCCTACATCCACCACTGATGGCGGCTCACCTCCAACTGCACAACGCTACGCGCTGTTCACATCCAACTGCCCAACAATACAATAGCGACTGTTCCAACAATGCCAACCAGCCACAGACTTCACACAGCACAGTCAGTGATTTTCATATAGATCGCTACGTGGCGTTACCAACATAAAAACCCAAACAGCCTACTTACACTATTGCCTCAGCAGTAGAAATCTCCTTAGAGAGTAGCGTAACTTTCTGGTTGGTTGACCATTCAATGACCGTGACAGCAACACGAAAATTATTATACACTGACCAGTCACATTAATGTGAATATCTATCCAAAGCCTGATTAACGACCTTTCACAACGCGGGAAGCTAGGAGACGAGCAAGGAAGAGAGTGAATAAGGTTCTGAAAGATACCGAGAGGGATGTGTAACCACCCCAACTCCAGTGTCGTGGGCAGCTGTGCTTGGTTTGTCGGTTGAGGATCCACGTGCGTACAGCCCACTGGAAGCGGCCCTGCAGGATCTCGCGCAGTGTGAGACGTTACATTGTCCTGCTGGTAGGCACCATCACGTCGAGAAATAATCTAACTGTGGAGGTGGACGCGATCCTCAAGGATAGATGCATATTTGTGTTGATCCATTGTGCCTTCCAGAACGACGAGATCGACCAGGGAATGCCACAAAACTTTCTCAAGACCGTAACGCTCCCTTCTCCAGTCCAGTGTGTTTGCTTTCAGACTTTTCACTTGGTACGCTCGAACGGCCGATGTGTCAGATGGAACAAAAAACGTGATTCATTTGAAACGGCCACCAGCGGCCACTAAATGGACGTCCAACTGCAAATTCCAGCTCTCGTCGCCGACGATGTACAGTATTCAGTATGAGTGCATGAACGAGGTGCTTGATGCGGAGCCCCAAACGCAGCAACGTTTGTTGAACCGCAATTAAGGAGACATTCTTGGTAGTCTCTAGGTTCGTCTGGGCGGTCAGTTGCTCAACGGTGGCACGACTATTTTTTACCTGTACACTTCCCTGCAGCCGTCGTTTATGTTATGGCTCGTGGGGCACATGAGTTGCCCCGGCGACCTTTTTGGATAGCGCTATTTCGACTTGCACGGTATACCTTAACGACTGCGACACATGAACCGTTCACCAACTTAGTCGTTTCGCAAATGCTTCCATCCTTGACTCGAAAGCCCTTTTTGCCGCATTATGTCAATTTTGACACTATATTCGTGCCCACGTTAGACACTTTGCATACCATTTACTACTACGGCTACCACTCCCCTTCTGTGTGTGGTTATTGCACCTTGATGTCGAATACAGGCAGTGGTCACGTTAATGTGACTAGACCACGGACTGGATATATCTACACTGCGTGGTTTGTTATTAGACCTACTATAGTGTTATAGCACTGAATTTCTATCATAGAGATTTGCTTTTTCTATGGGCAAAAAAATAGAATAGAGCCAAAATTAAGTAATCTTGTGCCTGTATCTCGGTTATTAATGAGCCCGTGGTCCATATTCGTGTGCATGAAAAGTGATTTCAGATGTCTTTACTGGATCGAAAGTATACGGAGGAGGTCGCTTCAGAGTTGACTGGTCAGCGTGGCTCCATGCCTTGCGGAGGAGATAGATACAATTCCCATTACCGCCAGGCTTATTTCTTTTTTGATCAGAGGACTGGAACGCAGTGCACTCAGCCTCTTGATACCAGTTGAAGTGCTACGGGGGGCGGCGGGGGCAAATATAGAAGACCCAGACGAGTGGACACGACTGGATGTGAATATATGCATATAACCTCAGCCGCTTATCTACCGTTACTTCCAACAGCATAGAGCAACTTCCCATTCAGTTGGATGAACCTCAGAGCACCTTTGCACAATCTTCGCGTTCGACAGAAATCAGTCTGGTCGCGGCCCTAGCTGGCCACCCTTGTCACCTGTTTTGGGTGGGGAGCCCTGAAGTCTAAGGTGTATCGCAACAACGCTCATAGTCTTCAAGAGCTGCAGCAGAAGATTTTGGATGAGATTGCAACAAACTCATCAGGCAGGTTTCGATCCGCATTCAGCATCTTGCTGACCAGGCTCGAAAAGTGCCAAGAGATGAATGGTGGTCACTATCAACATATGTTCGTATTGTATTTCCTTTCCTCTCCTGCGTTTCTTTGTACCATGGAATTCTCTTCTCCGGGCCACTTTCAGTGGCCTCTCCCTGTACTTCACCAATCAGTAGCGAGACAGTAGATAATGCACGGAAGAAGGTGTACAACTAACAGACGTAAACATTTGCTGATTACCAATATTGCCAACTTGCAGGACATCTTCAACATAGTGTTGGGCTGAGACGATGCCGTCGATGTTTACGTGATCTGAAAGCTACGTCAGTGACATCACGTGACCAGATTGGTTCATCTGAGTGGTTCATGTCTGTACAGAAGGCTGGCCAGAATAAACTAAAGGCGCATCGTGTTTGATAGTTGTTGCGCTCCGTCTGCCTCAAGTTTTGTACAACGTCATTGACGTGGCAGTGATCTGGAATCCGTTAACATGTTAACCTTTGGACTAAGGACTGATTTTTGCGCATGGGATTCTACTATACATAGGGCTGCCTTACGTGCTCAGCTCACAGACAAACTGTATAACCTGAGAGTATTACTAATCACAGCCGGGCTCTGTATGCGATTGTTCCATTTACTGTAGCGAGGCTGCAGTTAGCACTTGTTGAAACAGAAAAGTATTGAGGTAGTTTAGGCAAACGTTGGATGTTCAAATTAATATTTAACTAACTACATGAACCTGCTTGTAGTACGTAATTTGCGTTAGGTATGTAAACTGATGAAGTGTGCCAATTACAAAAACAATATGTTATGAATAGGTGTGCTCAGCGACTGTATATATTTAAAGTTGAGAAAAGTACAGCAAACAGTCGTGAATTATTTATTGCAGATCTAAGTGTCAACCACTGTGTGTTCATCATCATAATCATAATTTGGTAAGCACCTTACCGCAATAATGATACCTACACTGTAGTTGAAATCTAGAAATGCAATTAACAGATTATTATCCGCTCAATGGTGCATGTTTTCTTGACTTGGAATAATATGTAATTACTTAACATTTGATTTAATTTGTACTCATATGGGCTGAAATTTATTGTTTTCACTCATTCAAGAACCGCAAAACTGTTGATACACTATTTCCACAATATTTGAAATACCTGAAATTTTCGCCAAATGAAATAAATATCCATGAAATAGATACCATGTCTGTTCTGTTGACGCTCTGAATTGTACTCTTCCTGCGCGTCAGTTATTCATGGCTTCAACCTACATATACAACTGACAGATGATGATGATAATGTTGGGTTTGTGAGGCGATCAACTATGTCGTTTTATATGCCCGTACAAATTCCCAATCTTTACTGAGTGTAATATAGCAATTTCCGTGAATGATGATGAAATGACGAGGACAACACAAACACAGAGTCCCCGAGAAGAGAAAATCCCCAAGTCAGCCGGGAATCGAACCCGGGACCCCATGGTAGAGATGGGTTGTTGTTTTGGGGGAGGAGACCAGACAGCGAGGTCATCGATCTCATCGGATTAGGAATGGAAGTCGGCCGTGCCCTTTCGAAGGAACCATCCCGGCATTTGCCTGGAGCGATTTAGGGAAATCACGGAGAACCTAAATCATGATGGCCTGACACTGGATTGAACCGTCGTCCTCCCGAATGCGAGTCCATTGTGCTAGCCACTGCGCCACCTCGATGGGTCATAGTTCAGAGGCAGCAACGCTAGTCACTAGACCACGATCTGCAGACGGAACTGAGAGACTTGTCTTTAGGTACGACTGCACAGTTTGTAACAGAATGTGTGGCGAGATCGTACTCCATGTGACGTGGCACCTCAGTCAGCGACGGATTTAAAAATTTTGCGCCCCTAGGCACACCATATTAACTGTGCCCCCAAAAGAAACATGTTTTAAATAATAACTATTACCCGATCACTTCACAATTGCCGGTTCGGGTGGGAGTGCTGTGAGCTGTTTCCGTACTCTGCTGTTCGTTGTTCTGAAGGACGCGTCAGCGTGAAACGTCCCCTTTGAAAAATTAGTGAATTACTGTGCTGATAAACCTATTACGTTATTTGATTTTCAAACAGCTGAGCAGAACTGAACGAACTCAGACATTTCGCTCTTTACCTATTCTGATCAACATTAAACTGACACACAATATTTTTAGCGCAACGCAATCTGATTTTCAATAAACCCTACAAAAGAATGGCCCTCACTAACATCAACCTATACCTTTCACGAATCACTTACCTCACAAAAATCTTCGTTACTCGAAGTACTGCAATACAGCTCGCGCCACTACTGCCAGCTAAATGAAAGATTCAGACTACTGAAGGCACTAACTACTGATGGGCATAGTTAGCAAATGAAAGAATTTGATAGAGAACAAAGAATGTATTTACCTTAATAGTGTTCAAAAGTCATAATATATACGGCAGTTCATGAGATCCAGTATTCCAAAATTACTGTCTGTGATGGACACACGTCCAGATCATCCGCTCTCAAAATTCCGCCATTTCTCTCCCCACATCCACCACTGCTGGCGGCTCACCTCCAACTGTGCAACGCTACGTGCTGTTCACATCCAACTGCCCAACACTACAATAGCGAATATTACAACAATGCCAACCAGCCACAGACTGCACACAGCACAGCCAGTAATGTTCATACAGGGCGCTACGTGGCGTTACCAATATAAAAACCTAAACAGCCTACTTACATAGCCCCCATGCTCCCCACAAAAAGTTTTACAAATTGTTTTGGGCACTGGCCAATACATATTTGTTAAAATTTCTATGTAAGTAGGCTGTGATCTCTTCTAGGTATGCGCTAAAAACAGTTGGGAAAGGCAACAGCTTTGTCTAATACCTCGTCCAATGCTGCTTCCTTCAGACATTTCATTTCCAATCCTTATCCTTACTTTCTGGTGTAAATATAGATTCTATATCCGTCATCTCTCTTTCCAATCTACTCCTTTCATCTTCCAAATATCCATCAGCTTGTTCCACTGAACTCTATCAAAAGCCTTTTCTAAATCTATAAACACAGCAAAGTTTTCTCTACCTTTTTCCATATATCTTTCCCCTATAGTTCTTAACACGCAAATAACATCTCTTTTCCCTTTTCCTCTTCTAAATCCGAACTGCTCCTCAGCAGTCCCTCTATCCATATTGCCATATAGCCTTCTATTCAACAGTCTCTTCAAGACTTTAGCTGCATGAGAAATTAGACTGATGGTCCGACGCTCTTCTTCTTTTAGTGTTTCTCTTTCGCTCTGTTGGTATCATAACTGTTGCAAGGAAGTCCTCAGGCCATTCACCTTTTTCATATACCTCGTTACAGAGGTAGACTATTTCTTTTCTTGCCTTGTTTCCTAGACTTCTCAACAGTTCTGCTGGCAAATCATCAATTCCACATGCCTTTCGACTCTTCATCTCCTTCAACGCCTTTTCTACTTCTGTTTCCTAGATGGTGAGTCCCTTTCCATCTTCCGGCACATATTGCTCCTCTTCAACCTTAATTTCGCTTTGCATTTCATCCCCCTTATACAATACCTTTAATCCATGCAAGGGCTGAACAGTATTGTATTGCAGCTAATGCTCTCACCATAGCTCTTTCTAACGGTATTAGCAAAGCTTTTACGTATTTGTCGGCAGAATTGAACTACGTTATTTATTAACACTTTTTCATTTGAGCGTACTCTCCGATAACGTATATTCCCTCGATAACTATAGATTTCAGCACACGCCAAGAATAGGCATCAGTTGTAATATACTACAGTATCATTATGACGTGACTGTACAGCGCCGAGCGGCCTGGGTCATTTGGGTATTGTTTAGTACTGTCGGGGGCCTACGTTCACGTGTGCACAAAAACGAGATTTAGTTCCGCGTTCTGCCATCGGCAATTGTAAAATAAACATGTAGTACGTAGTTTGTAAATCCAATGAATGTGATCTAAGTTCTAATAAAAATCACATTGTAATCTTATATTTTTAAAACTTATATGAATAAATAAACTCACCAGTTAGCAAAGTTTGCATTTGGCTTTGAAGGCAGAAAACTCGTTGATCATATCTTCATAGTTCAGCCGGTTATTAGTTAGGAGGCCAGCTTCCATGCAAAGAATGGACAAGGCGTTCAATCTCTCCTCAGATATCGTAGACCGTAGGTACGATATCAGTCTTTTAAGAGCCGATAACGAGCGTTTTGCTGAAAAATTTCTAAGTGCCATACATAGAAATATTCTAAGAGCAAATTCAACATTGGAAACACGGAGTGTAACCTCTCTTTTCGTAAAAATCTACTCATTTCGACTGGTATATCACTAATCTGGGAAGACTTCAAAAGGACCGCGAAATGTACACATTCACTACGGAAGGAAGGCTCTAAATCTGTGTCATATAACACTTGGAGTTTTGCTGCACGTTCAGAAATATCGTCAGGTGAACTGTTCTTAAGGTTTCTTAAAACTGTGAAGGAGTCTAACAGTGTTCTATAGCTTTCCTTTCTCCTCACTAATTTGGCGTACAAGTTGTCGAGTACTGGGAGAAATGTTTTGACTCTAGACTTTTCCTATCCAGTCAGAAAAACTTTTTCAGAGTTCGCTTCTTCGTCGTCATAAAGTTCGCGTTTTCATGATATTTTATAGGTGCATTCATAGTCTACATCAGTCACAATCCCCATGGATTTATTTTCATAGTAGTCGAACATGCAATAAATCCTACAACTGATGCATCTAATTCTTGCACTATTTTAGTATCAGTATTCACACTTTGCAGTTTCAGATTCACATTATTAAATTCCTGGAGTATGTCCTTCCAAACTGTCATCATGAATACTGTTTCTAGTCTGCTGAGTTGATTCAATAAAGCTGAAGCCTCATTTCGCACAAGTGGTTTTTCAAACGTGTTAATGACAATATGTGTGAGGCCGTTGATGACGCCCTCCCAGTTTTCATGTAGACTTACAAACGCTTCCTCTCTTGCTGAACAATTTGGTTTTGATAACCTTTTCACTGTTTTGTTTCCTGGTTTCATGAAAGAAAGACTTTTATCGCAGCTTTGAGGAGAAGCAGGGAAAAAATTATAAAGGTTTTCCTCTCTATTGAAAAATGAACTTGATTCCCAACAACAGCTTGCAGCACTAGTGCCGACTAAATTCAACGAATGTGCTGCACAAGGCACATATTGTGCTTTCGGATTTCGTTCTTTAATGCGTGCCTGCAGACCACTCTACGTTCCTGACATATTTCTTACATTGATATATGAGTAGCCTCTACAGTTAGTAAGATCAATGGAATTTGTAGACAGAACTTTTAGAACGGCCTCAGCTAAGTTTTCGGACTTGTGCTCCGGGTTTGGTAAAAACTGAAGGAAACGTTCAACAGCTTTACCATTCTCGTTCAAATATCTTAATATGAAAGATAATTGATCAATATATGAAATGTCCACAGCAGAATCTACTACTATAGAGAAATATTTGGCCTGTTCCATTTCACTTATGATAATCGTTCAGAAAGAAGTTCTATTATTTCATCACAGGTTGTTGAAGAAAGATAACGTGTGTGTCCCTGCCCTTAATTTCCGTATCGTTCAATATGCTCTGCGAGACAAGGATCAAACTCGGCTATAAGATCAAGAGACATCATACACTGATCATTGTGTAATGAGTGGAATCTTTCAACGTGTCCACATAGGGGAGGTCAACGATTCGTTAGCATCTTCACTACTGTAAACACCCTTTTCAACGCACTGTGCCAGTACATTTTTTCTGTCTCAACATATGACTCGAAATGGTTATCTATTGATGCAAGTGACTATTTTCTTATTGAGAGTGATAACTCAGAATTTTTGTGTTCAAGTGAATTCTCATAATGAGATAAAATATTAGAAATATTTTTCCAATCTGCAATACAATTAGAAGCAATCGTGGCCTTGCCTCTGATCAATTTACATGGAAATAAAAAACAGCACCTGTGCTACAGGAGTATACCAGAGAATCACGCAAAGCTGATCACCATTTAAAATATTACGGTAAAATACATTTTTGTTCAAATATCTAGTTTTATCACCTACTGATCTTCTTGAATTAGAAAATTCACCGTTACAATTCTGATTATTGCCACGTTGTAAGAGAATGTCGATTGTTGACACATCATTCATCAATAGCGACGTTATTTCTTTTTGTAATGTCCGACTCGACACTTAGTTTCTCGTGAAACTTGAAATCAGAAACAATCTGCTTTCCTTCATTTTTAACTGTTGTTTCGTCTCTGTTTACTTCTTTTACAACCGGTGCAGTGCCAGAAATATCATCAGTACTACTTGAACTCGAAGTCGGGCAAGCAGCATTTTTTACGAAAAATTTATCTACTTTGTCAAGCGATTTCAGAACATAAGCTTCTCGTTCTCGCCCTTCTTTGGATAATTTCCGAAATCCTGCACCGCCTAATTTTGCACGTTTGTCTGTTATTCATTTGTCAACCTAGAGTCAAAACAAAAAACATTGCAAAAGGAAAGGAAGAAAGACTGTATCCAGTTCGAGTCGTACTACACCGCACATAAGCACAAAGCTTTTTACTTTAAGCACGGCACACGAGCACGAAGATTTTTCCTTTAAACACAGAGCGATGAACCGACAACTCGGCTTACTTGACGTAACTGCGCTATGCAAGAACGACAATACAGAATAATTTAATTTCATTGTCGCCTGTTTCTCTGTTGCCAGTGAACAGAAGAAGCACCCCTGCCGGATGGAATTCGTCCTGTAAAGAAAACGGGACAGGCACTGTTTCCCGCTTCGCCGGAATTTTAGCTGGGACGCAAATACGGTCTGAATATTCTTGACACTGTCTTTTTAATTTAAAGAATAAATAATTTTTGCAATTACTTTCACTGAGGTGTGCTGGATCGACTCTTATCACTTATTCTTATAACATTTTAGCGGTTTCTGTGGGCAAAGAAGACAGACTACAAAAAATTTAAGTAGTCTTGTTGGCAGTTGATGTGGTGTGTTGTCATTTGAGTGAACACTGCTGTTATGTCTACAAGCAAATGCAAATGGTTCAAATGGCTCTGAGCACTATGGGACTTAACATCTGAGGTCATCAGGTGTCGCGGTATTTTCAAGGAGAAAATATGGTAGGGTTAATTAGAAGCCGACAACATTCTCGGAATAATGACATTGAAAACATTATATTGTAGACTGCCATCCTGAAACACAACGGCCTTCAATTGAACTACTTAAACCTAGCTAAGGACATCACATACATCCATGCCCGAGGCAGGATTCGAACCTGCGACCGTAGCAGCCGCGAGGTTCCGGACTGAAGCGCCTAGAAACGCTCGGCTACACCGGCCGGCAAGCAAATGCACCTTTTGTTCCAACATAAAATAAAAGTAACCTTCCCTTGAAGAAAAGAAGCTTAGTTAACAAGTTTAATATGAAATTTGCATTGCCACGTTCTATTCGATTGCGCAGAGTGAAAACTCTGATATCGTGCAGACTGCAGCACAATAAATGAGACAAACGAAAGTTTGTTTTTTCTTCCTTCTTTGCTAAGATAAGAAACTAAGTAAAGGAATAAATAAAATTTTTAAACTGTTGTGAAGTGTATTTCATACATTATTAGATATTTTGATTAAGTTCTTTTCGTACAAATATATGTTTAAAAACGTAAAACATTCCCAGTACCCACATGTTTTGTTGAAAGGATGTCATTAAATCAAAGCTCTGATATTGAAGACCACAGAGCTTTCACATTAATTACAGTAAAGGAAGTTTGACTTGATACTTCCCCATAATATCCACAAAAAAATTTAGTAGAGTCGGTTTTTACGTACTAAGGCCCACTCATGTTAGAGTTTTTATGAAACTGCTGATAAGTTTATCACAATTTTGCAGGTGTCGCGGTATTTTCAAGGAGAAAATATGGTAGGGTTAATTATAAGCCGACAACATTCTCGGAATAATGACATTGAAAACATTATATTGTAGACTGCCATCCTGAAACACAACGGCCTCCATTATTCGTCGCCGCTCGTAGGTGTAGCCAGAGGGGGATCTTTTGGGCCTTAAACACCACTGAAATGTTGACGAAGCTATAGTGAATGAAGAAGTGCTCTTAAAGGTGATCGGAACGTTAACTTAATTTCAAATTTACAGCGTTTTCAAACCGCCTCTAAAGCCAGCATGGCGTTGTACGCGAGACATTACGGCAGCGATGAGTCAGCGTTGGCGACAATAATGTCAGCACGTGTATACTGAGCCTAAAAAGAACTCCGATTTTCTTGAGTCCTGGAAAGTGCGGGCAGCGCTGTCCCTGCGTGAGGTCATTCTAATTGTCAGTTGCTGAGAGTGGGAGCAGTGACAAGACATTCGTTTACACGGCAGGAGCTAACAGATCTGCCGTCGGTATCGTGCTTTCTGGAAACTGCCACGTTTTTGTTATCATCGTAATATTTGTTTTTTAAATATTTATTTTAGGTAATGATATGTGGGTGAGGGAGACGACTAGTGTGCGCAGTATGACAATCTTTCTGTATTTTTACATTTGCCTTTCTACATTGCCTTTCTACATTAACATTTGTTTCACTGTACTCGGCAGGCAGCAACATACCCTGACGCATTGTACTTTAGTCTCTGTATCATCTACTCTCCAGCGCTTCTATTCACGGACCGAACGAGGGAAAAAATGTTGCTGTCACCCCTCAATATCGGTCCTCACGTCTAAGGTATTTTTATAGAGATGGTCACGCGATTACTATGTTGGGGTGTGAGATATCCTTCCGCTGTTTCTATTCAGAACTTCTTCCGTCACATTCAGTGGTGTTACTGTTTGTCCAACTGTTTATTTTTGACATAAATATTATTTTACATAAAATCCACTACTCCATGACAACCAGAGTCCGTTCTCAAAGCGCCGTGACTTTGAGATTAATGGATATGCTGCGATAATGCCCATTTTATCACAAAACGCTCCTCTTACAGTGTGATCTGAGGCTTTCCCGGCGAATGTGTTGTATCCAAGGTTCTCGGGTGTCCAGCCGGATCCGATCGTCGAAGTTCCACGATATTTCGGCGAATAACCGTTCCGCCATCATCGGGTGGTACTGATGGAATGATCTGTCTGCGCTGTGTCCGTGGTATTTATGTCCGCGACTCGGAACCCCGCGGACATAAATACCACGGACACAGCGCAGACAGATCATTCCATCAGTACCAACTGATGATGGCGGAACGGTTATTCGCCGAAATATCGTGGAACTTCGACGATCGGATCCGGCTGGAAACCCGAGAACCTTGGATACATCTCTTACAGTATTTCTTTACGTCAAAATTTTAAACATGGCTGAAGCAGCAACTGTTGGAAATCTTCACGGTAAATGATAAAAGCCAAACAGTTGCAGGATAAAGATTTATTGAAATCCTGCACTGAGGATTCATAAAGCAATCCTGCCAAAAGCGTCGTCAGTAGTTAATTTTAATTTTAACTACTGACGAAGCCTTTGGCAGGATTGCGTTATGAATCTCAACTGCAGGATGTGATTTTAGTGTATTTTTTGCTTATGATGAAGGTATATTTAGATATACCGAAACCGTGGTCAAGGATTTCAATAAATCTTTATCCTGCAACTGTTTGGCTGTTATCATTTACCGTGAAAAATTTATTTATGTCTCAAGTAGGTTTGAGGGGTACACTAATGAAACCACTTCCCTTTTTCACCCTCAGTTTCGTTGTAAACTGGTACACTTATTGTTAGATACCATAGATTGCCAGTAGTTGCAAGAAACAGAAAACCTAAATTCTATCGACAAATTGAGATTCTAATTAGGGTCCCCAGGACTGAAAAGAAATCGAACATACCACGACAATGGAAGACTGTTTGAGAGTAATATATGTTTTACACTACGGACATGCAGCTGATTTCGATGATAGTGCAGAGCTAAAGAAAGAAAATAAAATATATATTGACCAGAATTCGGCTGCCAAAATGTTTCTGATGTACAAAGGTAGACTTAATTTGTTATTTCTCCCATCCAACATATACTTCTACATCTAAACTCCTTGAATCATTGAATCATCACCACGTGTGTGACAGAGGGTACTTTTTGTTGTACCGGTACCCCATACCGTCGTTTCCCCCCACTCCATTCACGAATGCGACGGCTTATACCTCTCTTTGCGTGCTTTTACTTCCCTCATGATGTCATCATGATCGTCGATGGATTGATACATAAGTTGGATGAAGAATGTATGTTCTTTCTGTCATAAAATCCAGCGTCTGAAATTTTTAATTAAATTCTCGCTTGATGTAGGATGTCTTCCTTCGAGTGTGTTCAATTCAGTTCTTCGGGATATCCGCTACGCTCTCTCCCTAGTCAAACATATTTCTTACCATTCGCGCTACCTTTATTGGTACACGCTCTATGTCCCTCATCAGTCTGTCCTGATATGGGTGTCACCCACCCACTTGCGCGTATTCACGTACGAACCACACAAGTGTCTTGTCAGCAGTTTATCTCGTTGACAAACCTGTTTCCGAGAATCCCATCGACGAATATAAGTCTGGCGTTTCTCTTTCCTACAACTGCTCACAAGTGATCTTTCCACTTGATATCTCTACACATAGTTACTCCCAAGTATCTGTATGACTATACTGCTTCTGTTGCCAGCCATTTATCTTGTAATCAGAGACTTCGACACATTCATGTTTCGTAAAGTGCACAGGTTTACATTTATCTACATTTACAGTTAGTTGCCAGTTCGCGCAACATCCAGGTATTTTGTGTAGTTCTAACTGTATACTTTCAGGGTGCACTCAGCAGCGTGATGCCAATTGAGGAGCTACTCGGCCGAATAGTAGCGGCTCCGGTCAAAGAAAACCATCATAACCACCGGGAGAGCGGTGTGCTGACCACACACCCCTCCTATCCGCATCCTCATCTGAGGATGACACGGCGGTCGGATTGTCCCGATGGGCCACTAGTGCCCTGTATACGGAGTGCTTTTTTAACTGTATACTACTACAATTATTCTTGTCAGACAGAATATCCTGGTAAATAACAGCGTCGTCTGAGAAGTCTGAGATTCATGTCACTGTTATCCCTTAATCCATGAATTTGCATGAACAGTAACTGTGCTACTACGCTCCACTGTGGCACACCCCATATGACTTCCATTTCTGAGGAAGATTCTTCATACAGAATAAAATTCTGCATTGCATCCATCAAGAAATGCTCGTAAGAGCGTATTTTCTGTTACAGGTGTTTAGGTGGTACGAAATCAAACTACTTTTGGAAGTCTAGATACGCTGAATCCATACTGTTGCCTTTGTCCCTGACGCTTAGGATAGCACGTGTGGATAGTGCAAGTTGACTTTCGCATGATCGGTATTTCTAGAATCCTTGTAGGCTTCCAAGGAGTAACTCATTTTATTTCAAGTTCATAATTATGCTAGAATTCAAAATACATTCTAATAATCCGATGCAGATCGACTTGAGTGATATAGGGCGGTAGTTTTGTGTACCCATTCTAGTTTCTTTTATACAGTTGAGTGTGATTTGTGCTGTTTTCCAATCACTAGGAACAATTCCTTGCAGAAGGGCCCCGCGAAGGAGGATGGCTAGTTCGGTCGCAAATTCTTTGTGTAAGCTGTCAGGGACCACGCCGGGCACTGCAGTTTTATTCTACTTTATAAATGTTAGTTCAATACCGCTAGTACTGATTACAGTGTCACTCGTCTTTCTGTCAGTACGGCTATTGCAAAGGATCATTGCAAGATATAATTTTACATTTCGGTTTTAGTTTTGTTATTTTCTGTTTAGGTTCCTTCTCGTCAGTGAGTGTCTGTATACTTAATCTTCCGCCACTCACAGCCTTAAACTACGACTAAAATTTCTCAGGTGTTTGGGAGAGCCCCTGTAACAATGCTTTGCCTCAGTAGGTACTGAACGCTTCACGCATTGCCTATCTGACTGCCAAATTTTTCTGATCAGCGGTTTCGTGTTTTCGGGTTATGGTACTTCGCAGAATATGCTGTTTATTGAGAAGTTTTTTAAGGATTTTGTATACCATGTTGGGTCTCTACCATCTAGCTCTTTAGAATGAAACATTCCTAGTACACTGCTGGCCATTAAAATTTCTACACCACGAAGATGACGTGCTACAGACGCGAAATTTAACCGACAGGAAGAAGATGCTGTGATATGCAAATGATTAGCTTTTCAGAGCATTCACACAAGGTTGGCGCCGGTGGCGACACCTACAACGTGCTGACACGAGGAAAGTTTCCAACCGATTTCTCACACACAAACAGCAGTTGACCAACGTTGTCTGGTGAAACGTTGTTGTGATGCCTCGTGTAAGGAGGAGAAACGCGTACCAGCACGTTTCCGACTTTGATAAAGGTCGGATTTTAGCCTATCGCGATTGTGGTTTATCGTATCGCGACATTGCTGCTCGCGTTGGTCGAGATTCAATGATTGTTAGCAGAATATGGAATCGGTGGGTTCAGAAGGGTAGTACGGAACGCCGTGCTGGAGCCCAACGGCCTCGTATCACTAGTAGTCGAGATGACAGGCGTCTTATCGGGATGGCTGTAGCGAATCGTGCAGCCACGTCTCCATCCCTGAGTCAACAGATGGGGACGTTTGCAAGACAACAACGGTCTGCACGAACAGTTCGACGACGTTTGCAGCAGCATGGACTATCAGCTCGGAGACCATGGCTGCGGTTACACTTGACGCTGCGTCACATAGAGGAGCGCCTGCGATGCTGTACTCAACGACGAACCTGGGTGCACGAATGGCAAAACGTCATTTTTTCGGATGAATCAAGGTTCTGTTTACAATATCATGATAGTCGCATCCGTGTTTGGCGGCATCGCGGTGAACGCACACAGGGAGCGCGTATTCGTCATCGCCATACTGGCGTATCACCCCGGGTGATGGTATGGGGTGCCATTGGTTACATGTCTCGGTCACCTCTTGTTCCCACTGACGGCACTTTGAACAGTGGACGTTACATTTCAGATGTGTTACGACCAGTGGCTCTACCCTTCATTCGATCCCTGCGAAACCGTACATTTCAGCAGGATAATGCACGACCGCATGTTGCAGGTCCTGTACGGGCCTTTCTGGAGACAGAAAATGTTCAACTGCTGCCCTAGCCAGCACATTCTCCAGATCTCTCACCAATTGAAAAAGTCTTCTCAACGGTGGCCGAGCAACTGGCTCGTCACAATACGTCAGTCACTACTCTTGATCAACTGTGGCATCGTGTTGAAGCTGCATGGGCAGCTGTACCTGTAAACGGCATCCAAGCTCTGTTTGACTCAATGCCCAGGCGTATCAAGGCCGTTATTACGGCCAGAGGTGGTTGTCTGGGTACTGATTTCTCAGGATCTATGCACCTAAATTGTGTGAAAATGTAATCACATGTCAGTTTTAGTATAATATATTTGTCCAATGAATACCCGTTTATCACCTGCATTTCTTCTTGGTGTATCAATTTTAATGGCCAGTAGTGTATATTCTACCATGACTAACACTTCTCTCCTCATATCGAGTACCAGTTTGCTGTGAAACACCCTATCTTTCGTGAAACAATGGGAAAGTACCCCGAATGTTATTGCTAAAATGAATGCTTTTACTTATTTTCAATATCACAGCAATTTACAAACGAACTCAGAAGTCACAGTGAACACACAATGAAACACTGAATCACAGAGTGAGTCTGGAGCATAATATGTAACGAAATGCTCGTGAAAACTCAATCCACATGATTCTAAGCAGAGTTTGATGCTCTACATATTTGGTAACTTTGACATTTTCGATTTCTACTCACTGATGAGTTTATTAGCTAAATGATCTAAAATACCTTAAATTTTGTATATAAATACATACACTCTTTGTACATATACGTTGTTCTCTAGTGTTTTATTGCAATCTACTTCATTGCGATAGCCATTTGTTGAAAACCCATCTCGAAATCAAATTCTGGCCACAGTTATGCCACTGCGTATTGTACTGAATGTTAGGCTACTCATATGTAGTGAAAAATTATAAGGTTTTATTTGTAAAGTTCTGTCTTGATATTACTAGTATTTTTTCCTATGCGGGTACACAGTAAATGGGAAAATGGTAGTGATCACTTACTTTGTACCCACTTGTACAGATTTTGACTTTGATACCTACATCAGAATGTTTTACGATCTGAAGATGGCAGTAATCGAAACTGATGACAGTGGATAGTAAAGAAAGGTTTGTGTGACCAAGACTAAACTTCGCAAATAAAGTGAGACAGTATGATCGTGGACTCACTAACAGAATTTATATGTACAATTGATAAATATGAGCATGCTGGATATCGGACCAGCTAAGTAAACGGAGTGAATGGTTCGTCGCAGATAGAACCGTTCTTAATAGGACAAACTTACGGGGTGTGTGAATGGTTTCAGTTGAGCAATTAATATACATCGTACAGGATATTTAAGAAATATATGTATTACATTCGTACATAAGATAGTAATGATCGAAACTAAAGCTAAGAATTCTGGCCTATGATAGCCATTCATTTGTTGACACTGCTTGACTTTAAACTGTAAATGTGGTTATCACTCAATTTTTCCCTCATTCGAAAACACCTGGCTGATCCCAGAATGCTTCACATGGGTGGAACGTATCCATCTGTTACGTTTGCCATTTATTGGTGGGTATGGAATATACCAATGCCTTTATATACGCTACTAGTCAGATATCAAAGGGGTTAATGAGAGGGAATAGGGAATGTCAGGCTACTGGACCTATCCGACTAATTCATCGTTATTAAACGTTTATGTTATACATGGAGAAGCATACGGAGAGTTTCCCTGTTGTTCGGGAGTATTAATCTGCTCATATGAGTTTATTGTGATAATCTAGCATTCCACTCTGTGTGAATCAACCTCATCGGTTATAGAAATTGGGATATTCAGCGCTCAGTCTTAGATATCACTGGCAAAACAATATTATGGTATTCTGATCACGTGCTCCATGAGTTCTGTCAGTCTGTAAGCGATGTGTGTAAAGTAGCAGCTCAGCCACTATGGTGCTGTAATCGTTTCATTTGGCGTGCGGATATTTCTAGGTCTACAGCGATAAGTTAGGTAATGACATCTTGTCCCTTTCTTCCAAACACTTTCTTCCATGCTCAGGACAGTAGAATGCAGACAGACATCGAGCCCACCGTTTCCGATATGCACGACCCCAGGTGCTGGACCATAACAATCCACCCTTTTCAAAGCATCGTATGTCAGAGAATCTTCCCAGTTTGCGGCCTGTATCACTGCTAGAATGATTCTCCATTTCTCCCTGCCGCGCATTTACACCTCTTCTACCGCCTCACGTGCCCGCAACGCCACCAGAGGCATTCAGTTGCGCGTTTTACATTGGTCATAGCATTTTGGCTTATCAGCGTAGATTTACATGCAGATGTAGGTGTCGTTGTAGATATAGTTGTAGGTGCGTGGTGGAAAATGAGAGTGAAAAGTGAAGTTGGACAAAAGCACGGAATGCTTCGTGAGCCAATGCTACCTCACTTGGAAAATAAGCTCCAGAGGAGATCTAGGTACGACGTGGAAACTGCAGTGGTCAAGACTCAACGTCCAGTGTCTTGAGGAGGCAAACGTTATGATAGCAAAACGTTTGGACTTACTGGAATATCGCTACAATACACATCAATGAACATGACTGGGAAATCCGGCTGCTGTGGCCGAGAGTTTCTAGGCAATTCAGTCCGGAACCGCACCGCTGTTACGGTCGCAGGTTCGAATCCTCCCTCGGCATGGTTGTGTGTGATGACCTTAGGTTAGTTAGGTTTAAGTAGTTCTAAGTCTCTGGGACTGATGACCTCAGATGTCAAGTTCCATAATATTTAGAGCCATTCGAACCATTTTCGAGCCATCACTGGGAACCAGATGTCAAATTGGTAGTTGTAGTCGCCTGACTTATTGACATTTCTTAGCAAATGTCTAAGAACGTATAGCATCGGCTCTCTTATCCACGTGTGAAGTGTGCTGAACACTGAAGCACCAGCTCATAGGAAGCTAGTATCCCAGCTCCTCTCCCTACCAGACTCTCTCAGTGTTACGATGTCGCTGGGCTCTTATGATCAAGGTGTGACGCTGGACCCGCTGCTATTGAATATTCGCGATAGTCTCCCACCGACACTCCCACTCAAGTCACTGCCGTACTAGTTACAATCTGCCACACAGTCTTATCGGCACACATGATAACCAAAAAATTAGCGCAGTCGGACTCCACAGCGTGATTGCTGGTATACTAGCAATATAACATGCTCAGTCCTTTCAGTTTCCTGTAGAAAAATAATAGTGTAATGGTAACAGTGTGGTCATATGAAAGGGAGAATGTTGTAGCTTGGAACACGTTTTGAACTTACTCCTTGTGAGGTGATGGGCGAGTTGTGGCGCCCTGGAAATATTATATGTTCGGTGATGGGGGGGGGGGGGGGGGGGGGGCACACGACGCTCGTCAAAGCTGTGGCCCGGCAGCGACCACGTGGTGCCAAACGTTAGCTGAGCGTGAGAGGAGCCCCAGTCTGTTGTCCATCGAGCACATGGCTGGGAATTCCTTGGTGACACTGTGCACCGGGAGGGCCAAAGATGGAGAACTTTCTGAAATCTTAATGGCAAACATTTCACAGTTTTTACAGAAATTAATACTAGCCAGATGAATCATCACACTTCCAAAAGAAACATGTAAATTACTATTTTTTGCATGACGATACTGATGGTGTAATCAGATTTTCAATATCTTTGTTAGTTTAAAGTTCAGTATCTGATGGTAAATTATACAAGTAACACCCAGCAACGAATTTCCAAAATATAAACGCTTCGTCCGATTTTATCGATCGCCATGCCTTTAGAAAGCTAGTAGTGTAAACCTAAATAGGTATGAATTACAGGCATGTAACTTGTATAGTACATGAGTTATTGGAGGTCAATGTGGGTGATTACTATCGATCGCGCCAGGTCATAAGTAATCCACAGTTACACGAAAAAACTGTAGCAGAATGCTTATAAATATATTTATTCATATATGTCTTGGTTTATATCCGATATATACTATTCATGAAGAAATTGGTTAAATATTTACTGTGTTTCAGAAAGCACAGAGACATTGGGCTACTGGCCTACCTTTTGCTCTATTCCTTTGATATATGTTTATTTCATTTGCTTATGTATTTAATAATGTGGGTTAGAGCGTGTTGATGGTCCAGCCGTAGGAATATTTATTTAATTTCAAATATTTACATGTAAATCAAGTATTTCGTATGTGCTTAAATATGTTTGTGGGTGTACGTTGGCTTGGAAACGTGGAGGGAGCGCTCTAGCCAATCACAGCGTTCGTTGAGGGTGAGACTGTATGGAAGTGGGGGCGGAAGATCGTTTCGAGAGAGAACACAGGGGTAGGTCTGGCACTGCTGCAGTGCTGGACGGGATGACATGGGAAGTGCTGGACGCGACGGCGCGATGGAAGCAGAGTCGCGGTAGAGACTTGGAGGGTGTGGAGTGGTTTGCGCGTGGTCGCGGTAGACAGAAATATTTCGGAGTGCCGACTTGTGCCCTTGTGAGATTTCCGTGGCTTCTACAGTGAGGACGTAGTGAGCATTTAGAGGTGAATATCTCGCGAGCTCTGTGGTTGTTCATGACTAATTACGTGCTGTAGGAATTTATTGTTTCCCTGTTATTCAACTTGTATTTATTTAATTGCCGGACCATCGGCACCAATAAGTGTTTTGCAGAAATATATTGCATTTTCAGAAGTACGTCTACTATCGTACTCGTCATTTAAAGTTGTTAAGATAGTACCTACAGATTTTATTTAATTGCAACCTTTCATTTATAAATTTATATGTTACATTCATAATTCGCAGTTGCCGAGTGATAGAAACTTTCGACCATTCGATTCATGTATGTATTATTATAGTATACTGTAGACTCAGCAGTATTTGGCCTGTAATGCGGCAACTACGTGTCCCAGTCCCTAGAAAACGAAACCACCCAAACTTTTAATATTGCAACTCTGAGTCGGAGGGTATGTAGCTGAGAGCCACCAACATCATTTCATTTCATTTCATTGATTATGTTTGAAAGCCAGTAACCTTCCGCTAGGCTATAATACAAGTTCAATGGTTTCCTTATAGAGCCTGCCAAAAATTACTCTCCCATGCCAGCAGTTTCATCTCAGAGCAGCAGTTGCAGCTTACGTACTCAATTATTAGTTGGATGCATTCCGATGTCTGTCTTCCTCTCCATTTTTGCCCTCCACAGTTCCGTCTCGTGTGTCTTTGCAGATGACTTACATTCTGGTTCCTTCTCCTTGTCAGTCTTTCCCATATTTTTTCTATCTCTCTGATTCTGTGGAGAACCTCCACCTTCCTTACTTTAAGTATCCACCTATTTTCCAACATTCTTCTGTAGCACAACATCTGAACTGCTTCAATTCTCCCTGTTCCAGTTTCCCACAGTCCTTGATTCACTACCATACAGTGCTGTATTCGAAACGTACATTCTCAAAACTTTCTCCCTCAAGTTTAGGCCCATGTTTGATACTAGTATACTTCTCTTGGCTATGAATGCCCTTGTCGCCAGTGTAGTGTGCTTTTTATGTCCCCCTCGATCCACCTATGATGAGTTAAATGGCTGCCTACGTAGCAGAATTCCTTAACCTTGTCTTGTTCGTGATCCCCAGTTCTAATGTTAATTTAGTCGCTGTTCCCAATTATGCTACTTCTGATTACTTCTTTTTTCTTAGATTTACTCTCAATCCATATCCTGAACTCATAAGAGTGTTTATTCCATTCAACAGCTTATGTAATTCTTCTTCTCTATTGCTGAGGATAGCAATATGATCAGCGAAACTTACCACCGATAGCTTTTCACGTTGAATTTTAATTCCACTGTTGGACTTTGTTTTTTCGTCATTGCTTCTTTGATGCATAGATTGAACAGTAGGGGCGAGAGACAGCTTCCCTGCCTCACACCATTTCAATGACTTAACAGCTGCTGACTTTCCCAAAATTACAGCAGTTAATATAGAAAAATAATGCTTTTCCAAATGTGAAAATTTGTTCCCAGGTACAACAAGGTCGGGTACCAAGCAACAATTATTCCATTCAGATTTAAAGGTGTTGCAGTCGAGATAATCTTGTCGATACCGTATTTAGTAGTTTTATTACTCCACTAAACACTAATAATGAGTAAGTGGAATCAAATTGAGAATAAGCATTATAAAAAACAATTTATAAGTCAAAACCATTTTGAAATAGAAGCTAGTGGTAACCCACATAAATTTCCATTTTCTTGACAGGGACAATTATGAAGACGTTATGGAAACTCAGTTCATTGGCAGATATCACATGTTCTGTGGGAGGCGCACGACTGAAGATACATGGCTTAACAGTCCACACTTCATGTAATTTGTTTTCAAAAAATGTAGTGTTTTACTCACCATGAAAATCTGTAACTAAGCAATTAACGGATCTCCCGAATAGCTCAAATACATTATACAGCACTTAAATATGTACAGCACGTATTATTCACAAACGCTGCACGAAACACAACCGCACTCTTCACTAAAAAAATTATAAAATAAATAAAAAGCACTACAAAAGTCAGAAACTTATTCAACCATTTTCTACCGCGCCTTCCGTGGTGTGGTTCTAAAATCAGTCAATAGATCTAAAACACCTACCAGAAACATAGTGTGTTCCTAGATGTACTATCCTGCAAGTACAACACTGCCCCTGCTTAAACCATACGGGCATAAATTAGATAAAAAAATGGAGATTGTATATTCTGCATTTAAAAATGTATTCGGCCGAGATGATACTACCGTACGAATGTTTGACCGCCGTACAGACTCACAGATGAGCTAGATGAGTATAAGCACGCACGGCATTGAAAAACATACTCCTTAAAACGTCCAAGGCACTTGGCTCGAAAGGAATTCCAGATAGATTTTCCATCACTGCGCCACCGAATTGGCTTCTTTTTCTAGCTCATATTTATCGAGAATCGCTTACGTACCGAACAGTTCAGTGTGACTGGTAGAGAGGACAAGTGACTCCTCTTTACAAAACGGTAAGAGACCTGATGTCTAGAACTAAAGATCAATCCAGCTAAGTCCGCCTTCAAGGCCCCTAGAGCATATTCAAAGAACAGTCATTATAGGATCACTGGAGAAAAATCAAACTTCTCTTAAAGAAGAAGGACGGATTTAGGAAAAACACTCGTGTGATACGGAGCTTGCTACATCCATATGCAACATCCTACTTTAAATAGAAGCAGCCGAATAAGAAGAGTGCGTTCTCCCAGATTTCCGTAATGCCTTCGACACTGTATCACATCGCCGACTACTGACCAAGAAATGGTGACACAGACTATCTTCGTAAATGCATGATTGATCGGAGATAGCGATATGCACATAGGCAGATGGCGGTAGTATCACAAACACAATGTGTAAAAGGGAAGTATATTGGCCGAGCTGCCATTTGTACTCGAGGGATTCATGTGAAAATGTTTGCGGCGTGATTATGGCCGCACAACGAGATTAACAGACTTCGAATGCGGAATGGTAGCTGGTGTTACCTACATTGGACTTTCATGGGGAATTTAATATTCCAAGATCTAAAGTGTCAATAGTGTGCCGAGAATACTAAATTTTAGGCATTACCTCTCACCACAGAAAATAGCAGTTGCCGACGGCCTTCACTTAACGACCGAGAGCGCAGAGTCGTCAGTGCTAACTGACCAGCAACACTGCGTGAAATAAACGCTGAAATCAAAGTGAAACTTACGACGCACGTATCCGTTGGCACAGTGAGGCGAAATTTGGCGTTAATGTGCTGTGGCTGCAGACAACCCACGTCGGTGCATTTCGTAACAGCACGGCAGTCACCTATAGCGATCCTTCTGGGCTCTCGACCGTATGGGACGGACGGACTATACGAGTATGTTACTGGGGAACCATGGCCTGCCCTGATGAATCCCGATTTCAGTTGGTAACAGCTAATCGTAGGGTTTGAGTGTGGCACAAAGCCTGCGAAGACATGGCTACATGTTACAACAAAGCACTGTGCTAGCTGTTGGGGGCGCCATAGTGGTGTTTGATCAAACTGGACCGATCATTGACTAGAAATGGTTATGTTCGCCACCTGGAGACCGTTTTCAGTCATCCATGGACTTCATGCTCCCAAACAAAGACGAATTTATTGTTGATGATGGTGCGCCATGTCACCGGACCACAATCGTTTGCAATTGATTTGAACAACATTCTCGGTAATTTGAGCGAATGATTTCGCCACCCAGATTGCCCTCACTGAATCGCATGGGACGTTTGTGAGACATTGTCGAGAAGTCAGGCCGTGCCCAAAATCCTGCACCGGCAACACTTTCGCTATTGTGCACAGCTATGAAGGGACCGTGCCTCACTATCTCTGCATGGGACTTCCGACGACTTGTTGAGTCCATAACGTTTCGAGTTGTTGCACTGCGGTGGGCGAAACATGTTTCGACACGATGTTAGGAGTTATCCCACGACTTTTGTCATGTGAGTGTATTTGACTAGTAGAACCTGGTACGGTAAACTGGACAGCGAATATTCAACAGAAACGAATTTAACATTAGATGTGGCAGAAAGACACGTAATAGGACCTCTAACGTGTCTTAATTATAAGATGACAGTGTAGAAGGATTAACTCTGGTGAGTGTTCATCCCGTTTTGAGTTTTCTCAACGAACATTCCAGCGCTGTGCAGACGTTCTTTTAATAGGATCTCTCATCATATGAGGGAAACGGGAAGGGCACCTGTTGTGTCTAGACAAGACAGCCTAGACACAATGAGAGGAAGCCGAAAGGCACGCGCTACGCTAACGCAGATGGGCGTGAGGTCTGAAACAGGATACGTAATGAATGCTATAAAGAAAAGTACGTAGCTTCTGGAATACTTAACTTTAATCCATCCTTTTGGTACATCTGGAGATTGTGGCGATACAAGTGAGACTCTTTAGATACATGCAATGTTACTAATGGCGCCTTGCTAGGTCGTAGCCATTGACTTAGCTGAAGGCTATTCTAACTATTGGCTCGGCTAATGAGCAATGCTTCGTCCATGTAGTCGCTAGCAAAGTCGTCCGTACAACTGGGGCGTGTGCTATCCCGTATCTCGAGACCTGCCTTGTGGTGGCGCTCGGTCTGCGATCACACAGTGGCGACACGCGGGTCCGACATGTACTAATGGACCGCGGCCGATTTAAAGCTACCACCTAGCAAGTGTGGTGTCTGGCGGTGACACCACATTCCTCCCCCGCAAATCGGCGAACGGTCGTGTTATAAGGCTTCCGCCCGCCGTGGGGAGGACCCCATGTTGACGTATGCGATGAGGTGGGGAGCCTAACAACAGGCGAGGCTGTGCCACCCGCACCCGGCCATTCGGTCCGAGGGGAGCTAGGAAACGCCTGAAAACCTAGTCCAGGGTGCACGTCAACATGCGGTGTATGCGCCCGTAAAGAGACAGGAGGGGCCGAAGGGTCGACCTTCATTGCGTCGGGGTATCCGACGCGCAATGACGTCATGTGGTCCGGAGAGGGCAAGAGTTCCATGGCGGAGGAAAGCTGGTCACGGGAAGCGATCGGCGGCGCGTGACCCAGGGAGGCGCTTGGCGGCTACAGCGAGGCGTCCACTGCGGGCGGCGCCGGCGGGAGAACAGGCGGCGGCGCGGCGGCGGCGGAGGCGGCAGCGGCGCGTCGCCATGGGGCAAAATGGAAGGCATCGTCGGTAACACCTGGGGATGAGGCGAGCCAGTAGATGGGTCCCAAGGGCGCTGACCGGACGGCACCGTCGCTGAAAGCAGACGGGGAGCGGCAGAACCCGTGCGACGACAGAGGCGCAGCTGATTGAGATGCCGACGCACCGCACCAGAGGCCTCCAAAACCAAATACTTCGCGCGACCGAGGCAGCGAAGAATGCGCCCTGCGAGCCAACGCCGTGAACCTCGATAGTTGCGATAGAATACAACGTCGCCTGGAGCAAAAGCAGAAGTCTGCCGCTGCACAGGAACCTGATGCGGCGGGTGCAGCAAAGACATCAAGGTTCGATGAGGACGACCGTGGAGCAAATCAGCCGGCGAGCGACCATCTCGGGGCTGAGAGCGATACGATGACAAAAAGAGCAACAACGCGTCCTCCCGAGAATGTGACTCTTTCAACTTCAACATCTGCGACTTGAAAGTCCGGACCAATCGTTCAGCGGCACCGTTTGACTGAGGCGAAAACGGCGCGGAAGTCAGATGTTGAATACCATTGGCCTTGCAGAATGACTGAAATTCTGCAGACTTGAGATGTGGGCCATTGTCGGAAACAATAGTCTGCGGAAGACCGTCAATGCAAAAGATAGCAGACAACGCTTGGATGGTGGCAGATGATGTCGTGGAAGACATCCGGACAACAAAAGGAAAATTACTGAAGGCATCTACCAGAACCAACCATCGAGCATTCCAGAATGGACCAGCAAATTCGATGTGCAAGCGTTGCCAAGGGGAAGTGGCTTGTGGCCATGCAAAGACTTTCCGCGGCGGTGCGGATTGTTGTTCGGCACACGCCATGCAAGAAGAACACATATTCGTAATCGCTGCATCGATTCCGAACCAAGTACAGTGCCGACGAGCAAGTTGTTTCGTTCGCACTATACCCCAATGTCCTTGGTGAAGAAGCCGTAAAACAGAGGACTGTAATGAACGTGGGTCCACGACTCTGGACTGATAATTATCAGAACGCAACAACAAAACACCACGTCGTACAAAAAGTCTCCTCTTGTGAGCAAAAAATCGGCGAACCAGCGGATCCTCAAACCGCGACTTCGACAAGGGCCATTGAGTAGCAACAAACCGCAAAACGGTAGCAAGGACAGGGTCACCGGCTGTGGCTGTAGCGACACGACGAAAATCAATCGGAAACTTTTCGACCACGTCATCGGTTTCCGAATCAATGAACATGCAAGCAAGTTCGGAAGAATCGAATGCTCTATCCTCAGCAACAGGCAAACGGGACAACGCATCGGCGTTTCCGTGCTTAGCAGTGGACCGATACAAGATATCGTAGCGGTACTGCGAGAGGAAAATAGACCAGCGAATGAATTTCTGCGCTGTACGCGGAGGTACAGGCTTGTTCGGATGAAAAAGCGACGTCAAAGGTTTGTGGTCTGTGATGATGGTAAAGTGACGACCATACAAGAAATCATGGAACTTAGTAACACCAAACACGAGAGCCAAAGCTTCTTTCTCTATCTGTGAATAATTTCTTTGTGCAGACGAGAGCAATTTGGACGCAAAGGCAATAGGGCGATCATGCGACCCATCTCTGTGCGCAAGCACAGCACCGATCCCGAAATCCGATATATCGACCATCAACAAAAGGGGTTTCTGGGGATCAAATGGCGTAAGGCAAGTATTTGAAAGCAACGCCGATTTCAACTGGCGAAAAGCGCGGTCGCAGGCCGTCGTCCAGACGAACGGAACACCTGTACGGCGTAAGCGATGAAGCGGAGCTGAAATCGAGAAGGCATTGCGCACATTCACTCACACCTTGTGATTCTAAATCGTGGAAAGGTCGTCCGACCCCATCACGCAATGCGTGAGGAACATTCCGCGCTCGGAAATATTTCGGTTGCGCGTTTACTTTCAGTTCCAAATGTGCTTCATAGTTCTTAGCGCTACCAAGGCCCGGTGCAAAAATGTCTGCAAATTCTAGACTAGAAACACTGGCTGAAGGCACAGTCTCGTTCACTGATAGTACCTGATTGACTATAGACATGTTAAACAATTGAAAGAAATCTAAACCAAACAAGTTCACTGCAGTAGAAGAACGAAGAACATAAAATTACACAAGTTTTGTTTGTCCCTTGTATGTTGCAAGAAGAGTGCACTGTCCTAACACAGGGATATTCTGACCTGAATAACTATTTAACTGAACATTTGCGGCACACAACGGAGGTTTGCCCAGTTGTTTGTACGTGTCATGATTGAGCAATGAAACTGCAGCTCCGGTATTGAGCTGGAATAGTATGACCTTGCCGTTAAAGTCCAAATCTACAAAGAGTTTAGCGTCCTGCTGACGACAAGAGCGACTGTTTTGTGCAATTTCAACTGACACAGGTACAGCATCACTTGCTAATTGACGTGATTTCCGGCGACGTCGACGCACACTTTTTGTGGGTTGAACACTGTCACTGTTTGAGAAAGTGGCACTGGACGAAGTGGAATTAACTACATGAATGTCCATGGGTGAAGGTCCACGAGCCTGAGTGTCCTTGGTTCGATTCCGGCGCGAAGCAAAGGGCCTGGAATGGTTGTGATTGTCTGATCTGAGCTGCTTCCGGCAAACACTTTGAACATGTCCTTTCTTATTACAGAAAAAGCAAATAGCTTGGCGTGATGGGCAATTTTCACCCGAATGTCTAGTAGCACACCGCGGGCATGATTTCACTGCATTTGTATGCGGGCGCGGCACAGCTGGTTTAGAGCGTGGCGGCAGCTGCGTGGACGTGCTCGAGGGCAGTTTACCGGCCCGTGCAGCGCGCCCGGCGGGCCGGTTAATGTCCAATGGCTGGCGAAGTTGCAAATGATTCCTGAGCAAAGTCAAGCGTGTCTTGTCTATCCAATATGTCTATCACTTGTTGAAGGGAGGGATTGACGAGTTTCAAAATCTGTTCCTGTATACGAACATCAGAAACGTTCTGTGCAATTGCATCACGTACCATAGAATCTGAATAAGGGAGTCCACATTCACACTCAAAAGCACAATCCCTTGTAAGGCCTTGCAATGTTGCAACACACTCCCTATTAGTTTGACCTGCCATACGTTTTGTACGAAAGAAAGTTTACCTTTTTGCAACTACATTAACTGTTTCTTTGAAATAGGCATCTAACGCCGACAAAATTTCTTCGTAGGACAGAGTTGCTACGTCGCGTCGGGGAAATAATTTCACTATCACACGGTACGTTTGCACCCCTACACACGCCAGTAAATGAGGCTGCCGCTCGTTACCTTGAATTCTGTAGGCGGCGAGATGAAATCCAAACTGGCATGACCATTCCGTCCATGTTTCCTGAGCTGGGTGAAACGGCTGGAACGTGGGTGCAACAGCATGTTGTGGCTGCGGTAGCGATGAAGCGGCGGCGGCCACATCGTGTTGCAGTGCACGTTGACCCTGGACGAGCTGTCCAAGGGCATCCAATAACGCCTGCGTCTGCTGATTCTGCAAGCGATAAAATTCGGACAGTACATCTGGCGAAGCCATGACACAAGGAAATGTAAGCAATCAGAAAGAACAAGACCCTTTCCGTTGACTCGTCGCCAAAAAATGTTGTGTCTAGACAAGACAGCCTAGACACAATGAGAGGAAGCTGAAAGGCACGCGCTACGCTAACGCAGATGAGCGTGAGGTCTGAAACAGGATACGTAATGAATGCTATAAAGAAAAGTACGTAGCTTCTGGAATACTTAACTTTAATCCATCCTTTTGGTACATCTGGAGATTGTGGCGATACAAGTGAGACTCTTTAGATACATGCAATGTTACTAATGGCGCCTTGCTAGGTCGTAGCCATTGACTTAGCTGAAGGCTATTCTAACTATTGGCTCGGCTAATGAGCAATGCTTCGTCCAAGTAGTCGCTAGGAAAGTCGTCCGTACAACTGGGGCGTGTGCTATCTCGTATCTCGAGACCTTCCTTGTGGTGGCGCTCGGTCTGCGATCACACAGTGGCGACACGCGGGTCCGACGTGTACTAATGGACCGCGGCCGATTTAAAGCTACCACCTAGCAAGTGTGGTGTCTGGCGGTGACATCACAGCACCCGTCATGTTGGTGCCATACTGATTGCCTAATGTGCAGTGGGACCTCTTTCAATAACTGCGGCAGCAGCTTATCTGAGGAACTCGAGAGACATGAGTGTATTAGATTCCCATCAATAAAACAGACCAACGATACGCTTCTTCAAAAACGCACCAAAATTTCATGCGCCAAGAGCGTTTATTTTACCTACTTCTTTGAATTACCGTGGATTTTCAACTGCCGATTAGTGCACGTTGGGGAGTTTGACTTTCCCAAGATTTGTAAACAATGCTTCTCCCTTAAACAAAATTTTTCACTGACATCCCGCATTACTTTGTGCTTTTCTTAGATAGCATTCAGAAAATTGTAACACATATTTGGAAGTCATTACTATAATGCAGTACATGTAGCAAAATGTGAAGAGGATGGAACGCGATGCACTGTAGTGTTCCCAAAACACTAGTTTGGTCGATCTCTCTCCCACTTACGAGATGCCACTTACTTACATTTGCATTGTGTGATACTGCTGCTAAAATATTAGTTTCATTGATTTCATCAACTGGTCTTCTTCTCACTTGCAGTAATGGCGTGGCAACGTTCGCCATAAAAATTTTCACTTTTTTTGTCTTTCGTATACGTTGTGAATGTCTCAGTAGCAAATAAAACTGCAGTCTGCTATCAGAATAGTAATATGCCGATAATGTTATTCCTGTGAAAGGATTTTTACTTTTGTGACCGTGGCTGTGTGTAGTGGTGGGGTTTCCACTGAAATAAAGCAGTAACGAACTAAACAGGAATAGAACCAAGGTTCCATTAGTAATCAAGTAAACTGTAATTACATAAAAAGAAACGGTCGCCAGCCTAATTAGGAAAAGTTTTACCCAAGTTCTAGCGTGTTTCATAAAGAAAATTAACTATGTAGGTTGACTTTACCCGATAATGATCTACTGTTTTGCTGATAACGTACAGGACAGTAGCACTGTTTAGCAAGTAATGTTGCAGTGAATTTACTTCAACTAGACTGGAGAAGTATTAATGAGTTTAGGCAAAAACAGGCTCTCAATAGCGCATACTATTTGTACATTACAGTAGGAAAATGATAGGTACCTGATTACTAATAGTGGAGCACTATTAACATGAAAAAGAAGTTCTTTTGTCAGTATAATTAGAGCGATTTACTATTATTGAAACAGTTATGAAGTAATAATATCTTTTGTACTGATTATTATTTGCATTCTCAAGGAATATTCCCTACCTTGTATTATTTAGTTAAAATGGAATATGAGGCACATAGATCTAGTACAGTTTGAACAATAGTAGCCAGTTCATTATTTTTGATTGGTATTACTGTAAAATAACATTTAAATTTGGCTCTGTGATTAGCATGGGGACCCAGAAACTAATTTGTAGATAGATTCAGATCGTGGCTGAACACTTTAGCCACAACAGTAAATAGGAAACAATGTTCACTACACATAAAATGAAATTGCAAACACTATTATTTCATATGAGAATCTCGATGCTAAAGTCTTCTCGGTTGACAGACGAGTCAATGCGTCGTTCTGCAGCAACGTTTCAGATTGTTTTTTACTTGCCATCTTCAGGCGAAGTGTCGGGTTCACGTCTCGTCCGGATCTTTATAGCCGTTGGACCACTGGTTCCTCTGCATCCTCGGCGCCGGTCGGGCCAATCAGGCGCGAACGGAATCGACGCGGCGGCGCGTATTGGCGGTGGGGAGCCACGGGTGCCTGCTCCTGGCGTCTCGTCTCGGTGTGGCCTGTTTAGCTGTTTATTCCAACAGCCGTCACCGACCTGCCTCCATCGGTGGGCTCTCGGCTTATTCTTGATAATGTTGTGTTCCACGCAGCGTTTAGTTGGAAACCACTATCCTGATTGACCTAGTTATCACTGACCCGTATCTCCTCGGCCTCTTTAGTAATAGAGTCCCAGAAACCTTTCACTCTACACTGTCTCTCGGCCTATTCGAACTGAAACGTGTTTTTTTCACCGAGGTTGTGCTCCACTACATCAGATTTTTCTTTTTGTCCGAGGCGAACACTTCTCACATGTTCAGAGATGCGTTGTGTTACGCAGCGCTGCGTCTGTCCAATATATTGTTTCCTACATTCACAGTAAATACTATAGCCATCTGGAGTTCTTAGATCCTAGTTGTCCTTCATTGATCCCAGCATATTTCTGATTATTCCTGGAGGATGGAATGAAGTTTTTATCTTGTTGTTGTCCAGTATCCTGTCAATCTAGATCATAGGCGGCCCTGCGTACGCGAGGAATGCCAGACCTTTGTTGTTCTCTTCTTCCTGCTCGTCTCGAGAGCGTGTCTAATCTGTTTTCATGAGCTCTGTGGACAAGGACAGTGAGCACGGATTTCCATTGTGCTGGGTGATGTCATCTGTTGGTGTTGAGGTACAGGTCTATATGTGTTTTCTTTTGGTAGATCGAGTGTTACATTGTGCGTTCTGGAGAAAAACAAGATAAAAGCCATCTTCCATCCTTCAGCAAAAATCAGAAATAGGCTGGGCTCAATGAAGGACAACTTGAATCTAGGAACAACAGGTGTCTATAACAATTCCTGTGAATGTGGGAAACAATATATTGGACAGACGCAGCGTTACGTAACACAACGCATCTCTGAATATGTGAGAAGCGTTCACCTCGGACAAAAAGAAAAATCCGATTTAGTGGAGCACAGCCTCAGTGAAAAATACAAGTTTCAATTTGAGGAAACTATGAGCATGTGTAGAGCGAAAGGTTTCTCGGACTCTATTATTAAAGAGGCAGTAGAGATATGGGTCAGTGATAACTTGGTCAATCAGGATAGTGGTTTCCAACTAAACACTGCGTGGAACACAACATTATCAACAATAAGCCGAGAGCCCACCGATGGAGGCAGATCGGTGCCGGCGGTTGGAATAAACAGCTAAACAGGCCACACCGAGACGAGACGCCAGGAGCAGGCACCCGTGGCTCCCCACCCCCAATACGCGCCGCCGCGTCGATTCCGCTCGCGCCTGATTGGCCCGACTGGCGCCGAGGATGCAGAAAAGCCCGTGGTCCAGTGGCTATAAAGATCCGGACGAGATGTGAACCCGACGACACACACAGCAGGCAAAGGGCGCAAAGGCCGCCCCCCACACACGAAAAGAAAACACCACGAACCCATCCAGACACACAAGAAACCAAAACATGACAACACACACAGACAAGGCCTGGGTAAAACCAAGGCCAGACACACCCAGGGCAACATATGCGGAAGTGGTTCCTCCCGCGAGGAACCATGAAAGCATTGCCCAACCACCACAACACCAGACACCAACACAAGAACAACACCGGGAAATAAACAGCAAAAACGACCAGGTCCACCTTGACGGAGAAGGCCCTAGGAAACCCCAGACACACTTCCCCCCCATGGATCAGTTGTTAGGCGTAATGGTGCAGACCATGAACCTCGTCATGGAAATGATGAAGGAATTCAGGGAAGCCCAGAAGCAGAACACACAGATCCACGCTGCCCTTCAGGCAACAGGCCACCAGTCGCTCCCCTCTGCGACTTCGTTAGTAGTATCAAAACCCCATCATGAATAGACGACCAAACATCCAAGGCCTGACAATGTGCGTCTTCAACGCAGACGGCATTGTTAATCAAGAGGTCGAGTTCAGAGAACTCATGAAGGAGTTCTCCATCGACATACGCATGATGGGGGAAACCCACCTAAAACCGGGAATAAAAGCGACAGTCCCCAACTATGTTAGCTATCGCAAAGACAGGCCAACCCAAGGCGGAGGGGTGGCCATATACATAAAAAGAGGGATCCCTCACCACCAGGTATTGTTACCAGCTACCAATAAAATCGAAGCAGTGGCGGTGGAAGTAACCACTGCCACCGGACCCCTAACAATTGTTGCAGTCTACCGCTCCCCACATGACCAGATAGATGAGGGAGACATATCTGCTCTAGGGCAAATTGAAGGCAAACTCGTAATAGGGGGAGACTTCAATGCCAAACACCCTGACTGGAATTCTAGAGTAACCTCCAGAGCAGGCGCCAAACTGCAACAACTAGCGCGCACCCACCACTTCGAAACATGGGGTCCAGTCGAGCCCACACATTTTCCGAAAAACGGAAGCAGGCCCGATGTGTTAGACATAGCTCTCACTAGGAGGATCGCAGGATTTGTGACCGCAAGGACAATCAACAGAATGTCCTCCGACCACAACCCAGTGATTCTAGAAGTCGATGTGGGAGAATGGGTAGCACTCCCACGGTACCAGACGTCTTACAAACGCACAGACTGGGAGCGATACCAAGAAATTGTCGCCTCTGATATCGCTCGCGCTCCGCCACCTACTGCCGAAACAGTAGATCAAGCGCTACTAGACAGGCACCATCTTGCAGGCAGCGGAAGAGGCCACCCCACCACAAAGGGATGGCCCTCCACCGCAAATACAGCTCCCGGAACACTTGCTAGCTCAAATCCGTCACAAGAACAGAGTGGCAAAAGAGTGGAAGATCACCAGAAATCAGGCCACCAGGAGGCTGCTCAATCGTCTACAGAGAGAACTGAAGGTAGCGCTCAATGAGCACAGAAACCAGCAATGGCAAAACCACCTCACAGCTCTCAAAGTAGACGATCATACACTTTGGCAAGCAACCAAACAATTCACAAAAAGACGCGCTAGGATGCCGCCACTGCACGGCGAGCGGGGACTGGTCTGCAGCAATGCTGAGAAGGCCAACGCCCTCGCCGACTCCTTCGAGAAGCAGTTTCAAACGGCAGAACCCCAGGATGAAGAGCATGAAGAGGTAATCAGTCGTCAACTGGCTGTCTTCCTCAATGCTGAGGAGGACCCAGAGAACGATCCCATACTTTTTGCCCCCGAGGACGTGGCAAGAGTAATCAGGTCCCTCCCTACAAAAAAGGCGCCAGGGCACGACAGTGTCACAAACCAGTTAGTCAAAAAACTCCCACCCACAGCGATCACACACCTCGCGAACGTCCTCAACGAGATTACTCGTTCCCGCGAGTTCCCAGCTTGCTGGAAACATGCGGAAGTGGTAGCGATACACAAACCAGGAAAAGACCCTCTATTCCCGCAGCACTACAGGCCGATTAGCCTCTTGCCAACACTCAGCAAGATCTATGAGCGCCTCCTGCTAAAACCCATACAAGAACATATTACCAGAGAGCAATTTCTGCCGGATTTCCAATTTGGATTCCGGCAGAACCACTCTGCCCCAAAACAGGTCATGAGAATGGTTGAAGCAGCCACAGAGGGCTTCAACCACAGAGGTTACTGTGGGATAGTGCTACTAGACGTAGCCAAAGCCTTTGATTCAGTATGGCATAGAGGGCTACTCTACAAGTTGTACTCACAAGGGTTTCCAGGGAGCATAGTTCAGCTAATCAAGAGCTACCTCACGAATAGGACTTTCTTCGTCAAAGTAGAAACTGCCACCTCCACCAGAAGGCGTATTCGTGCCAGGGTGCCACAGGGATCGGTCCTGGGGCCCGTATTGTACAGCTTGTACACTGCAGACACTCCAACGGCCCCCCTAGTGCACACCGCACAGTACGCAGACGACACAGCCCTCTACACGAGAAATGCGAACAAGGACCTGGTCATTCGTAGGCTACAAAGGGTTTTAGACGACACAGAAACCTGGGCCTGTCGCTTGGGCATCACCATCAATTCGGAGAAGATGCAGGCAATGCTGATTACCTGCAGCCTCGGAAGGCGCGAACCTCCTCAAGGTCCCCCCCTCCACCTCCACCTAAATGGAACCCAACCCCCCTGGCGCAGAACCGCCAAGTACCTTGGCGTAACCTTGGACTCTCGTCTTACGTGGAAACCCCACATAGACGAGGTCCACAGGAAGGTCTGCGCCAGAATGTCCATCCTCTACCCTATCATGAACACAACCAGCTCCCTTCCCTGTCCAGTAGCAGTAAATGTATACCAGGCCCTGATCCGGCCAGTAATGGAGTATGCGTGCCCTGTCTGGGGATACGCGGCAAAGCAGCACCTGGACAAACTCCAGAGGCTGCAAAACCGCGCCCTCAGAAGGGCACTGCATCTACCTCTCGGATTCCCCACAGACGACCTGCACGCCGCAGCCGAAATCCCACTCCTGAGAGAGCGTTTCCAGGATCTGGCAAGGGCCTTCTATGAAGGTACTTCCAGATCCGGAAATGCACTCATCCACTCCCTAGGTCGGTATGACATGTCCCGCGATAAACACAAGCGCCCTATGATGATCTTCTACGATTAAGTCGAAGAGAAAAATCCCAATACCCAATCCCTAATCCAGTTCCTTACCATATATCACCAATCATCTTGCCTACCTCAGGCAAGTCCCAGATACACTCACAACAATTTATCACATATCACAGACACCAAAAATATATAGAAAAATCACACACACATGTACACAGGGGAGTAAAAGCCAAAAGGCTACAAACTCCCCCTCACACTTCCCCAAAGAGGGGAAAGTATTAAAAGAAAGCAGCAGGCTGTGAACCCGACACTTTGCCTGAAGGTAGCAAGTAAGAAACTTGCTGAAAGATTGCTGGAGAACAACGCATTGACTCGGCTGTCAACTCGAGAAGATTTTATCGTCATTATTTCAAATGAGAGAATGTTTAGACTCTATATTTTAACTGTCCATTCACGGAAACTAGATGGAGCATTTCAAAACTTATGCTCACTAAATAATTAAGTACTTTATTTTACAAGTCTGCCTTGATCACATAAATTTTTGACATTTCACTATTACTGGTTTCGGCCACTGTCATCTTCAGATCTGTTACAAAAACAAAAACAATGTGTAACCAACTAAGCTATTTCGCTGGCCCTGAATCTATAAAAGTCCTGGTGCTACATAAGAAAGATACAATTTTTACATGATTAAAAGCCATGTATACCAGAAATACACGTCATTAAATATTCTGATGTAGTATCAACGCCTAACTAAACATGTAGGTACATAACAAGTGCCAGTGATGATCAGAATGCTTCTTGTATTTATGCAAGGATACTGAGGCCACCAGAGGGCACTATAGCTAGGCTACATGATTAAACTGTATCGCAACTGTGGTCTTTACAATGTGGTATGCGTAGCCATTAATTACAACTATTTCACATGGCAAAATGAGCGATTGATAATAAAACATGTACTGACATACTCCACGTAGAATTGGATCCATAGTTGAAATACACATAGAAAGTGCACATATTGTAATGTGAAGCTTCTAGCCTGGCAAGGTACAATATACAGTTGTATAAAAGCCAGTATAAAAGTATAAAATTAAAAATACGAAAAAATAAAATCTTTCAGCCTGGGAGATCAATTGCCATAAACATAATTGAAAGGTAATCAACGAATCAATGGGTATTCATTAAAAATTAAAAAATCGATAGTCGACAATACATCCGGAGTGTAGTTTCAATGGCGGAACGTCGTGGCTTGTCCGTATGACGTTTTTGTTTTCCTGCGGAGTAAGGCCCAGTCTCCTCGTCGCTGGCGGCCTGCGCACACGACCGCACGCAAATCTGCTGGAGCTCTCGACTCTGCTCAAACCAGTAGGTTTCTGAATACGCCAGAATAAGCATTTAGGTCAAACTCATTTTGTTTATTCAGCAGCAATTCCGGTTCCCGTTTTCTGTGCACATAAATCTCCAATTCTTCGAGCAGGTTCAGTAACTGTCCCTTTGGTACCCTAAGTAACACTTTCATATTATTCTCTCTGTTTCCTGCAGAATGTTTTTCTCTGTCTAAATGTGTAGCGAAAGCACTCTTCTTTTGGTTATATATATGCCATCTAAAACGAGCCCTGAAATTCCTTCCAGGCAACCTTGTCAGTTGATCTTATAGACACCAGATTCCACATATTTGTTGCTGTTGTTGCCAACTTTGTGGTGTAGCTTACGATAAACTGTACTTTTCGTTTGAGGTCCTAATTTCAATTTCGTTTTTCTGAAAGCCAGCGCAATTTTGTGGGAAAGTGCACCATTGCATGACATAGCAACAAACTTTTTGTGCTCTGGTTCTATTATCGCTTTCTTGTTAAATACTTTTGATTTCAGTTTATTATAAAGTGTCATTGCATCACGATCCTTATATCCGTTTGCCTTGGCTGCTTGCCTAATCATACTTAATTCTTCCACCTCCTCATTAGGGGTGAGTGGCAGTTTTAGCACCCTGTTGATCATATCTCTAAAGTATGCCCATTTATGCTTCTTACGGTGACAGGATTTCGCATTTATAATGGTGTCGGTGGCCGTCGTCTTCCTAAATACGCTAATCTTATGCCTTCCATCCTTTTCTGTTGACTTAAGATCCAAAAAACTTATACTTTCCTCTTCTTCCAGTTCCACCATGAATTTAATTTTTTGTGCATCCCACCCATTCTTTCTGCTATGTCGTGTATTTCATTTCCGTCACCTTTGTACAGTAGTATTATGTCGTCCACATAACGTCCGTAATACACAATTTTTTCGCAGATGTCAGGATTTTGTTCAAAAAACTTATTTTCAAGATCATTTACAAATTTCTCAGATAATTTACCAGACAAACTGTTATCCACTGCGATCCCGTCCTGCTAATAAAAAATCTTATCGTTAACTTGATATAATAAAAAAGACAACACAAGTTCTAAAATTTCCAAAAGTTCTGCTATTTCGTCCTGACTACTCTTCTTATATGTTAGCAAGTTTTTCCTTATAATCTCCAGCGAATCGTTTACTCTGACGTTAGTATAAAGGTTAACAATGTCGAAAGAAGCCAATGTAGCTCCCGCCGGGATTGGTACATCCTTAATCTCATTGGCAAATTCATAACTATTCTTGACATTTAATGATTTTTTATAAGTATATGTTGCCCTTAGTTTGTTGTTGCAATCCCGGTTCAATTTGTAGTTCAGACATGGCATATTATTAACAATCGGCCGAATCGGTTCCCCTGTTTTATGTAATTTAATTTGCGAACGAAGCACAGGAATGGATAGATTCATTAATTTTAACCTATCTACGTTTCGCTGTTTCATCTGGAAGCAAAAAGTACTGTTCTCAAATGTACAAAAATTATGCGATCAAAATGAAATACCAAATATATGACCACGGACTCATTTTCAAACTTCATGTCTTTAGTTGATAAGTTTGTGCCCAGTCAGGCCAAGAATCAGGTAAAACTGTTCCTTAAAATAAAAATGCGCATTATGAAAGATATAATGAAAATAATGTTTAACAAATTCTGTCTCCAGAAGTATTATCGACTATCGATTTTTTAATTTTCAATGAATAGTCACTGATTCGTTAATTACCTTACAGTTACGTATACGGTAATTTATCTGTCAGGCTCGAAGATTTTATTTTATAGGTGTTTTTAATCGGATACTTGTTATACTGGCTTTTTTGCAACTGTATGTATTACCTTGCCAGGCTAGAAGCTTCACATTATCAATATTTGCACTTTCTATGTGTATTTCAACTATGGATCCAATTCCATGTGGGGTACCTCCATACATGTTTATTATCAGACGCTCTTTTTGCCATGTGAAATAATTTTAATTTATGACTACGCATACCACATTTTAACCATTACAGTTGCAATACTGGTTAATCATGTAGCCTAGCTATAGTGCTCTCTGCTGGCTTCAGTTTCCTTGCATGAATACCAGACGCATTCTGATCATCACCGGCACTTGTTACGTACCTACATGTTTAGTAAGGCGTTGATACTACATCAGAATATTTTATGGTATGTATGGCTGGTATACATGGCTTTTAATCATGTAAAAATTTTATCTTTCTTACGTAGCGTCAGGACTTTTGTAGAATTAGCGCCAGCGAACTAGTTTGGTTGGTTACATACTGTTTTTGTTTTTGTAACAGATCTGAAGATGGCAGTGGCCGAAACCGGTCATAGTGAAATGTCAAAAATTTATGTGACAAAGACGGACCTTTAAAATAAAGTGCCAAAAATATTATCACGTACTCATTTTCAGACTTCATGTCTTTAGCTGATAAATAATTATGTACTTCTCAACTCCACAAGGTTTTTTTAACTTTCGTTAAGGAAAATAATAGCGTTTCAGTTAAGTAAAACAGGATACTGGGATTCTTCGTAGCACTTGGGATTAGGCCGTGTCTAGGGAATTGACTAAGGATAAAATACGGTGGCTCAACACAAAGTTGATAGAATACAAAATTGTTATTGAAAACGAATCCACAGAACTGGTCCAGGCAATGATACACTACTCAACTGATAATTTGAGCTGAAGATGGTAATAGCGTCTATTTCCTGCGCTATTCTCAAAAGCCGGAAAAAGTATCCATGGCTCTTCCTGAGTAACAAACGTTAAAAATTATCTTCTTAGCTTCGGATTTTCGTAGTGCAGAACTAACCAAAGTATGCCACGTGTGGGACTTAACGAACTGGCATCTAGATAACAGCGCCACAGGAGAAGAGGTTCCAAAGCCACCTGCCGTACTATACCAAATGTAAGCAAACACGTAACTTTGGTATGTACTTCCGGTAATTCCCCATCCGAGGCTATATTATATATTCTTGCAGTTCTTGTCGCCTCTTTCAGTGCACCGTATGCTCTCAATTTGCTTGCTAGTCACCGACTGAATCTTGCAACAAAGGAGCTTTGCAGATCGACCGCCAGATCCATTTTCTCTGCTCTCACCTAAGAAGTTCCGTTGCGGAGGGGCTTCCCTCCAAGTTCTACATGGTTACAAACATCTTTTTCCTATGTATGAACCAGTAAAATATAACATTTTCATTCTTTTACAACACATTACTTTCAACGTTACATTCATTGATTAATTACAGTTACGTAAATTAACATAAATAATCAATAAAACGTAGATTAAAACTGAAGAAACTGCCAAAAGGTGGGAATTTAAGGAGATGGGACCTGGATAAACTGACGAAACCAAACGTTGTCCAGAGTTTCAGGGAGAGCGTAAGGGAACAAATGGCAGGAATGGGGGAAAGAAATACAGTAGAAAAAGAATGGGTAGCTTTGAGGGATGACGTAGTGAAGGCAGCAGAGGATCAAGTAGGTTAAAAGACGAGGGCTAGTAGAAATCCTTGGGTAACAGAAGATATATTGAATTTAATTGATGGAAGGCGAAAATATAAAAATGCAGTAAATGAAGCAGGCAAAAAGGAGTACAAACGTCTCAAAAATGAGATCGATAGGAAGTGCAAAATGGATAAGCAGGGATGGCTAGGGGGTAAATGTAAGGATGTAGAGCCTTATCTCACTAGGGGTAAGATAGATACTCCCTACAGGAAAATTAAAGAGACCTTTGGAGAAAAGAGAACCACTTGTATGAATATCAAGACCTCAGTTGGAAACCCAGTTCTAAGCAAAGAAGGGAAAGCAGAAAGATGGAAGGAGTATATAGAGGGCTATACAAGGGCGATGTACTTGAGGACAATATTATGGAAATGGAAGAGGATGTAGATGAAATGGGAGATATGATACTGCGTGAAGAGTTTGACAGAGCACTGAAAGACCCAAGTCGAAACAAGGCCCCGGGAGTAGACAACATTCCATTAGAAGTACTGTCGGCCTTCGGAGAGCCAGTCCTGACAAAACTCTACCATCTGGTGAGCAAGATTTATGAGACAGGCGAAATACCCTCAGACTTCAAGAAGAATATAATAATTCCAATCCCAAAGAAAGCAGGTGTTGACAGATGTGAAAGTTACCGAACTATCAGTTTAATAAGTCACGGCTGCAAAATACTAACGCGAATTCTTTACAGACGAATGGAAAAACTAGTAGAAGCCAAACTTGGGCAAGATCAGTTTGGATTCCGTAGAAATATTGGAAGACGTGAGGCAATACTGACGCTACGACTTATCTTAGAAGCTAGATTAAGGAAGGCAAACCTACGTTTCTAGCATTTGCAGACTTAGAGAAAGCTTTTGACAATGTTGACTGGAATACTCTCTTTCAAATTCTGAAGATGGCAGGGGTAAAATATAGGGAGCGAAAGGCTATTTACAATTTGTATAGAAACCAAATGGCAGTTATAGGAGTTGAGGGGCATGAAAGGGAGGCAGTGGTTGGGAAGGGAGTGAGACAGGGTTGTAGCCTCTCCCCGATGTTATTCAATCTGTATATTGAGCAAGCAGTGAACGAAACAAAAGAATGCCCGCCGAAGTGGCCGTGCGGTTAAAGGCGCTGCAGTCTGGAACCGCAAGACCGCTACGGTCGCAGGTTAGAATCCTGCCTCGGGTATGGATGTTTGTGATGTCCTTAGGTTAGTTAGGTTTAACTAGTTCTAAGTTCTAGGGGACTAATGACCTCAGCAGTTGAGTCCCATACTGCTCAGAGCCAGCCAAACAAAAGAAAAAATCGGAGTAGGTTTTAAAATTCATGGAGAAGAAATTAAAACTTTGAGGTTCGCCGATGACATTGTAATACTGTCAGAGACAGCAAAAGACTTGGAAGAGCAGTTGAACGGAAAGGATAGTGTCTTGAAAGGAGGATATAAGATGAACATCAACAAAAGCAAAACGAGGATAATGGAGTGTAGTCGAATTAAGTCGGGTGATGCAGAGGGTATTAGATTAGGACATGAGACACTTAAAGTAGTAAAGGGCGTTTTGCTATTTGGGGAGCAAAATAACTGACGATGGTCGAAGTCGAGAGGATATAAAATGTAGAATGGCAATGGTAAGGAAAGCGTTTCTGAAGAAGAAAAATTTGTTAACATCGAGTATAGTGTCAGGAAGTCGTTTCTGAAAGTATTTGTATGGAGTGTACCCATGTATGGAAGTGAAACATGGACGATAAATAGTTTAGACAAGAAGAGAATAGAAGCTTTCGAAATGTGGTGCTACAGAAGAATGCTGAAGATTAGATGGGTAGATCATATAACTAATGAGGAGGTGTTGAATAGGATTGGGGGAGAAGAGACGTTTGTGGCACAACTTGACTAGAAGAAGGGATCGGTTGGTAGGGCATGTTCTGAGGCATCAATGGATCACCAATTTACTATTGGAGGGCAGCGTGGAGGGTAAAAATCGTAGAGGGAGAGCAAGAGATGAATACACTAAGCAGATTCAGAAGAATGTAGGTTGCAGTAGGTACTGGGAGATGAAGAAGCCTGCATTAGATAGAGTAGCTTGGAGAGCTGCATCAAACCAGTCTCAGGACTGAAGACCACAACAACAACAACATCAATAAAACATTTACACTGATACTACATCAGAGAGTACAGTTACACAGAAATCACATTTAGTAAAAAGAGACAAAGAAGTTAGATATGACCATTATAGGTAATACTGATAACAGTGTTACAAGCCTTACGAGCAATTTATCTGGCCACTAGAGCAGCAGACACAGACTGATGGGCTTCAAGCGTGCACGTGTTTGCTTACATTTGGTGTAATGGGGCAGACGGTTGTGGTACCTGTTGTCCTGACGGCGTGACAGTGATATGCGGCAGTGATACCTTGATACTATTCCATCAAGTCCCATACATGTTACGTCGTTGAAGTTCTCTCAGAAGCTTCTTTAAAATGCCACAGAGAAAAGTGTAAACTTGCACTGAAAAAAAAGAAAAATTAGTCGGTGTCGTAATTAAGTGATTATAAGCGATTAGAATATACTAGTATCTCGCTTCATCGACATTGTAAATAAGGTAGGTAGTGTAGCCGTGTGTGTAACCCTCAAACTCTGCTTTGAAAACAATTCCGCGTCTGAATCTGCATAAAACTTTCCTCCGTATACATTAAATTAACGACTGTCATATCTGGTATTAAACAAAATCCACCCCTTCCTCGCCTAACAGCTCAGTTAACATTTTAGGTTTTTCTTACATTGCTGGGCCAGTCAAAGACGTACTTTTGTCTCGTTGTAGGATGGAATAAAGACTTTTTTTTCATAGTAGTATGTTTCCAAGTTTTTCTATGAGATCTTCCACAGATTTCTCTCGAAATTTAGACTGCTCCTTTGCCGATACCGAAATGGTAAAAACACGAAATCCAAAATCAGTCGCAAAAGCTTTCAGTAAAATTCCTTCTTCAACTTCATTTATAGCGCCTAATTTATCAGCAAAAGTAATCACAACACGCTTCCGCTTAGTTGACAAGGCGTAAAAATACTCATTGCACGGGAAGAATCAATCACTTGCAAGCACTATTGTAGGCAGTGTAGCTTCGTTGAGATTCAAGGTCAGGTGTTTACCACTCGCCGTTAACCAGAGCGCTTATTTCCGTGCAGCAAAAGCTTTCTTTTTTTGTTTCCTTTGGGGCTATCCGGAATACTTCCTGGTAAACTGAGTTTCGGTTGACCCAATCCCGGTTACTCGGCGTTTTTCTGTACATTCAGTACCCAGTAAGCTGCACCATTTCCTTTACATCGTCTCGAAATATACTCTCACTAACATTTTGCTGATCAGCAGTTTGCCCACTTAAGTGTGTGTTTGTACAACTGCTTATCTGTCTTTTTAAATCAATTACAATAGCACCTCTAACAATTTTTAGGAACGTGTGAGTTAACGGGCACTGTGCTCTCATTTAAATACACTAATGACCATTAAAATGGCTACACCACGAAGATGACGTGCTACAGACGCGAAATTTAACCGACAGGAAGAAGATACTATAATATGCAAATGATTGGCTTTTCAGAGCATTCACGCAAGGTTGGCGCTGGTAGCGACACCTACAATGTGATGACATGAGGAACGTGTCCAACCGATTTCTCATATACAAACAGCAGTTGACCGGCGTTGCCTGGTGAAACATTGTTGTGATGCCTCGTGTAAGGAGGAGAAATGCGTACCATCACGTTTCCGACTTTGATAAAGGTCGGGCTGTAACCTGTCGCGATTGCGGTTTATCGTATCGCGACATTGCTGCTCGCGTTGGTCGAGATCCAATGACTGTTAGCAGAATATGGAATCGGTGGGATCATGAGGGTAATACGGAACGCCGTGCTGGATCCCAACGGCCTCGTATCACTAGCAGTCGAGATGACAGGCATCTTATCCGCATGGCTGTAACGCATCGTGCAGCCACGTCTCGATTCCTGGCTCAACAGATGGGGACGTTTGGAAGACAACAACCATCTGCACGAACAGTTCGACGACGTTTGCAGCAGCATGGACTATCAGCTCGGAGACCATGGCTGCAGTTATCCTTGACGCTGCATCACAGACAGGAGCGCCTGCGATGGTGTAGGAGCGCCTCTGATGGTGTACTCAACGACGAACCTGGGTGCACGAATGGCAAAACGTCATTTTTTCGGATGAATCCAGGTTCTTTTTGCAGCATCGTGATGGTCGCATCCGTGTTTGGCGACATCGCGGTGAACGCATATTGGAAGCGTTTATTCGTCAGCGCCATACTGGCGTATCACCCAGCGTGATGCTATTGGGTGCCATTGGTTACACGTCTCGGTCACCTCTTGTTCACTTTGACGGCACTTTGAACAGCGGACGTTTTATTTCAGATGTGTTACGACCCGTGGCTCTACCCTTCATTTGATCCCTGTGAAACCCTACATTTCAGTAGGATAATGCACGACTGCATGTTGAAGGTCCTGTACGGGCCTTTCTGGATACAGAAAATTTTCGACTGCTGCCCTAGCCAGCACATTCTCCAGATCTCTCACCAATTCAAAACGTCTGGTCAATGGTGTCCGAGCAACTGGCTCGTCACAATACACCAGTCACTACTCGTGATGAACTGTGGTGTCGTGTTGAAACTGCATGGGCAGCTGAAACCTGTACACTCCATCCAAGCTCTGTTTGACTCAATGCCCAGGCGTACGATGGCCGATATTACGGCCGGAGGTGGTTGTTCTGGGTACTAAATTCTCAGGAACTATGCACCCAAATTGCGTGAAAATGTAATCACATGTCAGTTCTAGTATAGTATATTTGTCCAATGAACACCCGTTAATCATCTGCATTTCTTCTTGGTGTAGCAATTTTAATGGCCAGTAGTGTATATGGCTGAAAGAGTCAGCCTACAGGAATTGTGAAACAAACCCTGTCGGCCAGGACACAAAGAGAGCAAATTCACCACGAGATGGGGAAACTCACAGGTGTCTATTGTCTGTAGAGGCCTGAGTGCTGTAGTGTGCGAGTGAGATAGATGAGAACTTATGTCATAGGGTAACCCAGTAGAAGCGGTTTGTGGCAGAGGAGATGTAGCAGTGTTAAAAATGGTGGACCTAAGATTGGCCATAAGGGAAAATATTTACGAAAACTGTTTAATTCTGTAGTAATGTAGGCCACAGTAATTTTAATCTACCACCCTTCATACATTTCCATGGTTATCCCAATAAAACTTGAATATAGTTCATATCTAAAATAGTTTAGGATTTATTGTTGAAGGGAAAGTAACAAGTTTTGTAACAAGAATCTTAATGCTAAAATCTGAAAGCTTTGGTCTGTCGTAACGATCGACATTTCAGATAAAGGACATCATTAAAATGACAAACATTGTAAATATCAACTATGTAACTTAATTTTTGTGAGAGATATAGTAAATTTAAGTTACCAGTATCTACTGTTAAGCATCAGATCATTATTTCCTCCACACAAAATACTTTGAACAATGACAGAATGACGCCTTACTGTTGAGTGGTACTCAAGATAAGTAAATAAATTAGTGAAATCAAAGTGAAGTAAAAATTAGAAAACAAATGAAAAACTTGGTTTAGCTTTTCAACGTGGCAGAAGAGCCAATGACCGTGAAGTCGTTCACCTCCAGCGAACTGAAGTGAATAAACACGCGAGATGCAATGGGCCCGACGATCAGATGAGTAGCAGTAGTTTTCAGTCAGTTTCGGTGCTGAAGACCGTCATGCAAGAAGAGACTACATCAAGTCCGCCGCTGTAATGGAATAGCAGCAGCAGCCTCGGCGCCAGAAGACAGAAGTTAAAAGGTATTTGAAGTCTGATTTTTACGTACCCGGATGACTCGTGAGGACGGGAAGGAGACGGCCTCACATCAGCAGTCACCTGTGAGCTGGGATGAAGATCGGACAGTCGAAGACTGGCAAGCTGGAGTCCGTTGTTCGAGTTCGGGACACTGGCCTTCCCCCGCCGCGCCGCTCCGCTGGCCGACGCACAACACACGCGGCCGCTTAGAGAAGAGAAACACTGGGACGCCACATCCAAGGTATCACCATCCGATGCACCACTTCGTTCTCAATAATTAAACGGGCCACAGCACGATGCGCGTCTCCAGTCAACTGGGCGAGACGGCGACACAAGATACACACCGGCAGGCGTAATCAGACGCCGCCGCTGCCGCAGCAGAAGGCTTCGCAAAGGACACAGCTGCTGCTCTCTCAGCCAGAACAATTGAGTAAGGGAACAGTTGTACAAATCTTCAATAACAGTTATCTTATTTAAAAATGCTGTTTCATTCTACCTCATACCCGAGCCAAGGAAGAACCCACCCTGCCCACATGTTGTTAAGAGAGAAAAATTAATTTATTTAGTATTTTCACCCAGACATAATGCTTTAGAATCAAATGCCCTTTGCAGTAATGCTCATCCTGACAATAGACTAGCATCAAAAGAGTAAATCCAGTTACATTACTGAATCATTTGCTAATAGAATAATTGTTGTAAAGTTTAGTGCATAATAGTTACTTTTGTTCTTTATTGATGTATCAGAAAGCACATTGGTGCAAGGCTACATGCCGTAATATTCAAAGTGAAGAAGGAAATTGTATTGGTTTTATGTAAAGGAATTTAGTAATGGTTATTACTGTTACTTTATTTAGAATGTGAATGTGGTCAAGCTTTGATTATTTAAATGCGTTAAAATGTAAAATAAAATAGAATAAACTGTAGCCAATCACATGGACGGATTCAGGAAAGGAAACTGCCCTCCCTAGTGATGAAGGAGCGACAACACGGGTACGCCAAGATTTAAGGCTCGATTCCGAGGTCGCCGCCCAGCCCGGCGTCTTTTATTGGCTCTAGGAGCTCGAGGTTGAACGCAAGATCGCACCAAATCAGCCGTGCTACCAAACCTGAAGCAACCAATCGGATAGCGGATCTAGGCACGTTAGACTTGGAGGATCTTTATAAAAAATTAACCACCTAATTGGGCCTTTGGTTAATGCACTGCGTTTTAAGCTTACATGTTTAGAACTGGATGGGAAGAGGATTGAAGAGCGTAACTTGCTATATTAAGGAGGAACCGGGAGCCAGCCTCAGCCGGTGTAGACAATTCAAAAGTTCCCTTGACAACGCCCGCGGGCTGACCCTTAATTTCACGACATACTTCGTTCGCAAGTGGAACACAGAAAACGATAAAACAGCGGCACGAAGCTCTTCCTATTTTGAATGACGATGACAGAAAACAAAGTGTGACTTATCCGCCGCTCGCATCCCCCTGAGAACAATAGACACCAACTCCCATTCTGGCAAATCCATCAACAAAGCCAAGCAGGCCGTCTGAACTCTGTCCACATACTGATGTAACTCTTCTTTATCCTGCTGCATCCCCCAAATGTAACGACACAAGCTGTTTCCGAACTCTGGCCAATGGCAAGCTTCCTCAATTGCTGGAAGGAAAATCCTTCTGTTATGGCTCGGGATACGAGGTTACTCAACTCGCCTCTAGCTAACGGATACAGTGATGACCAAACTACTTGGTGCGGAACACGAAAGGCAGCAGCATGTAGTTCAAGAGGAAGCAACAACTATAATAAGCTGTCAACCCACTCAAGTCGATCTTCAACTAATTCAGTAATATCTACCGCCACGGTCGCAGATTCGAATCCTGCCTCGGGCATGGATGTGTGTAATGTCCTTAGGTTAGTTAGGTTTAAGTAGTTCTAAGTTCTAGGCGACTGATGACCTTAGAAGTTAAGTCCCATAGTGCTCAGAGCCATTTGAACCATTTGCACCAGTAATATCTGGAATGAAATACGCCAGAGGATTAGGTAATTTGGCAACACTGCATCTAACTTCTCAGGGGATATAACAACACCACTCATGGGCTGGCTCCCGGTTCCTCCTTAATATAGCAAGTTACGCTCTTCAGTCCTCTTCCCATCCAGTTCTAAACATGTAAGCTCAAAACGCAGTGCATTAACCAAAGGCCCAATTAGGTGGTTAATTTTTTATAAAGATCCTCCAAGTCTAACGTGCCTAGATCCGCTATCCGATTGGTTAGATGCACCAACTATGCCCGCACCCTGTCTAACTGACTGCTACTATGTTGAGTGCCTTCCAAGACACAAATGGTATCCTCAAGGCCCCTAATAGCCTTAAAGCTACAGTAGCTGCTTCTGTCTCACCCATCACATCTGGCATGGCGTCAACCGGGTGAATAACGAAAACAAGCAAACGGGCCACTAAGTCCGGAACACTGCCCTCAAAAGACTGATGCCTTATCGCCAACTCATAAATAAGGTGTCCCTTCCTCAACAGGCCAATGCCCGGGCATTGCTTGACCGCCATTAAAATAGGTCACCTGAAACAGTCAACAACCAAGACAATGTGGTGCCACACTAACAGAAATACTGTTCAAACCAACAGTAATTGTAACAGCAATATCACAATCGTAACCATGCTCTGATACCAATTGGAGGCCTGGATGGTCGGTACTCAGAGAGCGCACATGAGAAGGTTAAGATTGTGGATGGGGCCGTAAACAGTTACTGCGAGTTGCACAATCAAACACACAATTAAATTTTTCTAAGAGCCACTTATTTACACACTGCTTTAAAAGATCAAAATCAAATAATACGGCTGAAGGCCTAGTTAAAGAAAACTTGAAATGCTTTCTGGGCTGAAGGCCCAAAACCACACCAAAAACAAGAACGGCTGAAGTTCTGGCTTAGAAACCAAAGCAACAAAAAATAGAAAGTAATATTTTTAACACGCAATTGAAAACGATTAGCGGCTGAAGGCCTACACTATACATCTAAAGAACAACTATAATTAAAACAAACTAACAGATCGCCGGTCCGAGTGGCCGAGCTGTTCTAGGCGCTACAGTCTAGAACCGCGCGACCGCTACGGTCGCAGGTTCGAATCCTGCCTCGGGCACAGATGTGTGTGATGTCCTTAGGTTAGTTAGGTTTAAGTAGTTCTAAGTTCTACGGATCTGATGACCACAGAAGTTAAGTCCCATAGTGCTCAGACCCATTTGAACCATACTAATAGATATTTTTTCTAACCAAGAAATTTCCTTTTAAACTTGCAACAGAACGGCCGAAATCCTAATTAAAGAAATATTAACTTATTGCATGGCTGAAGGCCACAAACAAATTTCAAACAACAGCTGAAGGCCCAGACAACAGGTCAGACAAACAATTTAAAATAGACCCCTTCCTTCTTATAAAACACTTCCTTTAAAGAATACACACGGCTGAAGGCCTTATTAAAAGGGGTTTGCGTAAATTCTCGGCTGAAGGCCACACATAACACATCGAACAAGTAACAGCTTAGGGCCTGGATTTCAAACAATTTAAGATAGAACAAATTTAGAGGCAAAAAATTTTTAAATAACATCAATCTTCAGAATTTTAATTTAACACGGCTGAAGGCCTGTACGTAAAATTTAAAAAGAACTGAATTGATACACGGCCGAAGGCCTCGCACAATACTTCAACTAAAATGAAAATACCAGTCTAAAACAAACAGAACAAGTGGTGCTGAGAAGTGTTCCTAAGGTTGGCCTGAGAAAGTAGCTCAAACGTAAGGTGAGGTGAAGTTAAATAGTCGGATGGCAACCCAAACTAGGGACAGCCCAAGGACCGAGCAACAGTTTAACCAATTCCCTTCCCTCCGACTAACGACACAACGATGGAAAATATCGGCCGAGGACGAGGATACGAACAGCACCACGTCTTTATAAACTGGCGTTTAAAAACAGCCAATGAAAAAATTACCGCTCTAAGCAATATATGAACCCAAACAACTTAAAGGCTGTCGAACTACACGCCGTGCCGGACAGCATCAACACGACGAGGAAAGGCAACTGCCGGAAAACTACGCTAACGACACGGTCAGGTACCTGGGACGTTAATGGCCACAGAGCACAAAATACCACTGGTGCACTTCCCTGGAAAATAACAGTCAATTTAATAATTAATCACAATATAGGAAGACGGCTGCAAGATTTCGCCGACTCCAACGCATCATACGTTGCTGCTAGCCCAAACGGCCCAGGGAGCAACATCCCGCAAATGAAGGCAGAGATGTCACAATAGTCGAGCTTACATAACAGGTTAAATGGTCACTCAACTGCAGCGTCCAGGTTCGGTGGGCAACGAACTTCCTTGCCCTCGCAACTAGCGCCTCACGATCGGAAAGCACGTTCACGCCGCCGTACTAGTGTTGATAAGCGCTGCTGCTGCCACTCAAGGAGACAAGCCAGCAACTTCGTTACGCCAGTAAGTAAGGAAGAACAAGACGCCACTCGATGTGACAAAATGCCGATGAACCAACGGCATGAACGCCGGCCGCACACGGTTCAATTACGTTGCAATCATCGCGGATGAAACTACACATGTGTCTTGCGAATTCCAATTAGTTATTGTTTTGAGTTATGTTGTTGAGAGAAAACCTCTTGAAAGATTCTGGAACCTTGTTAATCCAGAAAGACAGAATGTACATGCTATAGCTAAGTGAATTCTGAAGGAAGATGAGCTGGCCTGTGTGACCGAGCGGTTCTAGGCGCTTCAGTCTGGAACCACGCGACCGCTACGGTCGCAGGTTCGAATCCTGCCTCAGGCATGGATGTGTGTGATGTACTCAGGTGAGTTAGGTTTAAGTAGTTCTAAGTTCTAGGGGACTGATGACCTCAGATGTTAAGTCCCATAGTGCTCAGAGCTATTTGAACCATTTGAAAGATGATGAACAATTAACTCGCGAATACCGAGCAAAACTAATATTTCAGAGCTACGACGGTGCTAACGTTACGAGTGGCAAGTCGAAGTTTCAGGTGCTTCTTCTTTCTTTTCTATCTCACCTTGTAAGTAGGCTGTTTAGGTTTTCTTATTGGTAACGCCACGTAGCGCTTTGTATGAAAATCACTGGCTGTACTGTGTACAGTCTGTGGCTAGTTTGCATTGTTGTCTGCCATTGTAGCTGGATGTTAACAGCGCGTAGCGTTGCGCAGTTGGAGGTGAGCCGCCAGCAGTGGTGGATGTGGGGAGAGAGATGGTGGAGTTTTGAAATTTGTTAGACTGGATGTCATGAACTGGTATATATATTATGACTATTAAGGTAAATACATTGTTTGTTCTCCATTTAAATCTTTCATTTGCTGGCTATGCCTATCAGTAGTTAGTGCCTTCCGTAGTTTGAATCTTTTATTTAGCTGGCACTAGTGGCGCTCGCAGTATTGCAGTAGTTCGAGTAACGAAGATTTTTGTGAGGTAAGTGATTTGTGAAAGGTATAGGTTAATGTTAGCCAGGGCCATTCTTTTGTAGGGATTATTGAAAGTCAGATTGCGTTGCGCTAAAATATATTGTGTGTCAGTGTAAGCACAGTCTTGTATAATTGTTCTAAGGGGACGTTTCATATGTCGACCCTTAGCCGAGGATACCTCACTGGATGCTTGAACAAACACGTGAAGATTTAACTACTGAGGTACATAACATTGAATCGAAATGTCAAAAAGTCTGTAATGACGTAAAAACACAAATTTGTGACCATTTTCAACCTAATTTTTCGCGGCATGAAAATGCATTACAGAATTACGAAGCAGCCATAAAAGAACTGCAAACTATTGTTCATGAAAATCATGAGACCTTGCGAGCTAAAATTGACTCAGTTGCATCTACCGATTTGGTTACGCAACTTGCAAAAACTCAGGAAAACATAAAGAACACAGTAGATACGATTTCAACACAAATGGACACACTGAAACTTGGTTCAGAAAAACACACTGACGAAATAAGTACACTATCGGAGAAAGTAGCCGAACTTTCGGATCAGTTCACTAACTTATCTGCAAAGGTAGATGATGATCTGTCACAAGACCCATAGCCGTCACTGACACAGAAGAGTATGAACAAATTAAGAAATTCAAACAAAATCAGAATCAAATTAGAACGCAATACAAAAGAGAAATACGGGAAGTACAAGATCAGTTGGCCCAGGTAATACAAGAATTACATATTTCAGAGGACACTCGCATTCCAACACGGGAAGAGGAACTTAGAAATACGGAAAAGTCACAAAATAATAAGACAGGGCATTTCGGAAATTATGAAAGAAATAGGCAAGGTGCACCGAATTTTAAGTTGGAACCGCCGACACGACGTAACAATGACCGATATGCGACTCGCCGACATGATGACTTTGACTATAAGCTGTTTATTGCTATACGTAAATTGAAAACATTTAAGAATTCCAGCAACGACACTCATCCACAAGCGAGGCTTCATCAATTCTCTCATTGTTTTCCTCCCAACTGGTCATTAGAGCACAGATTAGAATTTATGTGTGGCTATTTAGAGAATGAACCTGCTGTAAGAATGCGATCGGTCATTCACAATTGTCACAGTGAAGGAGAATTTTATCATGCCTTCCTCTCAGCGTATTGGTCTCAAGCTACACAAGACCGAGTAAAACATAGCATCATAATGATGAAACGTTTCGAACAATCTGAATTTTCCAGTCTATATATTTTGAAGACATTTTGCATAAGAATCAGTATCTTTCAAACCCATACAGCCCCTCAGAACTCATCCGCATTTGCTTAATCAAATTTCCTGAACATTTACGACATATTATTTTAGCAGGACGTTGCAAAGACGACATTGAAGCTTTTCAGGGACTGTTACAAGAATTGGAAACTGACACTGACAATCGCGGAAAGCGAAAACAGGAACACAACAATTACAGGTCACATCCGTCACAATTCCGCGATGAAACAAATAATAACTGGACACAACAAGGCTATTCTTACAACGTAAATCGTGACTAAAACAGACACCACTCGTATGACAAACGTTGGCAGAATAATAGTTACAGAGAAAGATCGCTTTTCCATAGTAATGAATGTGACAGAGACAACCATAGAAACAGACAATATGGGAACCAAAGTAATTATTATCAAGGGAGACAGAATAACTTCAGACGCATCGGTCCACCATGCAGTTACGATTCTGGGAGACATTCTCCATCACATGACCGACAAACAAGAAACTATGCAAATTACCGACAAAACGACAGACCTGAATTCCATCAGAACTGGCGAACTTCAAACAGGGCAGGGCCTTCTCGTCAAGGTGAATTTATAGAAGTTAGGTCTCCTAATCCCAATAACGACACGCGCCTACAAAGAGACAGACAATGACCCGCACCGCAGGCAGCCGCGTGCACCGGCTGGCTCAGAGAAAAATAACATAGACGCTAAATTGAGAAAAATTCCAGTATTCCTTACCGACGTATACAACATGATAATTGCTTTGAAGTTTAAACTCTGTCCACTAGGAAGAGTAAAGGATTGCACCACATTACACATGTAAAACCATTTATAGAGAGATAATCTGCCTTTTAACTTAGTCTTTCCTATAAAACTTTTCAATTTACATTACTAGTACGCTTTGTCAGACTTAGAATCTGTTAACATGCGACAGTGTTTGAAGTTAAATATCCAGTCAAGAACCAAGAGAACATAGTGAAACAGGAATTACGAATGCATTGTTATGGTGGGCAGACGACACAGTGTTATTTTGTGTGTAGATTCTTGCTTGTTAGTTGCATGATTACGTAACGACTATAAGACTTACATACTTAGAACATATACTGGTACTGCTAATGAGATTTTAATGCAACATTTTGGTTTACTTGAAAATACATTTTCGATTTAAAGTACTTTCTGAGAGATACCAGATGACACAGTGGTTAGTTTATGTGACAGCTACACGATTTTATCACGACGCTACTAATGAGTGACAATTTACAAAGTTGCTTTTACGGTGTTTCTGTTTTATATCTGCACAGTTTTTCTGAATTATTCTGGAAAGTAAAATATATTTTAGAAAGTAACTTTTGTGGTATAGCTACAGTGAGACAGCTTTTTCCGTAGCACAACAATACGTTACATTATAGTACTTTCTTGATCATGGTAAGGTATGTAATACCTACGATATCTATACACAAAGCATTTCCCTTTCGTTTATGATGAGGTAAGTACATTCAGCAGAACTTTGTTTACAGAGGACGATAGCTACGACAGTTCCACAAAATTATCTTACAGCAAGACGCACATTTAGCGCTACAGGAGACGCATTTGAGTGATTAATTTTGTACTTAAACCATTTATTTTTCAAGATTTTTAAATTACAGAGAAAGTTTTCCGTGATACATTTCATTCCATTGCTCTAATCTGTAACACCTGAGGGTATAATTACATTAATCCTCAGGGGGGTGCACGCTTACTTTGTGTACCATCTCTGTGGCAAGCACAGGGATCCCTAGCTAATATGGTATTTGCTTAAACAACTTTACGCATCGGTACCATATTTCTCCAACGCAGAATTACACAGCTACCTGATTATTTAACAGAGAAACAAACTTTTTTTTTTACTACGTCAGTGACCAATGTTTACATAATTACACAGTTGGATAACTTCACACTTACGAAACTGTATTTTGTCTGTCCTTTGTGAACTGTTCATATTTTTTCAGAACCATTGTGATACTATGAGAGCTTTGAATGATGTATTTTGTGTGAGATCATGATTTTTAAAGTACGTTTGAGGTAGATGACATTATTGAAATCAGCAGAGAATATTTTTTAGGTTTTGAAATTATTGCAGAAAGCTACAACGTTTTTGAGATTTGACTGAGGTTTTATGATGTTATTATTACGATGACAATGTGTATTATGCTGTTGAGGTATGTTTATGATCAATAAGCTGAAGCTATATAAGGAATTTGATTATGCTACGTATTTATTATGATGAAATATTGAAGAAGTGTCGACGAATATGTAAATGTGTTATAAGGTAAGGAATAATGTGTGGTGGTTAGGGCCTCTGACTTGTGAAAACGGATGTTGGAAACGAAGAATCGTACTTTAAGAGTTATGAAACGTGTGTAAATGAGTGAATGTACCACAATGCCGATGAAAATTTTTTGACACTGTTATATTTACAGGTTTTTGTTTCTACACATTTGTAACTCAAATTCTCGACCTGTGAAATTTTTACATGAGACTGTTACTGCTGTCGTAAATATTTCGGTAAGAATGTTAAATGACCTTCACGTAATGCGTTGTGGATGCCCAGCTGTACCACCTGCCTGGAAAAAAGCCATTAGTATGTGCCTTTCAGAGGCACAGGTGGAAAAAAAAGAGGCCGTTATCCTCGCTATTGACATTTCATTGTAGAAAGCATCGCAAATACGACACGCTCATTACTTGGAAACATGATTACTCGTACTTTATGCTACTTACTGAAAGGCTTATGACTTGATGGGAAATATTCGTACATCTGCACACCTGATTATGACAAGTGTCTTTCTACGAGAGTTGAGAGAATTTCTACTAACTTATGAAATGTCACATGACTATTGAATGATATTTTTATGCTTTGTACATAGTTGCTTATTTAATTTGATATGTTTTCCAGCTGTGTTGCAGCATTGGTTTTATAAAATAAAATTAAATGCATTTGCTAATGTGAACACTTTCTGTCAACAGATCTATTAAATAATTATTTTATGATCCACATTCTTCGAAAAAGGAGCTCTTGGAATGGAAAGAACAATGAGAAGGGACTACTAACAGTAAATGCATATTTAATTTTCTTTTCATGTACTTGGTAATTTTTCGTAGGATTAGTTTTTGTGGTGCACCACTTTAATTACATAGACATTAAGATGTGAATATACATTTCCCTTATCTGCATTGTTGACTTTAGTGTACTATTTTTTCTGCTTGTGGGTTTGTCATGTTTAGATATAAGTTATTTCATTTACTGCTGCTAGCTTTGCCAATTTGCATTTTTTTCATTTCTGTTTGTATTAATTGTTTTGTGCTGCTGCATTGCCTCGTCCCTTAGTTTAGCATCTGAGCTCAGTAGATTTAAGTTAGCTTAAGAGGGGTAGACTATATAAGAGAATGAGTTGCGATCAATTGGAAGAAATGCATTGAAAAGTTTTACGAAGAAAGTACAGAAAGCAGGTATAGATAGCACTTTGCGAAGGGAGATCTTGAAGAAGTAAAGAAAGTTTTGTTTGCAATATACTGCAGTAAAACAAACCTTGTCATTTCCCTTTCTGTTATTCCGCTATGTGTTTGTGTACTCTTGTATATTAGTGTTCTTCCTGTCTTTATGTGTTTATCTGATGAGAGTTACATTGTAGAATTTTTCTGATAATATGTTATTTACTTTGTAAAGGTATTTAGACATTATTTTTTCTGTTTTGTTTTAATGCTTATGTTGATGTTTCGAAAGTTATTCTGATCTTTTATGTATGTTCTTATGTCATAATTCTTGTAACACTGATGTACATGTTTATTTCTGTTCTTTTGTAAAGCCTGTTTTACTACAAATGTTATCTGTATTGTTATGTTCTTGAACGATGTATTTTGTACCTTTGTAATTGTATTCTTATGTTGCAAAGTTATAATTGTAATTGACACCAGTTCATCAAATTAAGTAACTTGTAAGTTACATTTCACTGCACACGTTTCTGTTGCTCATAGTATATGGACAATACGTGAGAAGTAGGGACTGTTAGTGTTTGCACGTGTGTTAATAATTCTGCAAGGGACTGGATAACAGCATTGCTGGTTCTAAGGACATTTCAAAAAAATTTTGTGAGTGCACAAGTGGCGGTTCATGAACTTGCTATATTGTCCACAAGACTCCTCGATGGTGATTGTGCACCTGCACAGTCACAGCAGATGGCTGCTGGCCATCTCTACAAGGACCTACCAATACCATTATTTCTACAAGGACTGCAGTGGGTCTGCACCTTTGATGGCCCACCAATACCATACTCTCTACCAGGACTACAGTGGGTCTGCTCTGGGATGACCTACCTACAAATATTCTTCAAAACTTCGACTGACTCTGCTGTGGGTTTGCTCTGTTGTGGCGCATTACCTGTCTGCATGTCAAGAGTCAGCACTGTCTTTCCGTTGGAAGGACAACACTACTTCTTCAAGACTGCATGGAAATCCACTACTTCCGTGTGCATTCTCTTTTACTGCTGAGACTTTGAGAAAAAAAACACTGCAATTTTACTGTGATGAACGGTCAGGACGGTCTTTATGGACTGTGAGAATATTTTATCTTTTGATTAACATTCTATCAATAGGTGTGTGCATATGATTTCTTTGTTATTGTAATTGTGAAATTTTTTTTAACAAATATGTATTGGCCAGTGCACAAAACAATTTGTAAATTTTTTTGTGGGGAGCATGGGGGCTATGTAAGTAGGCTGTTTAGGTTTTCTTATTGGTAACGCCACGTAGCGCTTTGTATGAAAATCACTGGCTGTGCTGTGTGCAGTCTGTGGCTAGTTTGCATTGTTGTCTGCCATTGTAGTGTTGGGCAGCTGGATGTTAACAGCGCATAGCGTTGCGCAGTTGGAGGTGAGCCGCCAGCAGTGGTGGATGTGGGGAGAGAGATGGCGGAGTTTTGAAATTTGTAAGACTGGATGTCATGAACTGGTATATATATTACGACTATTAAGGTAAATACATTGTTTATTCTCTATTTAAATCTTTCATTTGCTAACTATGCCTATCAGTAGTTAGTGCCTTCCGTAGTTTGAATCTTTTATTTAGCTGGCACTAGTGGCGCTCACTGTATTGCAGTAGTTCGAGTATCGAATATTTTTGTGAGGTAAGTGATTTGTGAAAGGTATAGGTTAATGTTAGTCAGGGCCATTCTTTTGTAGGGATTATTGAAAGTCAGATTGCGTTGCGCTAAAAAGTACTGTGTGTCAGTGTAAGCACAGTCTTGTAAAATTGTTCTAAGGGGACGTTTCAACCTCAGAGTTCTAAAGTGTTGCAGAACATTATTCAAAGTAGGTTGCCCCGTGTGTGTGTCACGAAATGGATTAACATTTGCGAGTAGTAAAAGATGTTTTTGAAATCAGGTAAAATTTTATTAATCTTACGGAAGTCATTGAAACAAGTGAGAGCATAAATCTTCAGCTATTGAAAATGCTGGTACACACACACAAATATTGCAAGATGACAAATTCATGTTCTGGGTATCGCTTTCCTGTAAGATAATGCCTCATGCAGAAGTACTTTTTAATAAGATTCAAAAGAAGGTAAACGAACCGACAAAAGCAAAGCAAGACAATCAGAACTTTATAGCGGTAATTCTAAACATCAAAGATGATATTGACCGCATCCTTAACGAGATTAGATTCGAAAATGACGAAATGATGTCTGCCAAGAAGCCATGGATTCTTGATGTAAGTAAAGGAAGACACGCTTAGGAAGTGGGCGATGCCATCCTTTCTGAAATATAATTACGTCTTTAGTTCACTGGACATGACATTGTAGCCTACACATTTGCTGTAAATCAGTTTGACAAGTAAATCACAAATTTTTCAGACAAAGACCTTGATATTACAGGCACATTTACAGTTCTTGAAAGAAGAAAGTTTAAGGGTGAGCTTCAAGTCTTATAGTCAAGGCCTAAGTTGAGAGCAGTTTCTGGCGCAGTTCCATTTCATTCACTGATTCTAGAGGATGTAGTTCGTGACACATTGGAAGGGATCGTTAAGGTTTTAGAGCAGCTAATACCGACGCCTATCTCGACATGAGAAGCTGAGCGGTGGTTTTCAATGTTCAAGAGAATTTAAACGTTCCTACGAAACACCACTGAAGATGAACTTTTGAGTGCCTTAGGAATGCTATACTGTGAAAAGTCATTTTTGTGTAAAATTGAAAATTTCAATTTGAAAGTGACAAATTTATTTGCCAACAAGAAGGAGCCGCAACAGGATTTTCAATATTTTGAAGTTGGCTTCCCAGTCATGGAACTGCTCCTTTTGGTAAGTACAATACGTTTAGTTTGAAATGTAGGTAATTTGATTAAATTTGCTTCGCAAAATCCAGATTCAAAATTCGAATAATTTTGACATACTCTATTACTTCTCGTACTGGCACTCATGTTATAGGGGACACTTTTCTGGCAGTCGGCCGCGAACGTAAAACAAACGAGGAGTTCTTGTTGTCGGGGGGAGAACTCCCCCCCCCCCCCCCCCCCCCTCTCACAGGGCTGGCTGTGCTCCTGGGAAGGCAGAGCCGACGTAATAATGGGCTTATGGATCGCTGATTTGATTCAAATGTGTGTGTGTGAATTCCTAAGGGACCAAACTACTGAGGTCATCAGTCCCTAGACTTACACACGGTATACACTAACTTATGATAAGAAGACACACATGCCCATGCCCGAGCGAGGACTCGAAAAAATGGTTCAAATGGCTCTAAGCACTATGGGACTTAACAAGTGAGGTCATCAGTCCCCTAGACTTAGAACTACAGAAACCTAACTAGCCTAAGGACTTCATACACCTCCATGCTCGAGGCTGGATTCGAACCTGCGACCGCAGCAGCAGTGCGGTTCCGGACTGAAGCGCCTAGAACCGCTCAGCCACAGCCGCTGGCGAGGACTTGAACATCCGGCAGGAGCGTCGCCACTCCAGGCTGTAATCGCTCATTGTATCTGGTGTTGTGAGAATTGTATTCGAACCCTGTGAGAGAACAAGATTGCTCCCCGCACTCATTTCTAAATAAGAAAAGGTAACAACCAGCTGACACAATTCAAAGCAAAGCGGAGCACATAAATCATTCGGTAACGGCTAGAGCTCAGTTGTTAGCAGAGGCTGTCCGTGACGTTAACGTGGTAGTTCAGGCTCGATTTCTGCCGGTATCTTAAGCAACCATACATGAAAACACCCCCTATTACGTGTGCCACGTAAAAGTGACCGCACATATCCTGTAAAAGAAATCTCTCTCTCTCTCTCTCTCTGTCTCATGTTCCAAACTCCTACTGTGCATAAGAAGGGCGCTCTTCTAATAAGTGTTTATTTCTGTTTCCCTATACGTTTTGTTTGATATAATATGAATTATTGACAAAATTCCGTAATGTGTTAGATGCTACCAAAGTAATTTTCTTTTGGGCACCGCCAATGGAATGCCCCAGCGGCCGCTACTGCTATGTCAAGTGGTCATTCTACGCTACAGCACTGCGGATCGTGCCCCATTTTGGCGTCTTCTTGAATGAGTATTGTAAACAGGCAACCATTTCTTATGACGTGGCACACACTTTGTCTGATGTCTCTGATGAGACCGATGAGATGTTCTTGAAATGGCTACATTAATGGTGGCGTAGAATCGCCCCCCCCCCCTCCCCCTCACCTCATCAAAGTACACAAGTACATTTTGCTAACATACTCTGCGTAGAAGGAGCGCTGGCGATGAGGGACTCACATTTGTACAGTACAGCAGTGTTTCTAGCTGGGAAGTGGCTTGTCAGTCACATATCTGTCTGCTGGCGTGTGAGTCACATGTCTGCCATCAATGACTCTGACTTTAGTGTCTGACTAAAGCACTGGAAAGTTTTTGCGGAGATACGATAGTAGAATGAAACGTTAAGCCTGAAAACCATCGTAAAAAAAGGAAAAAATCCTCTTCGAAAAGCTAAGTCCGATTTGACCCACTGATGAAATGGCTCGATCTGCGAACATTATTCGAGCGCAACAAACCTCAGAGCAGTCTCAGATCCACCGGATCTCAGACGCAGGATGTCATGCCACCTCAGGAGACACAGAGACATCAGAACAGTCACAAGTCCGTCACATTTTAGACGCTGAGCGTCAAGTGTCTCTTGCAGTTCCTGATTCACAACGACAGCGTCATTCAAATGCTCTACGACAGAAAGAGAGACGTCGTGCCTTTATGTGTAGAACGTGGGTGTCTTTTGGTGTGGCTGCATTTCGCTATAATGGATTAATTAGCTATGTTAATCGTCGGTTTGCTGTGTAGGGAAAACGGTTCTAAATTATAAGTGTTATAATAATCAAATTGGAAGGAAGAAACATGTGACGCTCTGATGGCAAAATGTCACTTCCAGTACTAGATGGGCCATAAGAACCCCTGAAAAATCTGATTCTATTTGAATGTAATGAATAGAGATGTTTTTAAAATATGATAGGGAAACATAATGTATGCTTTCAGACAATTTCATCTGGTTAAGATACAAGTCAAAATATCAGATTTTCCTCCAACTTTATGATTCACTGTGAAACTTACCTTTGAATGGGCTCTTTTTTTTCACCATATAACCAACGTAAGTTCTTATAGATTTACTTCACGAGCAATGAAACCAATGAAGCCGACAGCAAGTGAAATAATAATAACCAAGGAGTGCTAAAAGAGACCGTTTTAAATATTCAGGGAATGTTCCTTGCACAAACCCATCTAATATCCACTTTTGAAACCGGTTTGGAGAAAATACCATTAAAAGATTACAAATTAGTACAACAAATGGGGAACACAGGCGACAATATAACACACCATTGTTGACAGATTATCCAGGGTATCTGTTACAGATAAAGTTTATGGTGCACTGCAGTATCCGATAATTTTTTACAAGGGGCAGGCAAGTTATCAAATATCGTAATTGAATCCTATAATATGTGATATATAGACCATAATGATATCAGACATTGATTTTAATATGATATCACGATGCAAGCAATTAGCGAATCAGTTGCACATTGCTGTGTATGTTAAGGTGGCATGTGAACATCTGTGATGCACATCATTAAATCAAGTTGAGAGTAGAAAAATATATCAATATTAAATGTGCTGTGGCAAATGATGTAAATGTAAAATCTAGTATTATGGGGAAGGTGGTAATTCTCTCCTCTTATTTGTGAATAGTTCATAACAGTAGCGAGACAATGATCGTTCAGGCTCTTTTAGTTTGTGCGGGTTTCATACATTCAGGGGCAAGCGTACATTACCCACTATCCTTAACATATTGTTTCGGTAATTGATTTAGACACTATCAGAATAACTCATCCTTCTGAAGAACCTCTACTTTTCTCCCACCCCCATCTCCTCCACCACCCCTGTGGGAAAAGGAATACAATCCTGAGACACTTTTCTTTTTGAACCCTCCCCAGTTAACTTCTGGACCACTTTTTCCCCCTCCAGGAAATCCACTACCACTTCCCTGTGTCCCCTATTACTGCTCCCCTCTTCTCCTCTCCTCTCCCCTTCCCCATCCCTTCCCACTCCCCTCCCCCATGTGGAAATTGGTGGAAATACACTGTGCTGACCTGTTGGTGTGGAAGGATACATCGTGTGTTCGTAAGTTTCAGTCCGTGTATTTTTTATTTAATCAGTCTGCAAGAGACAAGGCTCCTCCCCTCCCATCGCTCACTTGTGAATAGATGAGAAAAAGACTCCGCTGAGCTGCTGAAGAGGAAAAATTTAAGGTGTGGTTGGGAATGTGCATATTTATGTATATGTGTATCATGCTGCTACAAGAATTTCCTAAATTTGAGCATGGAAACCAAACTGACACTTACCTTACAGCCATGCTTCTTGAAATTAATACAAACAGAACTCCTTAAAATTGACAGGACTATAGAAAAGTGCTCTCATGGAAAAACCATTATTCACATCAAAACGAAATACCGGTAGCTGCAACAAAAACCTAAATCCGCCTACACATCAAAAAACAGTTTGTAGCTCAGTGCATATCGTGAAACTTCGACTACACACAGAAAAAGATCTGAAAACTTAGACAGAAGAAACAACTGCTGTAATAACACTCTGCTTGCTACAGATACAAAATATATCAATGAAATGGTCATACACAAAAGGACTGCATATCGCAAGAAAGACTTCGATAAAAATTTCCCTAGTTGCAAAGTGCTGAATAATCGATAGAGCAAAAATATTACAAACTGCTCTAGACATACAAAACAGCTTCTCATAAATCGTCATATCATGAAAAAATAGCTGTTAAATTACGTTGTCAAGATCTCTATGATTCGACACATGATACACCTGCCACTGGCATATCTAAATAAATCACATGCTGCCACTAGTGGTCTCCTGCCACAGTGGCATCTGTCATCCAAGTGACAGAGCTGCACTGGTTAGCACACCAGCACAGGTGGCACGCTCCCACAGACAGAGCGCAGCTACTGTATGTGGCCTATTATGTGGTACCTGCTCGAGGGTTTTGTCTCACTACCTGCTCGTGGCCCACATTGTCCAGGTTTGTGTGTGTGTGTGTGTGTGTGTGTGTTTGTGTGTGTGCGTGCGTGTGCGTGTCTGGGTGCGTGCGTGTATTTAATTCCCTCACCACCACTGCCGTGGATGACTGCCTGTTACAATTTATGCAGCAAATGCATCATATCTCTTAATGACCTGCTTGGACTCCGCCTGCTCTTCTAGTGAGAAACAGGTGTAACCCGAGAATGATTTGAAGGTGCCTTAACATTACACGACTCACTAGCGGCATTCCTGGGTATGTTTCCGAGTCTGCCAAAAACACTGGGACCAGTAGTTTTCTCTGAAATACAACAACATATTTCACTGTCGAAGCGATACTGACTTCTTCCAGGGAGAGAATGTTTTCCCCCACAAACCCGTCAAGACCACCCAAGAGAGGAAATAGGCAGTTCCTGGATACAGTGCAATTTAAGTCGTTTTCAGAAGTGATGGCCATCTGCCAGCTCCTTCTAAGAAAATGCATGCTGACAACGTTTTCCAGACCACCCACTAGAATTCGATAAGTCTCTGTATATCAGGAAACCTCGGACTGCAGCTTTGTCCAAAACAGAACAAAATATTTCAGTGTCAAGGCCAATACCGACTATATCCTGGAAGGTGATATTTGCCCCTTCACAAAGGAGTCTGGACCAACCCAGGAGAAGAAGTAGGCTGTTACTTTCTCTGTGGAAACTTTCAATATTCTCTGAAACATGGCAGTTTATCTCGCTAGCGATCTACTGGCCCCTTCTAAGAAAGAGACCACCCAGTAGAACTTGGCAGGTCTCTAACCATCGAAAACAATGGCATCACCTACATGGTGGCAGGACAAATACTCTTGGTGCAGCATGTTGAGACAGGTCTACTAATACAGTTGCTCCAGCCTGCTGGTCACAGTTCTTGCAATCCTACTGGCTGCCACAAAAACAGATGGGAGGAACTTAAAGTTATATAACCCATAGCCGCTCCATAGCTGCCTCATTCTCCCATCATCTGCAGTTGTGTCAGGTCACTTGTTTTCTTGCTTGTCGACTGGTATTATTCGGCATTTATTAGTTAATTATTGCAAGCAGAATCATTGAGCCACTACCAGCAGCAGTGCCAGTGGCAAACATCGTAAGCAGTCAAAGTAATGGGAATTATCAAGTAAGCATTATTCACATCGATAACTATAGCTCTTTCTTTTTACAATTCTTTCACTAATAATTTCGTAGTACTGATTATATGTCGCCTTATTCTTTCAGAATACATCCACCAAAACATAGATCAACTGTAACATGAGATGCAAGCAGCGGCGACAGCATCAGCAGCATTGGAAGTATCTGTATCTTCCTTCATCGAAGTGCTGTTATATCTAATATGATCCGGTTTTTTAATGGTCGCTAAGTCTGAGACACATACTTTTCGTTAAAAAATTCTTTCTACAATTTCGTCATAGTAGTGTCTATAAGAAATACGTTTTGTTATTTTGCGGCCAGGGAGTATGAGGCATATACTTTGATGCTGCATTTTATTTCGAGGATCAAGAGCAGGGAGTAGCAGATACAGTGATGCTATCCACATCACAGCTTTCATGTAAGTGCATATGCTAAAAAAAATATTCCTCATAGGTTTTATGTGATTACGTTTCTTATTAGACTAATATGCTGTAAGCGATGTAGACAGCTAGATGGATAGATCCACAGCGATTCAGGTAAGAAAGATGAGCTGCCACAATGGGTGGAGGAGATGGAGAGAGAGCTGCATTGCCATGTGGAGATTCCAGGGATGATCCTCAATGACCTGTGGGATATATCATGCAGCCCGAGCAGTATAGGTAATCTATACGTGTACTCACTTTGCTTCTATATAATCCGTGTCATTTCTTTCATCGCAGCAGCAGCAGGCAATGTCCGGAATGTTCTAATTTTTTTATCAATATTCTTGGGGCACTCATCCCCACATGACGCCATAGCACGAGTACTGGGGGCGGTGACGAAACTACCATGTGGACAAAGTCCTGTGTAGCATTAAATGGAGGGTCAAGCTATATCGCGTTTCCTAAGAATACAGTTGTTGAGAAGGTGTGTATTAATAGCGAAAATAACACTGACAAGGCTTGTCTACATCTACATCTACAGACATACCCCGCAATCCACCATACGGTGCGTGGCAGAGGGTACCTCGTACCACAACTAGCATCTTCTCTCCCTGTTCCACTCCCAAACAGAACGAGGGAAAAATGACTACCTATATGCCTCTGTACGAGCCCTAATCTCTCTTATCTTATCTTTGTGGTCTTTCCGCGAAATGTAAGTTGGCTGCAGTAAAATTGTACTGCAGTCAGCCTCAAATGCTGGTTCTCTAAATTTCCTCAGTAGTTCTTCAATAAAATTCTTCAGGGTATCAGACCGCATCGTCATAATTTAAAATGCGCCAACGTTTCGGCCAGCGTTGCAGCTAGCCTTCATCAGGGCCTTACGTTATCTGAGTTAACTGAGTTGCAGCTAGCCTTCATCAGGGCCTTACGTTAACTGAGTTAACTGAGTTAACGTAAGGCCCTGATGAAGGCTAGCTGCAACGCTGGCCGAAACGTTGGCGCATTTTAAATTATGACGATGCGGTCTGATACCCTGAAGCATTTTATTGAAGAAGACAACGGCCTCGGAAGCCTACGTTTACATTCCTCAGTAGTGATTCACGAAAAGAACGCCTCCTTTTCTCTAGAGACTCCCACCCGAGTTCCTGAAGCATTTGCGTAACACTCGCGTCATGATCAAACCTACCAATAACAAATCTAGCAGCCCGCCTCTGAATTGCTTCTATCTTCTCCCTCAATCCGACCTGATAGGGATCCCAAACGCTCGAGCAGTACTCACTTGTTTTCCATGGTCAATCCTATCTTGTGAAAGAAATCACAAGAAAGATTCAGGGTTCACATTTCGGTATGGTAGATATCTTGACGTTCGTAAGTGTTATAACCTTGATTGTATCGAGTTTGAAGTGGAGAATACCGGAACATCAGTTCATTTTTATGGTCAGGACAAACGCAAGTCAGATGAGCAGAAAAAGCAGGAAAAGCATATAGTCGTCAGACCACTCCATTTCTCAAAATTGGCCAGTGATTGTAATATGCAAGTGAACATGCTGCTATTCTCCGATGGAGGTAGACGTCATTACGTTCGGATCAGGGACATGTCCTGACTCGTTTCCTCCCAGTTGTCAAAAACTCATCGTGTGCAGCATCTTTGCTTCAGGTGCCTGAATGCTTTTTCCTCAGACAAGTTGCTACAAATACATCTTCCAAGGACCAAGTGCACGTAGTTATGCCTACTGAGGAAAAGAAATTTATAAAGTTTAAGAATGCTCACCATCAACAGGAATGCCCCTTTGTAGAATGAGATTTTCACTCTGCAGCGGAGTGTGCGCTGATATGAAACTTCCTGGCAGATAAAAACTGTGTGCCTTTCGCGGGAAAGTGCTCTACCAACTGAGCTATCCAAGCACGACTCACGCCCCGTCCTCACAGCTTTACTTCTGCAAGTATCTCGTCTCCTACCTTCCAAACTTTACAGAAGCTCTCCTGTGAACCCTGCGCGAGACGAGATACTGACAGAAGTAAAGCTGTGAGGACGGGGCGTCAGTCGTGCTTAGGTAGCTCAGTTGGTAGAGCACTTGCCCGCGAAAGGCAGAGGTCCCGACATCGAGTCTCGGTCCGGCACACAGTTTTGATCTGCCAGGAAGTTTCATTTCAGCGCACACTCCGCTGCAGAGTGAAAAACTCATTCTGGAAACATCCCCCAGGCTGTGGCTAAACCATGTCTCCGCTATATCCTATCTTTCCGGAGTGCTAGTTCTGCAGGTTTCGCAGGAGAGCTTCTGTAAAGTTTGGAAGGTAGGACACGAGATACTGGCAGAAGTTAATATGTGAGGACGGGGCGTGACTCGTGCTTGGGTACCTCAGTTGGTAGAGCACTTGCCCGCGAAAGGCAAAGGTCCCGAGTTCGAGTCTCGGTCCGGCACACAATTTTGATCTGCCAGGAAGTTTCATGCCCCTTTGTAGTTTACCCAGACTTCGAATGTCACCTCGCTCCTGTTACAAACTGTAAAAGTGACGCTAAAGCCTCACGTACTACCTTCACAGAAAAACAAGTACCATGTACTGTACGAAGTTGTATTTTCCTAAGAGTCAAATCTTAGTCATCACAAATCATATGTTGGGGATAGTACTGTGGTTTGGATTCTCACTGACCTTGAGAAACTTTCATGAGAGAATGACAAGCTTTACCACGACTGAGTCAAAGGAAGATAGTGATTTGTACATGGAGGCTGTTGACTACCATATTTGTGGACTGTCGTTGGATAGTAAAGCTCTTAACTGCTTGTAGATACCGCTGTCATCTTAAGGGGAAGTTCCTTGGCGCAGCTCACTATAAGTGCATCTTCAGGTATCAGTTACCACGACACATGGAGGTTTTCTTTCATAATTTAGAGGGGTATGATCCTCAGTTTATCTCTGAGGATCAGGTCGGTGTCTTTCCCAGAGGTGTTGAGAAACATATCTCATTCACTAAACAAATGACGCCTGGAATAACACTCCGCTTGCTTGACTCACTCCAAAAACATGTTAAAATTCTGGCTCAGAAGAATATGCACATCACTCGAGATACATTCCTCGAGAATTAAATGTTTCAAATGGGTACTATGGTGAAACTCATCGAAACCAGGCTACCTGACGTGACTCATGGCAGGCCATTTTAAATGATTTCAAAAATGGTTCAAATGGCTCTGAGGTCTATGGGACTTAAAATCTGAGGTCATCAGTCCCCTAGTACTTAGAACTACTTAAACCTAACTAACCTAAGGACATCACACACATCCATGCGCGAGGCAGGATATGAACCTGCGACCGTAACAGTCACCCAGCTCCAGACTGAAACGCCTAGAACCGCTCGGCCACAACAGCCGGTTTAGATGTTTATCCCAGGCATTTTTTTTTCAGAATAAGAGTTACTGTATTTGGTAGAGTAAGATTTATTACTTTTTTTCGTGACGTATAATTACTTTTGTATTAGTTTGAGTACGATTTTACCGAGTATGGTGATACTGAGGTGCAGGGAATTGGGTTATTCTTGTACTTAAATCTTTTGTTTGGGGGCTAACTGGGAACGAAAGCAACACAATGGCAGAATCAGGGATGCGAGGTGTGTCCGAACCAGAAGCGGTACGGATTTTGTTAGAAATGGTAGCACAGTTCACAGCTGACAATACGCTGTTGAGGAGTAAATTAACATCTACAAGTGAGCGGCAAACCGCATCGGATTAGTTGTTGCCTAGGGTGCAGGGGATTGATCCAGCTGCCATTAGTTTGATTACTCCGTTTTCTGGCAAGGCGTCTGTGGATGTGCATTCATTTGTGGAGGACTTGCAGACTTCAGCGGTGATGAATGGTTAGTCTGATGAGCAGTTTTTACGTGTGGCCAAGATTACATTAACGGGTGCAGCAAAAACATATGCAAGGTGTTCTGAGGCCTTAAGGAAGGCAGGTCAGTTTAATCAGTTAATGGAAGGATTTTTACAAAGGTACAAAAAACAGAATAGCTCTCGGTACTTTAGAGAGAGGCCAAGTACAATGTCAAAGAGACAGGGGGAGACGATGGAGAAATTTGCGGATAGGATAAGGGAAATAATGATTATACTTACGAGCTGGGTCAGAGCGATGAAGCGAATAGTGTTCTGTTGCAGGACGCTGAGCAAAGAGCACTTGATGTGTTTTTGAGAGGGTTACCGGCTTACAGAAAGTGCGTGAACGTACTCCGAAAGATTTGTATTCAGCCATACAGCTGGCAATTCAACGTGAGGAAATAGACATGGCAACAGTGGTATGCGAGAGGCAGACGGTGTTTACAGCGGGTGTGAAATGTTTTATGTGTGGTCGGTCGGGACATGTGCAGAGGCAATGTTCCCAGTCACCGAGGAATAAAGGAAGGGGTGGAAACCAGCAGTGGGGAGGGGTGGAGAAGTGGAGACAGGAGAGGTGGACAAGCATTAAACGGCAGAGGGGACCCAAGACCAAACTAAGGGAGCTCCAGTTTAATATCAACGCTACGAATACGTATGCAGAGGTGGAACGTTCAGTGGTAGGATCCATAGGAACTAAAAAGTTTAAGATTTTGTTGGAAACAGGGGCGCAAGTGACAGTGGCTACTAGGAATATAATGGGATGAAGGAGGATAGACCCACCACGTTATAGGTTGCGTGGAGTGGAGGATGTGGAGGTCACGCCTTTTGGGCAGGAGACAGTTGACTTTCGCATAGGGAAAGTCCGATTTAATGCGTGCATGGAGGTAGTATGATGGGTAAGCGAGGGCTACGACATGATCCTAGGAGTAGATTTCTTGCATCAAGATCATGCCAAAATTGACCTTGGACGACGAACTGTGGCACTTGGTGGAATGTTATTTCAGATAGGGGAAACTGTTGTCAGTGCAGAGTTGTCACGAGGGGCGTTCAGCGTAATGACCAAACCAATTGAACTGCGGACATTAGCATTAAGGCTTAATTCGCATGAGTGTGTGTCTAGTGGCACCGGGAAGTCGCTTACGGTAAGTGTGGAGTCAAATGTACTTGTGAGTACGGTATGTGTTATTGAACCATTGGTCGATATTGAAGTTTAGGGTCCTTTGGGTTGTTTTTGAAATCTAGTGTTGTACGCGTATAGAAGGGGAAAGAGGGGCGAGTAGTTTCCGAGAACGTGGATAATTTTAGTGCTGTAGACACGAATTTGAGGAAAGCAGTTTTAGCAGCAAATTCGGATGTGCCAGATGACGAAGACTGGTGTTCGAGAGGTAGGCGAAGCGGTCAACCACTAACTGCCGGAAGAACTGCATTGTGTGACAAAATTAAGCATTTGAAAGAAGGAGAAAGAGAGCATATGGAAGAATTATTGTGGGAATTTAAGGAATTGTTTTTTACACAAGGGCCGTTACCAGCAACTCCATTAGACTAACAGAGGATACCAACAGGGAATGAAGTACCTGTTTACCATAAGCCATACAGAATACTGAGGTATTTGCAGCCGATTGTGGAGGATTTCATTGATCAGCAGCTTGGGAGTGGTATTATAGAGCATAGTAATAGTTGCTGGGGAGCGGGCATTGTCGCTGTGCCTAAAAAATCTATGGTTGGAACTAAGAAATACAGGTTCTGTTGTGACTACCGATACCTCAATAATAAGACAGTAATGTACGCATACCTCATTCCAAACATATCGGAGACTTTGGAACACTTAGGACAGTGCCAGTACTTTTCTGCGATGGATTTGTCAAGTGGTTATCACCAGTTGGAGGTGGCTCCAGAAGATCGTCCTAAAACTGCTTTCTCTACTCCTGGAGACCATTACCAGTTCAGTAGAATGCCATTCGGTTTTAAAAGCGCTCCGGCAACGTTTCAGAAGTAGCTAGACAGTGTCTTCAGGGATTTGAAATCACGGCAGGGTTTTGTCTATTTGGATGACATTATAGTGTTTCCAAGTAGTATGGAGCATCATAGACAGCGGTTAAGTGAAGTCTTTATGAGGTTAAGAGCAGCTCGTTTGACGTTGAGCCTGGAGAAATATCATTTTGCATTAGGAGAAGAAAAATATTTGGGTCATGTTATCAGTAAGGACAGAGTGCGAACAGATCCGAGGTTGGTACAGGCTGTAAGGGATTTTAGGGAACCGAAAACAGTTAAGGAAGTGCAGTCATTCATTGTAATTTGCAATTTCTATCAAAATTTCGTGAAGGGTTTTGCAGATTTAGCACAGCCATTGACGTGATTGTTACGGAAGAGTGTAAAATTTGAATGGACAGGAGAATGTCAGAAGCATTTGACAAACTAAAAGAAGTGTTAACATCAAGCCTGGTCCTTGTGTTGCCAGATTTTGAACAGGAGTTTATACTAGCATGCGATGAATCGAATCAATCATTAAGGCGTGTTCTTAGCCAGGAAATTGATGGGAAAGAACATCCTGAAGCCTTATGCGTCTAGGCAGTTGAATGCAGCAGAGAGGAATTACTCAATAACTGAGAGGGAGATGCTTAGCGTAATCTATGGAATCACAGGAATCTTCCTGGAGGATTAAAACTGTGTGCCTGGACCGAGACTCGAACTCGGGATCTTTGCCTTTGGCGGGCAAGTGTTCTACCATCTGAGCTACCCAAGCACGACTCACAACCCATCCTCACAGCCCTAATTCCGCCAGTATCTCGTCTCCTACGTTCCAAACTTCACAGAAGCTCTCCTGAGAATCACTATTGAATCACATACTTTAAATATTATTTATATGGGAGAAGAGTTCGGGTAGTGACAGATCATGCTGCATTGAAGTGGTCGTTGCGCTTGAAGGATCTGTCCACTAGACTCTCGATGGGCTGTGAGGCTTAGTGAATTCGACTACGAGGTGGTGCACAAGCCTGGGAAGAAGCACGGTAATGCAGATGCACTATGTAGGGAGGTGGCAAAAGTAGAAGTCATAAGTTATGATCTAGCAGTATGACAAGAATTACAGGACGCGGACGATTGTAAATTGTATCAGACACAGCCACAATCTAATACGTACTACGATATTCTGTGCAGGGAGACGACGTTAGGGCCAAGGGTATTAGTGCCAGCGAAGTTGAGGGATGAGGTTTTAAAAGAAGCACATTATCACGTGTTATCTGGTCATGGAGGGTGTAGAGCGACGAATAGGAGAGTGGCAGAGAGGTATTGGAGGAGAGGTAGGAAAGTACATGTCGATCAGTATGTCAAGGATTGTATACCATGTGTGCAGAGAGCAGATTTTAGTCGGAAACAGATACAGCTACAACGATTGCCGGAAGCGACATGTCCATTCTCTATGCTGGGGATCGATGTCTTAGGACCTTTCAGGTGAATACCATCGGGGAACAGATTCGTTCTGACAATAATAGACCATTTTTCGAGGTATGGGGAGATGGTGGCTATGCCAGATCAACAGACAGCAAGCATTTGTAAGCAACTGGGTTTTGAAGTTTGATTTACCAGAGACATTAATTACTGATCAAGGAACCAACTTTATTTCGGATTTATTGAAGGATCTGTGTGAATTGTTGAACATAAAGAAGTTGAGGACGACCGCGTTGCATCCACAGGCCAACAGAAGGACAGAACGGGTACACAGAATATTCCGGAAGATGCTGAGGTTTTATGTGGATTCTCATCACCATCAGTGGGATGAGTATTTGAAGAATATTGTATGCGCATACAATGCGAAAGTTCATACAAATACCGGTTTCTTTCCATTTGAGGTATATGAGGTATTGTACATACGAAAAATGCCGTCATCCTATGATTTGGTGAGGCTGCAGAAAGGAAGGACTAGTGAATCTGTACGTCAATTCGCAATGACAATTCGGGATGTTTGGAAACGAGTACAAATGGCAAATACGAAGGCCTTGGAAAGGCAGAAAGAAGCAGTAAAGTGGAAAGGAAGATAACTGCAGTATAGAGTGGGGCAAAGGGTAATGCTGTCCAGTCCCTATATACAAAAAGGGAAAACGAAGAAGTCCCTCACGAGGTATCAAGGGCCGTACCAAGTTGTTGAAACCACATCCCCCGTTAATGTTAACCTTCAGCTGTTAACTAGAACAACGATAGTACACATTGGGAGGTTATGGCCATCTAAGGGGTGCCCAGATGTGATTCCAGGCGTGTCACAGGAAGGAAAGAGGAAGAAAGAGAGAGTGAAGAGATTTGCTAAGCACAGATAAAACAGGAAGATAGAGTACAGCATGAAGTACCGTATGCTTTGTGATCGAGAAAGTAGTAGAGTATTTGTAGCTTTTTTTTGTCTTTGTGTCATGTATCATTGGGTTTGCATAGAGTAATTAGGCATTGTATTTTCATATGTTGTATGTATTTTCGAATACAGCCCGCTGCGGATAGCAGTCTTTTTGAAGAGGTAGGAAGGGAGATGGTGATCACTGTCCTCAGGGCACTGAAAAGGAGAGCGTTGAGCAAGTTGGTAGAAGTAAAATACTGAGGAGGTATTGCTTACATCGGCAGTTAACAGCCAGTACGCCGAGTTGACTATGCTACCATAGAGGGAAGGTAACGGTATGTCCAGCAAGGATGGTAAGTGCCAATCTGGACACATGCACGGTGCTGTTATTTTTAGCAAGGGAGAAAGGAACAGACTGCCCAAGGGACATAGTGGAGCCAAAATTGAGCTTGCAACAAGTCGGGATGCATTGGATCTTCTCCACCAATGGGAATTTGGTAGTGGTAGCAAGTTGTTTTGAGCGGGAAGTATTTGCACAAGCGAAACGTATAGAGCTCGAGGGGAGCGGAATTTTAATCAATGGAACTAAGTGTAACATAATAGGACCAACCATTCACTTGTCAGCGTCAATTTCAGGAGTACCACAATTGAATGTTATGCAGCCACAGCTGTACCGGCCAGAAGACACTTGAGAGTTTTTGCCAAGGCAGAATCTAATCTTGTAAAATCAAACTCTGGAGCCAGGTCTGTGGAGATCCGTAAACCAGTTCATTTTAGAGCAGGAGGGTCGCATAACAGCTGAACAGCTTGTGCAATATGTCGCTCAGTATAGGGAAAGGCAACAGCAAATGACGGTCATTTTGAGCACCTGTGTGCCAAGTGTCATTGCAGCCTTAACTTTGTTATGTGTCGTTTTCTTTCTGATCAGGCAGAGAGCTAATTCCAAGAGGGAACAAAGGATAGTCCAAGTAAGAGGGGACTGGATATCGAGGGCATGAGAAGAGTAGGTAATGAGTTGATCCAGCAGTGGTCTTCCATTAAGGAATTTTTAAGTTTTGTTTCATGTCATGTTTTTAAGGGGCCCTAGACCACATTTAAGTTATCTAATAGTAAGGAAATATGCCATAGGTGCCGACCCAAACAAGTTAAAAGCTAGTTAGGGGTCGACTGGGTACTGTGTCTTCCTGAAGAGAGGTGTAGCGGCACCACAGTTTACAATAGAGATAGGTAGTTTTGTGCAATATTCTGAGCACTAGTTACAGCCAGCTGCTGGCCGGATTGCAGTGAGTTACACACACCAACAGTTGCGAAATAGAATAGAGGCCACATTGCTGTCAAATTGCTGAAAGAGTATATGTAGCAGTTCAGATCACAGGCAATAGGGGCCCACTGGCCAACCTAGCATTTTATGAGTACATGACACGAAGTGGCGCATGTGGCAGAACAGAAGTGCAGAGCAGCGTTTAAGTAGGTGCAGGGTTCTACAGAGATGCACTCAAGTGTGGCAGCTCTCCTGGATGGCGGGGCGTGTTGCACCACCATCTACACACAGCAGCAGATGGGGCGCCAGCGTTCCAGTCCACGGCGGGTCGCTGGTTTGAATCTCTGAGGCCGATGTTGGGTCCGTAGCCAGCCAGCGCCGGGCCACTCCATGGCTCGCTACCATGGGCAGTTGTCCTGGCTTCCAACACACGCCGGAGGAATCCCGAGGCGATGGCCGCAGATTCTTACGCCAGATCGCGAGTGCTTGTTGTCGCCGCGATCTCAGCCACGTCGACAAGAAGCACGCAGCTGGCCGCCTGTGGCTCACACCGAGCGGTGCTGAGTCAGCAGGGACGCAGACTGCTGAGTCGACTGCCAGCATCCTGACGACACTCCAACTCCACTCGAGTACAAGGCCACACACAGTGCCTGCACAGGTCACTGAGGCAGCCCTTCTGCCCCAAACCATTTCACAGACTGCAAAAAGGTGTCCTCAGCATTGCAGGACCCGGTGATGCAGACCGATGGGAACACAGCAGTGTAGCTGGAAATAATAAACCACTTGGAAGGCTCGGACGAGCCTTAATATGGTGCCTTCTACACCTTCAGGCTACATTCAGAATGGAGATGGCCTTCCTGGCAGACCCGGAACAAGTAGGCAGCTGGTCATCATGCATAACGACAGCCCTGCTGCTGGCAATAACCAAATAGGAAGGAACTTTTCATCTGACGTCCACCATTGAGGACACGGTACGTTTCGAACGTCTTCTGTGTTTCAGCCACCTGACTGACGACGTTGTCGTAAGTTTTAAAAGCGTCCACAACGTCGTCCGACGGTATTTGAAATGGGAGTTCTAAAACCTGCTAGGTTCGGAAGCTAAATCGAGCGTCATCAACCACGACAGTCCCTATAGGCTGTTTCCGTCAGAGGATCGAAACTTGAGATCGCTAGAGTGATGCCGCACAACTTCGAAGTACAGCTCGTCATTCGCCAGCTTTATGTACACAACAGTACTGAGGATCGAAAAATGTATTCCGAGAACATCTTCTGGCGGGAGACGCCTTTCATTCCGTCTAAAACTTTGAACTTCATACGCCTTCAGTCGTTCATGATCTAACAGAAAAGTTAACTTAATTGTCGCTTGGTGATAAGAAATCGCCATGATGGACAGCGAAGTCGGAGTCTAAGTCAAGCCACTTGGCGGAAGTAAACAATTGCACGCTCACCAACAGCACTACACGCGAGACGCTAATAAGGCGTGCTGCTGGGGTTTGAGCACGACACGCGCGCGTGGCAGAGCAACACCGTGACCAGTAAACCACGACGCCATTGCCCTAGGAGACTCCTCTACATTGCACTTCTCATTCTTCGACAGTTCCTTGTTTCTATTTTGCTTTTCTTCTTCATATTGAAATACACTTCCTTCCTGTTTCCGTGCTTGATCTGTGTTCAGTTTTGGACGGGCTGTGCTCTGAGTCATCTTACCACGAATTCTGAGGAGGATGTGGTGATTCCCTTCTTAGTAGTATTTCGAGGATAGTAACTGTCCTCGTAGAGTTTCCAGAGTCACAATAGGAACTAGATTTGGCTTCTGATGATGGAGTAAGTAATAATCTACTCATAACATATTTGTACCTCCTATGTACCGTGTGAACCCGGATACCACTGACAAAATTTTCCGAAAATTTGTATATAATTGACCAGCCATCTCCAGTGACTCGTTACAGAGCAAAAATGTAATTACGGTTTGTTCGGTACCGGCCGTAGTGGCCGAGCGGCTCTAGGCCCTTCAGTCCGGAACCGCGCTGCTGCTACAGTCGCAGGTTCGATTCCTGCCTCGGGCATGGATGTGTGTGATGTCCATAGGTTAGTTAGGTTTAAGTAGTTCTAAGTCTAGGGGAGTGATGACCTCAGATGTTAAGTCCCATAGTGCTCAGAGCCATCTGAACTATTTTGAACAATTTGTTCGGTGTGTTACCCACTGTTTCTGAAAAAATAACTTCACAGCAGTGAAAATACCTTTAATACACGGTCACTGAAAAGTGCACCACAAGAGACAGAGTGCCGCAAACGTGCTGTGATATGGGTTGCGTCGCTGCAGAAACAGCCGAGCATAGTGTCGTTACGCTGCTCGTCAGTAGCATCAGCGAACCCACATGCGACCTGCATACTTCTTCAGTAAACATATCAATACTGCAGTGTCTCACGGTTAACGTACAACTTATACGGCCAGAAAAACAAATCGGAGACAGAACCGAGCCGTACTGGATGCAAGCGTGACGGTTAACACTGAAATGCGCATTACCGTTGTCAGCCGCAAGTACCGTCAGTGATTCGATTAAATCTGTTTCCAAACAAGACACACAGGTGTTTTCAGTGAAGTTTAGATACATACATAAAGGGATTCAGAAACCCAACCAAAGATAATTACTCTGTAACTAGCCACTGGAGTTCGCCTGTCTCTTATGCCAAAACACTAACAAGGGAACCTCCCCATCGCACCCCCCTCAGATTTAGTTATAAGTTGGCACAGTGGACAGGCCTTGAAAAACTGAACACAGATCAATCGAGAAAACAGGAAGAAGTTGTGTGGAATTATGGAAAAAATAAGTAAAATATACAAACTGAGTAGTCCATGTGCAAGATAAGCAAAATGAAGCATAGTGTAAGTTCAGGAGCGCAGTGGTCACGTGGTTAGCGTGAACAACTACGGAACGAGCGGTCCTTGGTTCAAGTCTTCCCTCGGGGGAAAATTTTACTTGATTTATTTTCGCAAAGTTATGAATTGTCAGTTCGTTCATTCACGTTTCTGTTCACTGTAATAAATTTAGTGTCTGTGTTTTGCGACCGCACCGCAAAACCGTGCGATTAGTAGACGAAAGGACGTGCCTCTCCAATGGAAACCGAAAACATTTGATCGCAAGGTCATAGGTCAACCGATTCCTCTACAGGAAAACGCGTCTGATATATTCTATACGACACTGGTGACGGCATGTGCGTCACATGACAGGAATATGTTGTCGACCCACCTAACTTGTACACTTGGCGAATGGGTAAAAAGATTCTTCTACCTTGCCCGATTTAGGTATTCTTGTGAATGTGATAATAACTCCCAAAAAAGTGATGAAAACATAAAGAGTTTGTCACATAAACTGCAACAAATGAATGCAACAGTTTCACAGTCACACAGTTTCCCCTGTGCTCTGTCAAAACATATGTTTTTAACGTTTTCCAATTTTTTCCGTCTGTAGACCGTCAAATCCTGTCCAAGCAAATCTGAACATGTCCTGGAATTTTCGAGAGCGAAGTTGATTGTGTGAGTGCCTGAACTTTGATAATTGACACACGTCAATTGCTAGAAAATAAAAAAGTTAAAAATTTTACTCGAGGGAAGACTTGAACCGAGGTCCTCTCGTACCGCAGTTGTTCATGCTAACCACGAGACCACGACGCTCGTCGGATAACCTAGTCCTTGATGTGACTTATGTTACACATCGACTACTCAATTTGTACATTTTGCTTATTTTTTTCATAGTTCGACAAAACTTCTTCCTGTTTTCTCGATTGATCTGTGTTCAGTTTTTCAAGGCCTATCCACTGTGCTAACTTATAACTAAATCTGAGGGGGGTGCGATGGGGAGGTTCCCTTGTAAGAAACTATTCACAGGAGTTCAATATGGAGTATAAATACTTGTGTTGTACGAACCCGGGAATATAATAAGTGTTATCAAGATTAAAAAATACGTTCAAATACAAATAACAGGGGCCGGCCGAAGTGGCCGTGTTGTTAAAGGCGCTGCAGTCTGGAACCGCAAGAGCGCTACGGTCGCAGGTTCGAATCCTGCCTCGGGCATGGATGTTTGTGATGTTCTTAGGTTAGATAGGTTTAACTAGTTCTAAGTTCTAGGGGACTAACGACCTCAGAAGTAGAGTCCCATAGTGCTCAGAGCCATTTGAAGCCATTTGAACAAACAACAGCCTAAATGACGTTAGGAAGTTCGAAACTTCACATTTTAGCCCAGGCTAGTTTCATTCTTCAATGGCGGCCTTCCTGAGCTTATTCACCGTGTGAGGAGTGTTCCTTCAATGTCACTGCAACGGTCACGTGGTGTCAAGCATGCTAAGTCGGGATGTTGTCAGCAACCCATTGCAATATGTTGATTCCTACCTCCTGAAGCAAGGTGTTGATGAGATGGGCACGTTGTGCCCGTCCATTTTCGTTTTGTCACATGAACCTGTTACTGCATGACCAAATTACCCTCGACGACGATGAGAGGTTTTCACGAAGGGTGTCCGACAACCGAACGCACTATCTGCCCAGAACATAACTGACCCATCAACTTGGTGAACGTGATGGACTGCATGTCTGAAACATGCGCTGGTGCCTGACACCTACCACACTCTTCTCCGACCAGCATTAGGCGTCAGAAAAACTGTGCACTCGTCAGTGACGATAACTCGACATTTTTCGTCCACGTGCCATTAGAAGTACGCCATGCTCAAATTGCCTCATGAAAGGCACTGCAAAGATCTGTTGCAATCTTCTCGGGGTATCTACAAGTCATTATATGTAGCTATTGGTCATCACGTGGTGTAGCTGACCAAAGGCTCCGACCATGAGACAGATCTCGATTGTTTCATGACTCTAGAAAGCTAAAGATGGTGTAAATGATATTGCTGCCTGCAACACCAAATCAGGAGCCAACTTCCCGTGCTGTCAAAACTTCTTGTGAAGAGGCAATTTGCGCTGACCCTTTTTGGTAACAGACTGAATCTTGTACAGATTGTTTTGTTCACAATTGCAGACAGAAAACACTCAATTGCCCGGCATTCGGCTTAGACGTTTACCTGTATATCTACTGCACAGGTATAAAGTGGTTTCCTGCTGCCAAAACAGTGGTCTCAAGTATCGATACACAACAAATATAATACTGAGATGAAGGTTGATGATAAAAAAATAAAGAGACAAATTATGTAAGTAGTAAGGGTGAGACAAAATATTATCAGTTTGTGTTACTCTTCCAAATCAACAGTACACTTCATAGTGCTACGACTGAGAACAACATAAATGCTCCAGTAATAGACTTTGAACTAAAAAGGTGTCAATTCTCGAGAAAATTCATGTAAGGAGCTAGCTTTTTCACAGTTCTGCGGCTCACTAACAGTAAGGGTAATCTGATAGTCAGACAAGCATAAAGTCGAATCAGTTTTCAGCTCTCCAGCAAAAATTCGAAAACTGAGGCTGGTGAAGAATGACATAGGACTCGGAACGCCAAGGAGTATACTAAATTCCGTGTGGGTAGCCAAGTTTTCGTAGTGGGCCGACGGAGCGTACTACGGAATAGCATAGTATAGAAGACGAGATGTGATCAGCTTACGTTATCCTGAGAAATCAGGCGTAGAAGAGTTGACTGAAAAACGGGCATCGAGTTACGTTCGACAAAGCAGCAATTACTAAGCGGAAAACGGTTTCTGTGATAGCGTTATAAAAGAAACGATGGACATGAAATTTTCTGAGAACTTCGTCAATGAAGACGGTGCTCTGCAGCTAAGTCTGAGATCCGGCCACCAGTAAGTTGAAATGGGTGCGGTGGGTGCCCAACAAAAGCATTACCATTTACGATGGTGGCGTGGCCACCAATGAAATGACAGACGACAGCATCGTTACGTAAGTGGGGCAGTAGCAGCTACATGACAGTCACCAAGCGACAATGGCTGATGAGCATTCGGCCGAAAACTCTTCGGTACTGATTCATTTGATGTGGCTATAAGGTGGAGAAGATTTTATCGTTACTGAGACCCGTATTATAGCCCTTTGAACAACGTCACCGTACGTCCAAACGCACAAGATGTCTTTGCCTCTGCCAGGCTCTTCTTACAGCCCTGTGTGGAAGTTAAAGACTACGTGACCACGTCTAAATAGCACCAATGAATTGGTATTACTTACGTTTTATAGTTTGTTGAAGTTTGGTACTGTTCAATAGTTTTATGTTATTATTCTCTGGCCTTCATCTGAATCTACATTCTGCAAATCACTGCCAAGCAAGCGGCAGAGGGTATCATTTGTTATATAATATATTAAGATATCTGCACGTTGAGCACGATGTATCTTCGAAGAATAACTGCTTGCTCATATCAGATGGAACTGGTGTTTCAATAATTTTATCGGCGTGGTCTCTACTGAAGAGACACGAAGCGAACTGAAGTTACAGTTTGTGTCCGAAAAGACGGTTTTTGAGGTTTTTTAAATATTTTCTCAACGCATACGTCGTTTTATTACTTCAGTATTTGTGTCATACTCTCTCGCTAGTGAAACAAGCCTGTGACCATTCGCAGCATTATTCTTGTGTATGCTCGATGTAGGCAGTTATTATGACATGATATGGATCCCATACCCACACACTTGAGCAGTATTCAGGTATGGAGTGTGTACATTTGTGTGTATGCAGTTACCTTTGCCAACAAACTACAGTTTTCCAGTATCCTTTATGTGCATAATAACCTGCTGTTTACTTTATGTGCAGCGGAGGCTATGCGGCCGACTTACTGTCTCTTCACAGTGTAATCTCAGAATCAGTACGACATTAGTCATTCAAGTTGTGATTCAATAATCCGATTTCAAGTTTCGTGAAACATTTGCCTACATTAGGTGCTGAAACCCGCCTCTACTCCAGTTCGATATTTTACTTCAATATTTCACAATATACACACGTCAAAAAAGACCTTTGCATCACCTCGGTTCCGAGAGTTCCGGATCCTGTACGGAAAACTGGAACAGAGTTCAACATAAACATCACTGCCGCCCTTTCTGTCGCTCATGAAAACCACGCATTGCATGTTGTACCACTATATAGCGAGACCTTCAGAGGTGGCGGTCCAGATTACTGTACACACCGGTACCTCTAATACCCAGTAGCACGTCCTCTTGCATTGATGCTTGCCTGTGTTCGTCATGGCATACTATCCACAAGTTCACCAAGACACTCTTGGTCCAGACTGTCCCACTCCTCAACAGGGATTCGGCGTAGATACCTCTGAGTGGTTGGTGGGTCACGTCGTCCATAAACAGTCCTTTTCAATCTATCTCAGGCATTGTCCGTAGGGTTCATGTCTGGAGAACATGCTAGCTGTGGTGTCACCGCCAGACACCACACTTGCTAGGTGGTAGCTTAAATCGGCCGCGGTCCATTTAGTACATGTCGGACCCGCGTGTCGCCACTGTGTGATCGCAGACCTAGCGCCACCACAAGGCAGGTCTCGAGATACGATAGAGCACTCGCCCCAGTTGTACGGACGATATTGCTAGCGACGAGACGGACGAAGCCTTCCTCTCATTAGCCGAGAGACAGTTAGAATAGCCATCTGCTAAGTCCATGGCTACGACCTAGCAAGGCGCCAATTGTAACAGTGCATGTATCTTACGAGTCTCATTTGTATAGTCAAGAGAGATGTATCACAAGGAGTCATTAAAGTTAAGTATAAAGCAGCTACGTACTTTTCTTGCTACCATTCAATAGTTATCCTGTTCCAGAATTCACGCCCGTCTGCGTTAGATAGCGTGCCTATCGGCCCCCTCAAAATAACACTGTGTCGGCACTTCTGTCGACACATCACTAGCCACACTAACTGGAGCGATGTCGTTATCCTCAAGGAAGTCATTCACAAGATGTGCACAATGGGGGCACGAATAGTCGTCCATGAAGACGAATACCTCGCCAATATGCTTCCGATATAGTTGCACTATCGGTCGGAGGATGGTTCTACGACGCCTATCATGACCACCAGCGTCGCATGTCGGCTACACATAATGCCACCCCAAAACAGAAGGGAACCTCCACCTTGCTGCATTCACTGGACAGTGTGTCTACGGCGTTCAGCCTCACCGGGTTGCCTCCAAACACGTCTCCGACCATTGTCTGGTTGAAGGCATATGCGACACTGATCGATGAAGAGAACGTGATACCAGTCCTGAGCAGAAGATTCGGCATGCTGTCGGGCCCATCTGTACCGCGCTGCATGGTGTCGTGGTTGCAAAGATGGACGTCGAGGGTGAAGTTGCGCATCATGTAGCCTATTGCGCGCAGTTTGAGTCGTAGCACGACGTCCTGTGGCTGCACAAAAAGCATTATTCATCATGGTGGCGTTGCTGTCAGGGTTCCTCAAACCCATAATCCTTAGGTAGCGATCATTCACTTCAGTAGTAGCCCTCGGGTGGACTCAGCGATTCACGTCATCGACAGTTCCTGTGTCTCTCTGTATATCCGTCATGTGCGAACAACATCGCTTTGTTTCACTCCGAGACGGCTGGACACTTCCCTTGTTGAGAGCCCTTCCTGGCACAAAGTAAGAATTTAAAAGCGATCGAACCGCGTTATTCACTACCTAGGCACGGTTGAACTACAGACAACACTAGTCGTGCACCCCTTCCATGGTGGAATGACTGAAACTGATCGACTGTTGGACCCCCTCCGTCTAATAGGCGCTGCTCATGCATTGTTGTTTACATCTTGGGGCGGGTTTAGTGACATCTCTGTACAGTCAGAGGGACTGTGTCTGTGAAACAATATCCACAGTCACCGTCTATCTTCAGGAGTTCTGGGAACCGAGGTGATGGAAAACTTGGTTGTGTGCATTACTGCAGCGTTTACCGTATAGAATTTCCTCGTAGCCATGCATAGTCATTAATATATTAAATGAAGTTACGCCAGTTACTACTTCACATATATCTGCATCTGCATACATACTCACTAAGCCACGATACGGTGCATAGCGGAGGGTAAATTATACCACTACCAGTCATTCGCTTTCCTTGTCCACTCAAAAATGGAGCGAGGGAAGGTGACTTTCTCTATGCGCCCACAAAACCACAATTTCTGTTGTCTTCGAGTTGTTGTCGGTAAATATACTTAGGCGGCGGTACAGTCATTTGCAGTCACCCGCAAACGCTAGTTCACTAATTTTTCCCAATATTCACGAAAAGAACTTCTCCCCTTTAGGCGTTCCTATTTGAGTTCACGAAGCGTTTTCTTACCACTTGCGTTGTGACTGAACCTACGGGTAAGAGATCTAGCACCGCACCTCTCCATTGCCTCGATGTCTTCCTTTAATCAGACCTTGTAGGGATCGCAATCACTCCAGCATTACTCAAGAATGGGCCACACTACTGTTCTACACGCGGTCTCCTTTACAGATGCGCTGTACTTCAGAAAAATACTCCGAATAAACCGAAGCCTTCCTACTAGCGGCCTAAGGTGCTCGTTTGACTTCATATCGCTTTGCAAAATTATGTCTAGATGTTTAATCGACGTGATTTAGCCAAGCAGAACAAGACATTACTGTACTCGAACGTTACAGATCTTTCTCCTCCTTATCTGCTTTAACGTACATTTCTATAAATTTAGAACAAATTGCCATGCACCACATAAAATAGAAATGCAGTCTACATTAATATAGCTAGATAGTCGTTCGCAGCGTGAAAGTTAAAGCAATTGTTGGTTGGTTGCAGTGAAGCTAAAGGGCATACTATTATCGCTGCTGCTTTTCGTTTGCTCGTTAACTTCTCGGGTAAAATGAAGTATGGTGCATTATATTTCTAATAACGAGTGGATAAACATGCCGAACATGGTCATTTTATGTACAGAAAATTGTACTTGCCCAACTGGAATTAATGTGCTTTATTAATTATTGTCAACGTATTATCGAAGTCTAAATAAACTATTCTGAGAATTATAATTCTCTTACGTAGGGGTTTGTATATTAGGGTTTGTAGACGATAATATACACCCAATATTAATCTCATATGCGAGTATGTTTCAAGTACCTTCGCTGGAAGTAGTATGGTGATGGTGTTGTTTCACAGCGTAGCGTACAGAGCATGCAACTCTGGAACATATGAAGTTCCCCTCCACTCATTTAAATGAAATAAAAAACTTGACCCTGACGACTGACCAAACAACGTGTACAAGCATTGTACTGCGTGTTATATTCTACCCCCCCCCCTCCCCCCAAGATGATAAAAGGAAGTCATAGTACTTACTTAAAGAGACGTGATAACTTCAAATAATTTACAAGAGAAGTAACTTCAGTCTTATTAAAAATTTTATCACACAAAAATATATAAACAATGAAAGCTAATTTACACTAAGTCATCTGCGAGCTCATACAGTCATCAATGTCACTCTTGACCGTATACTTGTCTCTGATGAACACTCATACTGCAGGAAAACGTACTGAGTTCCTCTACTTAAGAAGTCTTCGAGCCACTCACGTTGAAAGTTGACTATTCAACTTGTAATCCCATGTCTTTGCGTTGTATTTAGCTTTTGGCAGTCCCGACATGTATTTATGCCACACTCTGCTCGAGTCTACTATAATCAGTTTTGATTAATCGATGTAAGTACTGCAGCAACTTCTTTGCATGGTCTAATAGAACTGCTCAGCATTCCTCGTTTTTCCCGAACTATCGTAGATTACAATACTCCAGATAATACAGTATTTATCTCCTTGATACATCATTAAGATAACACTTATTGTTTCCCATAATCGTTGCTTTCCGTAATTAAATGTTAAACATATTGCTGTATTTTTGGAAATAATTTCGATATTGTTACATGTCCTTGGATATAAGTGTCGATGCATTCAGATATCCGTGAGCTATGATCTATGGTATTTTGTTGTTGATTTTGGTGTATCAGTAAAGAGTAGTAGTAGTAGTTGTGTATTATTTAATTAAGGAGCATCAGAAACAGTAACGTTGCGAGGTAGCGTATGACGGCGACAGATCTCCGTCTGCCAAATGACCATACTGAAGAGGTGCGATGCTTATCAGTAGTGCAAGGAAATCTGACATTCGTAACTAGTGGCCCCTTGGTGGATCACCTAATGAGTTGACTAACTTGACATAAAATTAATTTAATCCATTCAAACCCATAACAAGAAAAATGACTTTGCACAGAGTGAGAATGGGTGTCACTGAAAAATTTATAACAAGGACCAACGGTATCACAAAGAGATTTATAACTAATATCAACATCAAGAAAGAACAAACATATAAACAGAAGCTTCAACGGTATAACATTTCATTAACACGAACTCAGGTTGGCTGGCACCAGATTTAGGGAAACTAACTGGAATTTATGTGCAAATGAGACTGGCTGCTGTGAGAGGAAGAATGCCATTCTAGGCAACTACACTCTGCTGTATCGTTCCACCGATCGGTCTCTTGTGTCAGAATATAATTAAGCATGCAATGGACACTGGAAGTGACTACTGCGAATACAGGGCTGCCATAAAAAATATGGACATGAGAACGATTGGTTAGCTTCTGAATTTGCCAAAACTGTGCTACATTAGTGGTATGGTCAGTGAAAGACGATATGCTGTCATCTGCGTGCATGCGCAGCCGAAGCTACTAGGTTCGGTGGTGTGTTGTACTGTGGGAGGTGCCCCACATACACCGGTAATTGTCTCAGGTCTGCGAAAATATAAAGTTCTGCCCAGGTGGGTGGACATGTTTGCAACTAACTGCTCTCTGCATAGAAATAGAAGAGTTCTAGCGGCTGCACTCCACGATGCTCGAGAGACAAGTCCCTGCCTCTCCCGTTGCTCAAAACCCTCCAAAAAACAGCAGTTCCCCCAATGTTCTTGGATAAACGTGTCATGGCCCAGCAGTGGTTACCATGCCAGTCGTGTTTTGTAGCAAGGACACCCGATCTTTCTCAACCAAACACTGCAGTGCAGTACACATTCTGTTCTCCAAAACACAGAACACAATGCCTGGAGGTCCTGCAGCCAAACCCTCGGCGTATTTCACAAGATGAGGCAAACTTCCTAGTGGAAACAAGCTCCGCCTCGTCCATAAAACGATTTAGTGGGCGCCATTTTGGTGAGGCGCGGCGACATCAAAGAAATGAAACATCCGAACCAATTCGTCGTCTTATCTCACAAGGTACGTTGGTCTTGTAATAAATACATTAGCTGGGTGCCAACCCGACGCCACCCGCACACGGCAGAAGGAGAGCGCAGTCCCACACCAAGTCCACCAGCTAATAAAGTGGTTGGGCAGGAGCCGGGATGACCGGCGCCATCAGTTTCTAAAGAAGTGTCATTCTGCATTCAGCCACCGCGTTCCCAGCCTCTTGCATCAGCCGCTAGTGGAACAAGCCCGACTGCCACAATGGCGGCCCATAAACCACTGCCCTGCAGGGCCCATGGCCAGTTTCAGTGACTACAAATGGAGATTAGCAATGAGAAGGCTTCACGAACTCACTTGCTGCTCGAGGAAAGTTCTAAAGCTGCCCCTAATGCAGTGGTCACCTCCAGTGCCCAAAAATCGGCCTCTACTGCCGAATTTAATTCCACTGCTGCTACACAAGTAATGCAAGTACTGTGACATCAATCAGTGGTTTACCCTAAACAGTCCATCACATTAATATCAATCAAGGAAAATTTAGATACACCAAAGCCGAAAGAAACAGTATGATAATCACCAAAACAAATGAAAGGGAACGTGCCCAACAGTGGCCTGCCCGAAACGCCTTTCAGCGTTTTATTGGGTTATGGAGGGATTTGTTGACTCACTTGTCATCAAACTGTGACATTAAAGCATGGAAACAGGAATTCTGAAATAGCACTGAAATATCACATCAAGAAAAAAATAGATAGAAAAAAATTCATTAACCAACAGGATATTTATTTCTCAAGAAAGGAACCCATCATGCCTACAGGACATAAGCAGTTATTGAACGAGCCATAATTTAGATGACGGTCTACAAGAACCATATCGGTAACTTTTTATTTCTAAGTGTTATTACGAAATTCCTTCTCATTTAAAGTCAATGCCCAAAATTAATGATAGTATTCTTAAAATGTGCTCGACAACCACTGTTGTTTTTAATTGGAGACAGAGGGGTGTTTGCCGTGATAATGATCACTGAAGCAGTTTTGCATCTGTGGAGAATCACTTTGCTTCTGACTAATCGTTTGCAATTTGCAGACAATGAAGTCTTTCTTTTTTCAAAGAGGATTCGCCAACCTCTCTCTGTTCTGTTCTACTTGCAGTTGGATGTTAGATTCTAGTGCAGCGTTTAGAGGAGGTCTGTGTGGTTGAAGCATGACTGCCTGTGTCTGGTGGAGGTCTGTTCTGTCGTGAAGGTTCCACGATGAATTAAGAATCGGGCGAGACCATTACAATTTACTTGTTGTGGTGAAGCTTTGTTGGATATGATGAGGTTAAGTTGGTATCACTTGACTGAGATTACACCTCGAGTATTTCTCTCAACTTGTCTGGGAAAGTATTCTGTATGCTTGTAATATTGTTAATAGCATGAAGTAGAGCTTCGTGGTAAACACTTTGCGCAAATTTAGGAACACGGAATCATACCATTCAACCTTGGTTCACAGGATATCGAACGACAGAAGTTCAAGCTGAATTTAGGACTACCGATGCTTTCTAAATCTGAATTGTTGACAGACACTTTCTTGTCTCAATTTACATGCGTCATATTCGAAACTAGAACGAATAAAAAATTGTGCTGCAAACTGATGTTCAGGATATTAGTCTAATTTTGCGGGTCCGCGCTACTAAGAGTTAACTTTCTGAGAATGATTCTACAACTGCTTTAGCGCAATTGGATGGCTGTAAAACATCTGATGATTGAGTTCATCTAGAACGGTTAGTTGCGTCCAGATAACTTCACAGTCACACTCAATTTCGACATCGATAGATACCACATATTTGTCGATTGCGATGAAAATTCATCTTCCTATAGCGTCTAACTTGTAGTTTCGATATACGTTACATGCAACCCTAAATATTCCATAGCTATCTACTTTGGTTGCCATCCAGCTCTCGTGTACAGCATTTCTGTATGACACTAAATTCAGCAACTCTGTTATGAATTTTTCATCAGTGTTACAGTTTGGACATTTGACGCTCATTGATTTGAAAGCGGTCTGATACCTCCCTCCGCATATCGACTGGAGGGAACCCTGCAATCCTCCTACTGCTAACTTAGGTCCAGAAATCTGTAGCCAGGAATCGATGGAGCCTTTCATTGAGATCCTCCATTTGGCTCCAGAATAAAGGACCCTGATCAAACGATGGATCAAATTGCAAACTATGCTTGCAGCAGGCGGGAGAGGCCAATAGTAAGGGAAGGCATCACTGGGGCCAAAATGAACCACAACCTGAAGATGGCTGCACCCGGATGCGGCCAGCTCATCCTATGTCCACACACACACAGTTTGTACACACGCTATCCACTCTCCTACTAAAATTCAGTTGAGAGCAATAGGTACGAAAAAGGCAAAACCGAGCCCTTTCGTCTTATAGACTAGGATTTGCGCTGCTACACTTGTTGAACCATGCTACTTTAAAACACCGAGTCTGTCTTTGAGACTAGTTCACTGCACGTTGACAGATGCAAACAAACGATCTGCCCTCCTCGTGGTTCAGGAGTGGAAGATGGCGTCAAACTGATCTGTCAAAAATGGTCGCTGGCCATGGAAAACAAATGCCAGCTGGCCCTAAAGATGGAGTAAATCTACACCACTAAACACTGCTAAGACTAAAGCTTCTCTTAGCCCATTAAGTCTCAACAGCATAAAAAACTAATTTTAAAATTTCTACAAAATTGACCTATATTGTCATAATAAGCAACGAATAAAATAAGAAATTGTCAGAAAGTAAACACTCCATTATTTTCAAGTGTGGTTTCACTTATAATTATACTAAAACATAATTATAACATCCTTCATGAAACTGACATTCATTATCATAGAATACGAGAAGAAATTGGGAAAAATTGAACTATAATTTGTTTTAATGAGATGGTTTCACTTTGGAACCACTGGAACATACTGTTCTCAACCTCTCATCATTTTATGAGACACATTTGTAAGAAGTTTCGCATGTTGCCCAGATACAGTTCCCCATATCGAAAAATTCATGAACGCATAATGCCTACAACAAATTTTGGTCCAAATTACATGCAAAAATCTGCAAAAAGTTTAATAAATTTATACCAAAAGTACATACTGCACTAATGGTTTCTTTTCGAAAAGCCGGCCGGTGTGGCCGTGCGGTTCTAGGCGCTTCAGTCTGGAACCGCGTGACCGCTGCGGTCGCAGGTTCGAATCCTGCCTCGGGCATGGATGTGTGTGTGATGTCCTTAGGTTAGTTAGGTTTAAGTAGTTCTAAGTTCTAGGGGACTGATGACCATAGATGTTAAGTCCCATAGTGCTCAGAGCCATTTGAACCATTTGAATCTTTTCGAAACCACGCATAAAAGCAACTGTGAAAATTCAAATTTACGTTACAATAAATTTAGATATACCAATCAGCCAGAACATTATGACCACTTACCTAACAGCCAGTATGACCCCCTTTGGTATGGATAACAGTGGGGACATGTCGTGACATTGAAGCAGCAGGTCTCTGGAGGGAGTTGGCACCACATCTGCTCTTACAAGTCACCTAATTCCCATAAATTCCTGGGAGGGGCAATGAACTCCGACGCCACCTTCTATTACATCCCAGATGTGTTCGATCGGATTAAGATCTGGTGAGTAGAGGGGCCAGCACATCAACTGCCACTAGCCACTGTGTTCTTCGAACCACTCCATCACACTCCTAGCCTTGTGACATAGCGCCTTATCTTCTGGAAAAATGCCACTGCCATCGGGAAACATGATCGTCATGAAGAGGTGTACGTGGTCGGGAAGCGGATTACAATACTCCTCGGATTTCATGGTACTCTGCACGAGCTACTCTGGACCCATTGATGACCACGTGAATGTTCCCCAGAGCATTATGGAGCCGCCGCAGGTTTGTTTCAGTGCCGCAGTACAGGTGTCAAGGAACTATTCCCCTGGAAGACGACAGATTCGTGCCCTCTCATCGACATAATGAAGAAGACCACGCAACGCTCTGCCACTGCTCCAACGTCCAGTGCCGATGATCACGTGCCCATTTCAGTCGAGTTGCCGTCGTCGTTATATCAACTGTGGCACATTCAGGTGTCACCACTGCTGTAAGTCAGTGCTGTAACGCAATAAATTCGTAGGAGTACCCCAGTACACAACTATACCTCTCTGCCTTGCATAGGTTGTTTCATGCAAAGGCACTGATGCTTGAAAAATATGATAACTGGTGGTTTCAGGCAGAAACCAGTAGTACTCAAAGGTTTTATTTATGTACACTGAAGAGGCGAGTGAATATTTCTACCAAGGCCAGAAATCCAATCAGGTCTCCTGCTTATTAGGCAGGTGCGTTAGCCACTGAGCCAACTTACACAGCACGTCACAGACCTGCAGTCTACACACAAGAAGTCTCTGAAATTGTGTCGTTTCATTTGTACATGTACCTGCAGCTGGGTTCCAGGATGGATTCCCCATTTACGTTCGATGCTGAAATGCTGTTCCAGAACATAGAGAGCCTCGGAAATTCTTTTCGTGAGTAAGGGGGAATTTAAAACAGACTGGGGCGGCGGTGAGATTGTTGTTCGAACAGCGAGGGGTGCTAGGGTAATCCGTAGAGTTGTCTGAATTGCTCTGACAAGATGGCTCCACGGCTAACGCAGCCACCACGAAAGCAGGATATCCGGGTTCAATTCCCGGAGTAGCCACAAATTTTTCCTCGACATTTCAGTCTATATTCATAAAATCATATGAGTATGGGACGAGTAAAGTCTCTGAAATTGTGTTACGTCAATAGCACTCAAAATTTTAAATACACAAACATGTATGGAATTTAGGAATTAAACAGCTAAAGCACAAATTAAAAGCTAAATAGGCAACAAACTTCTACTTATAATATACACAAACGATCATTCTAGTTTCCTGGAGGTTGATGAGTGGAGGTTGACGCCCGACCATACAGGACCGTAGATTACTTGCTGTCTAGAAGAAACAGGTGCATTCCACCTGTCACCTGTCCGGAAATTTTCGATTCGTGGTAAACCTGGTTGGATATTACATATGAATGTTGCGTCTTGATCAGGCAGTGAAGGGCAGTTGTTGCATCACGGGTTCTAAGACTACACAAGACGAGGGGAATTGTGTGCTCGACAGGCTGGTTCGCGTGTTACGTGAGCAAGTTGTGTCATCACTTCTGTCTCTCAGCTGGTCGTAGGTCGTGTTCCAAAAATGAGCAGCATAGAGACATAAGTGATGACACTTTCTGCAGGACCTGACCATCATTTTGCAGGACAACGCTCATGTACGTAAAGTGCAAGCTGTTACTGATTTGTTTGACTGATGGGCCTGCTAAGTGCTATACCACCTACTGCATTCCCCTGACTTAAGTCCTTGTGCGTTCAACTCGATTTCTAAACAGAAGGAAACACGTAACGGCATTCGCTTCTGAACTGCTACAAATTCGTCGGTCAATAGACCGCGCTGCTCAAACTGTCAACACAACTAGCACTGCTAAGAGTATCCTACGACTTCCACATCGCTGACAACGGGTTATATACGACGCTGGTGGCTACTTTGAAGCCCAGTAAAACTTTGGAACAAGTATCTATATTGTACGAGCTGTAAATAAATAGTTGTCACTGTTAAAGTTCCAACCCTCGAAGTTAGGTCGAAGCTTTATGACAGAATATTTTGTGGTATTGTGTTATATCGGCTAAAAAAATGTATAACTAAAATAGTGAGAGACTAAACCTTAGTGGAAAGAGTTGGCTTCGACACACTCGATATTTCAGAACGTATGGCGTGCTTTTGGAACTCTAAATATACAGGGTAGTCCATTGATAGTGACCGGGCCAAATATCTCACGAAATAAGCATCAAACGGAAAAACTGCAAAGAACGAAACTCGTCTAGCTTGAAGGCGGAAACCAGATGTATAAGTACGTGGTACCACGTAACATTCCACCAGTGCGGACGGTATTTGCTTCGTGATACATTACCCGTGCTAAAAGGGACCGTTTACCAATTGCTGAAAACGTCGATATCGTGTTGATGTATGGCTATTGTGAACAAAATGCCCAACGGACGTGTGCTATATATGCTGCTCGATATCCTGGACGACATCATCCAAGTGTCCGGACCGTTCGCCGGATAGTTGCGTTATTTAAGGAAACAGGAAGGGTTAAGGCACATGTGAAACGTCAACCACGACCTGCAACAAATGATGATGCCCAAGCAGGTGTTTTAGCTGCTTTCACGGCTAATCCGCACATCATTAGCAGACAAATTGCGCGAGAATCTGGAATCTCAAAAACGTTGTTGTTGAGTATGCTACATCAACATCGATTACACCCGTACCATATTTCTATGCGCCAGGAATTGCATGGCGACGACTTTGAACGTTGTGTACAGTTCTACCACTGGGCACAAGAGAAATTACGGGACGATGACAGATTTTTTGCACGCGTTCTATTTAGCGACTAAGCGTCATTCACCAACAGCGGTAACTTAAACCGGCATAATATGCATTATTGGGCAACGGAAAATCCATGATGGCTGCGACAAGTGGAACATCAGCGACCTTGGCAGGTTAATGTAGGGGGCATTATGGGAGGAAGGATAATTGGCCCCCATTTTATCCATGGCAATCTAAATGATGCAATGTATGCTGATTTCCTACATAATGTTCTACCGATGTTACTACAAGATGTTTCACTGCATGACAGAATGGCGATGTACTTCCAACATGATGGATGTTTGGCTCATAGCTCGCGTGCGGTTGAAACGTTATTGAACAGCATATTTCACGACAGGTAGGTTGCACGTCGAAGCACCATACCATGGCCCGCACGTTCACTGGATCTGACATCCCCGGATTTCTTCCTGTGGGGAAAGTTGTAGGACATTTGCTATCGTGATCCACCGACAACGCCTGACAACATGCGTCAGCGCATTGTCAATGCATTTGCGAACATTGCGGAAGGCGAACTACTCGCTGTTGAGAGGAATGTCGTTGTACGTATTGCCAAATGCATTGACGTTGACGGAACATCATTTTGAGCGTTTATTGCATTAATGTGGTATTTACAGGTGATCACGCTATAACAACATGCGTTCTCAGAAATGATAAGTTCACAAAGGTATATATATCACATTGGAACAGGCGAAATAAAATGTTCAACGTACCAACGTTCTGTATTTTAATTTACAAAACCTTCCTGTTACCAACTATTCGTCTAAAATTGTGAGCCATATGTTTGTGACTACTACAGCGTCATCTATCACAATGCGAAAAAAGTGGTCAACTAAAACATTCATATTTCTTTACGTACTACACGAATATGTAATAAAATACCGGAGTTTCTATTTAAAAAAACGCAGTTAATATCCGTTTGACCTATGGCAAGCCATCTAGCGGGCCAACCATAGCGCCAGCTAGTTTCCCCCTTCAAGCTAGACAAGTTACATTGTTTGTAGCTTTTTTCGTTTGGCGCTTATTTCTTGAGATATTTGGCCCGGTCACGATCAATAGACCACCCTGTATATGTCCTCGGTCGTGAGTTTTATATTTACGGTGCTCTATAAAAGCTGTTGTTTTTCTTTCCTAGTCATCGTAATCTTACTCTCTCTTCTAATGGTAGAGAAACTGGTGGACGCACCCATGAAAAACTTTTCTATAGAAGTTAGCGTCTATGACTGAGCAGCTTAGAGCACTGCCTTTTCACTCAACGCATTCCCGTTTCTCGGCCGTCCTGTGTTCTCGCTAGGTCAGGAGGCGCCACAAAAGCCTGCGGCCGGCAGCTCCGTGTTCACAGTAGGGGGTTACACTTTGCTGCTTTGTGTGACGTCGCCGTTACGTAATGACCCTGCTGCTGCTGCCGACGGCGTTTGCTTTGCAGCAGTTCTGTGTGTTGGCGCTCGCGAATGAATTAAAAAGAGTCGCCACGCGACGCAGCTACCGTGTTGCAGGCGCTTACCAGCAAATAAGGCACAATCCACTTGCCTCTCTACGTCCGACAGTAGTGCAACATTCTAACGATTGTGACGGTAGAATCACTTCGTTTGTTCTACATTCCGCCGATCATTTGCTCGATTTTTAAGAAAATGACGTGAAATGACTGACTTCATAGGATAGCTATAGATGCTCTATTTCTGTAAGAATAAGTATATAATTTACACTAAATAACACAGTGGTTTAAATTTGACGTTACTGAACGTAAAAAAATTAAAATGATGCGTTATGCTATATAATTACTAGCATACGTCACTGGCTTTCAACTTACTCATTCTGTCAGTTTTAAATAAAAATTTATCTGTATAGTAGAAGGAATTTTCAAAGAAACTATTTGAGACACAATTTTAAATTTGTTCTTTCTGATACGCACAAACAACGTGTATAGCAACTTTGCAGTGTTGCCATTTTCCGCAGCAAACGTATAAGTATTTGTTTTATAAATTAGATTGCACCACAAAAACATCGTTTCAGTTTATAAAACGAACACCGTGGTTAGTTAAATGTTGTTAACTGCTTTGGTGTGGCAATTTTACACAAAAAGCATATAATGTTTGCTGTACAAATTATACTGCAGCAAGGAAAAGTTGTTTCAATTTATGAAACCAACAGCGTGCGGGATTAAATGTAACATTTATTTATGTTGTACTGTTTTGACCTCATTCAGTCTGCAAACTTCGGATGAATACTTCTGCTTTCTTAAACTGCCATTGAGTTATCGTCATGCTTCTATATAGTACAAAAGTCACAATAATAATACAGGGTGTCTGTAATCTTATGGCTATTATTGAAATAGATGATAGTGGGTCAATAACTGATTATATTGAGATAGGGAACCACTGGTCGCAAATACAGGGTGTTTCAAAAAGAATATAAGTATTTCGAATGCATATATCTATTAAACTCAAAACGAAACTTTTCACACATTTTTACGAACCTCTCAAGTTCCGATTTCAGATGTTCAGTATGTCCTCCATCTTCAGCACGATTAATATGACAATGATACTCAAATTCCTCCCATACTGGGGCAAGCATGTCTTTCGTTACTGATGTTATGGCTGTACGGATCCGGTTCTTCAACTCTTCCATGTTCTGTGGGAGTGGTGCTCCATACACGTTGTCTTTAAAGAAACCCCACAGAAAGAAGTCAGAGGGTATCAAAACCGTTTACCGTGGAGTCCAGCGGAGACATGTTAAGTCGCCAGCTCATTAACGGCCAATCCAACGGTTCGGTAGAGTTTCATTCAGATACTGACACACTTGGCGACTCCAGTGAGGGTGTTAAAAATGGTTCAAATGGCCCAAGCACTATGGGACTTAACATCTGAGGTCATCAGTCCCCTAGAATTACAACTACTTAAATCTAACTAACCTAAGAATATCACACACATCCATGCCCGAGGCAGAATTCGAACCTGCGACCGTAGCAGCAGCGCGGTTCCTGACTGAAGTGAATAGAACCGCTCGGTAACAGCGGCCGGCTAGGGAGGGTGTGCCTCGTCTTGTTGAAAAACAAGTTGTCTTCGTGCAGCCTCGGAAACAAACAGTTCTGTAACATAGCGAGATACTGCTGACCGTTAACCGAGTTCGCATCAAAGATGATTGGGCCGTAAACAAATAATCGGGATATCGCACAGAACACATTGACTTTGGGCGAATCTCGTACAAGTTCAATGGCCGCATGTAGGTTCTCCCGGCTTCAAATTCGAACAGTGTGTTTGTTTATCTGACCACTAACATGGAAAGTCGCGTCACCACTGAACACGGTGCGTTGTGCGAATGTGAAATCATTTTCAATAACATCAAGAATCGCGTTACAAAATGCCACACGTTTGCGTTTTTCATCAGGATGCATAGCTTGTAGCAGCTGTAACTTGTACGATTTCATTAGCAACCGAAGTCTCACAACACGCCAAATTGTTGTTGTAGGCAGTTTTAACTCCCGGCTGGCACGACGAGTTGATTTTGAAGGACTACGTTGCAAAGCAGTTTGAATGCGTGCAACATTTTCTTCAGGAACACGAGCGTAGCCAGGGCTCTTTCCTTTACATACATATCCCATATCTAGAAACTGTTGATACCATCTGCGAATGTTTCACCCATTCGGAGGATCAATTTGGTTCCTCAACCTGAAACGTCTTTGCACCGTGATCACGGAATTGCACTTTGCGAACTCGAGAATACAAATAAATTTCTGCTGCGGAACAGCCATTTTAAACATATGGCGGTTACCAAGGTTAAGTCCCTTAGTGCTCAGAGCCATTTATTAATATAAAATAGACTATGTATTCGTTTCTCCAATAGCCGAGTTGAGGAGCAGCAATCGGTTCTTTGGATAAAATAATATTTTGGAATAGTATATTCTTTTTGAAACACCCTGTACTTATTTATTGTGTTACGACGTATACAGTATACGCTGCATAACAACAACGTAGCTCATAGTGATTGTTCAAAGTGATGACTGCCAGTCTCAATGCAAGTTCTGCAACGACGCGTACAGTTCAGCTGCACTTTCTGAAAGACGCCAGGCGTATGCTGATCTCTGCAACAGGTAGTGGGTGATAAACAGTGTAGACACCGGACCACCAAACCAGCTTAGCTCATTGCACGTTGTGTCATGTGACGACCGCATGCATCACACCGGCGCCTTAACCTGTGCCACGTGCACACCACTATCTTTGGTTTCAGTTGTCCATAGCATCAGACAGCTTGTGGGGTGTACTTGATGAGGTGTGTTACTGGGTGCAGTGTATTACTGGTAGTCAAAGATGGGTACATCACAAGAGTTGGCTGACGTATTTAATATACGGTGCGGCAGGATGTAGTGTCCGTAATGTAGTACGAATGTATAGAGAATGCCTTCCCAACGGGCATTATTCACATTGGAAGATGTTTATCTGTAGATACTAACCTACGTCATTGTGAACTGTCCAAAGTGCCCGCCAGAGAACTGTCCAAGCACCAGGTTTTGAGGAACTGGTGTAGGATCGTGTGGCCCGCTACTTATCAAAAAGCATCCGTCAGTTGCCTGTGAACCGCAAAAAAAATTTTCAAATGACTCTGAGCACTATGGGACTTAACATCTGAGGTCATCGGTCCCCTAGAACCTAGAACTACTTAATCCTAACTAACCTAGGGACATCACGAACATCCATGCCTGAGGCAGGATTCGAACCTGCTACCTTATCGGCCGCGCGGTTCCCGACTGGAGCGCCTAGAGCCACTCGGCCATATCGACCGGCTGTGAACCGCAGACTTCGGAGAATACAGGGTGGAGAGTACTGATGGGGCTGCTAGCCGTACGCCAAGGTGTGTAAACACTGGGATCATAGAATTTTGACCCGGCATTCACTTCTGTCAGAAGATTATCAACGTCGGTGCTGTGGTGCCCAACTTCACACAGTTTCTATTGTTTACGGATGAGTTTTCATTCCCTCGTGATGTTATTTCCAACAGCCATTTCTGGAGTGACGAGAATCCCCATGCGATCCACATCAGTGGCCACCAGCAACGATATTCTGTCAATGTATGGTACAGTATTGCCCAAGATCACCTAATAGGCCTTAATTTGTTGCTTTGACGAAGTGGCGTCAACTAAAAAGATCTGCACCAAGCGACCAGTCCACTCGACGGGAGGCCCTAGCCACGCGGCATTATTATACTCCTGTCCTCAGTGACAGTGATGAAGAATTGCATTATCTGTTTATCGGAATCAACAGTCTAATTAGTACAGAATATCGGTTGAGAGTAAATCGAAGAAAGGCCACAGTAACGACAAGTAGCTGATATGATAACAAAGAGAAATTTAACATCTCGTCACGAAGTTACCTAGGTTGCAAAATAACCAATTACAGACGGAGCAAGGAGGACATAAACGGCGTACTAGCTCTAGCACAAAGGCCAGGCCTGCCTAAAGGTAAAAGTATCAAACTCAGGTCTTAATTGGAAGAAGAAATTTTTGAGAATCTACGTTTGGAGTACAGTATGGTATTGCAGTGAAACTTGGACCGTGGGAAAAATGAAAAAGAAGAGAATCGAAGCGTTTGAGATGTGGTACTACACAACACTGTTGGAAATTAGATGGATTGATAAGGCAAGGAATTAAGACGTCCTCCACAGAATCGAGGAGGAATACCTAGAAAACACTGACAAGAAGAAGGGACAGGGTGATAGGTCATCAATTAAGATATCACGGAATGACTTCCGTGATGCTAGAGGAAGCTGTAGAGGGCAAAAGCTATAGAGGAAGACAGAGATTGGAATACATTCAGCAGATAACTGAAGATGTATGCTGCTGGTGCTGAGATGAAAACGATGGCCCAGGAGAGGAATTCATGGCTGGCCGCATCAAACCAGTCAGAAGAGTAACTACTCAAATAAGATGTTTCTTTTTTTAGCCATTGTGTATATGGAGATGGCAGTAGAACGACTGAGCTTTCCTAGAATATCCTTCCACTATGAACAGCCAACAGATTTTGCAAGAGCAACGCCTCCTTTCTATTCGCACTGATATTTTACGTTCCCCTAGCATTCCTGTTGATGTTCCGTATGGGCGATGCGGTGCTGTAACGTAGGCACTGCGGTCTGACCTTCTTACGTGCTGCTACTTTCACATACATTGGTGAGTATCGCTCTCCAACTCTATCTAGTCGCCTCTACCTAAGCGAAAAATACTGTTCCTACACATACTTTTCGTATTACCAAGCCAAAAATTGTGGACATAAGATTTCCGGAGTATAATTTTTTTTCCATTCTTTTATCCAGAATAAATGTGTCCCATCAAAATTCTCATTAGCCGAACTGGCACAGGAATTACTCTTCAGGAATCTGTCTTTTACAGTCACTACACCGTCGGTATTTACGTGATTACTTCCTTGCTATCGGACTTGAGTCGGACACTTCATCGAAATTTCCCGGTAAATAATTATTTCCTCTTGCTGCATAATTTCTGGAGTTCCACATTCCATTTTCGCGCAACTTTCATTCTTTATATGGGGTATCACAGCAAGTGCGCCCTACGATAGGATGTAACGTAAGGGGGAGGTTGGGGCGGAGAATTTTTCGTATTTTAGAAGACGCATGACGACCAGTAGGATACAGTTCCGATTCTGCCTAATTCCGACTTCTAAATCATCATCTTGGTAGAAATGCAGCTAACTACGCTATACAGTTTTCCTTTCCCTGGGGTCTGCCGCTGGTGGCCGAGCGGTTCTGGCGCTACAGACTGGAACCGCGCGACCGCTACGGTCGCAGGTTCGAATCCTGCCTCGAGCATGGATGTGTGTGTTGTCCTTAGGTTAGTTAGGTTTAAGTAGTTCTAAGTTCTAGGGGACTTATGACCTCAGCAGTTGAGTCCCATAGTGCTCAGAGCCATTTTGAACCTTTCCCTGCGAGCTACGGGGGGGGGGGGGGGGGGGGCGAATTGGCGAACAGTCTCCCTTTGTCCCTGGGTATATCGACGCTGTTGTGAGACAGGAATAATTGACTCATCTACAATTGTAATGCTTCTCTGCATCCCAAGGTGAAACGGTATGTCATTACCGACGCAAAAATACTCAGCAGGTTGAAAGCAGCAGAAAACAATCCAACGGAAATATTACTTCCCTTTACTGTTACAGAGTTTTTTTTTTTTTTTTTTTATTTGTCCTTTGAGTGTGTACTAAATTTAGCCATCGGCAACACATAGTAACAATGTACACATAATTGGATAAACAAATACAGAAATGCATATTTACAAGAATAAAAAGCTTAACTGTTACAGGTTTGTACATAATGTTTTAAAAATTGAATTGAATTGAATTGGAAAATAATTGAAAGTGCCCTGGCTTACAATTCACACAACGCAGAAGCACAGAATGCGTACTTACATTGTCAACTAAGCGTCGAAAATGGTGAAAGGTGGGCCGTAGATGAGACTAGAAAATGATGTGTCATTCGGTGTGTACACAAACAAAGCCGTAACAGAAAGTCAGAAACAAATAAAGTTCACGGAGAAGAGATAAGAACGTTAACGTCAGCTGATGATATTGTAATTCGTTTTAAAGGTGGCAAGGGACTAGAACCATCAGCTGAACAGAATGCGAACAGTCTTATCTAAGAGATTATAAGATGAGCACGAAAAGGGAATTTATCACCATTAATGAATGGAAGGGAATTAAGGGACGGTGTGTTCTGGGAGGTGGGAGTATTCGTCTACAAGAAGTAGAATAGTTTGGAAGTTTGGGTAGCAAAATAACTGTCGATGACAAAAAGAGAGCATATGAAATGTTTACTATCAATAACAAGAAAGTAAAACAGAAATACGTTAACGTAGAATATAAAAATGACTTACGAAGACTTTTCGAAAGTACTTGCCGGAACTACGGCCTTTTATGACACTGAAAGTTTCAAACTAGGGAATGCAGACGAGAAGAAAAATAAAAAGAAACTTTTGGAGTATGGTAGGTATCACCGAAGAATGTTAAGTATTACATGGCTGTTTCGGATAAACAATGAAGACATACGGAACAGAATCGGTTACAAAAGATGTTTATGATTTGATTACAAAAGGGGTGGATTAATTGCTCATATCGTCGGGTATCACAAAATAGTCAATTTCGTAATGGAGGTACAGTAGAGCGTCGATTATCCGAACGTCGGTCAACCGAACGACCGCTTAACCGAACTGTATACTCGCTCGCACCTGTTACTCTCCCACCCTACCGTCCATCATCACCCTCACTCGCCTCTGTAAAAGCTCATCATCAGGTAAAGATTGGGAAGAGGGAGAAAGCACGACTTCTCCTTGACAATGCACCAACTCATCCGACATGTGATATTTTAAACGAAAAAGACGAGTTCATAAAGGTAATATTTCTTCCACCTAACGTAACCTCCTTATTACAGCCCATGGATCAAGGCGTTATTGAGACTTTCAAACGATATTGCAGGAAAGAATTGCGTAAATTGTTGTTAGAAAGAGAAGAGGATGGAGAAGAAAGTCTCTTAAGAAATCATAGGAATATTGACCTGAAAGACGCGTCCTACATGATCAGCGCAGCATGGAATAGTGTAAAGGAAGAGAATTTGAAGAAAGCCTGGAATAAAATTTTGGACACAGAAGAAAATCCACAAGGTATGATTGAAAATGACGAACAGAATGATATGTCCGATATTCTCGGTATGCTAAAAGAAATAGATTGCCACGAATGTGATGAAGAAGACGTTCATGAATGGATGAATATCGATGATGCAGATCCAGGACACCAAATCATGCAGGATAGCGAGATTGTAAACGTCGTCACTGATAAAGATGACGCCGCCAGCATCTCATCAATCAGTGCTCCAGAAAGTGAAGATGAAAATATACCAACAGCTTCTGAAGCGTTCACTTGTTTAGATACTGCTTTGCGATGGTTTGAAGCCCAAGATGAAAGTGACCGGTTTCAGATATCTGTAATGAAAAAAGTACGTGACTTAGCTGCTCGTAAGCGTGTAGGCTTGCTTAGACAGACCAAAAAAAGGTTTTTTTTAAACGTTAATTTTGTATACTGTGTTTATTGTTTATGCAAAATGCGTATGTAATATGTATATATTTTTGTTTAATAAACTGTGCCACATACTATATATTCCTACTGAAGTTGCCTTTGTATGTTACTTTGTAATACTAAAAGAGATGTCTGTTTTTATGAACAAATTTACTGTACAGTACTTCTTTTTGGCAAATAAACATGTACAGTTCGATTATCCGAACAAACCAATTTTCCGAACACCCATGTCCCCCAATTACTTCGGATAATCGACGCTCTACTGTACCACACAAATTTTCGAAGAGACAACGATGTTATACTAGCGACGTTCGCATTTATGCTAGCGAGACTCGGGACTAGATGATAATATGGAGCTAGGACTGGGTGTTAGAAAGGCAAGCTGACAGTTTGGTACTTTTATTAAAACTAAATGTTCATACAGTTATTAAATCATTAATCACAATCCTCCTTTTTGGGTATACCTTGTATCGATTATATATCCCAGTGGATACATAGAAAAAAACTTTCAGTCAAATAATTCAGGGAAACTATTAACTAGATGGAATTCCGTCCTTTTAAAATTTTGAATACTTGAAATTAAACCAAAAACTGTCAAATCGGAATGATCATTTACACAATTAAAACTGACGAAACTGCTTGAGAAGAAAAAGTCGTAAAACCATAACTATGTGTACAACTCACTATAACTGGCACAATTTTATATTAAACATGAAAAATAGTTAAGGAATTTTTATTGCAAATTTATGTCTCACACCAGTCAATGAAAGCATATCACGTACTGTCACAATCAGGTGGGCTTTAACAAGCCTTAAGGTTGCAACAAATTTCCAACACTTGACAAGGATTATTAAATTCCTTCCGCTGCTTGGTTGACACCCAGGTGGCCCAGTAGCTTCGGAACCCCTACGTAGATAACAGCCACGCAGCATATAGAGGTACCTGGCGCCGGACTGGTACTACTAACTGGAGTTCCGGGAACGTTATCTTACATCGGATAGCCGGCCGGAGTGGCCGTGCGGTTCTAGGCGCTGCAGTCTGGGACCGCGAGACCGCTACGGTCGCAGGTTCGAATCCTGCCTCGGGCATGGATGTGTGTGATGTCCTTAGGTTAGTTAGGTTCAACTAGTTCTAAGTTCTAGGGGACCAATGACCTCAGAAGTTGAGTCCCTTAGTGCTCAGAGCCATTTGAATAATTTTACATCATATATTTGATCAGGTAATACGAAAACACCAGTAATTAGCTCCTGGAAGCTAATATCACTGAGGGCAGATATCCATAGGATTTTACCAAGTTGTGAGACAATTACAGTGACACCATTGAGAACCTACTTTACTGTAGATAATTCCTTTTTTACAACAACACCGTGGTCAGTCATACTTTACACGTTTCTTAGGTATTCCTGTCACATAATTAGCTCAATCATAGTGCACTAACAGCATGGGTAACACGACCAACTCTGTTTTTAATATAAGGATATCTCTTCAGTATCCTCAAATACCAGACTTTTTACAGAGATCTATATTTGAATGTTTGTCAACGTAGTGGTTTAAAAATGGTTCAAATAGCTCTGAGCACTATGGGACTTAACATACGAGGTCATCAGTCCCCTAGAACTTAGAATTACTTAAACCTAACCAGCCTAAGGACGTCACACACATCCATACCCGTGGCAGGATTCGAACCTGCGACCGTAGCAGCGCTTAGAATTACTTAAACCTAACTAGCCTAAGGACGTCACACACATCCATACCCGAGGCAGGATTCGAACCTGCGACCGTAGCAGCAGTGCGGTTCCGGACTGAAGCGCCTAGAACCGCTCGGCTATAACTGCCGGCTCCCAACTTAATGCGAACCTCTAAAATCACTGCGTGTCCACCGACCTACTCTAGGTACAAACCGTCCAGGCGAAAGCAGCGTCACCTGGCGATGAATGACTGATAGTCAGATACACGCACGGTGCAAATACAGGGCTATTACAAATGATTGAAGCGATTTCACAAATTCACTGTAGCTCCATTCATTGACATATGGTCACGACAGACTACAGATACGTAGAAAAACTCATAAAGTTTTGTTCGGCTGAAGCCGCACTTCAGGTTTCTGCCGCCAGTGCGCTCGAGAGCGCAGTGAGACAAAATGGCGACAGGAACCTAGAAAGCGTATGTCGTGCTTGAAATGCACTCACATCAGTCAGTCATAACAGTGCAACGACACTTCAGGACGAAGTTCAACAAAGATCCACCGACTGCTAACTCCATTCGGCGATGGTATGCGCAGTTTAAAGCTTCTGGATGCCTCTGTAAGGTGAAATCAACGGGTCGGCCTGCAGTGAGCGAAGAAACGGTTGAACGCGTGCGGGCAAGTTTCACGCGTAGCCCACGGAAGTCGACGAATAAAGCAAGCAGGGAACTAAACGTACCACAGCCGACGGTTTGGAAAATCTTACGGAAAAGGCTAAAGCAGAAGCCTTACCGTTTACAATTGCCACAAGCCCTGACACCCGATGACAAAGTCAAACGCTTTGAATTTTCGGCGCGGTTGCAACATCTCATGGTAGAGGATGCGTTCGGTGCGAAACTTGTTTTCAGTGATGAAGCAACATTTTTTCTTAATGGTGAAGTGAACAGACACAATGTGCGAATCTGAGCGGTAGAGAATCGTCACGAATTCGTGCAGCAAATTCGCAATTCAGCAAAAGTTAACGTGTTTTGTACAATCTCACGGTTTAAAATTTACGGCCCCTTTTTCTTCTGCGAAAAAAAACGTTACAGGACACGTGTATCTGGACATGCTGGAAAATTGGCTCATGCCACAACTGGAGACCGACAGCGCCGACTTCATCTTTCAACAGGATGGTGCTCCACCGCACTTCCATCATGATGTTCGGCACTTCTTAAACAGGAGATTGGAAAACCGATGGATAGGTCGTGGTGGAGATCATGATCAGCAATTCATGTCATGGCCTTCACGCTCTCCCGACTTAACCCCATGCGATTTATTTGTGTGGGGTTATGTGAAAGATTCAGCGTTTAAACCTCCTCTACCGAGAAACGTGCCAGAACTGCGAGCTCGCAACAACGATGCTTTCGAACTCATTGATGGGGACATGCTGCGCCGAGTGTGGGAGGAACTTGATTATCGGCTTGATGTCTGCCGAATCACTAAAGGGGCACATATCGAACATTTGTGAATGCCTAAAAAAACTTTTTGAGTTTTTGTATGTGTGTGCAAAGCATTGTGAAAATATCTCATATAATAAAGTTATTGTAGAGCTGTGAAATCGCTTCAATCATTTGTAATAACCCTGTAGTATCAGTGAGCGTACTGTCCATGCGTAGAATGAGGAAGACGGCCGATCTATTTGGTTTTGGAAGAGGGAATATCGTGATGGCCCGGAGGCTGGGCACGAATACTACGGAAACTGCACGACTTGTCAGATGTTCGGTGAGTGTCGTGATGAGTGTCTTCAACAGGTAGCGAAAGCAGGGTGAAACCACGTCCAGACGTCATGGGGTTGGGCGACCCCCCTTATTGCTCATGTCGGACGTCGTTTGATGGGCAGGCTGGTAAGACGCGACAGGCGGTGAACTATGGAAGAGCTAACGTCATACTTTAATGCTGGGCAGAGTACAAGTGTGTCTGAACACACAGTGCATCGAAAATACCTAAAGACCCGCCTCCGCAGCCGACGACCCACACATGTGCCGATGTTATCACCACGACTTCGGCAACTACGACTGAAATGGGCACGTGAGCATCGGCGCTGGACGTTGGTGCAGTGGCAGAGCTTTGCAAAGTCTCATGAATCCCGATATCTTCTTCATCATACCGATGTGAGGGCGCTAATCCTTAATCTTTCAGGGAAACACCCTGTGACACCAGTACTGGGGGACGGAAACAGTCTGGCGGCGGCTCCTTTACGCACCCGGGAACATTCATGTGGGCATCCATGGGTATACTAGAGCTCGTGTAAGTCACCATGATGGTCCAAGAGTATCGTACACTGGTTGCAGACCATGCACACCACTTCACGACTACCACATTTCCCGATGCTAGTGGCATATTTCAGCAAGATAGTGCGCGATCTTAAAAAGAATATGAGAAGTGGCTCGAGCAGCACAATGGCGACATAGTTGATGTGCTGCCACCCCTCCCCCCACCCCCTCCCACCACCTTGCTAGATGTGAACCCGATGGAACACGTCTGGGAAGTATTTGAACTTGGCGTCAGAACTCATCGCTCTCTCCCCGGAATTTAAGGGAATATGGTGACGTTAGTGCAGGTGTGGTGCCAACTCCCTTCAGTGACCTACCCAGGCCCAGTGTGCGATTTGCGCTTTTACCAGTGGGGGGGGGGGGGGGGGGGGAATGTCTTATTGGGTTAGTATGATTATATATGTTACTAGCTTGGACAGTGGCGTTACCCATGGTTAAACAGTTATTTGTAAATAGCTGTTAATGCCGAAACTCACTATTCACGCGTATGCACTATCACGAAAGCCATCCCTTGTTATATCTTTAAAAGTACATTATAGGTAAAGCTTACTTACAAAATCATCTACACCGGTATACGAGGGGAATAAAAAAAGTAAAGGCATATTTGTGAAAAGCTGTACTTATTCTGAAGATAGAAAACTGAAACATGCGTTATTTTTCTAAGTAACCTCCCTTCAATGCCGTTTTTCCGACGTTTTACGAGTTTTTTTTATTTCATAAAAAAATACGTTTTTCGGTTACATCTGTAACCAATTTTGCACCGCAGCAATAACGTCTTCTTCACTTTCAAATCTTCTTCCCTGTAGTGCTTCCGTTAAGGGTCCAAACATGTGAAAATCGCTTGGAGCCAGGTCTGAGACTGTATGGTGGATGTTACAGCACCTCGAATCTCAACTCCTTTATTGCGTCGGCTGTCCGTTTGGCAGAATGTGGGCGAGCGTTATCTTGCTGCAGGGTGACACCTCTTCACAGTTTACCACGAGGTTTGGATCTGATTGCGGGTTTTAGTTTCGTACGCAACACATCACATCCACCGTACAATACAGACCTGGCTCTAAGGCCTCGTTTACGCTGTAGTTTTTTGGTGAACTTATCAATAGCCTTACTAGTCGCTCTCAGAATCTGCACCATAATCTTATCCTCAATGTGATTGGGGTTAGGCCGCCAGCCTCTATTGTATTTTCGTGCTTCACGCCTATGAACATTTCTGATATTCCTGCGTGCTTTCCTCCACTGCACAACCAATTGATGTGGCGAAACCCTATCGGGCAACAGTTCCTCCATAGACCACAGGTTACTTAGTGGAGTAGTAGCTTTAAACACGGAAAGCAAATCGGCAGGTGTGGCCCGTAGGCATTCGTGTCTAGTCGTATTACAGGCGAGCAATAACCATGATAGAGACTAGTCCCCGGTGATAACTAATTAAGGCTGGCAAACAAACTGTTCAATTTACGAATTCTCGCCTTGGGGGTAGCTACCTTGATAAGAGGGAACCACGTATATCGCGAGAATGCAGTTATCCGAACTGAAACATTACTTTTACCCTCTTTGAACCGCCGTAGAATCAATATAAATACTATCGGATACCTTCTCCAAAGGTTTAGAAGCGAGCAATCCTGTCTTAGAATTTTGAGCAGGCTCGCTTTCCGCACACGGCATTGAAATTCTCTTCCTTGTACCTCTGTCCATAATATCTTATTTCTTGTCTTAATCACCCAAAAATGACTGCTAACCGGTGATCCATAGCACAACTGAAAAATATAAGTAATTGATTCTTGGGAAAGCAAAATTTTTGTTTTTTTGTCATAACATGCAATAAAACAAAGCACGTCCTTCTGTAGTAAATAATGTTTATAGGCTTCACTTTTAGAGGCAGGTCAGTTAATATCAAATTAATACAAAACCTGTTGTCCTTTGCCCTCCGTACTACCGACTGTTTCAGACATCGTACTAAGAGTGTTGACTCTCACCCTATCAGTTCCGCGAAAGTATTTGTACAGCCCGTATTATAATACGCAATGTTTCTCTGGGTTTACCCAAGACCCAGCTAAGTGCGCCGTCGCCTATTTCTAGACAAAAATGTAAATGTTCTAAGTAACATCTCAATATTTCTAGTACAAAGAGCACTGCTAACGGTTCTACTTCATAGATGGAATATTTGTTTTCAAGATCATTAAGGGCCCTAGATGCATGAGCTGTTGGTCGATGTGCTTCACTGTTTCCTAGAAGTACTGCTCCAATTCCTTCCACTGAGGCATCTATTTGCAAAATAAATTGTTTATTGAAATCAGGAAGCACCAAACCTGGAGCTGTTCTCAGTGCTGTTTTGATATCATCGAATGCTGCAGTTTGCGCTTCCTCCCACTCAAACTTGCGTCCCTTCTAACGTAGGTCATTCAAATGAGCTGTTCTATTAGCAAATCCTGCGATAAATTTTCGGAAAAAATTCTCCTTTCCGACGAAACGACCCATTCCTTTAATGATCTTGGGAGGATGAAAGTCTAGGATAGTTCCTTTTCTAGGATAGTTCCAATTATTCTATTATTTTTGGGTCTACAGTTATACCCTCGGTTGAGACTACATGTCCCAGATACTCCATGGTACAACATGCTAGCTTCATTTCATCGGAATTTACGGTGAGCACCACTTTTCCTATACGTAAAAATACTTCATTCAAATTTAGCAAATCGCCTCAGTATCTCCGCTGAAAATAAACACATCATCCAAATAATTATACACATAGGTAAATTTAATGGCATGAAATATGGTGACCATCAACTGCGGAAGCACTAAAACCCATGTAGATAAACCAAATAGTACGCTTTGAATTCGTATTAATTCCAGTCAGTAGCAAATGCCGTAATGTGTTTGGATTTCTCGTCTAACAGAATTTGATTGTACACCTCATTAAGGTGCAATGTACTGAATACTTTAGCTTCCTTTAACCATCTAAACTGAGAAGGGTACAGATTTTTTATTTAAAACTCTGTAATCTACCACTGGTCTGATTTCACCATTAGGCTTTCGTGCCGAAAATATAGGTGCCGTGTGGGGTGATTTAGATGGTCTGATCACATCTTTTGTCAACATTTCGTGAATCAGTTGTCTCAGTATTTTCACACGGGATGGCACCAATCTGTAACAACGTTTTCATGCTGGGCTGTTATCTGTGAGTTAAATCGTATATTCAACCAAGGGTGTAGCGCCTAGGTTAGTGGTATTACATCCTAAGACTGATTCAATATCTCTATGAATTTACGTTTAACGTCTCCTGTAACTGTCCCATAGGATTCGGTCTCTGGTGTACCATACTATGTGTTTGTAACGGTTCTCCTCTTTACTAGGAAACTTCTGTTTTCGTAATTATGTTGACAGAGTGTAATTTTCTAATGAGTTTAAACCAAAACCGATGTCTTTTGCTCATTGTTGTTGTTGTGGTCTTCAGTCCTGAGACTGGTTTGATGCAGCTCTCCATGCTACTCTATCCTGTGCAAGCTTTTTCATCTCCCAGTACCTACTGCAACCTACATCCTTCTGAATCTGCTTAGTGTATTGATCTCTTGGTCTCCCTCTACGATTTTTACCCTCCACGCTGCCCTCCAATACTAAATTGGTGATCCCTTGATGCCTCAGAACATGTCCTACCAACCGATCCCTTCTTCTGGTCAAGTTGTGCCACAAACTTCTCTTCTCCCCAATCCTATTCAATACTTCCTCATTAGTTACGTGATCTACCCATCTAATCTTCAGCATTCTTCTGTAGCACCACATTTCGAAAGCTTCTATTCTCTTCTTGTCCAAACTATTTATCGTCCATGTTTCACTTCCATACATGGCTACACTCCATACGAATACTTTCAGAAATGACGTCCTGACACTTAAATCAATACTGGATGTTAACAAATTTCTCTTCTTCAGAAACGCTTTCCTTGCCATTGCCAGCCTACATTTTATATCCTCTCTACTTCGACCATCATCAGTTATTTTGCTCCCCAAATAGCAAAACTCCTTTACTACTTTAAGTGCCTCATTTCCTAATCTAATTCCCTCAGCATCACCCGACTTAATTAGACTACATTCCATTATCCTTGTTTTGCTTTTGTTGATGTTCATCTTATATCCTCCTTTCAAGACACTGTCCATTCCATTCAACTGCTCTTCCAAGTCCTTTGCTGTCTCTGACAGAATTACAATGTCGTCGGCGAACCTCAAGGTTTTTATTTCTTCTCCATGAATTTTAATACCTACTCCGAATTTTTCTTTTGTTTCCTTTACTGCTTGCTCAATATACAGATTGAACAACATCGGGGAGAGGCTACAACCCTGTCTTACTCCCTTCCCAACCACTGCTTCCCTTTCATGTCCCTCGACTCTTATAACTGCCATCTGGTTTCTGTACAAATTGTAAATAGCCTTTCGCTCCCTGTATTTTACCCCTGCCACCTTTAGAATTTGAAAGAGAGTATTCCAGTCAGCATTGTCAAAAGCTTTCTGTAAGTCTACAAATGCTAGAAACGTAGGTTTGCCTTTCCTTAATCTTTCTTCTAAGATAAGTCGTAAGGTCAGTATTGCCTCACGTGTTCCAGTGTTTCTACGGAATCCAAACTGATCTTCCCCGAGGTTGGCTTCTACTAGTTTTTCCATTCGTCTGTAAAGAATTCGTGTTAGTATTTTGCAGCTGTGACTTATTAAGCTGATAGTTCGGTAATTTTCACATCTGTCAACACCTGCTTTCTTTGGGATTGGAATTATTATATTCTTCTTGAAGTCTGAGGGTATTTCGCCTGTTTCATACATCTTGCTCACCAGATGGTAGAGTTTTGTCAGGACTGGCTCTCCTATGGCCGTCAGTAGTTCCAATGGAATATTGTCTACTCCAGGGGCCTTGTTTCGACTCAGGTCTTTCAGTGCTCTGTCAAACTCTTCACGCAGTATCGTATCTCCCATTTCATCTTCATCTACATCCTCTTCCATTTCCATAATATTGTCCTCAAGTACATCGCCCTTGTATAGACCCTCTATATACTCCTTCCACCTTTCTGCTTTCCCTTCTTTGCTTAGCACTGGGTTTCCATCTGAGCTCTTGATATTCATACAAGTCGTTCTCTTATCTCCAAAGGTCTCTTTAATTTTCCTGTAGGCGGTATCTATCTTACCCCTAGTGAGATAGGCCTCTACATCCTTACATTTGTCCTCTAGCCATCCCTGCTTAGCCATTTTGCACTTCCTGTCGATCTCATTTTTGAGACGTTTGTATTCCTTTTTGCCTGTTTCACTTACTGCATTTTTATATTTTCTCCTTTCATCAATTAAATTCAATATTTCTTCTGTTACCCAAGGATTTCTACTAGCCCTCGTCTTTTTACCTACTTGATCCTCTGCTGCCTTCACTACTTCATCCCTCAAAGCTATCCATTCTTCTTCTACTGTATTTATTTCCCCCATTCCTGTCAATTGCTCCCTTATGCTCTCCCTGAATCTCTGTACAACCTCTGGTTCTTTTAGTTTATCCAGGTCCCATCTCCTTAAATTCCCACCTTTTTGCAGTTTCTTCAGTTTTAATCTACAGGTCATAACCAATAGATTGTGGTCAGAGTCCACATCTGCCCCTGGAAATGTCTTACAATTTAAAACCTGGTTCCTAAATCTCTGTCTTACCATTATATAATCTATCTGATACCTTTTAGTATCTCCAGGGTTCTTCCATGTATACAACCTTCTTTCATGATTCTTAAACCAAGTGTTCGTTATGATTATGTTGTGCTCTGTGCAAAATTCTACCAGGCGGCTTCCTCTTTCATTTCTGTCCCCCAATCCATATTCACCTACTATGTTTCCTTCTCTCCCTTTTCCTACACTCGAATTCCAGTCACCCATGACTATTAAATTTTCATCTCCCTTCACAATCTGAATAATTTCTTTTATTTCATCATACATTTCTTCAATTTCTTCGTCATCTGCAGAGCTAGTTGGCATATAAACTTGTACTACTGTAGTAGGTGTAGGCTTCGTATCTATCTTGGCCACAATAATGCGTTCACTATGCTGTTTGTAGTAGCTTACCCGCATTCCTATTTTCCTATTCATTATTAAACCTACTCCTGCATTCCCCCTATTTGATTTTGTGTTTATAACCCTGTAGTCACCTGACCAGAAGTCTTGTTCCTCCTGCCACCGAACTTCACTAATTCCCACTATATCTAACTTCAACCTATCCATTTCCCTTTTTAAATTTTCTAACCTACCTGCCCGATTAAGGGATCTGACATTCCACGCTCCGATCCGTAGAACGCCAGTTTTCTTTCTCCTGATAACGACATCCTCTTGAGTAGTCCCCGCCCGGAGATCCGAATGGGGGACTATTTTACCTCCGGAATATTTTACCCAAGAGGACGCCATCATCATGTAATCATACAGTAAAGCTGCATGCCCTCGGGAAAAATTACGGCTGTAGTTTCCCCTTGCTTTCAGCCGTTCGCAGTACCAGCACAGCAAGGCCGTTTTGGTTATTGTTACAAGGCCAGATCAGTCCATCATCCAGACTGTTGCCCTTGCAACTACTGAAAAGGCTGCTGCCCCTCTTCAGGAACCACACGTTTGTCTGGCCTCTCAACAGATACCCCTCCGTTGTGGTTGCACCTACGGTACGGCTATCTGTATCGCTGAGGCACGCAAGCCTCCCCACCAACGGCAAGGTCCATGGTTCATGGGGAGGCTTTTGCTCATACATATTTGAAATTAGCCCAACCTTCCCAATAAAGTCAGATCGTAAAATGCGTGAGAGTCCCTTAATGATTCTCACCTTACTTTTCCATCAATATGGTCCTACCCTCATCTTTGCTTTTATACATCCCATTAAACCAATACTAGTGCTATTTGCTGTTGTATATATTTCCAATTCCTTACTCACAGCGGACCACTTACAATGTGTGCTATATGTCATAAACCACACCTGCTGTTATCGCATTTCCAGAATCAAGTGAAGCACAAACAGCTAACAGTACAAAGGTACATTCCTATGTTACCCGTTAGCTATTCCCTGTATGATCTTGACTTAAAGGACATGTTTCGTAATACCGCTAATGGCCCTACTCCGCCACCGTCATTCTCTCAAACCCCTTCGTTTGTCATGTCCACAGTTACATCGCACATATCCCGTTTCCCCACAACCCCAGCGCTTCACGAGCTGCGTAACCGTTCCGTATAACTGTAATTTCTGTCCCACTGCTTTGCTATAATTTGGTGTGATGTGTCCGGTAAAATCCTGTGCCTCAGTACTAGTAGTAGTGTTACATTATTCGCCTGTCCCCTTTCATCTACATATGATATAGCTTGCATATGGAGAACTGGGTTCCTGAGTTGTTGAAATGTGTGACTTGTTGTACAGAACATAGGTCTCTTCCTATATTGTGATTTAATACCATCTAAAATGTGTCTTTCTATTTCTGTTTCCGTGTAATGGAGGCCTACTGCTTTTACTGTCTTGTGAATTCCATTTACGTATGCGTCTATGGATTTACTCCATCCCTGTTCCTCTCTACATGGCTCACATACTAACTCTTGAAAGGCTCTCAGGGTATTACATTATTACAAATGTTCCTTCGCAACTCATTAATTCCATGATTGTTTTCTAATGCTTATAATATCAACACCCTTAAGGCTCCTTCCAAATTCTCGGCTAATATCCGGAACAGTTCTCCTCCGACCTTCCCCTGTTCTTGGACATCTACTTCTGACTCTAGAAATTCTACTATTCCCGTAACCTAGTTACCCAAGAAATCTTTACTTCTCAGAATATACTCCCGTAACAGATTCCGGAACTTACTAAAATTATTCATAGCCTCGTCCTGTTTGTTTGAGTAACTTTCCACCGCAGTTTTTTACTCCATTTATGGCTGTACTCTAGATATGACATCGACTGCCACGCGCACCACATCCGCTAATTTGTCTTTACATTGTTCAAACCGTGTTTGTAATTGCCTAAGTTGGGAACAGTGGGTCTCGATTCATGAAAGAACTCTTTATGTACCTCAAATATCTGAAGAGCAGGGCACATTGTGTCGACGGCCTGGCTTACCTCCTCTCGGCGAAACTCGACAGCTGTAGGTTTCCCAATAAAATATAGTAACTTTTGCACTAATTCATCCACTGTTCCTTGAGGATCCGTACGTCTCTTTCTAATGTTATACAAATCTCTCCGCAAGCATGTTGGGTCCTACGCCATCGCCATAGTCCAAATAAAACTGAACAAGATCAGCAATCTGAATAATAACATGTCAGGCCGCCCTACCCAACCACATCTCTTTGCTCTTTTACCATTTATGTAATAGAAGGCAATATGGAGCAAGGACTGGGCACTGGAAAGGCACAATGACATTTTCAAATTTTTATCAAAACTAAACAGTAATACGATTATTAAACCAGTAATCACACTCTTCCTTTTGCATACACGTTCTGTGGATTATATGTCCCAGTAAATATTTAGAAAACAACTTTCAGTCAAATAATTAATGGAAACTGTTAACTAAATAGAACTACTACCCTTTAATTTTTTAATGTAATTGAAATTAAATAACAAAATAACTATAAAAGCGTATTGACCATTTACAAAATTAAAATTGACTTGAAAATGCTTGAGCAGAAAAATCCGTATTATCATAGCGTTATTTACACAGCTCAGTATAACAGGCACGATTGTCTGTTAAAAATGGAAGAATAATTAAGATTTTTTGTCCACATCTCGCACACCAGGCATTGTAAACTTCTCTCGTACTGTTGCAATCAGGCGAGCTTCGACAACCTTGAAGCTTATATTAAATTACCAACACGTGACCTCAGCTTGGTTGACACCCAGTCGCTCCAGAAGATTCAGACCCACAACGTAGACGTTTGCCAAGCAGCATGCAGTGGCAACTAGCGCGGGACAAGTACTACCGACACTAATCACTGGAGTTACACAAACGTTACCTTATATCAGACATTTCACCAGGTAATCTTTCACACCAATAATTACTTCATGGTAACCAGTATCACTAACATGAGCTACCCCCAGGACTTTACCAAGTTGCGAGAAAGTTATAGTGACACTATTTAGAGACTACTCTCCTACACACACACTCACACATATACAGGGTGAGTCACCTAACATTACCGCTGGATATATTTCGTAAACCAGATCAAATACTGACGAATCGATTCCACAGACCGAACGTGACGACAGAGGCTAGTGTAATTGGTTAATACAAACCATAAAAAAATGCACGGAAGTATGATTTTTAACACGAACCTACGTTTTTTTAAATGGAACCCCGTTAGTTTTGTAAGCACATCTGAACATATAAACAAATACGTAATCAGTGCCGTTCGTTGCATTGTAAAATGTTTATTACATCGGGAGATATTGTAACCTAAAGTTGACGCTTGAGTACCACTCCTTCGCTGTTCGATCCTGTGTATCGGAGAGCACTGAATTGCGTAGGGATCCAAAGGGAACGGTGATGGACCTTAGGTACAGAAGAGACTGGAACAGCACATTACGTCCACATGCTAACACCTTTTATTGGTCTTTTTCACTGACGCACATGTACATTACCATGAGGGGTGAGATACACGTACACACGTGGTTTCCGTTTTCAATTACGGAGTGGAATAGAGTGTGTCCCGATATGTCAGGCCAATAGATGTTCAATGTGGTGGCCATCATTTGCTGCACACAACTGCAATCTCTGGCGTAATGAATGTCGTACACGCCGCAGTACATCTGGTGTAATGTCGCCGCAGGCTGCCACAATACGTTGTTTCATATCCTCTGGGGTTGTAGGCACATCACGGTACACATTCTCCTTTAACGTACCCCACAGAAAGAAGTCCAGAGGTGTAAGATCAGGAGAACGGGCTGGCCAATTTATGCGTCCTCCACGTCCTGTGAAACGCCCGTCGAACATCCTGTCAAGGGGCAGCCTACTGTTAATTGCGGAATGTGCAGGTGCACCATCATGCTGATACCACATACGTCGACGCGTTTCCAGTGGGACATTTTCGAGCAACGTTGGCAGATCATTCTGTAGAAACGCGATGTATGTTGCAGCTGTTTGGGCCCCTGCAATGAAGTGAGGACCAATGAGGTGGTCGCCAATGATTCCGCACCACACATTTACAGTCCACGGTCGCTGTCGCTCTACCTGTCTGAGCCAGCGACGATTGTCCACGGACTAGTAATGCATGTTCCGTAGATTCACTGCCCCGTGGTTTGTGAAACCCGCTTCATCGGGAAACAGGTTGAACTGCAACGCATTCTCTATTAATGCCCATTGACAGAATTGCACTCGATGATGAAAGTCATCTCCATGTAATTGCTGATGTAGCAACACATGAAACGGGTGAAAGCGGTGACGATGCAGTATGCGTATGACACTATTTTGACTCGGTCCACCGGCTCTCGCAACGACCCGTGTACTAATGTATGGGTTCATGGCAACAGCAGCTAACACACCAACTGCACCCGCTTCTCCTGTGACGGGCCTGTTACGGACCCGTTTGCGTGCTACGACCATACCTGTTGCATACAGTTGGCGGTAGATGTTTTGCAATGTGTGGCACGTTGGATGCTCTCTGTCAAGGTACCGTTCTGCATACACCCTACAGGCTTCAGCTGCATTTCGTCGACACTCGCCATAGATGAGTATCATCTCCGCCTTTTCAGAGTTCGAATACACCATGGTCACAGTTCCTACAACACTACACTATCACAGACGTCTGGTAACACGGTGTACTACAGTTGGTCTGCGTGTGCAGACGAATGCAGAATAACAATAGCAGCAAGCGCTACATGCGGACACTGCGACAGCTAGACCAAACCACAACAGTGCACTACAGTCACACTCGTAAACACTGTCGTCATCGTAAACATGTCCCGGCAGATGCTGCTCGCCGACCGTGGCCCGTGTTTGTTACAATACGCAACTGAACGTCGGAGGTTTCAAGCATCAACTTTAGGTTACAATATCTCCGGAAGTAATTAACATTTTACAACGCAACAAACGGCACTGATTACCTATTTGTTTATATGTTCAGATGTGCTAATAAAACTAACGGGGTTCCATTTAAAAAAACGTAGGTTCGTGTTAAAAAATATGCTTCCGTGCATTTTTGTATGGTTTGTATTAAACAATTACACTAGCCCCTCTCCTCACGTTCGGTCTGTGGAATCGGTTCGTCAGTATTTGATGTGGTTTAAGAAATATATCCAGCGGTAACGTTAGGTGTCTCACCCTGTATATGTATTACAATGACACCGTGGTTGATCATACGACACTAGAAATTTACGAATGTCTCACATACCCCTACATACAATTAGCTCAAAACACAGCATATTGACAATGTGAGTATTTTAATGATTTCGGGATAACTTCAGCTGCACTTCTCTTTATTTCAAGTGCGATTGTACAATTTCGTCCTTAACGAAAAATATCGAATAGGTGTTTAAATTTTTTGTGGGAAATTTTTAAATCCAATACAAGTAAATGAGGAAATATTACCAATTTAAGAACAAAATACAGTAGTAGTATTATACATCAGATGAATAATAATGCTTTAATAACAGAATTCAATTAGTATAATATCAGATAAGGGAAATACATTGACCTCAGAAGAAGATTACAGCAGAAAAATACTTGAATTTTTCAGCCAAAATAATGAAAAATGCCAACAAATTAAATGCAGAACTAAAGAAAATATTAAAAGATGTAACTTCGTATTCACAGGAAAAGGTATAAAATATTTCATATTAATGAATCTAAAAACACCATCACTGCATGCCTAGCCCAAAATACATAAAGAACAAATCCCAATTCGACCAGTTGTTTACATCGTCCATAGCTCAAGGGATGCTATCAGTAACATAGTCAACTTACTCCTTCTGTAATATTACACATACGAGAAAGAATACACTACAAAAAGCTATTACAACACTGTCAATAAAATTAGAAATATAAAAATACCTGAAAATGGAACTTTCTTATCACTCAATATATGTAACATGCACACAGACACTCCAGTAACAGACGCTGTAGGTTCATTGAAAACAACTTTCTCAAATATAAGAAAAGCAGCCAAGTAGAAGTTTGTGAAGTAATAGAACTTCCACATTTAGTTACTTCCTACGATTATTTCTCCTTTTAGAATAAAATTTATCTCCAAAAGGATGGGATAGCAATGGGCTCAAGCCAGCAGGTGCATTATCTGATATTTTCTTCAACACTTTAGAAGCAAAAGCTTTTAACAAGTTCACCTTAACTTAAAAATCATTCTTTATTACAATAGTCAGGTCCACGACGTTTTAATCCTATTCGAGGGCACAGTATATGAGAGTAACGTCATGCTCTCACAATTCGGTAGTTTGCAACCAAAAGTTAAATTCACTATGGAAAGTTAAAAAATAAAACTCTAAACTTTTTGGATTTTAAAATTTCAAACGAAAAATCTGAACACACAATCGATATTTTTCGTAAACCAACGACAACAGTCATAATTATCCACAACCAGTCATTCCACCCGAGAGCACAGGAGCTCGCATATCTTCATTCTATGTCAACAGACTAAACAGCTTACCAGTGGAACAAAAAAAATTGAGAAAAAGCTAGATATTCTCCGAAATGTAGCTGTTAGTAATGGATATCCTAAAAACGTTGTGGACACATTATTCAAAAAGAAAACCAATCGAACATCTGCTAAACCTATAGATGAAATAACTTTAACCATATACACAAACGGAGAAAAATAAAATTCTTATATGCCCACATCTGGGTAGTATTTCCGACAAAATTACTCGATGTTTCAAGAATATAAAATAATACACCAACTACAGAGGTACTAACAATCTACAATGGTTACTGAGATGCATACCGCAGAAATCAGAACCGTTTTGGAAATCAGGAATCTAAAAAATTAACTGTGAAGGATCCCCAGAATTTTATACTGTAAAAGCCAGAAGAAAAGTTAGTAAACGGTTTAAAGAACACACGACAATAAGCGACAATAACTCATCCACATTTGGTACATGCTTAAAAGACACCAACCACAAAATACTTAATATAGATGGACCACTTAAAATATTACATAAATTACTGAAAGCAAATAATGGATGTAATGGCAGAAATTAAAATTTACATCCATCTAAAAGATCCAAAAATGACGTAAGAGAAATATTTACAAGTTATGTTAAAGAAAGTACATACAGTCATATTTACACCAATGATGAACGATAATTAAAACTAACTGCAACAAAAGCATATGCAGGTTAATTAACAAATTTCTACAAAATATTTACAATTGTCCAAGTATTATGCACGTTAAAACATGGACCTTATATACAAGAGCTTTGCAACAAGATCCCCGAAAGTAACGTACTCCTACAATAGCGTAAAATCTCCCCCTTTTTTTTTATGAGCATAACACGGAGCCATAGCAACAGCGACATACATGGCACAATTTACTACTAAAAATCACCCATGTAGTAATTTATAATGCGCTTAGTACATCTATAGACCAGTATATTTATGATATTAGTTGTTCCTAAATCAAAATCACAAATGTCATTAACGTATCATATATATATATATATATATATATATATATATATATATATATATATATATATATATATATATATATATATTCTTCCGATTTAGATACTTGAAATTAAACTAAGTCCGAAATTGTACAATAGTACATGAAATAAAGAGAACGTCAGGTCAAGGCATTACGAAATCATTCAAAAAAATTCATCGCAACGGCAGACCCTATCGCATTGAAGATTAAAGAATCAACACTATTTGTAATGGAAGGATCCCCATTGGGCATACAAGATTCTACATATGTTTATATCTAAATGTCTCTGTAATGGGAACCTTGAAATCACTCTGGATATATCACACAGAAACTGCTCATTCTACATGACGTATGACTTACACATAATCAGAAAGGTTATGGTGAAGTGAGAAACAGCTCGATCTGACGTATGAATCACAACTGCTCCTAAAAGTGTCAACTTTTTATGTAAAATTTTAGAGACCATTTTTTATGTAAAATAACGCCACGGTATATTACCACTAGCATCCACACAGTCTTCCAAACTCGAAATTTAGGCACACACTATACAGCAGTAATATAGGTGTACAACAAACGATTAAACGTAACGGCATAATACTCTGCTGTCGTTAGATCACCCAGCATACTATGTCGGACAAAATCCAACAATCTCCGCCACACAGTTGCAATCCATATCGATATGGATACCCTACCTTCATATTAGTATAAACAACGATTACTATCAAAGACCATTGAGTGCCTTTAGGTAAAATCCGTACTAAGCGTCCTCTGAAAGAATTTGCCGCCTCCTTCTGCCAACGTACACTTTAACCGTGCACTTCTAGCTCCGCTTTCCGACACAGGATGGCACCACTACCAAGTGTCAAACGCTTGCCATCACAACTGGGCAATTCCACGGCACAGTAGGTGCGCGTATTTATTAGTGTAACTGCCAGCCAGTGATTGTCTTCAAGCAATTACTGCCTATGCTTTGAAATATTACCGTATTCTTTACGCTATATGGGCTCATGAGTCAGTCACGAACCTAAACTGTTGTTGATCTTGATTTTGGCCTCTGTAGATGTTACCTCATTGAATAGAGATGACCTAACTGAAACAATTAGAAACGTTATTCGACTAGGCACATTAGCAGTACGATTAGCAGCAAATATAATTGCTGGATATTTGCTACCAATTTTTCATAACCTTTTTCTTAACCTCATGTGATGCCCAGCTTGTCACTAAGTATTTTAAATGTGACTAAAAGTCGTTAAAGAAAGGTGTGACAAGTTTCAATAAAGTTATTAAGAGTGCCACTCAGCATCTCTGCTCACTCGAGCTCTGCCCAATGAAAGTTTCTATTTTCTGTAGGTTGGTGTCACCAGAAAGCTACGCAAGGTAACTGGAAATTTAATCCTACTGCCTGGTAACTTTTTTCCAATGTTTCGAGGCGACACATCACCTGTAACGTCAGTGAGTACTTCAGTTAATGTCATCCGTCGCCTCGTCAGAGCCAATTAAAGAGTCCTAAGACGTTATCGTGGTGTAGCCCTCGAAGGAACCGTCTGTACTCTCCCCTCACACAGAAAACCTCAGTGTATCTCGTTAGCAGTCGTTCTGCATTCAATGAAAACAGCCATCTGCTTGTGACCTCTCGATATAGTGCTCCCATGTCACTGATGGCAACGACTAGTAAGTCCGAAAGACGGTGACAGCCGACATGTGAGCATCTCCTGGGCATGCAATGTTGCGATCTCCGCTTAAAAAGTTAGATTAACGTTAGATACACCCAGTAGCTTTCATATACTCACACCATTCTTCATTATAACTACAGTAGAGAGCCAGGTGAGAGGACTTTACTTTACTCGAGAGGGACAAGCAAATACCATTACCAATAACGCATTTATCCAGCAGCAGTACAAGACTGTCATCCAAAGCGCAGTGGCACAGCTGGACTGGCAGAGCTGTGACATTGTCAGCCGAAGAGGGCCGGTAAACTCTCAACTTACTGTTCTGCTAGAGCAATGAAGCGTTGGGTCTCGGTGGTTACGTTACGGGATGGCCATAGATCCTTGGATGCTGGAGGCCTCCAGCTCAATGTACGGATCTCCAAAGTGTTCTTGCTGCCATTGAAGATTTGCTCTAGAGAGTCATGCTCCCGGGTCCACCCAAAGTACTAGATGACTCGTAGGGGTCGGTTCTGAGTCCTGTTTAGGAGACAGGTGCTGGTAACATTGCTGTCGGCATCAGGAACAGGGTCACGTATAGCACTGGTCCTCCCTATTGAAGGCCGTTGATAGTCAGCATCTTCGTCAAGCAGGTCAGGCCTCCAGCAGGCCTCTAGGTTGTTGGGGACCTTGGTGTCCCATCAGCATTGTCTCGGAAGCTGGCAGCGCAGCTGGGAACGGCTGCGTCCTTCCAGACTGAGTCGTGGCTGAGTTATCGATCGAACAGAGCAAGACTTGTCGGCAGTCGACCTCCATAACTATCCCTTTCACTTAATAAATGCTAGTGACACAAGGGCAAGGGCTGCGCACAGTGCAGTTAGCAATTCACACTGAAGAATCAGACATTTGAAACTTCTTGGCAGACGTTTGTTAAGCAGCGTGGGGCGTTGATGAATCCAATGCGCTCTATAGAGATGGTGATGACAAAGACATCATGTGTCCTGAGTTTCGCATGCTGTCACTTCTAGCAACTTCAGACTTCACCTGAATAACTATAACTGTATTGTGTCTTGACCAAACACACACAAACACACACACACACACACACACACACACACACACACACACACACAGAAAAATAGCGCAGTTGCAATAGGTGCAACTGTTCTACATTTAGAAGCAGTTTTAGAATACATGGGCAGAGTGAGGTCGTGATCACATATTACGAAAATTGACGGAAAATACGTATAATTGAGGGAAAATACGCCAAACTGTGGGGTAATTGAGGGTGAATGATAGAGTACTCAAATGTCTGAAAAATACGAGAAAACGTTGACCTGGAAGCACTGGTAACCAAGGGAACAGTACTTTTTCGTCAACAGCGATAAGACGGCTGGAACAGTTGACCAACAAACGTAGAGCAATAAATTTGTATGTTTCAAATCACAAGCCCAGATGTGTCCCAGAGTTATCGACAACCACCATACAGATTTTTGTAAAGTGTCCAGACATGTAACGACGATAGACCTTACGTCCTCCTTAGCTAAATAACGTTGTATTACTAGCTTCGGGACTGCAGAATACAACTACAGAATGGACTGTTTAAGTGATTTAAACTCTAACATACTGTATTTACAGTGTCCAGACATGTGAGTACTGTAACATTTACGTCCTACTTAGCTAATGAACATTGTATTACCAGCCTGGGAACTGCAATATACAAATACTGAATGGATCGTGTGTTTGACTCCGTGCAAGAATGTTTAAGTGTTTCAGTAAACAGTATTTACGGTGTGCTTCTCTATACTCCATACCAGTCACAACCATCCGCTGTCGGCTTGAAAACACCTTACGCAAAAGTTGCTGTGTGGTTTTTAACAACATTCTGCTCTATGTCTACGGAGGTAATAGTAACACATACACGTTTTCTGCTATCTTCATTAGAAAAGAGAAGAATATGCTTTTAAATTGGCAAGGATCTCCGTTAAAGGATGACAGAAAGTTGACTGAGTGAGACATTTTCTTGGCTGTCTGAATGAATGTAAGCACTTCAGTCTTTCTAACAGCTATGCAAATTCTTCCCAGCACACAGTACGCTAACAAATATCTCCACCCGTGGAATAACGTAGCTAGGTACCCGAGGGCTATTGCACTCCATAGTCTATAGTGTACTTTGTGTTACCCAGCCCCAGAAGTTTAGTCTGTTTTCGATCCGTCAGTAAAGTATACAGAAATATACCACTGGAGCGGCATTTGGCGTCAGTCAGCCACAGCTCCTACATCGAACTGTTAAACTAAAGAGTGTGTTGAAGCGTCTGGAAGCTACTGAATAATCAACTGACATTTCTCGGATCATTCCTATGTTTACCACATTCATTATAATAGTGTGGGATTCTCGACATCATAAAGATTTCTGTTTTCCCGATTTTTCACGATTGTGCCCCCACATCTTTCTCCCTTGTAATGTAAACCTGAAGTGGATGTATGTGTAGTACAGTCTCTATCACAGCAGTGGATGTGTTGCTAATTCCATCTGTTATGTCTAGGCAGGGAAGAGTCTCTGTATCTTTCCCACCTCCTTAGCATCCAACCACTGTTCTACTTTACTTCATCACACTGTACCGTTATATTACAAACATTTGTGTCCAAGACATGCTCCTGCGACTTAGGCCAGTTTTTTTGCACAAGCTCCCCTTGTGCACATGAGGGTTCCTTTTGCCTTGGAGCTCATATTCTTTATGTGAGGAGTCCATATTATTTTAGCATCCAGATTTATGAGTAGATACTTCATTGTCCCTCTACTGGCAGAATATCGTGGAAGAGTTTAAGCTTCCAGTCCGGGTCCTGCATATGACTACATGTGAAGAGTACTACTAAAATTTTCCTGGAACTGACCCTTAGAGTCTGTTTTCTTGCAACAGTTTCGCATAATGTGCTCATGGTTCCAGCAAATCAGCAAGTATTACTATAACTAAATACTGTGCGTATCCTTGGCAGTAGTAACATCCAGCACTTAAGTTTTTAATGAGTTCATTTACCACTACGTTCCAACAGTAAGGGGACAAAACCTCAACTTACGGACAACCTCTGCTGTTGTTGATCGCCATTTTCACTTCTAACTCGACGGCTTAAACCTTCTACCAGTGAAGCATGGTCTTAATACAACAACGTGTAGTGATCTTTCCCACAGTCAAGCATGCTCGTACAGCCTTGGATATGTCCTGTAGCCATTACTGTTTAGCTATTTTGCACATTATATCAGTCTGACTTCTTTCACATTCAGATTCCATTTCGCCTGCTTCATTACAATCGTTTCTACATACATTCTCCTTTCGTCAACTCAATTCAGTACCTTCTGAGCTATTTCTAGTGGGGTTTGTATTATTTCCTATTTTTTCTTCTGCTACTTTCAAAAATTCATCGCCCATTCTACTGTATTGGATTCATCTCGCCTGTGTTACTCTCACATTGTATTTTTGGGACTTTGAGCAGTTTCTGAGTCTTTCAGTTTATTGAAGTCACACCTCAGTAATTGCTGCGGCGTTAATAAGCTATTCCACAGCATGCTTAAATATCTGTGTGGTCCAGCAGTAAGTGCAGTGTGGCTCGGTGTTGTCGTCGCACCATAGAGGGTGGGTATCGGTGACTTGTTGGAGGCGGTGCCATGCTGAAGTTAGTTGCGGCGGTGTGACAGAGCGGAAGGCAGTCTGTGGTACGGCAAGGAAGCAGCAAAAACTTGTAGCCGGAACCAGTGTTATGGGCAGCAGCTTTCGACAAGTGTTTTGGTGCAGTGTTAGTCCATGTGACCCGTGCCTCCTGGGCTTGTTTACCTACCGGAGTCGCTGTGTCACTGCTGAACAATGACGTCCAGGCACACAGCTGATGGTTAGCTGCAGGCAGTCAGCATTAGCTTCTCCTCGTGTATGGAACTGCGGGTAGCCGTGGTTATCATGAAGCAGCGTGGATCAGTAGCAGAGATGGAATGAATACAGACGGCAGCAAGAGATGGAAGTACTGGAACAGAGCATGAACTAGAACTGGGATCCAGCACCAGGTCGTGGGCTAACAAGGGTTTGGTGCGTGGTGCACCGGAAACGAATACTTGTTATGCATAAACGTGGCTAGCTAATGGAGTTGCTGTGATGAAAGCAGTTCACTGTTAACGAAAGAGTCAAACCCAATTTGAATCGCTACTGAAAGCAAACGCTTCCTTGACGATTTGGAGATAGTGTGGAGGCAGCAAGCCAGTGGGTTTGTGGACACTGGGTGTGGTCTGTTGTCAACGAGAGGTATTGTTTGGCTGGAGCAACAGACAGTGTTAGCCCCTGTACTTCCAGTGGATATTGTAGCTGAGAGCCAGAAAGCGTTTGCAAAAGTAAGATTTCAATAATGATTTGTACCACTTTTGTTCTGGCCTTCAGGTATGTGGTGGAATTTGTGTACCGAAAGGTGAGGACCTCATGAAACACGCCGGGGCTGTTATGGTGCGTTGTAAAAGTACATTGTATTTTGACGAAACATAATGAGACAGTGTCTGACCTGAATATTCTAAAGCTGTGATTTTTCTGAGGAACTGAAATTAAGTGACAATATTTTGGTGTTTCAAGTTCCCTTCGGCGTGTCTTGATTAACGATGTCCGTTTAGTTATTGAGTCGCTATGGATCGTGTAGGTTTCACTATGGATTGTGTAGGTTGCCCTTGTTGGTTTTAATAGGGTGTTCATGAGATACTTTGTAGAGTAGTGTTCAGTGTTATATATATTTTCGAATGTTCCATTTGTAAAGATGATCTTAGTAAGGCGATGATTTTGTATTGGATGATATATGTATATCAGATTTAGAGTACCTTACTGTATATTTATTTGCGCCACCTTCGGGGCTTTATTATTACTGTGCGCCGGAAGAATAATTTCGCGAAATTATATTAGGTGTTATGTCTTTCGGAAAACTGAGCACTAGCTCTTGGTTTGTTTTATGTTATGCATACGCTGTTGCATTTCTATCCTTCATACGGCCAATTTATTTTTTTTCATCAGTCTTCTCACTGGTTTGATTCCTATCCTGTGCTAACCTCTTCATCTCAGAGTAGCACTTGCAACCTACGCCTTCAATGATTTGGTGGATGTATTCCAATATCTGTATTCCTCTGCAGCTGTTGCCTTCTACAGTTCCCACTAGTGGCATGGAAGTTATTCCCTTATGCCTTAACCGATGTCCTATCATCCAGTCCTTTCTCCCTATCAATGTTTTCCACATATGCCTTTTCTCTCCGATTCTGCGTAGAACTTCCTCATTCCTTACCTTATCAGTCCTCATAATTTTCAACATTCGTCTGTAGCATCACATCTCAAATGCTTCGATTCTCTTCTGTTCCGATTCCCCAATAGCCCATGTTTCACTACCATACAGTGTTGTACTCCAGACGTACATTATCAGAAATTTATTCCTCAAATTAAGGCTGATATTTGAAATTAGTAGACTTCTCTTGGCCTCGAATGCATTTTTTGCCGTAGCTAGTCTGCTTTTGCTGTCCTCCTTGCTCCGTCCGTCATTGGTTATTTTACTGCCTAGATAGCAGAAATACTTAACTACACCGACTTCGTGACCACCAATCCTGTTTCTCGCTGTTCTCACTTCTGCTACTTCTCATTACGTTCGTCTTTCTTCGATTTACTCTCAGTCTACACTGTGTACTCATTACACAGTTCTTTCCGTTGAGCAGATCATGTAATTCGTTTCACTTAGGATAGCAATGTCATCAGCGAATCGTATCATTGATATCCTTTGACCTTGAATTTTATTTCCACTCCAGAACCCTCCTTTTATTTCCATCACTGCTGCCTCGATGTACAGATTGAACAGTAGGGGAGGATGTCTACATCCTTGTCTTACACCGTTCTTAATACGAGCACTTCGTTCTTGGTCGTCCACTCTTATTGTTCCCTCTTGGCTCTTGAACATATTGTACATTACCCGCCTCTCTCTATAGCTTACCCCTACTTTTTTCAGCATTTCGGACATTTTACACCATTTTGCATTGTCGAACGCTTTTTCCAGGTCGAGAAATCCTATGAACGTGTCTTGATTTTTCTTTAGACTTACTTCCGTTATTAATCGCAACGTCAGGATTGACTGTCTCAAGCCTTTACTTTTACTAAAGCCAAACTGATCCTCATCTAGCCCATCCTCAATTTTCTCTTCCAGTCTTCTGTATATTATTCTTGTCAGCAACTTCGATGCATGAACTGTTAAGCTGATTGTGCGATAATTCTCGCATGTGTCAACTCTTGTCATCTTCGAAATTGTGTGGATGATATTTTTCCGAAACTCAGATCGCCTGACTCATACATTCTGCGCACCAATTTGAATAGTCGTTTTGTTGACCCTTACCCCAATGATTTTAGAAATTCTAATGAATTGTTATCAATCTCTTCTGCCTTATTTGACTCAAGCCCTCCAAAGCCTCTTAAATTCTGTTTCTAATACTGGATCCCCTATCTTTTCTAAATCGACTCCTGTTTCTTCTTCTACCATATCAGTCAGATCGTGCCCCTCATAGAGGCTTTCAATGTATTCTTTCTACCTATCCGCTCTCTCCTCTACATTTAACAGTGGAATTACAGTTGGACTCTTTATGTTACCACACTTGCTTTTAATGTCACCGAAGGTTGTATTGACTTTCGTTTATGATGAGTCTGTCCTTGCGATAACAATTTCTTTCTCTATGTCTTCACGTTTTTCCTGCAGCCATTTCCTCTTAGCTTCCCTGCACTTCCTACTTATTTCATTCCTCAGCGACTTGTATTTCTTTTTCCTGAGTTTTCCTGAACACTTTTGTACTTCCTTCTTTCATCAATCAACAGAAGTATTTCTTTCGTTACCCATGGTTTCTTCGCAGTTACATTGTTTGTACCTATATCTTCCTTCCCGAATTCTATGATGGCCATTTTCTGAGATATCTATTCCTCTTCAAATGTACTGCCTGCTGAGCTATTCCTTATTGCTGTATATATAGCCTAAGAGAACTTAAAGTGTCTCTTCCTGACTCATGCTGACTGATGTCATAAATTTCAGCCTACTCCTCCTGGGTACGCCTTACAATCCAATGTCTGATTTCAGAATCTCTGTCTGACCATGATGTAATCTAACAGATCTTCCCGTATCACCCGGCCTTTTCCATGTATATCTCCTCCTCTTGTGATTCTTGAACAGGGTATCCGCTATTATTAGTTGAAACTTGTTACAGAACTCAATTAGCCTCTTCTCTCTCTCATTCCTTGTCCCAAGTCGACATTCTCCTATTACCTTTTCTTCTACTCCTTCCCCTACAACTGCATTCCAGTCCCCCATGACAACTAGATTTTCCTCCCCCTTCACATACCGTATTACCCTTTCAATATCCTGATACACTTTCTCTGTCTCTTCATCTTCAGCTTGCGACATCATGTATATCTGAACTACCGATGTAGGTGTTGCTTTGCTGTCGATTCTGATAAGAATGACCCTATCACTGAGCTGTTCACAGAAACAAACTCTCTGTCATACCTTCCTATTCACAACGAATCCTACTCCTGTTTAACCATTTTCTGCTGCTGTTGATATTACCCTGTACTCATCTGACCAGATATCCTTGTCATCTTTCCACTTCACTTTACTGACCCATACTGTATCTAGATTGAGCCTTTACATTTGCCTTTTCAGATGTTCTAGTTTTTCCTACCACGTTCACGCTTCTGCCATTCCGCGCCCCAACTCGTAGAACGTTATTCTTCCGTTGATTATTCATCTTTTTCTCATGGTAGCCTCCCCCTTGGCAGCCCCTCCCGGAGATCCGAATGGGGGACTACTATGGAATCTCTTGCCAATGGAGTCATCATCATGACAATTTTTCAATTACAGGTCACATGCCTTGTGGATACACCCCTTCCATTGCCTTCTTCATCCTCATGCCGTTGATCATGCTGATTATTCCGCCTTTAGGGGCAGTTTACCACCCCTAGGACAAGAGGGTGCGCTGAATCTCTGTCCCTTACTCCGCCATCTTTGACGTGGCCATTATCAGAATGAGGGTGACTTCTTATGCCGGAAGTCGTCGGCCGCCAATGCCGATTATTAATCAAAATTTAAGCACCGTGACAGTCGAATCTGGGACCGAAGACGTTTTGATAATGAATCAAAGACTCTACCCCTTTTTTCAACTTTTTTTGTTAATCTCATTTTGTTCTATATCTCGTTGATCCGTTCACTCAGTTTTTTTATTACAGAGGGTGGCTAAACCCTCTGACTGAACACGCTAAGCTACCGTGCCAGCAGTCTAGACCACGGATAATTACCGTCAAACTGCAGTTATATAAAATTTACGTTTGCACAAGAGAAAGCGAAGCTGTGGGAACCATAACTTCCTTTCTTCTATTTCATGGAGAGTTTCGTTCCATTCAGTCCCAGTGAATAACTTCTGTGATCTTGTAGACTCTGTCTTTGCTTCCAGACTGAGAATTTTTAAACATTTATTTTCGTCTGGGAACGAAAGGCTTATATTTGCATTAGTAAAATTTCCAAAACGCTGAAAAGAGTTTTATGTTTTCCTATCATCTTCATTTTTCCTTCCACGAATTCACTTGCGTATGACATTGGACAAAATGTTGGCATCACTTTCATATTATTAATGCATATTCCTCAGTATCTATAGACTTGCATGTTATGGCAGATTAAGTGGATTAGTCGCCGGATGTCAAACGAGTAACAAATCCATCAGCGGAAGTTCAATCCTTGTAAAGGTTTCCAAGTCGAGTGTTCTGATGGGATAGTGAAGCAGAAACGCGAAGAACAACTACAGGTCAGCCAAGACCAGGCAGACCTCATATAGGAAAGGACACGGAACGTCGACCACCGTGGAGTGTGATTGTAAAAGATGGCATGATATCAGCGGAAGTTATCGGTAGTGAGTTACAAGGTGCTAGGAGCGGTCCAGCTGGAAGGCTGACTGCACATAGGGATTTAAAAAGAATGGGGTAGAATGCACGAGCATCTTGTCATAACCCACATAATTCTGGATTCGGTTCTAAATAACACTTGATTTCTTGCAAAGAGCGACGCCAATAGCCAGTGGATGACTGTAAACAAGCGATTTGAGGTGTTGTCTCGCGCTACACGCTTTAGGTTTGGAGGACGCCAGCTAAAAGTTACCTACAATCACGTTTAGCGCCAACAATGTATCATAGCAATGGTAATGGTATTGTACGCGTAGCGCCAACAATGAAGCATAGCAAGGGTGATGGTATTCTACGTGTAGCGCCAACAATGTTTGTGGCAAATGGTGATGGTATTGGACAGGAGTCTTAATTGTGGTTAGGCTGTGGTCCCCATATTGTGCTAAGGAAAACGATTATGATGGATATAAACACATTTCGCAGCATTGTGCACTGAATACTGCAGACGAACTGTTCCGATACGATGACGGTATCAGCATGACCGAGCACCATGCCACAGGGCAGCGTCTGTGAGGCGATGTCTGTGAACAACAGCATTCCCAAAATGAACTGGCCTCTTCAGAGTGCCGGCCAGAATGCAATGTAAAAATTACTTTGTGACAGACCCCAGTGTCCGACATTACCACCTTTGGTTGAAACTCTTGAGAAAGACTGAATTGCTACTCACCCGGAGACAATCGTACAACTCACGTAACTGTCCCCAGCAGAGTCAACCCAATATAAAAAGAGAGGGTTGACACTCCCTTATTAATATACGCTAATAGTTGTTTCGTGTACTTTTGACCAGACAGTGCAAATAAAATTTCAACTAACGCTGGAGAGAAATGGAAATGTGTCTTATCTATTTCAAGAGCGTACTAGAACTAAACTCTCTGTTGATAATTGCCATCTTCAGATTGAGGGAAACAAAGGAAGACATAGCTAAATTACAATTAACATCTGTGGTCTAGGTAGTCTTATGCTGATTCATATTCCATTTAATATTTGATGAAATATCTACCTATTTCTTAACTGCTATGGAGGTTTAAAGTAAAGGAATGCTACGGGGCGGGTAGGGGATGTGCCTGGGTAGTTCAATCTGTTTCCGTGAGAGGTAAGATTCCGCGTTCGGTATTGTTACCAATTTCGTACTAGCTGAACCAACGTGTTGTCATTCTTTTCTTGGCTGCCGAATGATTGACACCAGTAAACAATCATCGGAGAATGTAGATTGTCTATGGGGCAGCATGTCTACCGAAAACCACCGTTAAGGAACTGGGCACCACTTTCCGTCTTGATCGCGATTCGACACCATAGGCCGGTCAATCTGGAAGGTGAGTCGGAAGCTATGCCAAAGCAAGTGGGAGGCACTCGAGCACACACTCCCTACGCAATTATCACGTCCCGTAAAAAAGGCCTTGAAGGGAGGACGATTCCACTAGTAGGACTATATGCAGCAGACATTTTTCGATTTTTTCATATATCAGGACAACGTGTTTAAGCAAACAGGTGTCTTCAATCTCGCGCGTCGCTAGGATGATTGTCTCAATGCCCACGGCAATTTTTCCTGGTTGGCATACCGTTTTTGGGCTGTACGTTAGAATTTGCCATTAACATAGTGGTTTGCGTTGTATTCTGCACCCACATACTGTTGACCATCGCAGATTCTTTCTCTTTAGGAGGCAGTTTCCCAGTTCAGTGGCAAGAAGGTGCCCTGATATCCTGTCCGCTACTCCACTTCCTGAAAAGTCAGTTGACGTATCGATTGTGATACTTTTTTCCGGAAGTGTTCGACCGCCATTGCTAATGATCTTTAGTCTTAACTTAAGCATTGATTTCCATCCAACCCGGAGCACAGAAAGTATTGGTCATTATTCAAATGCGTTACCCCTACACAATGATGAATTCACTGAAGTGCCAAAGAAACTTGTACACCTACCAAATATCGTGTAGGGCCCCCTCTAGAACGCGGAAGTGCCGTAACACGACGTGGCATGGGATCGACTAAGGTCAGAAGTAGTCCTGGAGGAAACTGACGCTGTGAATCCTGCAGGGCTGTCCATAAATCCGTAAGAGTTTGAGGAGGCGGAGATCTCTTCTGAACAGAAAGACATCCCAGATTTTCTCAATAATGTTCATGTCTGGAGAGTATGGTGGTCCGCGGAAGTGTTTAAGCTCAGATGAGTGTTCCTGGAGCCACTCCGTACCAATTGTGGACGAGTGGGGTGTCGCATTGTCTTGCGGGAATTGCCCAAGTCCGTCGGAATGCACAGTGGACATGAATGGATGCAGGTGATAAGACAGGTTGCCTACGTACGTGTCATCTGTCAGAATCGTATCTAGACATATCAGGGGTCCCACATCACTCCAGATGCACACACCCCACACGATTATAAAGCCTCCACCAGCCTGCACATTCTCTTGCTGACATGTAGAGTCCATGGATTCATGAGGTTGTCTCTATACCCGTACATGTCCATCCACTCGATACAGTTTGAAACGAAACTCGTCAGACCCGGCAACGCGTTTCCGGTCATCAATGGTCCAATGTCAGATTTCATCGGCCCAGGCGAGGCGTAAGCTTTGTGTCGTGCAGTCGTCAAGGGTACACGAGGGGGCCTTCAGCTCGAAAGCCATATCGACGATATTTCGTTGAATGGTTCGCACGCAGTCACTTGTTGATGGCCCAGCATTGACATCTGCAGCAGTCAGCAGAAGGGCTGCACTTCTATCACGTTGAACGATTCTCTTCAGTCGTCATTGGTCCCGTTGTTGCCTGTTCTTTTTCCGGCAGCAGCAATGTTGGAAATTTGATGTTTAACCGGATTCCTGATATTCACAGTATACTCCCGAAATGGTCGTATGGGAAAATGCCTATTTAAATGCTACCTTGGAGATACTGTGCCCTATCGCTCGTGCGCCGACAATAACACCATGCTCAAACTCACTTAAATCTTGATGACCTGCAATTGTAGCTGCAGTAATCGATCTAACAACTGCGCCGACCGCAGAGTGTTTTACTGCTGTTTCCATCTCTCTGTATTTGAATAAGCATGCTTATATCAGTTTCTTTGGCGCTTCAGTGTAGCTTAAGCTCAAAACTATGTGCTATATGGATCGTTACTGACGCCTCTGCTTTAACTGGAGTTGTTTCACAGGAGGGGAATTCGCAGGTAATAGCTAGAGCAGCTTAGCCTCGCTGTCCCGCGGTTCGGGAGAGTCTCACTGTCGGCTCCATTGCTGCTCCCCTCCAGAGCCTGCCCTGGGCGGCGCTCGCTTCCGCGCCACTGACCCCACCCACGCGGCAGCTGACGTCTCCTTTGTAGTTCTGCCGCCAAAACCTCTCAGCTGCCTTCCAGAGCTTCTCTCTCTCTCTCTATCTCTCTCTCTCTCTCTCTCTCTCTCTCTCTCTCTCTCTCCCTCCCTACATCTCTTCCTCTCTCACCTTATCTGCATCTTTCCTCGGCTTGGAGTGTGCGCGCTGCATAACTACCGAGCCAGAGCGTTCTTCAAATAGTTGGGTTACAAAGGCAACACGCTTCCTGACACGAAATTGCATTTTAATTGTGACATAGGGAGTATACGTTGTTTCATATGGACCTAGAAGGTACTGGAAGACGGTACATCGGTACTTCCTAGAGACTACGCTCGTGAGCGAGTGCGCGCGAGCACGCGCGTCCGCACACACACACACACACACACACACACACACACACACACACACACACACACACACATAGCCTCATACATCTTCTATATGTCTCTGAACAATCTGTGGGAACAAAGAAGCACTGAAATTCAGGACTGAAGATGCATGGAATGACTGATGTTGTGAACTAAGCTTTTATTTGCTAAGAGGCTAGAACTTCTTTAATGAGAAGATAATTTCCAAGATAAATTTACTAGAAGAAACAGAAATGTACTTAAACGTAATCCTACAGATACTTACGACGTTATTCCCTATTCATACTATGATTAAATGGGGAAAACGAGATTTTATTAATTTTATAACTTTCTTTCTCCAGTATCACAGTATTCCACAACAACAGTCAAAGATGACTCTTTGAACAGTTGCTCCAACAGTCCACGGGTGTACCTCCGGTCCATAATGTGCAACGGGCACAATATTTCGGCGGTCAGATATGTCGCCATTGTCAGGTGCGCTGACGAACTGAGTTCCTTAGGGTGGGCGGTTGTCTTAAATCCTCTCCCCCTTCGAGGGGTCCTTTCCGCGGTCAACGGACATGGGTCGGCGGTTGCTGAGACGCTGGCGTCGGCGTCTGTAGTGGCGTCGGTGCAATAGACTCGTCTGTCCTGGTCGCCCATTCGTTTTTTTTCTGAGCGTCTTTTTAATTAGTCTCAATGCTGGTTCTCATGCCTTGATGAAGTTATAGCCGCAATCTCGGTTCATGAGTCCATCCCTGGTACGAATATTGATAGCCTCTCTAACGAAGGTGTCCCAGTATTTAGATGTCCGTGCCAAGACTCTGGTATGTCGGTAGTCTATATCGTGATTTTCGGACAAACAGTGCTCTGCGACTGCCGACTTGTTGGGGTACCTAAGTCGAATGTGCCTCTGATGTTCTCGGCAACGATCTTCGATTGTGCGCACTGTCCGTCCAATATAAGCCTTGCCACACTGACACGGAATCTGGTATATGCCGGCCTTCCGCAAACCGAGATCATCTTTGACACTTCCCAGTAATGCTCGTGTTTTATTGGGTGGGCAAAAGACAATTCCTACTCGGTGTTTCCTCAATATTCGTCCTATTTTCCCCGATAGTGCGCCAGTATACGGTATATAGGCAGTGGATATCTCTTCATCCGTAACTTCTTCCGTCTTCACAGGCTGTACTGTAGTGGGGTGGGGGATACAGTTTTGAGGTGTTCTAGCTAGTGGGGGCAGACTCTCTGCGTCAGACATGGTGTGCGCTCTGTGCACCAGTGTTTTTAGCACTACATTCCTCTGCTAAGGGTGGTGTCAGCTACCCGCATGAAAATACAGGTCAGTGTGCGTTTTCTTCCTGTATACCCCGTGCCCCAGTGTACCATCCACTCTTCTTTTGACCATGACGTCCAGGAAAGGTAATCTTCCTTCTGCGTCGATTTCCATAGTAAATTTGATGTTGGTATGTATGGAGTTCAGGTGTGTAAGGAAGTCTAGGAGCTTGTCCCTTCCATGGGGCCAGACCACGAACGTGTCATCCACATAACGGAGAAACCATGTAGGTTTCCATTTGGATGACGCCAAAGCCTCCTCCTCGAAGTAATCAATTTAGAAATTTGCGACCACAGGCGAGATTGGGCTTCCCATTGCGACTCCTTCTGTTTGTTCATAGTATTCTCCATTAAAGAGAAAATATGTAGAGGTCAGAAAGTACCTGAAAAGGTCGGTCGTCTTCTCGTCAAATTTCTCTGCAATAACCTCAACTGACTCTCGAAGAGACACCCTGGTGAATAATGAAACAACGTGAAAACTCACCAGGATATCTGAGTATTTCAGCTTGAAGTTGTCAAGACGTTTTACGGAACCCACAGAATTACGATCGTGATGAGGGCATTAACCCACATAAGGGCTTGGTAATTCTGCCAAGTATTTGATCAGTAAATATGTAGGTGCCCTAATGTTGCTAACACTTGGGCACAACGGCACCACTTCTTTGTGGACTCTAGGGAGTCCTAAAGTCTTGGCGGTACAGGTCCTGGAGGTATCAATTTCGTGGCGACACCTTCTGGGAAATCCGCGTCCTTGAGAAGAGCCCTAGTCTTGTTCTCCACCTTCTTTTTGGGGTCAGCGTTGATCATCCTATAAGATTCGTCATGTAGCAGGCTCCGCATCTTCTCAATGTAGTCCTTATGGGAAAGAACAACCGTAGCATTGCGTTTGTCAGCTGGTAAGACAACAATCTCAGGGCTCTGTCTCAGGTCTCGAATGACTGCCCTCTCCCTGCTGGTAATATTCGACTTGATCGGTTTAGTTCTCGTCAGAGCACGGCAGGTTTCCTGGCGTACTTCTTCAGCTGCTTCAGGTGGTAGTTGCGCAACAACCTGTTCAACTGCACTGACAATGTCCACTAGCAGCGTGAACGTAGGTGTGGGAGCAAAATTAAGTCCCTTCTCCAGAAGAGAAACTGCATCCCCAGTCAGCTCAATGTCCGTGAAATTGACGACCGTCTTGCGAGGAGCCTCCAGCGATGGTTTGTCGGAGAGGCAAGAGAATTTAGATAACGTCCCGAGGCGTTCTTATGTGCGGCCGCGTGTCGGCGGTCGCTGAGACGCTGGCGTCGGCGTCTGTGCTGACGGAGAGGACGCCTCGCAAGGGGAGGGGATTTAAGACGGCCGCCCCCCTCAGGAGCTCAGTTCGTCAGCGCACCTGACGATGGCGACATGTCTTATCACAGAAATATTGTGCTTGTTGGACACTATGGACCGGCAGTACACCCGAACAAGAAATACGCCGGGAGAAACTGAAGAATCGCATCTCAACTGTTGTTTAGCTACTTGGAGTCTTTTCTAGACTCCTGAGATAGAAGGATGCAAACTGAAGGGAATGGCAGTGCGTAACTTGTGTCCTAGGATACTCCGTGAAGAGGACAAGGCCAACCTGCTCCCAGAATTAGAGCAACCCATTTCTTTTTGTTGTGGTGCGTGCGTCTTTGTAAAGAAGTACTGCCTGGGATACACTGAAGTCTCCCTAGCAAGAAATATCTTTGATCTCTAAATGGGACTAAATCATGATTAGAATAACAAACACTCATAAAAACCGGTAGTCTGTGATATTTCCATGCAAAACCTTGTATTCCACCGTAAGTGACATTTTAATAGATAGAAACACAGTAACAAGATGTCAGTACCATAGGAGGAACATTATACGTCATGCCATGGCGTCAGAATATCATTATATTTTCAATGAACAATGCAAAAACTAAAATCATCTGCTTAAGCTAATTACAATAGTGCAAAACACATATAACCAACACATCTGATAGTCCCTATAGTAGCCGGTGCAGGATTTCGCAGAAGTTTTTTAAACAAACTTGCAGAGAACAGTGTGCACACTTTACTTATGCCACGTTTTTACATTCTAAATAGTTTTCACGTTCAAGCAGTCCAGTATCAAAGCCACTCTATTGTATTTGTTATCGATGATGTGGATCTGTCAGTGTCATAACCCGCCATTCGCCAAGCATACTGCAACACAGACGTATACTTTGGCGGAGATAATTGATTGCAAATCACAGAGTGAAGTTTGGCGATGAAATAACGGTCATGTATCTTCATTTTCGGTTTGGCACACTGTAGCAGTCTTTCTGTTACAGAGTTTATATTGCCGAAAGAAGTAAAATTCCAGGGGTTGGGTATATTTTGTTGTTTTCGGTGGCAGTACCTTCAGCATAACATCTCACTTAGGAAAACATATATTAGAACTGTACTATCTTTATGACCTGACCAGGAATCACACAGCAATAGGCTGCTTTCATATCTTGCTTGTTCGACAAGGACTGAAGTCAGAAAACTTTTCAAGTGTTCTTTAGTCATTTTTCCACTTTTGCCTGCCTTCACGTGTATGTTTCGTGGGCAGATTGTTTCAAATTTCTTTGTAATATTTGGGCCGAAAGCGCCTCTAGAAAACACATGTACAGCTTGTTTTCTAGTTCCCCTGTCATAGTTAAACCCCTAAGGGCCCTAAAATGGAACCTTGTGGGACAAAACATGTAATTAGTTCCCAGTTGGATGATGCCTGATAGCTTGATACATGTCTCTTTCCTAATAACACCCTTTGTTTCCTGCCAGAGATATAAGATTTGAAAATTTTGCAGCATTTCCTGTTACACTATAATATTCTAATTTACTTAAAAGAATATTGTGATTTACACAGTCAAATGCCTTTGACAGATCACAAAATATAGCAGTTGCCTGCAATTTTTTATCTAATGAATTAAGCACATTTTCACTGTAAGTGTAGATAGCATTCTCAATATCAGAACCCTTTAGAAATCTGAACTGTGACTTTGACAGTATGTTATTTGAGATAAGATGGTTATAAAGCCGATTGTATATTACTTTTTCTAAAATATTTGAGAATGCTGGCAAAAGTGAAATGGGATGGAAATTTGATGCTATTTCTTTATCTCCCTTCTTAAACAGTGGCTTAACTTCAGCATATTTTAACCATTCAGGAAATATTCCACTGATAAACAACTGGTCACACAGATAGCTTAATATGTTACTTAACTCAGAATCACATTCTTTAATTAGCTTTGTTGATATTTCATCATACCCACTAGATGTTTTTGATTTAAAGATTTTATGATGGACATTATTTCTGCTGGAGTAGTGAGGGTCAATTTCATATTATGGAAGTTACTGGAAATGTCTGGTCTGAGGTATTCCATAGCAGCATCTACAGAACGTGACTACTCCATCTTTACAGTAACAGTTATGAAAACTTTGTTAAACAGTTCTGCAACACAGTACACATCTGTCACCAATGTATCATTTACTCTTAATGCTTTTTGTCCCTCTTCATGTCTGGTTCTACCGGTCACCTTCTTCGCTATATCCCATACTGTCTTTATTTTGTTATCTGATATGACTATCTTTTCCTTGTAATATATTTGCTTTGATGTCCATATTACAGTCTTTATTATTTTGCAGTATTTCTTGTAATGTGCTATAGCAACAACATTGGAACTGTTTGAGATTGACAGATACAGTTTTCTTTTAGTTTTACAAGATACCCCTATTCCTTGAGTAATCTATGGCTTCTTTGTAGACTTTGCTCTAACCTTGGTAAGTTTTTGGGGAAAACACTGTGCAATTAAGGTAAGCACTTTATTAGCAAAAGTGATATATTTTTCATTCATGCCATGAGCACTGTAAACATCAGTCCAGTGAATGTCTCTGAGGAGTGTCCTAAAATAAACAATTTTTGGCTTATTTACTACTCTCTTCAGCTTATATTTAACAGATTTTATATCCTGTTCAGTGTTAACATTTAACAGAAGGAACTGCATGTCATGATCTGAGAGGCCATTGACTATTGGTTTTGTAATATAATTTTGTTCATTGGAGTTTTATATAAAGATATTATCAGTTGCTGTTTGTGAGCAATTGCCTACCCTAGTGGGGAACTTTAAAGTGGGAATTAAGTTGAATGATAGTGTCACTAAATCAAATAAGTTCTTATTGGGAGAGTCTTTAAGGAAATCGACATTGAAATCACCAGCAACCACTATTTCATTGTTTTTGGTTGTTAAATGGCCCAGTACAGCTTCAAGGTGGTTTACAAACAGATTAAAGTTACCTGCAGGTGCTCGGTATACACTTAATATTATGAAGAATTTGTTATGAAACTCTACTTCTGTTGCACATTCTTCCATATGCTGTTCTAGGCAAAATTATTGAATGTCTATGTTCTTAAATTTATGACAGTTCCTGATGAATGTGGCAACTCCTCCTTTCTCCATTTCTGATCTACAAAAGTGAGATGCGAACCAGAACACTGTAACACTTGAAAGTTCTATACCAGTGGTCACATGATGTTCAGAGAAGCAGACTATGTCAGCTGGGTTTGAAGACTCTAATTCATGTATGCAGATAATTTATTCATTAATTATATTTCTCAGTCCTTGAATATTTTGATGCAATAAGGATAGCTGACATTTCACATTGACTGAGTTAAAATATTTGCTGACTGTTGAAAATTCTTAACCAATGGCTGTTTATGCTGATGCCATAAGCTAGAATTATGTTTTTTGGTTTCTTTTTCAAACTGAAGGTTTGTCTGAGTCCTAACCTCTCTTAAAATTTGGTTTCTTTCTGTCCTCACTACCCTAAAAAAGGGTCTTTTCTGAACCCTATAACCACCGGTGTTTTATCACTCATGACAGTACCTCCCCCCTTTAATTTTCCTGCTACTTTCCCAGCCAGTTTACCCTTCCCCTTCCCGTTGAGGTGAAGGCCATGCCTAGTATAATCCCACCTATTGAGAGAATCAATAGGAACCACACAAATGTGTGACCCTGCACCAGGCATAGGCAACTGTCCCAACTCCAAATTAACTCTATTGACAGAAGAGTTCAAATGAGGTCGGGCACCCAAGAACAGATACAAACTCAACACTAGTATGCTTCGATGATGATGCAATCTTTTCCAGGTTATACTCTATACTGTACCCAGGATCTCTCTCAATACTATTACCTGCCCCACCCTCTATAACCACAGTGTCTTCCTTAGTGAAATGTTTGCAAAGTGGCCCTAAATTCTCTGTCACCTGGTCCAGACCACACTAGGTTTAAAAAAGTTGTTGAACTGGTATTCTCATCCTAGTTCATCCTGCAAAAGTTCTCCAACACCTCTTTCTTGGGAACTACCTAACTACAACACTTTCTTTTTCTTTACTGATTTCTCTACTTTCTTACTTTTCAATTTGCTGCTGAAAGTTTGTTGTGCCCTGCCTACACCTGCAACTGCTGGAAGCTCACCAGTTTCTAACTGAAGCAACAGGTCAAATCTATTTTACACATTCACTACGAAACTGTCAGATAAAGTTCTAGGCCTGTTCCTCCTGTTGCCTGTTGCCACTTCCCACCTCTCTTTACCCTTCTCCCTCCTTAACCTGTCAAGATCTCCCCTGGCCTTGTCTAAGTGAAGGGCGGCAGTTTTCCCCTCCTGCTCTAGTATCTTCCTATCTCTACTACAAATCCTACAAAACCACTGATGAGTCTCATTTACTTCCCCTATTCCCACGCCTCTACAGTCACCCACACGGAAAAAATTACAGCACCCAGCACACCAAAGCCCCGACGTAACAGTTCTACCAGAATTCAAGCACTTTTTATTCGTGGTAAACGTAATAGTTTATGAAGAATAAGTCAGTTAAATAACAGATAAACACGAAAATGGTTTCACAAATTTGGCCTATACGCAACTGTGTGTAAACAAAACCAACAGTGCAAAGTTTCTGAAACAGCAATTTAAACTTTACGCTGCTTTCCGGAAATGCTAGTTAAATAATGAAGAGGTACTCTACAGTTAAATTGCTGGAGAGAGCAAAGAAGAACTAAACGAAATTATATTGGTTTGCTATGGCAAAACGTAAACAGAACATCCGACTGTACGATCTTTTCTCGTTTTCTGCTGTATTACGTAAAGAAAAATGAAACCTTTAATGATACACTTAAAAGACACACTAATACACATATTTACCATGTAATCAGTAGTAAACTATATGATTTATAATCTAAAATGACTTATCTTTACGAGAACACCAAAACTCGCGCCGTCGCCTGGCAGCAGGACTGCCAACTGGTTTAATAAATAATAATTTCACGCTCGTAACCGCCACGCCTGAACTACAAAAGCCGGCTCTAGTAAGACGGTGGGTGGGAATAGGAGAAGAGCGCACGGAGATCCACAACTGGAACTTGGAGGGGTGCAGATCGTAACATTTTGTTGATCATGCACAGTTTAATCGCCCGCTGAGTCATCGATTTTGTATCTTTTTATATCATAATGATGCAAAATCGCCACTTTGGAGAGATGTGATCAGTCAGAAAGTCTTACTGGTAGAAGCTGTTGCAACACCGTTCTACAAGCATTTTCCCCGTCAGTATATTCCTCGAAAATCTATTTGCCGCTAGAGTCAGCAAAGCAAAAACAAAGAAAAACGAGAAATGAGCCATAGATAACATTTACCAGGGACACCATCTGTTGCTTGCCATAGGCCAAGGAACACATTTTAATGAGTGGAGTGATGACAATTCATCATATTAACACATACCAGACATTCTTCATTGACGACGGTTTTTATCAATAGAAGAAGGCTTACAACTTTGCCTTGCACCGGCTTCAGGGGTCTATTGGACTTTTCATCCAGTTTTATATTTCATTGGTTTTAACACCTGCACATATATATTTTCTGCACTATATAAATCGGTCACTTATGTATAATTACTTGAGCTGTAGCTGACTGACTTTTAAAATTATTTGTAATATGATTACAGGTTGGCTTAAAGACGACTCAACTCAAACTGTGGGCTTCAAATTCGCCACTGGCGGCGCCTAAATTGCCGCAATACTTTTCCTACACAGATTATGTGACATAAAGTGAGAGGGACCCTTATTATCCCGCTCCACCAGTATTTACGAGGCAGCACGGCTCCAAAAGAGCAGTTTCGATTATTGAGCCTGTTCGTGTTACATCTAGCATCTGGAAGTAGTACTGATATCATACTGCAAGCAAGCCTTTGTCATTGGGAAGCTATTAATCGTCTATCCATCACTTTATTATAAAGTCCCCTTAGGTTTACTGTTAAAGGTTCGTTGTTATTTGCTTATACTAATTTTTCAGTATGTGTTGTGTTGTTCTAAGGAAGAAGGTTATTTGCTACTCCTTATCTTAAAAATGCTGCATCAGCGTCCGAATGAGGGCTCCATCGTAAAACCTTGAAATAGATACAAATAATATGCATTGTTCCCTTGGTAGAACTGAAGATTAATGGAGTATTCATGGTATTAACACATTTCATGTTAGTTAAGCTTCCCAAAGTTTGACTAACAGTATTTTAACATAAGTTAGAAACATTTTCCTGTTTACTTTGTAATAAAGTTCGAACAAAAACTACATGCACAGTATATGTCTAGTGTAAGAACTTAAATAGAAAGACTGGACTGAAGTGACGAACTGAACTGACAGAAGTGATAAATTAAAATTGATGGCTTTGGCTCGAATTTCATCATATGTACATAACACAGTTTCTTCTAGAAACAACTCGAAGGGTCTGTTAGTTAATATAAGTAACTTCATGATTTACAATTTCAGTAATAATAACAGATTTCACTAAATTATATTTTTATGGATAAAAATTCTTAGATATCTCACAGAAACAAAAGATGTTTATTTAGTTGTGAAAATAGATTATACGATTTTCAATGTATGCCACATATCAAGCTTCAAGTAAATGAAGTTTGTAAATGGTTTATATACCAGTGGCATTTCGAGGGGAAAACCTTAAACAAGATTGTATGTTGTAATTTGCCTTGGAATTTATACCATTACTAATTTTTGTACCACAGCATTAGAGCACAGAAACATGTAAAGGTATTTCTTAGGAAATTTACTGACTAAGAACAACACAGACCGTCTACAGTATATTAATGCATTGTGTGATTATGGACAAACATGAATTTCTTAATGGATATTAGAAAAATGGTATCAACATTCCTGAAAATAAAATAGTATCACAAATTTCAGTAATTTTAGAGAGATACATATAAAATTTCATTCAAATATCTTTTATTTCGCATCTATGGCCACAAATTTGTAGGTACGCAGACTTTGGACACTAAAGTACATCTTCAGATCTGTTTTATAAGAGAATGTCCTAATATACTGTAGCCGTCATGGCACCATCAAATGCTAAATACAAAATCAGCACCAGCAATCATGCATTACAAGCAGAAGTACGAAAGTTGTACATGAAGTTTCGAAGCATACATGCAATTTAAAATTTTCATTTAGACATGAAAGCATACCGATATTGAGATTTGCTAACAAAACTTCATAATTTTCAAAGTTTCTCCACCCCAATTACCAGTATACAAGTTATATACAAACTTTGTTAGGCAAACAGAAAAACAAGAATATACAAAAAAAATTTCTTGTAGAATCTTTTTACAGTATCTTCCTAATCTAGTTGTGTTAAAGAAGGCACTTACATAATTTATCTAGAAAGGATATTCATGAAAATTGTTTTTTCATAGGCCCAAAATCAATTTTAGAGTTGTATGTTTTGCAGAAAATTAGCTCATTTGCACTGAAATATGTGACAGAAAAATTGATTACTAATTGGAATTTGTAAAAGCCATCATTGGGGTCATTGTAGGTCTAATGACACTTTGTAACAGAATATACAGAATTTATGACACTGATTTTACTAAGACCTTGAGCAGCAACGTATCAAAAAACCTGCAAAGGACATTTCAAACAAAGATAAAAATGCAATTAGAATTTATTGATGCAATACCATAGGTTTGAAGACAACAGCACATCTCATAATATTTTCAATTAAAGCTAAATTTAGAGAGTAATTGTACAAGATAATCATGTCAACTTCTTATGATTAGCAGAAAATACTTTCAAGGAGTCAAATCATTTGAGGAAGCGGAAATGAAATGACCCAGATGCTGCAGGCAATATTCGCAAAATAATGTAATAACAATAGATTAGTGATCGATTTTTAACCCATAGTGGGCAATTTTACAAACACATTTAAATTCCTTGTTTTCTGACATGAAACAAAGCATTTTTATATAAGTACAATAACCAACTTGGGTACACAAAAAGCATTTGATTATTGTGAATAATATTTGCTTTCCTTCAGTTACAAACATATATTGAAAAGAAATTTTTGAATTCAAGAAATTAACTTCATTCTCTACGCTATTGAAACTGAACCTATCGCACACAGAAAAAACACATGGAATACTCCAACTTTGCTATTAAGGTAACAAGTAAGAGCCAGGTTCACTCTGTTTACCTCAATTATACTGTAACTATGGTACATTCTGAACATTTTTTGAACAGAAACAATCCCCCATTTCCCATATTGTTTAGTATTGAATAATCCTTCCATTTTATATATATTAAGTTACACATTTTATATGTCAGACAGTTTTGAAGTTTATCATCAGGCATTACATTATAAATTTAGTTTCAACATTATATTCAGCACTTCACATAGACCAATATAGTAATGTTTTCATACCTACACCACATCATGAAAATTAAGCTATCAGTTAAAAATCACATACCACAATTAAGTCAGTCCTACTGCAAGCATCTTATAACAATAGTCAACATAACCATAGACAAACATTTTACTTCAGCACATACAGTTAAGTTACCATAGTCATTGTCCAACACCATAAACATTGTAACATCACAAGTGAGAACAAAACCAATCGTAAAGTTGAATACGAGGAAGTCATTAACGAGTTATTATCCTAACAACATATAAACACCATAAATGTGGCACAATGCATCACGAAAACATCATCAAAACTTCTTCTCAATAGCTCCCACAAAACTGCAGAAACTCATCATAAGACCATGTTCGAGTATCTCACAAAACATTTCTCTGTAGCCTTCATGTAACCCCAAATCATCACCATAGTAATGAATCTCAAATAGAAATTCGTTCAGATAATAATTCACATACTTCACACCACAATGTGTACTTCAAAGCAAGTAGAGAAAAAATATGTGGGAATTCATCCTTTAAATGTTTCACTGTATTCATACAAACTTTAATTTTTCATGATTTGTTTACTTTTAAGGTGTGACAAACTTTTTTCTCTTTCAAGACTTCTATTTCCAACAAATTTCCTCACTAATACTGCATATGTTTTTACATGATGAGTAACAGCCGACTGTAACTACAATAAAATAGTAAAAATCTCAAATTTGATTTTCAGTCTTGTAAAAACCTGTAGTAATTAATGTCCATTTAAATTTACAAGTTTCAACAAAGCAAAAAATACAGTACACCACCTCTTCATTTAAATGACCCAGATCAAATGTAAGTTTTGTTTGAAAAGAGAATGTAAGTTTTCCAGAATACAATTTTGTTCATATGCATTTCATGAAATTCAGAGAGAAAAAATCTTCAAATGTAATAAATGTTATTTCATAGTCAAAACTTTTTTCACATAAACAATAACAAGTAGCTTCATCTCAGATATTGAAGAATATTTTTCAATTTCATTACATAGTATTACAAAGCTATTTCATTCTGCCACTATGAGATTATTTTTAGCATTGTACATCTATGTATCTACTAAATTATTGTATGCAGAAAGAAGACAGGTCGACAGTAGAAGATAATGTAAAAAGTAAAAGAGATGAGTTATCAGTAGCATACAGCATATAAAGGGATGTTTCGGAATTGCTGCTGCTTGAACATTAAAGTCCTGCACTTGCCAAGCTCTCATCAAATAGAACTTGTGATTCTCTGGAAATATATTCATTAATGTTCTTCATCAATAAATTCATGTAGCTCATCGCTTTTAAATAAGGACACTGTTTTGATAGCAGACTTAAGGATTATCATTTCTCTGTGCCTCACATTCGCTGCATATTGCCAAGAAAATTACCTACACTTGCTTCTAGTTGAGTTTCCTGTAAGTCTGTACCTAAGCTAATTCCTACGAAAACTAACATCACACCCATGTTTTCTAATTCCAGTTTGTACCTTTGTCAAGTCACTATTAAAGCCAAAATTCTCACAAAAGCCTACCACAGGCAATGTCTTATTCTTATTTGTCTGGTATAACTTATACATAGAACATCACTTGCCATACAAACTCCCACAACATACAGTACTGCATTTACTTCACACTTACTTAGGTTTTTCTGACACAGATTTTTAAGTGTTACCTGAACATTTACTTTCACACACAATAGGTATGGTGTTGTTGTTGTTTTGATCTTGATGCAACCCTTCATGCTACTCAACCATGTGCAAGTTTCTTCATTTCCGCGTAATTACTGCAACCAACATCCTTGTGTTTTTCCTCTTGAGATTTTTACCTCCACATTTCCCGACAATACTAACTTGGTGATCCCTTGATGTCTAGGAATGTGTCCTACTAACCAATCCCTTCTTTTAATCAGTTTGTACCACAGATTCCACTTCTCTCCAATTCTATTCAGTACCTCCCCATTATTTATGTGCTCTACCTACCTGATCACCAACATTTTTCTGTAGCACCACATTTCGAAAGCTTCTACTCTGTTCTTCTCTAGGCTAATTATCGTCCGTGTTTCACTTCCATACATAATGACTCTCCATACAAATACTTTCGAAAAAGAGTTCCTGATACTTAAATCTATACTCGATGTCAGAAACGTTTTCCTTGCCATTGCCAGTCTACATTTTGTATCCAATCCACTTCGACCATCATCAGTTATTTTGCTCCCCAAATAGCAAAACTCATCTACTCCTTTCCTAGTGTGATTCCCTTAGCATCACCTGATTTAATTCGACTACATTCTATTGTCATCGGTTTGCTTTTGTTGATATTAATCTTATGTCCTCCTTTGAAGACAAAGCCATTCTCCTCAACTCCTCTTCCAGGTCCTTTGCTGTCACTGACAGAATAACAGTTACTTTGGCAAACTTCGAAGTTTTTATTTCCTATCACGGATTTTAATGCCTAATCCCAATTTTTCAGTTGTTTTCTTTACCACTTGTCAAGATACAGATTGAATAACGTCAGGGATAAACTACAACCATATCTTACTCTTTTCTCAACTACTGCTTCCCTTCCATGAACCTCAACTCTTACAACTGCCATCTGGTTCCCGTACAAATTGAAAATACCGTTCCGCTCCCTGTATTTTACCCCTGCCACCTTTAGATTTTGAAAGAAAGTATTCCTGTCAACATTGTTCAAAAATTTCTCTAAGTCTACATATTCTAGAAATGTAGGTTTGCCTTGGCTGTAGTTCCCCCTTGCTTTCAGCTGTTCGCAATACCAGAACAGAAAGGCCGTTTTGGTTAATGTTACAAGGCCGGATTGTTGCCCCTGCAATTACTGAAAAGGCTGCTGCCCCTCTTCAACGATTATACATTTCTCTGGCCTCTCAACATCTACCTTTCCGTTGGGACTGCACCTACGGTATGGCTATCTGTATCGCTGAGGCACACAATCCTCCCCACTAAGGTCCAGGGTCCACTGGATGCAGGTAAGTTCATAGTTGATGAATTTTAGGCAACACAAAGGCTGTGCTAGTGGCCTGAAATGCATTTTCATATTCAACAATACTGACTACACGCTAGTTTACATTTACAGTGCTACCCAAACAGATTTTATTTCTTTAATCTGGTTGTTGATATATTTGCTTAAATGATTGCAAGTTTGTTCAGTATTTGATTTCATTTCTTATTTCGGTTCATATCTTAAGAGATCCTTACTAACCTTCAGTTATTCTGCTATTTACAATGGAAAAGATCTGAATACTTATTCTATGTTAAAAGTTTCTCTTTGTCCTGCATTATCGACAGATTGGTTCAGATCTCTAACACGCACACTCACCTGCCTTCGCAACTGTCTCACTTACAACTTTATCTGCTTTAACCATGTATGCTTTTCTATAAACCAGTTGCATCAAACAGAAAATTTTTAAAATTTCTTTTGCACTTACCTTGTCTTTACTTCCGAAGTCAAGCTTGATGATTTGCTGTCATTATTTTGACGTTCACTTGTTAAAAGTTATTGTCATATTATAATGTGTCTCTGAGAAATGGAACTAACGTTAACATTTCAGACAAAAATCGTTACATCACAGCTACAGTGCCTCGTATAGTTCATATTAGATGGGTTATTAGTATCTTATTGCAATCTAATTATAATCACTAATTTTGCAATGTATGATGTATATGCGATATATCTATAGAGAAAATTAAAGAGGCCTTTGGAGAATAGAGAATCACTTGTATCAATATCAAGAGCTCAGATGGAAACCTAGTTCTAAGCAAAGAAGGGAAAGTAGAAAGCTGGAAGGAGTATACAGGGTGGTCCATTGATCGTGAGCGGGCCAAATATCTTACGAAATAAGCGTCAAACGAAAAAACTACAAAGAACGAAACTTGTCTAGCTTGAAGGGGGAAACCAGACGGCGCTATGGTTGGCCCGCTAGATGGCGCTGCCATAGGTCAAACGGATATCAACAGCGTTTTTTTTTTAATATGAACCCCCATCTTGTATTACATATTCGTGTAGTACGTAAAGAAATTGAATGTTTTAGTTGGACCACTTTCTTCTATTTGTGATAGATGGTGCTGTAATAGTCACAAACATATGGCTCACAATTTTAGACGAACGGTTGGTAACAGGTAGGTTTTTTAAATTATAATACAGAACGTAGGTACCTTTGAACATACTATTTCGGTTATTCCATTATGATACATGTACCTTTGTCAACTTATCATTTCTGAGAAAACATGCTGTTACAGCTTGATTACCTGTAAATACCACATTAATGCAATAAATGCTCAAAATGAAGTCCGTCAACCTCAATCCATTTGGCAACACGTGTAACGTCATTCCTCTCAACAGCGAGTCGTTCGCCTTCCGTAATGTTCGCACATGCATTGACAATGCGCTGACGCATGTTGTCAGGCGTTGTCGGTGGATCACGATAGCAAATATCCTTCAACTTTCCCCACAGAAAGAAATCCGGGGACGTAAGTCCGGTGAACGTGGGGTCCATGGTATGGTGCTTCGACGACCAATCCACCTGTCATGAAATATGCTGTTCAATACCGCTTCAAACGCACGCGGGCTATGTGCCGGACATCCATCATGTTGGAAGTACATCGCCATTCTGTCATGCAGTGAAACATCTTATAGTAACATCGGTAGAAGATTACGTAGGCAATGAGCATACATTGCACCATTTAGATTGCCATCGATAAAATGGGGGCAGATTCTCGCGCAATTTGTCTATTACTGATGTGCGGATTAGCCGCGACAGCAGCTAAACCATCTACTTGGGCATCATCATTTGTTACAGGTCGTGGATGACGTTTCACATGGGGCTGAACGCTTCCTGTTTCCTTAAATAACGTAACTATCCAGAGAACGGTCCGGACACTTGGATGATGTCGTTCAGGATACCGAGGAGCATGTATACCACATGCCCGTTGGGCATTTTGATCACAGTAGCCATACATCAACATGATATCGACCTTTCCCGCAATTGGTAAACGGTCCATTTTAACACGGGTAACGTATCACGAAGCAAATACCGTCCGCACTGGCGGAATGTTACGTGATAACACGTACTTACACGTTTGTGACTATTACAGCGCCATCTATCACAAAGCGAAAAAAGTGGTCTAGCTAAAACATTCATGTTTCTTTACGTACTACACGAATATGTAATAAAAAATGGGGGTTCCTATTTAAAAAAATGCAGTTTATATCCGTTCGACCTATGGCAGCGCCATCTAGCTGGCCAACCATAGCGCCATCTGGTTACCACCTCCAAGCTAGACGAGTTTCGTTGTTTGTAGATTTTTCGTTTGATGCTTATTTCGTGAGATATTAGGCCCGGTCACTATCAATAGTCCATCCTGTATACAATGGCGATGTACTTGAGGGCAGTATTATGGAAATGGAAGAGGACGTAGATGAAGATGAAATGGGGGATATACTGCTTGAAGGTTTTGACATCGCACTGAAAGACCTAAGCCGAAACATGTCCCTGGGAGTAGAGAACATCCCATTAGAAATATTGATGGCCTTGAGAAAGCCAGCCCTGACCAAAATCTACCATCTGGTGAGCATGACAAATGAGACAGGCGAAATACCCTCAGACTTCAAGAAGAATATAATGATTCCAATCTCAAAGAAAGAAGGTGTTGACAGACCGAAAATTACCGAACTATCACTTTAATGAGTCACGGCTGCAAAATACAGATGAATGGAAAACTCGTAGAAGCAGACCTCGGGGAAGATCAGTTTGGATTCTGTAGAAATGTTGGAACACTTGAGGCAGTACTGACCCTACGACTTATCTTAAAAGATGGGTTGTGACTTCACCTCACGACTGGTAGTGATCGAGTGTGACTTCACATCACGACTGGTAGTGAGTGAGTAAATTCTGATGACACAACGGTACGTCACGGACATCCAGCCCTCCTCATATGGTACTCCTAATGCGACGGTATCGTGCATCAATCTTCCACAGGAGTACGCTCATCCACATAGTAAGACTAAAGAAAAATGAGGATATGCTGCAGGACTGTTCACCCAGAAAACTCGAATGACAATGTACAATAAGTGGAAGATATCCGAAATTCTCACGAAAGCAGGTGTATCCTACAGGAAGAGACGGGTAACATACGAAGTGTACAAGAACCAAGTGAGGAAAATAAGAATAGAAGAGCAAGACCGAAGTTCTCGGACGAGAAAGGGTAACATATAAGGACGTAGCTTTCTGCTCCTACTTTTCAGTGTACAACACAGCAATGAAGTAACGACAGAGAAAAAAGGAAGTTCCGGAGTGAGATTAACATTAATTTTGAAAGATTATCATATGTAGGATTCGCTGGTTATATAATTCTCAGTGAAAGTGAGGAAGAACTGCAGGAGCTTTTGAATGGAATAAACAGCCTAATGAGTAGACTCCTTGGCCCAAGAGTGTAACGAAGAATAACAGAAATGCTGCTGATCTTAAAGAACACTAAGTGAAGGAATTCTGCACCTTTCAAAGCACATAAAAAAATGACGGAGCTAGAAAGGACGACGTAAAAAGCATATTAGCGTGTCCTAAGACTGCTTTCTATTAGTATCAAACGTGGGCCTTAATTTGAGAAAGAAATTTCTGACACCCAAACGACCAGTTGTCACACACTTTGATCGGTACTACACGTTATATATATTGATAGAGTATCAACGAAAACTCCGATTTAGTTAGTATTATGTGATGTCATCTAGCAGAACGGGCGCAAACGTCTATAAAAAGTAACACCAGAACGACGGAGCTTAGTAAAAGTAGAACTGTGAGAAAGTAATATGTGCTGCTTGTGTGGGGAAGATGTTAGAACGTTGGATTGTCGAATCAAGGGTGCTGGTTTCATACCCCAATGGCGACAACATTTTTGCGGTGTTATGCGTGAATGTCTTACACCGGACAACATGTTTAGGACATGTAAAAGGACGGTTGGGAGTCTACAGCAATGTTCTCTTTGCAGTCTGATTTCGCTGCGTTTGTTTGAAACTAGTAAACCTATGGAGTAAATTTGTAGTTCCACAGAATATACGATCAGAGTAGAAAAAGAAAGAAACAGTTGCTTCACAAATGCGGGATTAATAATAATAATAATAATAATAATAACAATGATGATAGTAATAATAATAGCGGTTTACAAATGGAGCTTGTGTTTGCTGGAACTATGTGAATTGTGAGTTTTTCATCTGATAGTTTTGTACGTATTATTATTATTATAATTGTTACTGCTGCACGCGTGACACAATTGTTTATTCTACTGTTCCGATTGTTTATGTTTATTGTGTGAAACCACAGGTGCACCACCAGTTTCGCCACAAGTGTTGTCTGTTCTGTAGCACATGTCCGACAGAACACCACACCTATCTACACAAATGTACTCTGTACGTTTGCTACTTTCAATTAACGAAGCGAAAGCAGACTATAAAAAGAACGTTGCTACCAACTCCAAAAAGTCTTTTTAAATGTCAGAAAAATGTTCTCTCATGTAACAATTTCACGCGTAAACAAACAAAAACTGACATCGCTGAATTCGAACGCGGGATTTTTAATAAAACGACCTCACCCTCTACCAACTCACCCACGCAAGATATACGCAATGGTTACTAACAGATTCGCTTTTCCTTTGATCCATAATTCTGATGTCCTTTCAATTACCATTTATGCATGTTCTACTGGATGGCAGCACATAGCACGAACTAAATCGATGTTTCGGTTGATACTCCATCGACATACAACGTTCGGTGTCGATCTGAGGGTCTGACATCTGGAGGTTTGGGTGTGAGAATTTATGTCTAAATCACTGCACTGTAGGTGAGCGAATCATGGACTGCGGGAAAACCAGAACAAAAAGAGAATGGAAACACTTGAAATATGGTGTTCTAGAAAGATGTTGATGAATAAGTGGGTTGATAACATAACCAATAAGTCTCCCCTCAGAACTTACGAGGAGAAGGTCACATGGGAATAATTGACAAAGAGGATTGTAGAAAATGTGTTAAGACGTGAATATCCGTCATGATACTTCTTGTGGCTGTATATTATCGAAACCGTATGAGAAGGTACAGATTATAATATAACCAACAATTAATTCAGAAAGCTAAGCGCAAATGATACTATGCTATGAAAAGTTTGGAACAAGAGAGGTATTCGTGCTGGGCCGCGTCAAACCAGCCGGAAGACTTATGGGAAAAACTGAAACTGAAGAAAATGTGGGCCACGTGCGGGCAGAACTCGAGCACTGAGGTTTCTGTACAAACTGAATCACGTATTTAGTTAGTTCATCCATCCAGGGAATCAAGAATCTTGACGTTTTTTGCCTGTCATCGATATCAATGCTAAGAAGATTCCAAGACAGCGTCAAAGCCTATACTGTAGTTCCTGAGACTAGCCTGGACATACCAAAAGAAGAGAGCAGGAGGCTTTAGTTTATATGTCTAGATAGAAAATATTTGATAAAATATTTTTATTTAATTATAAAAATAGCTACAGCTTACATTTTATGTTTGTGCGCAGTAATATTTTTCTATTATACTTCTTGACGGATGATGACTGCCTTGTAACTTCTAATGACAAAAAAATATTTTTTATGTGATATAACTACAATTTTCGAGTTTTCGTGTTATTTTTACAGTAAAACCCTGCTTCTTGCCAAATTTCATGATTCTATACGTTTTGATAAGTGAGTTCGCTAAAACGTTACATAAATGGACGTACTTTTGATTGGATTGACTTAGAAGCTTAAATGTTTTACATCGCCAATGACCCGTAGGTCATAGTATGTGACACAAATTTCAACTTGATACGCCGACCCGTTCGTGAAAAACATTTGTCTTAACAATCAGACAGACAGGCAGACAGACGGACGGACAATAAAGCGATGTTATTAGGGTTCCGTTTTTACCGAATGAAGTATGGAACCCTAACAAGTGTCATTCCGCTAGTGCTGACTGCTCCCTCCCCCTTCGGATAAAGATAACTTGTTACCTTTCTATCCCTGAAACTGCGAACGCACTATTGCAATCACCTTTTTTTATAATAATCCACCACTTATTTCGAACGTTAGACTCTCATCTTGGGACATTTATTTCATTATTGTTTGTATGTAGCGGTGCCCAATGGCTGTTTTACACAAAAAATTAATTTTTATGCCGAAATAGGTGTGACTAAAATGAACTGTCGCACAAGTAATACTCAGTGTTTTAGACTTCCGTTGAAAAAACTTGAAGTATGGATGATTTTCACTTTACACACAATACAAGGTTTTCCTTTTCCATATTTCCATTTAGAATACCACTATACACATGTCAAAGAAACAATATACACACAGAAATTAATTTTTTTCTACTAGAAAAGTTTGTGTAAGATGGTTGCTTCCTGTACATTTCAAATATTACTTGTATTACGGTTAAAGTGTTATAGTTAAAACGTTACGGTTAAAATGTTTATCATTTTTCGTATATTCCGCCGGTACCTGAAGAAAGCTAGAGTTATTAAAACTGAAATATACGATATCATTCAACGATGAAAGGTAAAAGATAATATATCTATGAATAAACAATCTTCGTAGAGCTACAAAATGTCACTGATGTGATGTGAACTATCTCTTTACTCTTAAGTTCTCTGAAGATGGTTTAAAAAGCCGAAAGACGGTTCACAATGAGCTATGAAATCAATGTATTACATTAAACATCATAGATTTAGGTGTTTCTTGCAAACAAAGAGTTACTGAGTTTGCCGATTTAGAGCGTTTTCGTTAAATCTTTGTCTGGGGAAAAGTATTCAAAGCTGTTCCAAGGATTTGCTTTTAACTTGTGTGAATCCCAGCGAGGCTGTCCGATAAACCGTTGACGAGGGGTAGTCATAAAGATTTTATCATCAGCTCGAAAAAATAAACTGAAGTTATTAAATTTTTGTTTGTTTGAAGTTGCACTTCTGTAATCGGTGGACAGAGTGGAGATGGGCTGTGCCCTTTTGTTTTCGCAGCTCTAATGGCTTGCTACGGTACTTTGACGTCGCGGTTTACTGCGCACCGTCAAGAGCCGTTTTAAGGCACAAGCCGTGCTTATGGCGCAAATGTGACAGGGGCGTCAGGAGCGCCTGAACTACAAGATTTCCGACGAATGTCATGGATACCGCCAAGAGCTACTGATAAAATCTCTAAACAACTAGTATCGGTCCATTGACCATCATCAGGCTAATAAAAGCAATTGCAGTATCATATTAGATGATGTAAAAGCATTGGTGTCAGATAATAAAATCCATGAATCCGTAAACAAATTTCATTGTAGAATCATAAAGTTTGCTAAACAGTGTTCTTGCTGCATCAACAGTCAGCTTTACTTCTAGGAAACGAGATATTCCACATAGTGGTGACTACACAGTTGATGAGCTGAAATTAGACTATGGGCGATGTCTCTGGGCCGTCGTTGATAGGAAGTTGTCTGTGGTCTCTGTCTGCTGCAGAATGGTGCAAGCTAGCTGATTTGGAGAAATGTAACATTCGCAAATCGTGGTAGAGCGATTTAAACTCTGTTTATAATTTCAAGCATCTTGTTATACGTCAACTTAGAGTTTGTGCGCTGCCCAAACGAGCAGATCTTGATTTACGTTCTCCATACAGTCCTCGACTTGTTTTGGTACCTCAGCACGGTGTTACAGCCATTTTGTAATTTGATTTGCATTTCAGAGAAGATTGCTCTCCGTTAAATTTACGGTACTTTGTGTCAATCATTACAGCAAATAAATAATTGTTATTTTCGGTCTTCATGTAGATTCTACGATCTCTTCCCTTCCAACCACTTTTCTGTGGTTAGATGACCCACAGACAGCAAATATGACTTGTTATACAACAGATTTGTTGTTTTCATTGTGGTGATGTTTTCGTTATGTACAGTGTCCGAACTCAACGATCAGTTATATCAATATTTCAATGAAATAAACGAGCATTGCGTTCACTCTTCTTGAATGATCGAAAATTTATCTTATTCCATTTACGCTCCTTGAGCCACATCTGGGATACGTCAGATAAAACTTTCAAACTACTAAAAGTTATATATGAATACAGTAACTTGTTCTCGAAAGAACAGTTACTGTTGATGACCGTGCAGCTTTTCCCTGGAATAAATGATGGCTAACTGATAACCTCAGCTGCCGACAGGTGTTGTTGTTATACCTCGATGTGGACAGCTGAAAATGTGTGCCCCGACCGGGACTCGAATCCGGGATCTCCTGTTTACATGGCTGAGGCTCCATCCATCTGAGCCAACGAGGACACAGACGAACAGCGCGGCTGCAGGGACTTATCCCTAGCACTCTTCCCGTGAGACTCACATTCCCCGGTCGGGGCACACATTTTCAGCTGTCCACATCGAGGTATAACAACAACACCTGTCGACAGCTGAGGTTGTCAGTTAGTCATCATTTATTCCAGGGAAAAGCTGCACGGTCATCAACAGTAACGGCCGGCCGCGGTGGTCTAGCGGTTCAGGCGCTCAGTCCGGAACCGCAGGACTGCTACGGTCGCAGGTTCGAATCCTGCCTCGGGCATGGATGTGTGTGATGTCCTTAGGTTAGTTAGGTTTCAGTAGTTCTCAGTTCTAGGGGACTGATGACCACAGCTGTTAAGTCCCATAGTGCTCCGAGCCATTTGAACCAACAGTAACGGTTCTTTCGAGAACAAGTTACTGTATTCATATATATAGTTAAAAGGCTACCCAGACATTGACCTTCATCTGTGCGAATGCGCACAGGTTGCCCAAACTGTTACGGGAATCGCCAAAGCGTGCGCGAGTAATGAGTGGGTGGGCAAATGTCTATAAGGTACAATACATATGTAGAATTGTGGACAGTTGGGAATGTGAGTCTCACGGGAAGAGTGCAAGGGATAAGTCCCTGCAGTCGCGCTATTCGTCTGTGTCTCGGTGGTTCAGATGGATAGAGCGTCTGCCATGTAAGCAGGAGATCCCGGGTTCGAGTACCGGTCGGGGCACACATTTTCAGCTGTCCACATCGAAGTATAACAACAACAGCTGTCGGCAGCTGAGGTTGTCAGTTAGTCATCATTTACTAAAAGTTAATCCATTGGGATCGGTATTACCCGCTAATACATCACGCAGTCTTAGCAGCTTTTGGAAGAGTCAGACTTGCAATAAAACACGAAAAGCGGGACAGAGAACTTATTTGGTGGGTTTACTTTTGTAATGATAATAATAGTAATGATTGGAATTGTAGAGATCAAGCGATTAATTAGGGTTTCAATTAATTTTAGTAACAATGAGATGAAATATCAAAAACAAAAAATCGTTTAACTCTCTTAATTTACCAGGACGACACTTCAGTAAGACAATTTACACTCTAACACCTTTTTCGCTCTAGTATACAGTCAGAATATTGAGGGCTCAAGCGATAAACAACGAGACACCACTGCAGTATTAGTACCCTAAAAGGCAATGGGATAAAGAAACACAGTAATCAACTAAGGGGCTCCATGGCGAACAACAAATTTAAATGCAATTTTCAAACAGTTACAAATAGTAGCCCTCCTTTATAGCTCGTATAAATCTGAAGACAGGTATCGAGAATCTCAGTATTGACCTATGTGCATTGTCAAAATGGACGCAGGAAATAAGGTTGAAGTCCACCCTATCCAAAACCAAAACGGTACTGGTTGGTCATTCGAGGCTCGTTAGCCCGAAATACTGGTAATCCCTACGATCTTTAACCCTAAATGGAATAAATATCAATTGCTCTCCATCATCAAAAAGTCTAGCAGTATTAATAGATGAAAATCTGAATTGGACTGAAGATGTAACTGTAATGTGCAAGAGGGGTTCGGCACCTCTCCATGCCCTACAAAATATAAAAAGCTCTTCACTCTTGCCCCGAGAAAGAAACTTGTACAAACACTAAGTCTTCAGTTATTGATATCAGCAATGTTATCACTGAAGGCCTTTCTCAGGAAAGCTCATGGTGCCTGGAACTAGTTATGAATACCTGTGTACGTTACATCTGTGATGATTGACCTTTTGATCAAATTTCATCATCATATGCACATCTTTCCCGTCTGCGCGCAGACAAACGGGGAGATTTCCATACTATCTGTGTTCTTTATTCTCTTATCAATAAATACTGTCTCTCATAAATGTTCTCGATCTTAACGCACTTGTCTGAAAAATACGGAGGAACTGCTGTTGCCAACAATATCCTTTATGCCTCCCCGCCCTCTCTAAATGCTTCAGACACTTTCTCTTAGTCCTTAGCAATAGGAACCAGACTCTGGAACACCCCCCCAAATCGTACTAGAGAACTAAGTAACATTTCTATCTTTAGAGGGCAGCTTATAACATATCAACTAAAACAATGATAGGATTATCATTGTCCCCATACGCCCTCGTTGCCCTTGTACATCCCTCTTTCCAACCTGATATTGCTTACTTCCCTGTATACTCAGCTTTAAAATTTCCATTTCCTAAAACTCGCTATATCAGAAGACGTCTGTTTTACAGACCTGTAAATTCTTCTTTTACTTGCACCGTCATTACTGTTATTAACATCACAATTATTTTCATTACTATCATTATTACTATTAGTTATTATTATTATTATTTCTCTTTTCTGTTTGGTTAAAAATGGAAAGTGACGCGGACCTTGATCAAGCGTGACTTCCTTTTAACTGTACGGTATATGTTACATTGTATTTAGGAACTTTCGGGTAATTGAACATGTATCAATAATTACAGATTTCTGTAGTTGTATATATACGTTTGCATGTAGCTGTATTGCGTTGATGTACTGGTGGATATTGTGTGCTATGACTCCTGTAGTTGATAGTATAATTGGTGTGATGTCAACTTTATCCTGATGCCACATGTCTTTGACTTCCTCAACCAGTTGGATTCACTTTTCAATTTTTTCTTCTGTTTTCTTCTGTATATTTGTTGTACTAGGTATGGATATTTCGATTAGTTGTGTTAATTTCTTCTTTTTATTGGTGAGTATGATGTCAGGTTTGTTGTGTGGTGTTGTTTTATCTGTTATAATGGTTCTGTTCCAGTATAATTTGTATTCATCATTCTCCAGTACATTTTGTGGTGCATACTTGTAAGTGGGAACGTGTTGTTTTATTAGTTTATGTTATATGGCAAGTTGTTGATGTATTATTTTTGCTACATTATCATGTCTTCTGGGGTATTCTGTATTTGCTAGTATTGTACATCCGCTTGTGATGTGGTCCACTGTTTTTATTTGTTGTTTGCTAAGTCTGCATTTATCTGTTGTGGTATTGGGATCTTTTGTTATTATTATTATTGTTATCACGGTTAGTGGCTGTAGCTGCAGTAATACAAGCAATGCGAGTATTAATTTTGTTAGTTAATTGTCAGTATAATTTCCTCTGACCGCCACTGCAGACAATCAAATCAGAATATAGTTTCCATCTGAGGTAACCAACCCCGTTTCAGATTAGTTACAAAAACAGAGAAAGCAGCTCTTGAATAGAAACCTTTATTAAGCAAAGCCCTTCGCTGGTACTTTTCTTAAGAATTTAAATTTCTTACAGTGTCAAGTCCTATAAACAGTGCACCAAAAGTCGCTATGTTTTTCAGTACTAGTCTGACAAATGCACTGAATTAAATCTGGATTTAAAATCCATCAAACTATTCTGGTATTTAGTCTTCAGGCAGTAAAACCAAAACCAGAGAATACACCGAAGGGCAATTACCAAACTGCCACCAGCTTGAGAGGCCACAACGAATTGTAAATACCAGTTAACATCGTGGTGAGACGCTTACCGTGGTTTCCATTTTGTTCCTTGATCAAATTAAAGCCGCCAAAAGCTCCCTGTTCGCCAGGCAAGACAGTGTATCCAGGCATTCACACTCAGAATCTCGACTCGCCGCTGCCCAAATAAGAAGCAAACAGAAACTTCCAACAGCATGGCCGCCCCGTTAGCGGTCAACACGACCGTCTCGACATTCCAAGCAGATCCCCTGCCGAAGCAAGTCCCTCTGCCGTTACACGGAGCCGTCAACAAAATGTAGCCCACCGTTCACAATACTGCACTGGACGCTCAAACAATTTCCTTGCAGTGGGCCAAAGACCTTACGCATAAGGGGTAAGTGTTGATAAAGGCTCTCACACGACTCTGTAATAATCGTTAATTTCACCGGCTTCTGTAAGTTGCTGAGAAGATTGAGTACACTTGTAATTATTATTACCTGCCCTAATCCACTAACCCCAGTTGTGAAAGATGGTTCTAGAAAGGAAACCAAGGCAAGTCTCTAGATCTCAACAATGGAGACCTAATTTTGTGACAATATCAGGATGTTCAACCTACACATGTATGTTCTAAGAGCGACACTAGTATGACAGCTCTTGCAAAATGCCCTTAATTCAGGAAAAGCATTCACACTTTTGCTCGCATGAATCTAAAAAACTAGATTACTTGCTAAAATTTTCTTGGTTCCCCGACAATGTAGTTTTGCGTTCTTAGCTGTGTGAAGCGGATATTAACACAGCCACACGCCTTGAATTTACTCAGTCCGCTATCGGTACTAACGATCAAATGGAGTGAAGGTGACAAAACAACTTTAGATATTAATTAGAAGAGATTCATTGCCAGGCATTTCTACTATGGGTTGTAACATCCACGAGATAAATTTTAGCTACAGTGCGATGAGAGGAAATTATGCCTCTAACAGTTGTAAACATTATCTATCCAACATATGAAAAAACAGTGAAATAAATATTAATTATTTATATAACATTTTATGATGTAATTGGACATATCGATGTGTATCATACAAAGACAATGATAATTGTAAATTCCTCTTATGATCTGCGTTTGTCTTCCTTTGTTTTTACCTTTTGTTGGTTGGCTTTTATAGGTTGCGGACGCAAGACGCATGTCAAAGTGAGGTCAGTTAAGAAATTGTAATTATTTGTTAATTATTACTTGAGAATAAAGTTCATTGTTATAAAAATGAGTGAATAATTATTTGTAACTTTAATTCCTCTCTCAATAAGCATTATCTGCGTTAATTATTTCTTTCCTCTGCAAGGAGCGCAGCCATTGATGATAGCGAGTTGTATCGCGTTTTTATCTCTTTTTCTTACGAAAATTTCAAAGGTTTGCTTGATGGAAATTAGTCTAAATAGTGCACAATATGAAAGTAAAGTTTAATAAGCTTTTCAAATACTTATCCTGTTAAAAGGAAATTTACTCTAACAGTAGAAAGACTCTATCAATTATCTGCCGCCATCTTAACAATTATCTGCAGACATAAATGCCGAAGGTAATAAAAATGTTTAAAAATAAATGTGCACCGGTGGTCCCGAACTCAATTTAATGAAAATAATTGGAATTAGATTGGTTGTTTAAAAACAGTGCCCATAGCACGATCCATATAACAAACATTTCTAGGTGATGTATGGAGCCGAAATTAATTACGCACGAGTTGCGAAGAATATTGTTTCAGGTAACATACGTCAGTGTTGTGCGCGGCTGATATTCGGTGGTTTTAATGATCATTTTGCTGAAGATAACTGTTTCCATCATAATCAGTAGTTGTATAGAATCTGCTGTATGAATTGTGATTCAGAGAAACTTACACAACTTACAGACAACACTTTAACACAACGTTAACTTGGAGTTCTTTAGTTCTTTAGCCAGGAGAACAGTTATTTAGTAATTACTCACTATAATAAAATAAAATTATGATTTTCATTTACATTTCTCTGCCTCGTGATGACTGGGTGTTGTGTGATGTCCAAAGGTTAGTTAGGTTTAAGTAGTTCTAAGTTCTAGGGGACTGATGACCATAGATGTTAAGTCCCATAGCGCTCAGAGGCATTTTTCTCATTTACAAATTAATTAAATACCAAACCACCGAATAACATAGCGAACGCCACAGGGTGACAGATCCATCCTTTTCTGTTCTTGTTTCTGGGCGTATAAGGCTGACACTCCCAGTTGACCGTGGCTATTGGCATCCACTAGATGTACGCAGTGTCACACCTGCAAGGTGCAACAGGCGACGAAGAATCTGCCGTGCTCTCTTTTCGCTGATTTCTTGCTGTTTGCTATTACTGGTAAGCTGAGATCAATAAAAGTAATAGTGTAGCTTCTGTGCACAGCTTGCATCACATGCTGCTTAGACTGTAAGCGCAAATGTATTTACACGGGGTCCCCATCTCACACTTCTTCCTGAATTTTATTACCACCATGTTTTAACAACCAACTTTCGTATCAATTCATCGCTTACACCGTTTCCTCCACAGATTTTACTAATCAAGTGAAGAACTTCGTTTACTCTCAAGTCGTTTTCATACAGAAGAATCATCGTTGTGCGTTCTTCACTCTCTCTGGTGTTTAAAGTAACTGAAGAATTTTAAATAAGCACAAAAAAATTTTAACAGTGACATTCCGCTTCCGTAACGGCTTCTGTAGATGGATAATAGGGCAGGTATACATTCCACATGTGTGGAATGCACAGGGTGCAGCCAACTGCAGGGGGTTGCTCATGTCGTTACCAATGATGTGTGTGACTTTGGATAAGAAGAGATTCTCTCTGGTTTCGATCGAATAACGGAAGTGGTAAAGGCTACCAGTCTTGCTTGCAAGATGAAAGCAGAGCTGACCATTTGCAACATAGTCGACAGGACCGATTGCGGACCTCTGGTACAGAGCACAGCGGAGGGTCTGAATCAGAGGCTCAGACGGTTCTGACTGTGTAGACTGCAGATTCCTCGACTTGCCCCAATGGGTGGCTGGGTTTCGTGTTCCGCTAAATAGGGCAGGTGTCCACGCTACACACAGGAGGCGGCTACGCGCGAAGCAAGGGCTGCGTGGCGTGGACTGGGCGGTTTTTTAGGTTAGAGGGTCTCGGGAAAACACAAGAAGGGCTTCAGTTACAAAGGGTGCAGACCGAACATAGGAAGAACGTAGATACAGGAATCACTGGCATAACAGTTGTAAATTGTCGTAGCAGTGTTGGGAAAGTACCAGAGTTTCAAGCGCTAATAGAAAGCACTGATGCTCAATTCGTTATAGGCACTGAAAGCTGGCTAAAGCTGGATATAAGCTCAGCCGAGATTTTTGCGAAGAACCTAACGGTGTTCCGAAAGGATAGGCTAAACACGGTTGGCGGTGGCGTGTTTGTTGCTGTTAGAAGTAGTTCAACTTGTCGCGAAATTGAAGTACATTCTGCCAGTTGGCTAGTATGGGCAGAGGTCATTGTTGGCAACCGGAATAAAATAATAATTGGATCATTTTACTCACCTCAAAATTCAGTTGGTACAGTTGCTGAAAGGTTCAAAGAAAATTTGAGTCTGATTTCAAACACATACCCGACTCGTACAATTATAGTTGGTGGTGACTTTAATTTACCCTCGATATGTTGGCGAAAATACATGTTTAATTCCGGGGTACCCATAAAATATCATTCGAAATTGTGCTAAACGCAAATAAACTAAAAATATATGGATTCAAAAAATCAGATAAAAGTTCACTTGACGCCTTCCTGAGAGACAATCTCACTCATTCCAAATTAATAATGTAAGTGCAGACCAGATGTAGCTTGAATTTAGAGAAATAGTATCGGCAGAAATTGAGAGATTTACACCAAATGAATTAAAAAGCGACGGAGCTGATCCTCCATGGTACACAAAACAGGTTAGAACACTGTTGCAGAAACAACGAAACAAACATGCCAAATTTAAACAGATACAAAACCCCCAAGATTGGCGATCTTTTACAGAAGCCCGAAATTTAGCGCTGACTTCAATGCGAGATGTTTATAACAGTTCCCACAACGAAACGATGTCTCGAAACCTGGCAGAAAATTCAAAGAGATTCTGGTCGTATGTTAAGTATGTTAGTGGCAAGAATCAATCAATGCCTTCTCTGCGTGATAGCAATGGAGATACTATCGAAGACAGTGCTGCCAAAACAGAGTTACTAAACACAGCCTTTCCATATGCCTTCACAAAAGAAGGAGAAGTAAATATTCCAGAATTAGAATGGAGAACAGCTGCCAAAAAGAGTAACGTAGAATAGGTTCCTTTCCGAGTATGCTCCATACTTAACAATCATGTACAACCGTTCGCTCGTCGAAAGATCCGTACCCAATGACTGGAAAGTTGCACAGGTCACACCAATATTCAAGAAAGGTAGTAGGAGTTATCCCCTTATCCCACATCGTTAACGTCAATATGGAGCAGGATTTTGGAACATATATTTTATTCTAACAACGTGCATTACCTCGAAGAAAACTGTCCATTGACACACAATCAACATGGGTTTAGAAAACATCGTCCTTGTGAAACACAACTAGCTCTTTATTCACATGAAGTGTTGAGTGCTATTGATAAGGGATTTTAGATCGATTCCGTATTTCTGGATTTCCGGACGGCTTTTGGCCCTGTACCACAAAGCGGCTTGTAGTGAAATTGCGTGCTTATGGAATACGGTGTCAGTTACGTGACTGGATTTGTGATTTTCTGTCAGAGGCGTCACATTTCGTAGTAATTGACGGAAAGTCATCAAGTAAAACAGAAGTGATCTCTGACGTTCCCCAAGGTAGTGTTATAGACCCTCCGCTTTTCCTTATCTACATAAACTATTGGGGAGACAATCTGAGCAGCCGTCTTAGGTTGTTTACCGATGACGCTGTCATCAGAAGATGAAAACAAATTGCAAAACGATTTAGAAAAGATATCTGAATGGTGCGAATATTGGCAGTTTACCCCAAATAGCGAAAAGTGTGAGGGTATCCACATGAGTGCTAAAAGGAGTCCGTTAAAATTCGTTTACACGATAAATCAGTCTAACCTAAAGGCAGTAAATTCAACTAAATCCCTAGGTTTTACAATTACGAACAACTTAAATTGGAAGGAACACATATAAAATGTTGTTGGGAAGGCTAACCAAAGACTGGCAGGTCACTTAGAAAATGTAACAGATCTAGTAAGGAGACTGCCAACACCACGCTTGTCCGTCCTCTTTTAGAATAGTGCTGCACAGTGTGGGATCCTTACCAGATAGGACTGACGGAGTACATCGAAAAAGTTCAAAGAAGGACAGCACGTTTTGTCTTATTGCAAAATATGGGAGAGAGTGCCACAGAAATGATATAGGATTTGGGCTGGACATCATTAAAAGAAAGGCGTTTTTCCTTGCGTCGGAATCTTCTCACGAAGTTTCAGTCACCAACTTTCTCCTCCGAATGCGAAAATATTTTTTCGACACCGACCTACTTAGGGAGAAACGATTACCACGCTAAAATAAGGGAAATCAGAGTTCGTACGGAAAGACATTAGTGTTCGTTCCCTCTGTGCACTATACGAGATTGGAATAATAGAGAATTGTGAAGGTGGTTAGATGAACCCTCTGCCAAGCACGTAAATGCCATTTGCAGTGTATCCATGTAGATGTAGATGTAGGTCGTTCACTGAGGGGTAGCGGGGCGCCCATATTTAAATAAATGACACTAACTTATGAAGCGTGCCATGTACAGGCAGCTGCGATACTAGCTTATAAAAGTAGCACAGACGACACTACTGCCAAGGACGTGAGAGTGTGACTGGTTGTATCACCTATACAGTTCACAGGAGGTGTCACAGGTGGACACCTGCTCATTGAGCACACATCCCGAATCTTCGCTGAACTTACCAAGACCTTCTTATTGAGTTGCACTGGATAAATGAGTCAGAGTATTGCAATTATGGCGAGTTATTATTATATGATTTTGACTAGTCCGCACAAGAAAGTTCACAGTAATGGTCTATAAACAGAAGTTGTTTGTACAATAACATATATTACTTGTATATGCACGACCGATCCCATCGCTTTCACACCTAATAACCGCCAAACGAGGTCTCCTCTTTTGTGTTGCTGCACCACTGCAGGAGCATCTGCATTGTCTCCCACAGCCAATCAAAACCCAGGGAAAACTGCATTTCCTAATAAAGCAACGGAGTGCGCCTGTCCCCTTAGCCACATATCTTCCAGTGTATTGTTACTTCATAGTGCAATGTCCTCAGAGAGTGTACAACAATGAACGAGAAATAGGAATACCAAAGAGGCACATGGGGGACAAAACCGAATAGGGCCAAAGTGGGCTGCCTACCTTTTGCAGACGACATAGCGACAGTGAGTGAGACAGAAGACGCAAAGAAACAAACCGACAACCTAGGGTAGGGCTGAGGATTACGTATAACAGCACAAATACAGTGAATACCAATAGGGATTGGAAAACACCAGAAGGCATCCTGCAACACCCGGGCAAATGTAAATAATTAGGGGAATTAGTAACAAGAAGGAACAGGAGGTATTAGGGAAAAATAGAATGAAGAAGATGTCAGCTTCTGGTAAAACAAGAGATAGATAGAATAACTGGAAAATATATACGGACAAGGCCACCACAAGGAATGCGGTATTATATGTGGCTAGGACTACCACGCTAGGAGGGCTGGCTCAGAGAACTAGAGAAAGAAAGAAGTGAAATACTGAGGACAGGACTGGGCAACAGAAGATGTAGCGAGTGATGGATAAAAAGACATAGGGAAAAACTGTCACAGAATATAATGTCACTGTCATGACCACTCAGACGGAATAGATCAAGAATGAGATTTTCACTCTGCAGCGGAGCGTGCGCTGATATGAAACGTCCTGGCAGATTAAAACTGTGTGCCCGACCGAGACTCGAACTCGGGACCTTTGCCTTTCGCGGCCAAGTGCTCTACCATCTGAGCTACCGAAGCACGACTCACGCCCGGTACTCACAGCTTTACTTCTGCCAGTATCTCGTCTCCTACCTTCCAAACTTTACAGAAGCTCTCCTGCGAACCTTGCAGAACTAGCACTCCTGAAAGAAAGGATATAGCGGAGACATGGCTTAGCCACAGCCTGGGGGATGTTTCCAGAATGAGATTTTCACTCTGCAGCGGAGTGTGCGCTGATATGAAACGTCCTGGCAGATTAAAACAGTTTTAATCTGCCAGGACGTTTCATATCAGCGCACACTCCGCTGCAGAGTGAAAATCTCATTCTGGAAACATCCCCCAGGCTGTGGCTAAGCCATGTCTCCGCTATATCCTTTCTTTCAGGAGTGCTAGTTCTGCAAGGTTCACAGGAGAGCTTCTGTAAAGTTTGGAAGGTAGGAGACGAGATACTGGCAGAAGTAAAGCTGTGAGTACCGGGCGGGAGTCGTGCTTCGGTAGCTCAGATGGTAGAGCACTTGGCCGCGAAAGGCAAAGGTCCCGAGTTCGAGTCTCGGTCGGGCACACAGTTTTAATCTGCCAGGACGGCGGAATAGATCAAGTTTAGCAGGACATGTAATTGGGATGAATATGAATAGAATGACGGAAAGAGTACTGGAAAAAATGTGGAGGACAAGAAGAAAAACAAGAACCAAGTAAGCTATTGAACGCGGGAAGATCTGATCGGAGCTGCAGATCGAAGTGGAAGGGAAGGAAATGGAGAAGGAAGTACATACCGAGCAATATGCCACAGATCTATGGCAGAGAAGTACGCAGGAAAAGAAAGGGGATCAAGCAGTTGTACAGGCAAAAGGATGTAGAAGACCAAGGAAGAAGAGCGGTACAGAAGTACATAGAACATGGAGATGTTCTGGGAAGCGAAGTAGTAAATGCGATCTATGAAGGCTCTAGCGCAGCTTCAACAGAAAATGTTAATGAAGAAGGAGAAGGAGAAGGAGGAGGAGGAGAAGGAGAAGGAGAAGGAGAAGGTAATTCTACGTCTCTAGCAAGACAGGAAGCTCGTGACTCAGAGATCAGTCCCTTACACACAGTAACGCCTGTTAAGGAAGCTTGCTTAGTGGATGTACAGGGCTAATTACACTACTGGCCATTAAAATTGCAACACCAAGAAGATGACGTGCTACAGAAGCGAAATTTAACCGACAGGAAGAAGATGCTGTGATATGGAAATGATTAGCTTTCCAGAGCATTCACACAACGTTGGCGCCGGTGGCGAAACCTACAACGTGCTGACATGAGGAAAGTTTCCAACCGATTTCTCATAAATAAACAGCAGTTGACCGGCGTTGCCTGGTGAAACGTTGTTGTGATGCCTCGTGTAAGGAGGAGAAATGCGTACCATCACGTTTCCTACTTTGATAAAGGTCAGATTGTGGCCTATAGCGATTGCGGTTTACCGTATCGCGACATTGCTGCTCGCGTGGGTCGAGATCCAATGAATGTTAGCAGAATATGGAATCGGTGGGTTCAGGAGGGTAATACGGAACGCCGTTCTGGATCCCAACGGCCTCCTATCACTAGCAGTCGAGGTGACAGGCATCTTATCCGCATGGCTGTAATGGATCGTGCAGCCACGTCTCGATCCCCGAGTCTACAGATGGGGACGTTTGCAAGACAACAACCATCTGCACGAACAGTTCGACGACGTTTGCAGCAGCATGGACTATCAGCTCGGAGAACATGGCTGCGGTTACCCTTGACACTTCATCACAAGACAGGAGCGCCTGCGATGGTGTACTCAACGACGAACCTGGGCGCACGAATGGCAAAACGTCATTTTTTTCGGACGAATCCAGGTTCTATTTACAGTATCATGATGGTCGCATCCGTGTTTGGCGACATTGCCGTGAACGCACATTGCAAGCGTGTATTCGTCATCGCCATACTGGGGTATCACCCGGCGTGAGGGTATTTGGGTGCCCTTGATTACATGTCTCGGTCACCTCTTGTCCGCACTGACGACACTTTGAGCAGTGGACGTTACATTTCAGATGTGTTACGACCCGTGGATCTACCCTTCATTCGATCCCTGCGAAACCCTACATTTCAGCAGAATAATGCACGACCGCATGTTGCAGGTCGTGTACGGGCCTTTCTGGATACAGAAAATGTTCGACTGCTGCCCTGGCCAGCACATTCTCCAGATCTCTCACCAACTGAAAACGTCTGTTCAATGGTGGCCGGGCAAATGGCTCGTCACAATACGCCAGTCACTACTCTTGATGAACTGTGGTATCGTGTTGGAGCTGCATGGGCAGCTGTACCTATACACGCCATCCAAGCTCTTGTTGACTCAATGCCCAGGCGTATCAAGGCCAAACGTGGTTGTTCTGGGTACTGATTTCTCAGGATCTATGCACCCAAATTGCGTGAAAATGTAATCACATGTCAGTTCTAGTATAATGTATTTGTCCAATGAATACCCGTGTATCATCTGCATTTCTTCTTGGTGTAGCAATTTTAATGAGCAGTAATGTAGTTGTGGCCGATACCTAGTTTTTATGTGTAAAACTACAGCACATGTACATAAAGACAGCACCGGTGTACGAAACTTCGTCCTTCTGGCTCCGCTAGGCCACAACCTCCTTGTACTCCGGAAGAAGCTGCTGGTTGCAGAGGCCTCTGCCTGTGACGAAGAACGATGGCGGTCTTTGCTTTCTTTTTGTGCCTCCCTGCCCTGTCCTGCCCTCACCTCTACCACGGATTTTAATAAGACGTTTCTCGGCAGCGTTCCCCCTCGCAGACAGCCGTTCGCAATATAAACGGCCTGGTGTTCATTTTGCGAGGCCCAACATTTTCTTCTGCTAAGTGTCGCAACCCCCCAGGCCCTACCATTCTTTTTCGAGCTCCGACCCCTCATTTTCTTTCTGAAGGAGGCAGTGAGTTGAAGGATGTGGAGGATGGGATGGAGGATTGTGGGCCTGGACGACGGGGGTTGGGGGGGGGGGGGGGGGAGGGTCGGAACTACTGTGCGCCCCCAGGCGGCGGACGAGTCGGCATAAGCCAGCCAGCCGTCATCTGGCGGAAAAAGCGACGGCGATTATGGGCGCCGCGTCAGCGGCGGCGTCGGCGTCGCTTTGAAGATTTCAATAAGGACGGCACTATCAGTCGCAGGTGGAAAGGGCGGAGCCGCCTCAGTGTGCTGTTTAGTAAGCGGGGGCGAGCTCTGGGAGCTGCTGCGCTCCCACAGGATTTGTTGTGCCACCTCCCCTGCGCATTCCGGTTTGTCGGTTTGTGCTGCTAGCCCGGTGGCGTGCTGAGAAATATTCCTCTAGATTCACGGCCTTTTTGCTGCATAGTGATTTCAAAATTCTGCGCGCTCTTTCAGCGAGATAGTGAAGTGCCTTCCTTTCGCTCTTCTCATATTATTATTATTATTTTCGTGTTGTTGTTACCGTTCGTGAAATGAATTTTTACCGCTTTTTATTGCACGACATACATCTGATATCTATTCCTTATAGATCAGTGCCCTGCCATGGTATCTTGTTGTTTACAGCCTGAGGAATTGAAGTAAGCGTGCAATGCTCCATAACTGACGAGTTGTTGGTAGCCCGACACAGAAATCATTAGCTTTATTTTACATGTACAGCTCTATCCATATTACGCATATCAGTGAGAACCAGAGACTGGACTGATGACCGAAAGAAAGCACTCATCCAAAACACACACGTTTTCGTGGGAGCAACAACTATTTATTGTAAATGTCTCTTCTTTTCCTATTTGTTCCTCTCTCCCTCTTCTTTTCCAACAACAATATTACTCGGAATATTGTTTTCGTACAACAAGGATTAAAACTAAAGCTTTACCAATCCATGCTGTACGAGAAATTTGTTTTCCGTTCTTGTTGTTATTTCTTATTGATTGTCTCATTGACCCTCCTAATCCTACCAATGTCGATAAAAAAACAAAAAAAAACTGCAGAATTCATTTGAGAGACGAGTACAGGTTCTTTGCTCCCCATCCAGATGCCTTGTTCCCTACGCCAGCGGCTCTTCCGGTGTTTACATTATGGATACATAAGCGCCAGTCGCAGCCATTTCTTTCCTTGGTTTGTAGTAAAATATGCGCTTGCCACATACGTTGATGGAAAATGCTCAGTTTTCAATTATATATCGATCAAGTAAACTATTTCCGACTATGCATCATGAACTTTAGGGATGGTTGTCATGAAATTGTGCCGGCGGCGGAGGAGTAGTGGGGTAGTGGAGAAGAGGCATTGAACCAAAATCTGTCTGAGTCTTTCATTGCAGGTTGCACAAAGCGACCTGCCAAATATGAGCCTAATCCTTTGGCCGTGTCCCATGTCTGAGGTCTTCCTAGTTAGGCAATAGATTCTTACATTTAGATTGTTATATAGATTGATTCCTTGGTATATTAGCTCAAGGCTGCATGGAAATGTTTGACTTGGTTCATCTGTATGTTGTCGTTTTGATTTTGAGAGGCATTTTCCACAGTTACAGGTTTCATACAGTCGCAAAAGCTAGCATAACTTCATTATCATTCACATAATCCTAATGTATCTTCCGTGTAACAGCGACTAATGCAATACTGAAAAAGCATACACTTCAGTCTTTAGTCGCTATTTCTCGAATTGGGCTGTGAGGGAGATGAATGCCTGAAGTAGCAATGGACCTTAATGGACGGTAGAGGACAGTGTCGCCGCAGCACTGCACTCGCCTAGAGCGTATGCCACTGTGTAGCCACCTGAATACACTGGCCAATAGTGTCTTTCCCGGCCAGCATAATTATTGCTGCACCTCGACTACTCAGTCGCCTTATTGGTAGGCATCCCGCCCCACATTATCATCTTCTCCATGACAACTGCACCTTCCCTGACAACCTCATTTACGCTAAGCATTTTGTTTTCCATTCTTGACGATCTCCATTTTGATTACTCCCTCCACCTCACCATCCTTGAATGCGCTGATATCTCTGGCCCACCACTCATCCCTAGTTTCCGGCACTTGTATCAGTTACCCCCCTCAGACATAAACACTCCAACAACGCACACGACATCAAACCAGTCCTTAACCCCCTGGTCATGACAGTGTCACCTACTGCCACTTCAAGGAATCAACTTTCTTATTCCTGGTTGCCTTTGCTACCCTGTACAACGTCCTCCTCTCCACCAGCTTTTACCTTGATGTGTGGAAAACCCCTAGCTGACATCTCTTTCTATAGTACTATCTGCCTCACCTGAGTGTTCAGTAAGGTCTTCAAGTTCATCCTCTCCCGCTCTATTCATCGCCACCTTAACCAGCACCACCTCCTTCCGCTTACCAAGAGTGGCTTCTGGCCCTCCTTGTGAGCTCCTTAAACTTACCAATCTTCTTTCCCTCCAACTTATCTCTCATCGCTCCACTATGTTTCCCTCGACCTGCAGAACACCTACGACCTGTATGGCATCCTGGGCTCCTCTTTAAGCTCCAGACCTATGCTCTACCCTTCAATTTCGTCCATCTCGTTGCTTCCTTCCTCTCCCATTGTCCCTCCTATGTCACTATTCAGAATACTAACTCCCGTACTTTTTAGCCCACTGCCAGCGTGACTCAAGGATCCATCCTTTCCCCTCTCCTCTATTCGCTGTATACTGCAGATATGCCTAAACCTTTTCATGATCTCCAATTTGCTGATGACACAGCCTTCCTAGTCCTTTATTATACCCTTAAATGGTCCCAATGTACCCTTCCAACCCACCTCGACCAGTTTACCTGGTGCAGTCAGTGGCTCCTTCGTATCATCCCTTCCAAGACCCAGGCAATCATCACAGGTCGTACCACCTGCATCTTCCAGCTCCACGATTTTTACCTCACCATTGATGGTCGCCCTATCCACCTCAATCCTACCCTGAAATACCTTCGTCTCGCCCTCAACAGTAACATCACCTGGACTCCCCATCTCCTTATGATCCAACACAAAGCCCACAGTAGACTCTACTTCCTGAAACCCCTGTCTGGCCAGATATGGGGCTGCATCCTTTCACCAGCCTTCACACCTACAAATTGTTGATCCACAACATCCTTTGTTATGCCAGCATCGTTTGGATTTTCGCCCCTTCTGGATTCTATAAAGCCCTCCAAATCCAAGAACACCATGCACTCCTGCTACACTCCACCATGAACTTACTTTCATAACCAGCATTGCAATGATTTTAACCAGCAGGAAGCACGCCAGCATATGCGTTATGTAACAATATATAAAATGGATAAAGACACTTTTGCAATTTCGTAGAGATACGAGACATCGATCCACATCATAAGATGGAACTGCAAGAGGAAGGAACATGTATCTAGGAGTCAATCATTATGGAATAGATTATAATAACAGCCATGAAGTCCCAGAGTGCCGAAATGGGAACACTGAACGAGTCTCAGGCAAGACTGTACAGACGCATAAATTGTTAGAATTCCTTTCTGCCTTCTTACAAGAATTTACAACATGCTTTCGAAGATGTAACGTGAATAACTAAGTACACACACAGCGAATATTTACACAGACATTTTTACACTCTTTCGTCCACACTACAATTAGAATTAAAACATGTAGACCTTATTTCTCTTTGCTGCCAATAGCTTGCACTCTAAAAAAACATGTCAGAAATGTACAAAATAACGAGCTGAAGCAAACATTAATAGATTCAAGTGAACATATTTTATAATGTTGTAAGAAAGTAGAAGAAAATATGGTATCTTAAGAACATTTTTAACTGTCACAAGAATGATAAAAACTGATGTAAAATGCTCTTGAAGATGAGCCCACGAAATTTCAGTTTAACTATGTCGTATCAAACAAATTGTGAATGAAAGTAAATCTTTCTGTAACTCAGCAGTGACAATCGCCGTCACAATGTAAACATTCGAGTTACGGAAAAAGGAAATCAGCCTTATTTCTTAACTTCTTCTGACGACATGTTACCCATATAAGTAACAGAATAGAAGACATTCAGTCTATGTGAAAACTTCGTGACATAGCAACAAAATCTGATAGCACACCTTACACTGGAATGAAGTGAGGCATCAGGAGTCATGTATTTGCTACGAACATATTCAAGTATCAGCCTACTTTATACAGCTACTTGTGATCTGTTTATCATCTACCAACTAATCAGAAACAAAAAGCACACAAAACGCCTGAGAAAAAATAAGAACAAAACATTTAATTAAAAAAGGGAAAACTCGGAAACTCTAACTCGGCTGCAAAACTATAGGTGGTTTGGTGATTGTGAAAATTGGTAGAATTACTGATATACAGATATTTGGAAACAAAACAAGGAAATTGGAAGGAAAGTTTAAGGGCGCAGTAGCAAAATATGACACAAGAGATATATGAGTTACACAAGAGATCACTGATGTTATAAGGAAATTGCGAAATCATAACTAGTTACCACAAATTACCAAAAATTACGATGGGCTGAAACATTTAACATTCATTACAGTCGTTTGACACTGAACATATTTCGGGGCTCTGCTTCACTAACACAAATTTGGTAAGAATCCCTGTCATAAAAATTCCATGTGGACATAAGAAGGCCTCAACAGATGACAGATTTAGCAGGAAAAGATGAAAATAGACACTACATACTGGCTATTGTGGCATTAGAAATTGAATGAACTGAAAAAGTAGGATTCAGGTGTTGGTGCTTTAAAAAAATAGTAAAGTTCAGCTAATTAGAATGGGGTTAACCGAATTATTAAATTAGAAATCTAGTCTTGAGGGCACACACATCAACGAAGTCTCAATTAATTACACATGAACGTGATTAACGAGGTACGAAGCGAGAGAAACTGCCAATTATAAACATTGCAGTGATTGCCGCGATCGTGTCAGAAAGATATATGAAATCCGCATGCAAATGAAAAAGTTTGCTTTTTAAATATGGGAACCAACTGAGTTCAAAAGCAATGCATTGAAAAACCCCTAACTGCTGTCATTTCTGAGTAGCGTCTGCTGTCAGATATTCTGACCATAGTTAAAAAAGTGGAGAGTCTTTTCCCGCACATGGTCGACCTTCTTGATGACCGCTACTCATCACCCTCAATGTGGTGGGATGCGGCTCCATGGGATACAAGTCTGCCTCCGCAGCTTCTCCAGAATTTCCTCTGAGCATCCGCTCAGTGTCAGAGAAATTCCATCCTTTTTTTCTGTTCTTCACAAAATCTGCACAATGGATACTTCACCTGCCAGGTGGCTTCGGTAGACAACCGTCAGTTATACTTTTTCTTAGAACAATGAAGTAATACTCTCCATAGGAAATGATCTATTAATTATCCAATGAGCTGCCTTCCCATGTACACAATTCTGAGAAAACCGAGCTACGAACTGCTACTTCTCAGGTTTATTACTTCACCCAATATGCCGTTCTCCCGCACAGAAAATTCTTAGAAAATGATGTCCTAAATTCCTAGTTACAACTTTTTTAAGATCGCACAGTTCCCATATTGTTTGAGAGAGCAACTCTCACTCCGCAAAGAATAACACACAGCTCACATTTCCTCCCTCACAAGGGGAGGAGAAAAAACTTTTAACAATCAACGGCCGCCAACTTTCCAAAGTGAAAGCACAGATGAACATGTTCCTACCTGCATGGCACCATCCTATTTTCTATGAGAAGCGTTACCTATGGAAACAACACTCCATCATGCTGTCCTTTGAGCAAAATTGCCTACTTCTAAGAAAAATTTACTCTGGACTGGTAGAGTATGTGACATGCCTCGATGCGATACTGCAGTGCCTGTATTGTTCAGAAGTAAGATTCAATAGGCACTGTGGCGACTGCAGTTTTTATCGAATACATGAATCGTATTTGCAGTTGCGAATATTGACAACCATCAGCTGTACAATAAAGTGAAGGCAACGAAAATTTGTGGTGGACTAGGACTCCAACCAAGATACCCCGCTTATTGTGAGGGGTCACCTTACCATTAAGCTATCCGAGCACACTTCACAACCAGATACGAACGTCTGTACGCTGTGAACTATTTGTCACTCAGGAAAGCGACTTTCGACTAAAAATGTCTCGCCGGTATGGGAATATAAGTAATAGTCATACGACAACAGATTGTGGGCGTATTGCTGAGGGCAAATGGAGATTTGAATCTGGTCGTGAAATGTGCTCGGATAGCCAAATGGTAAGGTGATCACTCGTGATAGACGGGAAATCCTGATTTGAGTTCCAGTCGCGCACGAATTTTCATTGTCGTCATTCCATTACACAGCTAAAGGCTGCCCGTATTCGAATCTGAGAATTATTTCACGACACAGATCATTAAACTGAGATTTTAAGCCAGCACCCAGGACTGCGCAATGCGAGATTGCAGTTTGTGAAATCTTGACTGCACAGGCCTCGCTGGTCCGAGGAAGGCAATATTGGTCGCGTGAGTGCCTTCCTGGTGGTCTGCACTCGAGTTGCCTTTCCCTGATCCAAATAACCTAATCTTTACAAGTCAGCTACTCTCCCCGAGGGAGCGCCAGGGACTGGTCACCTGTAAGCCCTGCGCTTCCTACTGTGGGCCCATACACGACTGTGCCAGATTCCTACAATAGAAAAACTAAGGGACAAGCAGTGAACTACGCAGGTAGAGGGAAACAATGCCATGTGTTCGTTGTGGGTCGATCTTAAAAATCATTTATATCATCCATATTATGGGTGTCAAATGTACATCTTTCGGTCGAAACATGTTAAGGGTTATGATTAATTAAATCGATAGCAACTGTACATGAAATGTGTCAGTCCCTCACTTGTCAGTCACGCTTCAGCACACGCCAGCATTAGCAAGTAACTTCTGGTAAACCTATGATTAACAAGTAAATTAAGTAGGAAGTAGGGATAAGACTGATAAGCGAATTCTACCACAAATAAAAGAACAAACAAATTCAAACGGTTCAAATGGCCCTGAGCACTATGGGGCTTAGCATATAAGGTCTTTAGTACCCTAGAACTTAGAACTACGAAAACCTAACTAATCTAAGGACACCACACGCATCCATGCCCGAGGCAGGATTCGAACCTGCAACGTAGCGGTCGAACGGTTCCAGACGGAAGAGCCTAGAACCGTTCGGCCATACCAGCAATAGAGTGGATAGAATATGAGGTTTTATGGAAAATATAAAAGTATGCTATAACAGTGAAGTGTACTTAATTTTTTTTATTGCTTAGGAGTGGTTTATTATGAATCAGCTAAAGGTGCCACAAAGGAAAATTACAACAGAAAGAATGGATGAGTTACAGACTGAAGCTGACTGGAAATGAAAAGTAATGACACAATGCCTCAGAGTAGACAGTAAACACTGGAGACATCCATACGTTTCTACCTCTATATGTCTCTCTCTCTGTGGTTTTGCTTTTATTTTCGAAGCTTCATTAATTAATATTGTGCCTGATCTCATGCTCCGTATGTTCTCTGGCCATATTAAGTATTCTTGGTGTTTTGTGCATGGTATATAGGTGGGTATATTGTCAGTATGCGTGACTATAGCACATGAATTGCATCAAGAATTCGCAATGTAACAACAAGCATGACAGGCTGTCGAACCACAAATGAATAGCTGCTGGCCACACTGCACAGTCGAACCTTCAAATTGATAAAGCTTCAGGAGTAAATATGACAGGCACTGATCACAGCAAGTAGGTACAGAACATACAGGTGCAAATGACAAATAAAAGTACTGAGTGTGCAGAAGTTCCAGATAAAAGAAATAACACGCATACGTGGGAAAACTGAAACGTAGCCTCTAATCTCAGCAAGATAATTAGATTACCATGTGTTCATCGTCGGCCCTCACCAAACCTATGACACTCGTTAACAGATTTAAGATGAGGACTTAAGGAAGACCGAGCGAGGTGGCGCAGTGGTTAGCACACTGGACTCGCATTCGGGAGGACGACGGTTCAATCCCGCGTCCGGTCATCCTGATTTAGGTTTTCCGTGATTTCCCTAAATCGCTCCAGGCAAATGCCGGGATGGTTCCTCTGAAAGGGCACGGCCGACTCCCTTCCCTAATCCGATGAGACCGATAACCTCGCTGTTTGGTCTCTTCCCCCCAAAACCAACCAACCAACTTAAGGAAGTCCATTGACATTGCTCGCGAATACGCACTATTATAAGCGATCTTGGCCCTGTGTGTTTACTGAGGGCCAAAATTTATTTTGTTTGTAAGTTCAAGTAATTTTCCTCTCATTTGGGAATTCAGTTTGTATGAACTAATGTACGGCGAGGCTGGTGTTTTGGAGGCTCTGATTCATTACGTGGTTGGCCTTTGGATTATGGGATTACCGTGCTATCCTTCTGTCCAGTAAGCCTGAAGCTGGTTAAGCACATTAGATAGGCTAAATCACGAGAAGGCGATATTCGTGGGGCCTGGGTTTGTTTACTGTGCCGGTATGTAGCCTCCCGGTGCTGGGGAGAATCAAGGGGCTAGAATACCTGAGGAATGATTCTAGTAATCGTATTGTTGGTTCTTATGCTCAGTAGTAAATCTGACAACGTGAAAATATTTAACATTTTACAAATGATGGGTGACTGCTTGTGCGGAGAACTGTCGAATTTTTCTGAGGTGGTGCTTGCTAAGGACATCCTTTCCTGACTGAACACGCGATTAACGATTACGGGAGGTTGTAAAAGTGGCTGGTGTGCCGCAACTTAGATGCTTCCTAAGTTTTTTCCAGTTTTACGGCTGTTGTGACACACTGAATACGCTGGCCCCAAAGTTATCTTGTGGACCGGCCGCCTGCGTGCATACACTGCCAAGACCGTCTTCGCTGAGCCTTCCGTCTCCTGCCTCACCTCAAGCCACAGAGAATTGAGTTACTTAATCTTACTTCGGGCTTCCACGGCAAAAATTGTAATATTTTTTGTTTCATTTTCCTTTTTTAAAAGAGATGTTATCCTATTTCTTGTTTTATTTAATGTGAGTTTAAGTGTTTCATTCTGTAGGGTTAATGGATCGCAGTGGCATGGACAGACGTTCCTAGTTAGTTAAATTTCCTTAAATTATATTATCTGACGGCAGCCAGGTTTATATCCTTGAACAGCTGTAAATGGCCGTCTCTTCCATTTTTTTAGATTTTATTGTCTTGCACTGGCCCAGTTTTCTTCATTAAAGGGGCTTTTAAATATAGAGGAAATATCTTAACGAGATACATTTATAAGTAAATGTCTTTATTACCCATTATATTCGTGGTTTCATATTGGTCGCGATCCCATTTGTCATTTTGAATTGTGGTATAAGATTCTAGTAGTCAAGCTGGTCCACTTTATGAGAATGATTCTGCCGCATGTTGACAGTAAATCCCTTTATTTCTGTTTCAAGCCTTATTTAAGTGCCCTGTAGACTTGTTCTTAAATTGTTAAAGGATATTTTTGGGTTCACTCTGTTTTAAATTAATTAAGCTTCAATAGCCAATGGGCATTTTCAGAAAGTTTTCCTTTTGTAAAATAGGATGTTTGCGCCTTGCACTGATTTATAACATATATTTTCTTAACGATAACCGGCCGCAGTGGCCAAGCGGTTCTAGGCGCTACAGTCTGGAGCCGCGCGACCACTACGGTCGCAGGTTCGAATCCTGCCTTGGGGATGGATATGTGTGATGTCCTTAGGTTAGTTAGGTTTAAGTAGTTCTAAGTTGTAGGGGGCTGATAACCTCATAAGTTAAGTCCCATAGTGCTCATAGCCATTTGAACCATATAAACGCTAAATGATGTTTACCCTACCTCGGTCCAGTCCTTTCATGTAAATTATTGCCGGCCGAAGTGGCCGTGCGGTTAAAGGCGCTGCAGTCTGGAACCGCAGGACCGCTACGGTCGCAGGTTCGAATCCTGCCTCGGGCATGGATGTTTGTGATGTCCTTAGGTTAGTTAGGTTTAACTAGTTCTAAGTTCTAGGGGACTAATGACCTCAGCAGTGGAGTCCCATAGTGCTCAGAGCCATTTGAACCATTTTGTAAATTATTCTGAGTGCCCGAGCGGCAATTGAATGATGGTTCAGAGCGTAGTTTCTCCTGGGAGAAAATAGAAGTTTGTCCTCGTTGTTTTCTTTCTGTTCGTACTTTGGTTAGATTTGTGGTCTTATGTGTTGGAACTAACTGAGTACTGTATTTTTAGATACTTACTGCTAAGCATGGGGCCTCGTGGCTGTCCCGGCTTGTCCACTCTGAAACAGAAAAAAAGCGGTTTACGAGCTTAAGAAACGCTGTCTTCCGTCTGATGGAAATGTTACTGAATTGGCGGCCCGCTTGCGCATAGGTTTGCACAGCCCCTTCATTATCAGTGCTGACAGGAATGGCAAGGCAGATACCGCGCTAGATGATTGCAACGCTGCTATACCACCCTTACGTCAGAACACGGAATTTGCAGAAATCAGCCAACCCACCCATAAGCAAATTTAGAGCCTACAGGCGCAGCTTGTTCATTGGGAAAGCCGTTGAGGTGACATTCAAATTTGATCTTAATACTGAACAGGTTAAATTATCCCAGCACTTGCATAAACAGGTGCCAGATTTGCAATATAGGGAAAATCACGTGGGATTAGATGACTTAGAGGCAATGAATGGGGAGCTGTAGTCTTATTCCGTACAGCTACCTGTCGGAAGTAGTGATAATGTCATAGGAGCAGTGAATGTGCCATCTGGGGATTCCTTCAGTAAATAGCCTAACCAGATGGCGTTTTGCTTCAGGGGACTGAGGAACCTCCTATCTGAAATTTGAGCCTGGTGGAATCCATCTTCAGGCCGACAGAATTGAATTTCATTTCGGTTCTTGTACCCATTAACGCGCATCATGTTCAGCCTCATATTCTCTGAAATTTTGCGATTAACATGGGGAGTTAAAATATCTGCGAAAACGTATTATCGGGTTGAAATTATCATCCCACCTTAAGAGTGAATTTGAGAAGAAACATTTTTGGCGGGTTCGGGCCGCCCACGAGACCTTATCCAGGTATATTGAGGAGATTCGGACTGCCTTCTCACCACTGGATTTGCATGTTACGGAGCTGCAAGTAACAGAACGTATTGGTTCAAATGGCTCTGAACACTATGGGACTTAACATCTGAGGTTATCAGTGCCCTAGACTTATAACTACTTAAACCTAACTAACCTACGGACATCAGACACATCCATGCCCGAGGCAGGATTCGAACCTGCGACCATACCAGCAGCGCGGTTGCAGACTGAAGCGCATAGAACCGCTCGGCCACAGCGGCCGGCTGAAAATATTGGATAGCATGAGGCAGGAGGACTGTTGATGTATTATATTCTTCAGTAAACCTTCGACTTTTGTTGTATTAGGTGCTTTGTTTTGCGCTGATTAAGGATTGAGCTTCACGGATTAACCTTTGGTCCCATAGGAACTTACCACCACCACCATTAATATGGGGAGCGGGAGCGGGGGGGGGGGGCTATTGTAAGTTCCCTTGCTTGTGTCCTTCCTCCCGAGGATGTCGAGCTGTCTAAGCGCAGACGTCGCCTCCGGTTGGGGAGTTGCGAGTGAAACTGAGTGTTTCGAACTTTCCGTGGTCGATTAAGGGGATACGGAATCGGATTTTGGGTTAAAAAATCGAATTTTTTTTTTATTGGCGTATTATATTCTGCCATGTTTCCTCTTTAAAATGACGTATCATACATAGCTCTACTACAATTATAACTATTTTATTTTTATATATTTGTGAGATCGGGTATTGCGCTTTAGTTATACACGTCTCTCGTGGCTGACCATGAACTTTTTGGCAGTACCTTTAAAGTGACATGAATTCAAATATCCCGGTTTCCAGCGACTATTTATACACTAGTTGCCCGAAAATGTTTCTCTCTGGTTTCCTCAAGTTACTCTTTGACTTTGTGGCGGGACTGTTTTGTAAACAGTGTGATATAAGAAAGTAGTTGTTGTTGAGTTATTTCGTATTTAGTGCTTCATTTTTCGCAGTGAAAATGCCTAGAGCTAAAGCAAAAGTATTTAAAAAGCGTGTGAACTGGCAAAAGAAAAGAAATAATGATTCATTAGCAAAGCAAAGCAGTTCATCATCATCACTGTTGGAAAATGTGAATCCACTTATTACTGATTTGCCGAACGAACTTACACCAAATGAAAACAGTGCTTCTCATAAAAAACTAAGAGATTTGGAAAAGAAATATAATTTACTTGATAGAGGGAATGAAGTTTTTGAACTCATTGATACGAATATATTGTGTGAAGCTCTTGAAAACAGTTTGTGCTGCAAAAAATGTCATGGAAACGTTTCTCTGAAAGTAGAATCCCATGTTGGCCTGGCTGCCCAGTTTAATTTAATATGCAGTGTTTGTAAATACAGCTGTAAGTTTCCAAGTTCGGTTTCAGTAACTGTAAATAATGGATACAAGAAAACTGAACTTTATAGTGTAAATATTAGGTTAGTTTATGGATTGCGAGCAATTGGTAAGGGCAAAGCAGCTGGTGATATGCTATGTGGTGTTCTAAATCTTCCAAGTGCACCTTCAAAGTTTGAAGCTTACAATTATGTACTAGGATCTGCAGTTGAAGATGTAGCACAGAAGTCAATGCAGGTTGCTGTGGAAGAAGCAGTGGAAGAAAATGACGGCAGTCGTGACCTCACAGTGGCGTTTGATGGCACGTGGCAGAAAAGGGGCCACACCTCCAACAATGGTGTTGTAACAGCAACTAGTGTTGATACTGGCAAGGTTATTGATGTTGCAATAATGTCTAAATACTGTAGGTGCACAGGCAGGCTGAAAAATGAACACAGTGATGACTGTATTGCTAATTATTATGGTAGTAGTGGTGGCATGGAGGTTGCTGGGGTGAAGAAAATTTTTCATCGCTCTTCACAGTGGTATAATGTTCGCTATGTCAAATATCTGGGAGATGGTGACTCTAAAGCATTCAAAGCAGTTTTGGAAAGCAAACCATATGGGAACAGTGTAAATATAAGCAAACTTGAATGTATAGGACATGTGCAGAAGAGAATGGGTGCCAGGCTGAGAAGGTTAAAATCAGTTATGAAAGGGAAAAAACTAGATGATGGGAAAACCTTGGATGGCAGAGGAAGATTGACTGATTCCATAATAGACCACATTCAGAACTGCTATGGCCTTGCAATCAGGCAAAATACAGGCAATCTTGAAGAAATGAGGAGAGCTATATGGGCTTTATATTTCCACACCGCATCCACGGATGAGCATCCACAACATGGTTTGTGCCCCAAAGGTGAAAACAGCTGGTGTAAATACAATAGGGGACTAACAACAGGAGAGAAATACATTCACCACCACAGTCTACCATCAGCCATCATGGCAGAAATAAAGCCCATTTTCAGAGATCTGGCTGACAGAAGTCTTCTGATGAAATGTCTTCACGGAAAAACGCAGAACCCCAACGAGTGCTTGAATAGTGTGATATGGCATCGTCTCCCAAAAACAGTGTTTGTCGGAATTAATACACTACATTTTGGTGTGTATGATGCTGTGGCAACCTTCAATCTTGGAAATATAACTAAATGCCAGGTCCTTCAAAAGTTGGGTATGTGTGTTGGTTCCCGTACGGTACGTGCTATGTTCTTTTTAGATCAGCACAGACTAAGGCATGCTGATAATATAATCAAGACATTAGTGAAAAAAGCAAGACAGGTGCAGAGGGGTGCCAAAAGAAGACTTGAAGATGATTATGAAGACTGTGAAGGGGGTATTAGCTACGGATCAGGAATGTTTTAATCTTCTTTCTCCGTTTCCCGTAAGTTTACTTTTTACTTCATCTAGGAACATTATCTCAGGTACTGGTCAACCTAGAAGTCTGAAATTTTTATGACGTAGTGACATAGGTCCCTATTACATACTGAAACAACGATTTTTTAATTACTTGATTTACAAAAGACTTAGGGGTGATAGTCTAGTAAAAAGCGATGGAAAAAATTTACTTAAAAATAAATGTACAATATCTCTGTAAGAAAATACTTTGACAATAAACTGTTGTTTCAGTATTGTTGTAACATATGAATGCACATACAGTAAAATTTTTACCTCTCTGTCTCCAGTAGTTTGTGAGAAAATGTTCCCTATAGTAGGCATATATTAACATTGCGGGGATAGGTGATTCCGTATCCCCTTAAGTAGGTGGTGGTTAACGATTTGTTAGTGAACTTGACTTTGGGTTGTGATTTTATCTGAAGCACGGGTTTGATGTTGGATTGTTTGGATGGAGTTGTTTACTTTTAGTTTCACGCTGCTGATAGGTTGGCCTTGCACTCCTGTTGGAAATCTCAAGATCTGAAGTCAGCCGTTTGCATTTGGTCGAGGCAAACTTGCTTTTGGAAGTCATTAGTCGCTGTCCCAGGTGTCGACTGACAAAGTGGGGATTACCAATAAAAGTGAGTATAAGATCCTTCTTACAGATGAGATCTCTGCGAGGCAGGCTCCGTAAAGGCTTTCTCCGCTGAGAACGAATTTACATGATTTGATTCATGGTATGTTGCGCGAGGTCATCATCAGGCCTTCCACATCACCATGTAATTCACCCCTGTCTCTGGTATGTAATGGAAAGAGTGGAGACGTCCGTCCCGTGCTTCATTATAAGTTAGTCCATGAAAAGGTGATTCTAGAGTCTGTATCACTCTCAGATTTACATAATTGTTTCACTTGATTCGCTGGAGCCCAGTCTTTTCAAGTTCTTGATCTCAACCAGGCATATCATCAGATTCCTTTAACTGAGGATTCCAAGCACACTGCCACATTTTGTACTGACTGGAATCCATACGAATTCAGCAGGGTCCCCTTTGGGCTGTCAACGGGAGCTGCTGCCTTGTCCTGTATTCTAGATTGTGTTTCGGATGGTCTTAAGTTCAAGTGTGTCTTTGACTACTTTCATGACGTGGTCATTTATAGCGTGACTTTTTCGGAACATCTAGGACAGCTGGAGGCCGTTATGGTCTGTCTTAGAGAGGAAGCCATCTAACATCACGTTAGCACGCCTTCAGATCTCTCTTTTAGGGCGTCTAGTTTCTGCAGACGGCATTAGGATTGATCAGGAGTGAAATAGTGATTTGCGCAAATTCCCTGCACCTAAGAATAAGGAAGATGTTGCCAGATTAATGGTCAATTTTTTTCGTAGATCTTCGCACAGTTTTGCACAGTTAGCCGGCCCCCTTAATGATTTGGAGAGGAACCTATGTTTCTAATTGGGATGAAAGTAAGCAGGCGTCATGTGAAGCCCTTAGCAATGGACAACAAACATCTGACTCTTCGTCTGATAACCGCAAGGGCTGCACAAAATCAAACAAAGGCAAACGGTCTCCTCCTTCCACGACTCAAAGATCCTCCATTTCACCTTTGTGCATTGCCTACCATTTATCTGTCCTGAAATCCGCAGGCCAACCCAGGGAACATTCCAACGTCTCTGTAGATCTCGTGGAACAGGATCCACCAGACCCAGCGCCCTGTAGCAGTGAGTCTTTGAAGGCAGCCACCAAGGTGACTATCCTTCATTTATTCTCTCCTTCCGATTCACCATTGTGACTCCTCTTCAGTTCATGTTCATGGCGTTAGATCCAACAAAGAATAATTACGGATGCTCGTGAAATCGCAACGTCAACTTGTTTTCTCCCCTCCAAGAAACAAACATGCTTCCTGGCAACCTCTTTGACCTCCCGCATTTCCTTCTGGCCAACTTTGTCCCTCCCCCCGAGGATGACACTCTCATGGGAGAGTCATTCTGGTCGTCATATAGGGTGAAATTCATAGCTAAGCCAATCTCACTGAACACTCGGTTGCAAGCTGTTGCAGTCTGCATTATCCTTTCTTGCGTCACCTCCTCTCTTTGTTAATTCTACGTCCCTCCATCATTCAGTATCAACATCGCAGACTGCCTCTAGTTTATTGATCAACTGCCTCATTCCTATTTCCTGCTCGGTGACTTTAATGTGCACCATCGCTTTTCCAGAACCTACATGAGAGGTTCAAATAGTTCAAATGGCTCTGAGCGCTGTAAGACTTAACATCTGTATTCATCAGTCTCCTAGAACTTAGAACTACTTAAACCTGACTAACCTAAGGACATCACACACATCCACGCCCGAGGCAGAATTCGAACCTGCGACCATAGTGGTCTGAAGTGCCTAGAACCGCTTGGCCACACTGGCCGGCCTTGAGGGGTCCCTCTTGGAAGACCTTCTCATTCGACTCAACCTCATCTGATTTAACACTGGAGCACCCATATTCCTTTCAGACTGGACGCACATATCTTCCCACTTCGACCTCTCGTTCTTAACTGTCCAACTTGCCCATTGCTTCGAGTGGTCCATTCGCTTTGACTTATACTCGAGAGAACATTTCCCATGTGCTATCTGCTTGCTGACGTCTACCCAGCAAAGACCGACTGGAGGCTTTTCTCCTCCCTTGCAACCTTCGACGAACAACATTTCTCCCGTTGTGATGACCAAGTAGGGTACCTTAAGAAAGTTTTCCTTACCGCCGCAGAACGTTCCCTACCTCGCCCTTCACCTTTACCATGTCGTGTCCCTCTCCCCTGGTGGACAGAGGCGTGCCGCTACGCAATTCGATCACGCAGACGTGCTCTCCACGTTTATAACCGTCATCCGGCGATGACCAACTGTATTCGTTATAAAGAGCTGGGTGTACAGAAAACAGGCCACTATCGCCCCATCTCCCTCCCTCGGAAACGGGTAGAGTGCGGCTCAGATGGTATCCTTCTCCTCTGAGAATGGTGAAAGCGACAACGTCGGCCTTACTGTCTCTTGCATCATTTCGATCTTCCACCCCAGAGCCGGACGAGTTTCACATTCAAGTGTTGCAACACTTTTCTCTTGCAGGCGAGCAGTTTCTACCTGATACATAGAATCGCATTTGGGGAGATGGCACGTTTTCCAGACACTGGCGTAAAGCCACTGTCGTACCAAAACCTAAGCCCGGTAAGGTGAAACACCTTCCTTCTAGCTATTTCTCTTACCTTCGTTTCTGGTCTCCCACAGACCATGTTTCACTTCCACAAAATGGCTTACTTTAGAAAATTTCTTTCTCAAGCTGTGCTCTATATTTCACCCTAGTATGCGTATTCCGGCAAAGGGTGTTCATCTCTTGTGCTGGTCGTCTTTCTACGTACTTCTTTGTTCGCTTACAATACTATGTAGCGAAATTCTTTCACTTTGTCTATTTCGTGATCCCCAGTTATGAAGATAAGTTCGTCGCTAAGCTGATTCCCACTGCCTCTCAGAACTTTAGTCTGTCTTTGATTTGCTTTCAACCCATATCCTGAGCTCACTAGGTTTTCCAACAGATATTTTGTGTTCACATTCACACAATATGCAAGGGTACAGTACCCTTACGTAGTATCGATCATGCACTAAGCAGTGATCATAAAATAAAGCAAAGACAGCAGTGCAGTCAACAATGTGCAAGTGGGTGATTAGGAGTCGAGTGTGGGAGTCCGTGAGTGGAAGGCGGGTGTGCGACAGGCTAGCGACAGTTGCTCGGTAACGAGGCTGGAGATTATGGCATACAGTATTTGATTTCTGTTGAGTGTTTATAAATGTTGGTTTACAAAAGGAGTATTTTAACTAATAAAATCCAGTCTTTGTGAAAGGAGATGTTATCATTTAGTAGTTTCCCTTAGATTTCACAAGAACAGAAGGGCACGACCATGAGTTTGAGGAAGATGACATATTATGCCTAATTGATTAAATATAACTTCAGCGTATGCGACTAATAAAGCTCGGTTCGAAACTAGGGGTGGGGGGGGGGGGGGGGAGGGGAGGTTATAAATACTTCCGGCAAATTTTACTGACGTTCGCTGAGGGTAGCTATATTGTCAGCAAATCTTGTCACTAGTATCTTTCACTCCTATGTTTGATTCCACGTTTGTATCTTTCTTACAATTCCTGAGCTGTACAGGAAAACGAGTGTATCTTTGACATACATCTTTGTTCATCTCAGTACTTTTCTCTTGGCGTTCCATTGTATTATTCTCTCATTTCGTCTTGTATGTACTGTATATATGTACTGTATACTAGCAAATTCGCGAATGCTTTGTAATTGTTAAATGTCCATGGAAACTGGATACACATTTCCATCAATCTCTAAATGCGTCACCTGCTCCCTCTCCTTGTCCATCTAGTGCTGTCCCCTCTCTATGTCTACTTCCTCCTTCCCTTCTCTGTCCTCTTACCCCGGAATGGGTGTCTGACGATTCAGATTCCCTAGCAGCTTCCTTTCCTTTCTTTTTTTTTCTTTTTTTTATAAGATCAACGGGGAGGAAGCAAATAAAACAGCGCATTGTCCGGAATGAATTTGAAGATGTACACAAACTGAAAGAATAAATAGCTATGGGAGAAACAACCTGTCTAATGGGTTACATGTTCTCCTATCGAAGTTGTAAATGAGAAAGGAATGGTCAAGAACTTCTCGAGATTTTCGGAAAAAACATTTCTTATACATTTGTGTATTACATATGTTAAAAATATGTGTAATATATTAATATTTAATAGATTCCCGTCTAAAAATATGAAGTAAAACGGCCAGGAACTTCGTGAAATTTTCGGTAATGTTTCCTCTTTATACGCTACATATTCTTTTAAACACTGCATAATTTTAATACAACATCTGAATATTCATTAGAGTTTCGCGAAAAATTTTGAAGTAATTTCGTCAGGATTTTTTCGAAATTTTTGCTAACAACATTTCCCCTTTATATATTACACGTATATTTATACATCATATGATGGGGGACTGATGACCTTAGCAGTTTAGTCCCCCTTAAACATTCCAACAACCACCACCACATCATATGTATTAACAATATACAGCCTATGTCTGCCCGAATGTTCGTTAGAGTATCACGTAAAAATTTTATCAGTGATGTACCTTTAAGAACAGGTAGCCTATGTCTGTCCAATCGCTCATATATATGGTGATTATAATTAAAGCTAAACTTTCAGAACGCTGTAGAAATTACACCACTGGCCAGAATGACGTCAAACTGCAACGGAATACTATCGGACAAGGGGGAAAACGTATGGCAAGAGAAAAAAATAGTATGAAAATTGATCAATAGATGGTGCTGTATGTCTCAAAATAAGTAAATGAAAACACCTGTCACGCGCACGACCCACTGAAGTTAGTATATACACGCCGGGTACACGGCTTTACCTCCATTCACGTCTGCGACGTACGTCATGACTGTCTCAATGCAGGATCTCGCTCAGTTTGTAAGGCTGTATTAAAAGAGTGATGACTGCACACGTCGCTCTGCAGTAGTTTCGGACGCTGATGGGTTTGCAAAAAGACGTTAGTCCGATGACTGCCGTGCGCCTGGAGCAAGGGATTCGGAAATTCGATAAGATGGGTTCATTTGGTGTGCAACCTGATAGAGGGACGAAACGAATTGGTTCATCGTCAGTGGATCGACGCGCAAGTCGCCGAAGTGGCGTCAAATCGAAAGACTTGTACACGGTGAAAAGTCTACCGGACGGGAGGCCCTAGTCACATGACATTTTTAACGTCAGTGGAAGCAGTGGCCATACTAATGTAGGAGGAGACGAGTGGTGGTGTGTAAACGGGTAGTGCACGGAGAATTGCACGAACATTATACATACCCGTGAGCAGCGGTGCGTAAAATCCTACTAAACATCCTTCTTTGATATCCATTCAAAATAACCCATGTGCACGAGTTGCTTCCTGTTGACCTGCGTTTAAGAGAGACCTTTGCTTTATAATTTGTTGCTCGCAAGGGAGTAAACAATATTGGCCTTGGAAGACGTTTCTCGACAGACGAAGCCGACTTCCATCTGACAGGATATCTCAGAACACAGAATTATCGTTTATGGGTTACGGAAAATCCACACGCAAATCAACCAGTACCACCTCATCCTGAAAAGGTCTCTGTGTGGTGCGGATTTACGGCATCATTTATCATAGGGCTATATTTTTTCGAAGAGTCAGGTGCTTCCGGTCCTGAGTGTCTTTTGCGCAACCACTTCATTCCAGCTCTCCAACAGCGCGGACGTGTGGATGGGATAATTTTTATGCAAGATGGCGCACCTCCGCACATTGCAAAATCCAGCTGCTGAAGCGCCATTTCGAAAATGCTCGAATTATCAGTCGCCATCTCCCACAGCCTGGCCGTCCCTGGTCTTAATCCGTGTGACTTCTGGCTGTGGGGCTATATGAAAGACGTTGTATTCAGTGTTCCGATTGCAAACCCAGCTGTATTGAAGGCACACATTGCGCAACACATTCTGAACGTGACCCCGGAAACACTTTGATCAGTTGCGGAACATGCTGTTTCTCGATTTCAACTTGTTGGAGAAAACGGCTTCAAATGGCTCTGAGCACTATGGGACTCAACATCTTAGGTCATAAGTCCCCTAGAACTTAGAACTACTTAAACCGAACTAACCTAAGGACATCACACACACCCATGCCCGAGGCAGGATTCGAACCTGCGACCGTAGCAGCCTCGCTGTTCCGGACTGCAGCGCCAGAACCGCACGGCCACCGCGGCCGGCTGTTGGAGAAAACGGTGAACAGCATTCTGAACATGTTTTGCACCAGTCAAACGGAAATTAATAATCCGATTTGATTTTGATCGATTCTCTTTATGCAGTTTTTGGACTCAGGACAATTAAAATCCGACGTGGTTGAAGCTTTTTATGCTGTTTTTGGGCTCAGGACAAATAAAAACCGAATTTTCCCATCCGATGTGATATGACCATGCCGGGTTGGATGTTCTTACACAACTAACGGTATCACACTTGTACATCCATGGACACTGAGTGGTACAGTTGGTTTAACGTCAAACGTACACCTTAGGCATTGTTGTATGACTCATTTGTCATTTGTAATCGACCACTGTTAAGTTAAATCAGTCAAGAGTGTTTCCAGATTTTTGGCAACTTTTCCTTAAAAACATATATCGTATGTCCGTCCGTATATTCACAAGAGTATCATGTAGAATTTGAAGTATATGAATCAAGAAATCTTCGACTTTTTTGGTATCAACCTTAAACAACGGCTTGTCTTTATAGAGTAGAATACATGAACCATCTTTCTGTATAGTGTATAACCATCTCTCTGAGGATGAGAAAGATTTTGCACCATTTTACATTCTTGGACGCTTTCTCTGCACTGCGAGATTCTATGAATTTTTGTAACTTTTACTTCCAATTTGAAGTACGAACTGCCTCTCTGGTGAGTTTCAGCCATACTAATTGTCATCTAACAGATCCTTGTTTTCCTTTTCCATCTATATAGTATCAGCGTAAATGATAACAGACACGCCATGGATATGAGGTACATCGTGATTGTACAGTGGTGGCACGCACTGAGGTCGTGAGGGCACAGGATTGGGTCACTCCTAGGTCGCGTAGGCAACGGGTTGCATGTCCGTCACCATGTCAGAGCTGTATCACCAGTACCTCGACAGAGGGAAAGGCGCCGCTGCGAAACTGTCAAAGGCTATACAATATATTTCTATCCATACTGTGCATGAGTCTCAATAAATAATTTGTCTTCCTGAAAAGGATGAACAAATGGATCACTAGATCTGAATACAGGATGACCTGTCGTCCTGTAGAGAAAATGTAATGGTCTGCAGTTCTGCTTGGCGAGTATCGCCGAGTGAATGTGGCATGCTTCCCCCTGCGTGTATCTGCCATTTACAACAATCATCAACTCCGGTGTTCTCATGCGCGACTGCGTATTCGGACATCTACAAGCAGCTTCGTGTTTCTACTGCTTGTAAAAACGAAAAGGAAAAAAAAGTTTTGTGCTAATGATACCAGTAAACCAATTGGCAGAATAAATCGTGAAATAAATTTTCACTCCATTTAAGCTGTTCATTGTGCAGGCTACATTTCCGTATGTATAGAAAAACATTATTGCATAGACAGTTAGGTATCTGAGACGGACCATCAAAAACGTATATAGAACGAGTAAATGTGTAGAAGTGCGATTTTCGTTAATCTACAACGAACAATGAGGCGAATTCTATTAGTACTCTAATAACTTTTATACTTTTATCTTCCGAAATATGCTGAAGTAACAAGTCATGGTATACCTCTTAATATCATGTCGGGGCTAACTTTTCCCGGCGTAGTGCAGCAACTTAACGTGGCGTGGGCTCAACAAGTCGTTGGAAGTCCCCTGCGAAAATACTGAGACGAGCATCCTCTGTTGCTGTCCATAGTTCCTAAAGTGTTGCTGGTGCAGGATTTTGTGGACGAACTGGCCTCTCTATGTAACGTAGATGTTCGATAGCATTCATGTTGGGCGATTTGTGTGGCCAAATCATTGGATCGAATTGTCCAGAATGTTATTGAGACCAACCGCGAACAATCGTGGCCCGATGACATAGCACATTGTCATCCATAAAAATTACCTCGTGGTTTGGGCACATGAAACCCAAAAATGGCTGCAAATGGTCACACAATACCCCAAAATAACAATTTCTAGTCAGTGACTAGTTCAGTTGGAACTTAGGCCCCAATACATTCTATGTACACATAGCCCACACCAATATGGAGCCACCATCAGCTTCCACAGTGCCTTGTAGTCAATTTGGGACCATTGATTCGTGAGGTCTGCTTCAGAGACGAATCCTATCATTAGTTCTTACCATATGTAGTCGGAACTCGTCTGACCAGGCCACGGTTTTCCAGTCGTCTAGGGTCTAACCGACATGATCACCAGCCCAGGAGAGGCGCTGCAGGCGATGTCGTGGTGTTAGCAAAGGCATTCAAGTCATACGTCTGCTGACACACCCCATAACGCCAAATTTCGCCACACTATACTAACGGATATGTTCGCCGTACGTCCTACATTGACATCTGCTATTATTTCCAGCCGAGCTGCTCATCTGTTAGCACTGGCAACTCGCCGCAAACGCAGTTTTTCTCGGTTGTTAAGTGAAGACCATCGGACACTGCGTTCTCCGTGGGGAGAGGCACTGAATGAAATTTGGTATTCTCGGTGCACTGTTGACATTGTAATTCCCGACGTACTGAATTCCCTAACAATTTCCGAAATGGAATGCCCCACATGTATTACCGCCATCTGTAGATGTGCATATCACTATCTCACGACTTTCTTCATCTCCGCGTGTGACATCAATTTCTTAATGCAACTATATACTTTTTCCTGTGGCTCCAGAAAAAGTCTTCGAGGAGGTCTACAATCAAGTAATTGTAACAAGGCACCAGCGCCTAATGCCACTGTCCCACCTTCTTGGGAAAAGGTCGTACAAACATCTTTCTTACTGTAATAAATGTAAGCAGACACGTAACTCTGGTATTCACAGCAAGTGTTCAGAATATTGACCTTGAGCACTGATAAACCCAAAAAAGCGATCTCAGAGACGTAATACTGCACGCTGAATTTCACTTATAGTTTTTGCAGGACAGGCCCGTGCTGTATGGCGTTTTATGTTTCCTTATAATCTCTCGTTTTAATTTTTCCCAGATATGAATGACCAAACGGGCTCAATCTGGCGAGCCTAAACGCCAATTTCTTTATCCTAAGATACTAATCCACCGATCTCCAAATGTTCGCTTGAGTTGCAATGGACGCGACGTCTGTCACTTTGGTACCACATGGACTGCCATATATCGATAGGGATATCTTCCAACGAGTTTTTTCACCGGTTTCAAAAGCACCAGAAGACGCCGAATATATCAACATAACTTCTGTTAATGACGACTGAGACGCCCTGCTAAGCCCGCAGGACAGGACAGATAGAATAAATTGTGGAAAGGGGCCAAAATAAGGGACTGTCAGATACACTCGTACATACAACTTCATTATTTGATCAAACATTACACAAGCACAAAATTTTTTTTAAACACACAGCTTTAATCTCTGGGGCTTAATTACCGGCTGAAAGACACTTTAATTTAAAAACAGCTGAAGGCCAATAACTTAAAACGCAAGCGTAATCAGAAATTTAAAAGGCAAGCCTTATCTTACAACAGTTCTTTAGTTAGGCTGAAGTTAACAAGTTAAATTCACATAGGCTGAAGGCAGAAGTCTTAAAATTTCAAACATTTTTTAAAATGCCGCAAGGCTTACGTGAAACACTAGTTTAAACTAGGCTGAAGGCCTTAAGAGTAAAATAACTGTAATTTAAAACACAAAACCGGCTAGAAACAATTCAAGCACCAACAAAAAGAACAATTTTTTAAAAAATAAGGCAGTACACGCAAGGGCGCCCAGATGTAATTCAAACATTAACGGTCGCTTAGGTGAGACAGGCAGTCGGGCCAACCCTTCACGATCCGACGACAACCCAACCGACCGACAGTCAGTGGACCCACTGACAACATAACTTCCATTTCACCCTACTACGGCACAACAAGGATGTTCAACGGAACAGCGTAGAAGATATTGGCGCCCACAACCAGTCATACACGGAGCTGTCAAACTACACACTGTGTTGGACAGCAATAATCGATGAGGAATCTACACTGCCTGAAATTTACGTCAAGCCCAGGGTACGTAACCGGAACGTTAACGGCCACAAGGGAGAAGATTCCGCTGGTGCACTTCAATTCAAATAAGCAAATACAGTGAAACTCCACCAGAGGGTGGCTAGAACCTTCCAACTTGAAAACCAAGTTGTTGCTCGTGGGAATATCCAACTGCCGACAACGAACTCCAAACGACACGATGTGAATAATCTTGACTTGCTGGTTGTTGTTGTTGTTGTGGTCTTCAGTCCTGAGACTGATTTGATACAGCTCTCCATGCTACTCTATCCTGTGCAAGCTTCATCTCCCAGTACTTACTGCAGCCTACATCCTTCTGAATCTGCTTAGTGTATTCATCTCTCGGTCTCCCTCTACTATTTTTAACCTCCACGTTGCCCTCCAATGCCAAATTTAAGATCCCTTGGTGCCTCAGAACATGTCCTACCAATCGGTCCCTTCTTCTTGTCAAGTTGTGCCACAAACTCCTCTTTCCCCAATTCTATTCAATACCTCCTCATTAGTTATGTGATCCACCCATCTAATCTTCAGCATTCTTTTGTAGCACCACATTTCGAAAGCTTCTATACTCTTCTTGTCTAAACTATTTATCGTCCATGTTTCACTTCCATACGTGGCTACACTCCATACAAATATTTTCAGGAATGACTTCCCGACACTTAAATCTATACTCGATGTTAACAAATTTCTCTTCTTCAGAAATGCTTTCCTTGCCATAACCAGTCTACATTATATATCCTCTCTACCTCGACCATCATCAGTTATTTTTCTCCCCAAATAGCAGAACTCCTATACAACTTTAAGTGTCTCTTTTCCTAATCTAATTCCCTCAGCATTACGCAACTTAATTCGACTACATTCCATTACCCTCGTTTAGCTTTTGTTGATGTTCATCTTATATCCTCCTTTCAAGACACTGTCCATTTCGTTCAACTGCTCTTCCAAGTCCTTTGCTGTCTCTGACAGATTTACAATGTCATCGGCGAACCTCAAAGTTTTTATTTCTTCTCCATGGATTTTAATACCTACTCCGAATTTTTCTTTTGTTTCCTTCACTGCATGCTCAATATACAGAGTGAGTAACATCGGGGAGAGGCTGCAACGCTGTCTCACTCCCTTCCCAGCCACTGGTTCCCTTTCATGCCCCTCGACTCTTATAATTGCCATCTGGTTTCTGTGCGAATTGTAAATAGCCTTTCGCTCCCTGTATTTTACCCCTGCCATCTTTAGAATTTGAAAGAGAGTATTCCAGTCAACATTGTCAAAAGCTTTCTCTAAGTCTACAAATGCTAGAAACATAGGTTTGCCTTTCCTTAATCTATTTTCTAAGATAAGTCGTAGGGTCAGTATTGCCTCACGTGTTCCAACATTTCTGCGGAATCCAAATTGATCTTCCCCGAAGTCGGCTTCTACTAGTTTTTCCATTCGTCTGTAAAGAATTCTCGTTAGTATTTTGTAGCTGTGACTTATTAAACTGATAGTTCGGTAACTGTCACATTTGTCAACATCCTCTTTCTTTGGGATTGGAATTATTATATTCTTCTTGAAGTCTGAGGGTATTTCGCCTGTCTCATACACCTTGCTCACCAGATAGTAGAGTTTTGTCAGGACTGGCTCTCCCAAGGCCGTCAGTAGTTCTAATGGAATGTTGTCTACTACCGGGGCCTTGTTTCGACTCAGGTCCTTCAGTGTTCTGTCAAACTCTTCACATAGTATCGTATCTTCCATTTCATCTTCATCTACATTCTCTTCCATTTCCATAATATTGTCCTCGAGTACAATGCCCTTATATAGACCCTCTATATACTCCTTCAACATTTCTGCTTTCCCATCTTTGCTTAGAACTGGGTTTCCATCAAAGATCTTGATATTCATGCAAGTGGTTCTCCTTTCTCGAAAAGTCTCTTTAATTTTCCTGTAGGCAGTATCTATCTTACCACTAGTGAGATAATCCTCTACATCCTTACATTTGTCGTCTAGCCATCCCTGCTTAGCCATTTTGCACTTCCTGTCGATCTCATTTTTGAGACGTTTGTATTCCTTTTTGCCTGCTTCATTTACTGCATTTTTATGTTTTCTCCTTTCATCAATTAAATTCAATATTTCTTCTGTTACCCAAGGATTTCTACTAGCCCTCGTCTTTTTACCTACTTGATCCTCTGCTGCCTTCAATACTTCATCCCTCAGAGCTACCCATTCTTCTTTTACTGTATTTCTTTCCCCAATTCCTGTCAATTGTTCCCTTATGTTCTCCCTGAAACTCTGTACAACCTCTTTTTTAGTCAGTTTATCCAGGTTCCATTTCCTTAAATTCCCACCTTTTTGCAGTTTCTTCAGTTTTAATCTACAGTTCATAGCCGATAGATTCTGGTCAGAGTCTACATCTGCCCCTGGATATGTCTTATAATTTAAAACCTGGTTCCTGAATCTCTGTCTTACCATTATATAATCTATCTGATACCTTCTAGTATCTCCAGGATTCTTTCATATATACAACCTTCTTTTATGATTCTTGAACCAAGTGTTAGCTATGATTAAGTTATGCCCTGTGCAAAATTCTACCAGACGGCTTCCTCTTTCATTTATTACCCCCAATCCATATTCGTCTACTATGTTTCCTTCTCTCCCTTTTCCTACTCTCGAATTCCAATCACCCTTGACTATTAAATTTTCGTCTCCCTTCACTACCTGAATAATTTCTTTTATCTCATCATACATTTTGTCTATTTCTTCATCATCTGCAGAGCTAGTTGGCTTGCTGGTAGGTGAAATCAAAACTCAACTCCCGTGTCCAAGGTCGGAGAGCCATGGACCTCGTAGCAATGGGAACAGCACCACACAGTCCGACACCGCGTAGAGACCACCAGCGAGCCCCGGCCAAACTGCGTCCCGCCGATAATTCGTCGCTGCTCCACACCAACCGAGAGACTCGACAGAGCCAGTACGCAAAGACAACATTTAAAATAACTTGTCACTCAAAATCACACAAACTACACACAGTTTCTACAGCTACATCTACATCTACATTTATACTCCGCAAGCCACCCAACGGTTTGTGGCGGAGGGCACTTTACGTGCCACTGTCATTACGTCCCTTTCCTGTTCCAGTCGCGTATGGTTCGCGGGAAGAACGACTGTCTGAAAGCCTCCGTGCGCGCTCTAATCTCTCTAATTTTACATTCGTGATCTCCTCGGGAGGTATAAGTAGGGGGAAGCAATATATTCGATACCTCATCCAGAAACGCACCCTCTCGAAACCTGGCGAGCACGCTACACCGCGATGCAGAGCGCCTCTCTTGCAGAGTCTGCCACTTGAGTTTATTAAACATCTCCGTAACGCTATCACGGTTACCAAATAACCCTGTGACGAAACGCGCCGCTCTTCTTTGGATCTTCTCTATCTCCTCCGTCAACCCGATCTGGTACGGATCCCACACTGATGAGCAATACTCAAGTATAGGTCGAACGAGTTTTTTGTAAGCCACCTCCTTTGTTGATGGACTACATTTTCTAAGCACTCTCCCAATGAATCTCAACCTGGTACCCGCCTTACCAACAATTAATTTTATATGATCATTCCACATCAAATCGTTCCGCACGCACACTCCCAGATATTTTACAGAAGTAGCTGCTACCAGTGTTTGTTCCGCTATCATATAATCATACAATAAAGGATCCTTCTGTCTATGTATTCGCAATACATTACATTTGTCTATGTTAAGGGTCAGTAGCCACTCCCTGCACCAAGTGCCTATCCGCTGCAGATCTTCCTGCATTTCGCTACAATTTCTAATGCTGCAACTTCTCTCTATACTACAGCATCATCCGCGAAAAGCCGCATGGAACTTCCGACACTATCTACTAGGTCATTTATATACATTGTGAAAAGCAATGGTCCCATAACACTCCCCTGTGGCACGCCAGAGGTTACTTTAACGTCTGTAGACGTCTCTCCATTGATAACAACATGCTGTGTTCTGTTTGCTAAAAACTCTTCAACCCAGCCACACAGCTGGTCTGATATTCCGTAGGCTCTTACTTTGTTTATCAGGCGACAGTGCGGAACTGTATCGAATGCCTCCCGGAAGTCAAGAAAAATAGCATCTACCTGGGAGCCTGTATCTAATATCTTCCGGGTCTCATGAACAAATAAAGCGAGTTGGGTCTCACACGATCGCTGTTTCCGGAATCCATGTTGATTCCTACATAGTAGATTCTGGGTTTCCAAAAACGACATGATACTCGAGCAAAAAACATGTTCTAAAATTCTACAACAGATCGACGTCAGAGATATAGGTCTATAGTTTTGCGCATCTGCTCGACGACCCTTCTTGAAGACTGGGACTATCTGTGCTCTTTTCCAATCATTTGGAACCCTCCGTTCCTCTAGAGACTTGCGGTACACGGCTGTTAGAAGGGGGGCAAGTTCTTTCGCGTACTCTGTGTAGAATCGAATTGGTATCCCGCCAGGTCCAGTGGACTTTCCTCTATTGATTGATTCCAGTTGCTTTTCTATTCCTTGGACACTTATTTCGACGTCAGCCATTTTTTCGTTTGTGCGAGGATTTAGAGAAGGAACTGCAGTGCGGTCATCCTCTGTGAAACAGCTTTGGAAAAAGGTGTTTAGTATTTCAGCTTTACGCGTGTCATCCTCTGTTTCAATGCCATCATCATACCGGAGTGTCTGGATATGCTGTTTTGAGCCACTTACTGATTTAACATAAGACCAAAACTTCCTAGGATTTTCTGTCAAGTCGGTACATAGAATTTTACTTTTGAATTCACTGAACGCTTCACGCATAGCCCTCCTTACGCTAACTTTGACATCGTTTAGCTTCTGTTTGTCTGAGAGGTCAGATGAAATATGGCACGAACACAAGTCAAGCACGGCTCAATGACGTTAAAACTTTCCGTATAAGTATCTGAGAACACTTGCACGAAGAACTAGACAATGCTAACGACAGTGCCTGTACAATAACAGGGACGAATCACGAGTCGGCACACACAGCCTACCCATAAGCGAACGCCGGCCAAATACACGTCGTACGGCAAGACGACCGACCGACGACCAACCAAAATCATCCCCAGTCCAAACTTGTGTGTTGGCAACAGTCGCGCGAGTCGTGGCGGTCCGGACCACACTGCTGCCGCGCCCCGACTGAACTTGTGCCACGTACCAACTCAAGCACTGTCAGTTCCGAACTACCTGCTGGCCTCCCAACTCAATGAAGATCTGAACAAACTCCGAACACACGACAACCAGGAAGTAATAGCAGTCAGCAAAGATAATACGCCAGGTCCTATATCGATAAGTGCCGCTAATGCCGCTCACGGGCAGGCAAGACGGCAACTCAGTGACACCAGTAATTGAAACTAAGATAACGAGGTGGTAGTACAGTAAATACAGGATGTCAGATGAAATATGGCACGAACACAAGTCAAGCACGGCTCAATGACATTAAAACTTTCCGCATAAGTATCTGAGAAATATGCAAAGATCATGAGGTAAGATGGCAGGAATCAGCAGTAGCGATGCTAACACCGCCAAGTGGGACTTTAGGCTTTAGTACCAGGCTCCGCCGTTGTTTGTTGAATGTTTACTTGTTTCTGCAAAGCTGGTTAACAAAAGTAAGAATATTTACACAAATTCAAAACAGTGTTTTAAGCCCCTTCTGGTACACTAGTTGTTAGGATACATTTGCATTTACAACAATTGTAGCTGACCTTTTATCTGTGTCGCATAAATCAGAGTTAACAGATAATTCGTTTTATCTTATTAGCGTAGGCCAATCTTCTTGCTGCTTATAAGGACAGAGTGTGAAATGAGCGCCTGAGATGGAGGTGTTAATCCAGAGGTCAGTTCCACTCGCGTCGCCTTTCGACTTTAACTCATGACTTCGATATTTTTGCGAAATGTTGCAAGATTCTCAATTTCTCTCACCATAATTGAAGTTTTTCAAAACCCGTAAATGTGTCATTAATTATTTAAGTAAAGAAACATTGAACCTGGTGCAATTTGTCATACAGTGTACCATGAGATGAAAAAAGTCATGGGATAGCGACGCGTACAAATACAGATGGCGGTAGTATAGCGTACAAAAGTTATACTAGGGTAGTGCATCGGCAGAGCTCTCATTCGTGTTCAGGTGATTCATCTGAAAAGGATTCCGAAATAATCGTGGCTGGAAGACGGGAATTAATATACTCTGAACGTGGAGTTCCAGTTGCCGCTAGACGCAGCGCCGTTTGCGTAGAGTTGTCAGTGTGAACAGGGAAGTAACTCGGTGGGAAATAACCGCAGGAATCAATGTGGAATGTACGACGAACGTATCCTTTAGGACAGAGCGGCGCAATTTGGTATCAACGGGCTATGGCAGAGGACGACTGAAGCGAGTGACTTTTTTAACAGCACGACATCGCCTGCAGCGTTTTTTCTGGGCTCGTGGCCATAGCAGTTTGACCTAGACTGCTGGAAAACCGTGGCCTGGTCAAATGAGTCCGAATTTCAGTTGGTAAGGGCTAATGATAGGATTAGATTGTGCAGCAGACCTCACGAATCCATGAACCCAAGTTGTCATTAAAGCACTGTGCATGCTGGTGGCGGCCCGTAATTGTATGGACTGTGTTTATGTAGAACTGACTACTACTTGGAGACAGTTCAAAATGGTTCAAATGGCTCTGAGCACTATGGGACTTAACATCTGTGGTCATCAGTCCCCTATAACTTAGAATTACTTAAACCTAACTAACCTAAGGACATCACACACATACATGCCCGAGGCAGGATTCGAACCTGCGACCGTAGCAGTCACGCGGTTCCGGACTGAGCGCCTAGAACCGCTAGACCACCACGGCCGGCTTGGAGACAGTTAGCAGCAATTCGTGGCCTTCATGTTTGCAAACATCGAAGGAATTTTTATGGGTGACAATGCGCCACATTAGGGGGCCACAATTGTTCGTGATTGGTTCGAAGACCATTTTGGAAAGTTACAGCGAATGGTCTGGCCACACAAATGGCCCGACATGAATCCCATCGGACATTTGGCTCTGAGCACTATGGGACTTAACATCTGAGGTCATCAGTCCCCTAGAACTTAGAACTACTTAAACCTAACTAACCTAAGGGCATCACACACATCCATACCCGAGGCAGGATCCGAACCTGCGACCGTAGCGGTCGCGCGGTCCCAGATTGAAGCGCCTAGAACCGCTCGGCCACACGGGCCGGCCCATCGGACATTTGTGGACATAACAAGACGTCAGCTCGTGCACAACATCCTGCGCTGTCAACTTAAAAATGAGATTTAATTGCTGAAAGGCGTCTTTTTATGCATGAAAATCACAGTTGAAGGCGAGCTGTGCAATCATTTGAGAACCTGCTTCCCATTTTAGAAACAAGCAGCGTCACCATTAACGACAACAACTGTTGAGGATATCGTCTGCGCTAAAACGACGCGCCGGTGCTGTGCTGTAAGAGTCGCCTGCGCTGCCGTGACAGTGTCGGCGGCAGGAAGCGCCCGCGGCGGGCAATCCCGTGCCGGCGTTAATTGCGGCCGCGGCGGCGGACAACTTTTCATCGGCGGCTGGCGGCTGATTGCGCCCTGCGGACAGCTCGGCCCGCCATTGTCTGCAGCCGGCGCTCGCCGCGCGGGCCGCGGCCGCACCTGCCCCGCGCTCCGTGTCCCGGCCAGATTAACGCTGCCCTGCCCTGCCCAGCTGCACGCGCACCTGCTCTGCCGAACGCCTCTCCTGTTTATGCAGCGCTGTGTAAACGTCCGCTCTGCGGCCTGACCCAGCACTTCTGGCAGCGGCAGCAGAGTTACTCGTATTACGCCACTGTCACGGTGGCCAACTTATGAAAAACTTCGTCGCTCTTCCCTGTGGGTCTGTTATTTTGCGTCTAGTATTAATCAACAATTAAAAGCATTATAAGAAGTCGAAGCACTCAGTTTATGAAAATTTCGTTTGTTACATTTCCATCTTGTGACGTCCTAGCTGGTACGAAGGTAAATCGTTTTACTTCTATTACATATTGCTGTTAACGAAGGTAAGAGATTATGGAATAACTTCACAGATGTGTGAGTGGCTCGAAGGATTCTTAAATAATAGAACCATATATGTTGTCCTCGACGGCGAGTGTTCATCAGAGTCAAGGGTATCGTCAGGAGTTCCTCAGTGAAGTATAATAGCACCCAATGATTTGGCGTACAGGATGGAAAGCAATCTGCGGTTGATTGCTTATGATGTCGTGATGTACGGTAAAGTGTCGAAGTTGAGTGACTGTAGGAAGATACAAGACGACTTAGACCAAATTTCCACTTGGTGTGATGAATGGAAGCTAACCCTAAACGTTGAAAAATGTAAGTTGATCCGGATGAGTAGGAAGAAAAGACATGTAATGATCAGATACAGTATTACTAGTGTCCTGCTAGACTCACTGACTGTTTAAATATCTGAGCATAACATTAGAAAGCGATATAAGATTGAACGAGCACGTCAGAACTGTTGTAGAGGAGGATGGTCGAGTCGGGTTTATTGGGAGGATTTTACGAAAGAGTGTTTCACCAACATAGGTTCAAAATGGCTCTGAGCACTATGGGATTTAACATTTTCGGACATCAGTCCCCTAGAACTTACAACTTAAACCTAACTAACCTAAGGACATCACACACATCCATGCCCGAGGCAGGATACGAACCTGCGACCGTAGCAGTCGCGCGGTTCCGGACTGAGCGCCTAGAACCGCGAGACCACCGCGGCCGGCCCAGTAAAGGAGACTGCACGTAGAACGCTAGCGCGACCTGTTGTTGAGTACTGCTCCAGTGTTTGAGATCCATACCAGGTTCGATTGAAGGAACAAATCGAAGCAATTCAGAGGCGGGTTGTCAGCGGTAGTTTTGAACAACACGTAAGTATTACGGAGATGCTTCGGGCACTCAACTGCGAATCTCTGGAGAGAAGACGACGTTCTTTTAGAGAATTTAGGGAATTGTAAGCTGATTGCCGAACGATTCTACTGCCGCCAACATACATTGCGCGGAAGTACCACGAAGATCAGATACGAGAAGTTACAGCTCATACTGAAGCATATAGATTGTCGATTTTCGCTCGCTCTGCTTGCGAGTAGAACAAGAAAGGAAATGACTAGTCTTGGTACAGATTACTCTCCGGCATGCACCATACCGTGGCTTGCGGACTATCTATGTAGATGTAAATGTAGATATAGATATAGATTTTTACAATTGTTTGGAAACTCTCATGTGATCATCAGAACCAGTGTTACGTTGTCATTAAATGGATAAATTCATAGTGTCCAAAATGACAATTACAAAATTAGTAAACAAAAGAATTAAAGTGTTAATACAGCTTCCATAGTGAATTTGATGGGATAAATATCGAAACTATTCGAAATCAAGACAAGAATGAGGCAAGGAGATTGCCTGTCACTCATTCTGCTTAACTCGGCTTTGGCGAAAATAATCAGGACGTTCGACAAAGGAGTCTGTGGAGTAAAGATGGGGACACCAAAGAAAAGAACTTTCAACAAAACGTAGCTAGTATTTGACGATGATATGGCCATCATAACAAATAACCGAGGAAAAGCCAAATAAGTTCTAGAGGCACAACACGAAATTTCAGCCAGAACAGGACTACAAATCTCATACGAGAATACGCAGTACATGGACACAAAATCCACAAACAGACACCCCTGGTAACGAAGCGAGGAAAGATAACATGAGCAGAAAGTTTCACAAACGTGGGAGACGTTGTACAGAAAACAGGACTGAATTATACATTCAACTACAGAGATCATACAGACTTACATGGAACCAATACAGCAAAAGGAGTATTTCCACTAGTGTCAAATTAAGCAACCATACCACAGTACTCCTGCTAAGAGGGCTTATGCGCCTCAGAAACAGCAGTAATCAATGGAAGAACGAAAATCAAGGATATGGAAAACCAAAAGAGGAATATGCTGAGAAAGGTCTACGGGTCGGTTAAGAAAGGCGAGATCTGAAGAGAGAGAACTACAAAATACCTGTAAGAACGGAGAGAAACAATTACAAAAACATTAGGAAGGTTCTCAGGACACATACTTAGGATGAACGAAAATAGACTTACCATGATAATTTTAACATAGTAAAGGTAATACAGTGAAGACCACATGGGTACAGGAAACCATGGAATACCCCCGGAAACTGAAAATCTCAGCAGAATTTCGAAAACGCCAAAAGAGAAGAAAATGGAATTGAGTGGCCAGATGAGAGGAGGAAGAAACAAAGCGAAAATTTGAAAAATTTTGGGAAGAAGAAAGAGAGAGAGAGAAAAAATACCATGAATATTGATTGTATTTTAGCACTATCCTGAAGAGGAAATAAAAGATAGTATTAATAAAAACAGAAAAAACTTGATACAGTAGAAAAATAAATCACAAATATTCTCAACAACCGTAAAGATCTCCTGTACGGAGTAGAAGGATTTTACCAGCATACGTGCACAACGGCCTACATGAAATTCTCGTACACAAGCTGCGAATAAATCTGACCATCATTTTACTTACTAATTTTTGAATGCACTGAGTGGTCCCGAAATACAGCAGCAGACGAGACAACAGAGTGATTGTATGGAAAGTAAACCAAATTTCGAGCTTCATTGTCAGAGGTAGTGCTGACCATTCTTACAATGAAGACTACAGCGTTCGTTTTTTGCACAAACTCTTCAACGAGATACTTTCAAGGAAGCCTCCCAACTGCCATTTTTCCTCTACAATTAGAATGGTCGACTTCACAGACTGTTTGACCAACGTCGGACTGTAAAATATCGCTCCTAGAAGAGTCGCGTGTCAGAAACCGTATTCATTGTATTTTCTTACTGTTGAGCGTCAGCCTGTTCTCTGGAAGCTACCTCCTGACACATTCCTCATTGCCCTATTAGCTACACCTCTTATATTGTACAATAACACTGACGTCATCTCATAAGCGAACAATTTTTGTGTCATGTGTTAGTAACAGATTGTTGATAGACACCGCTGGAAAAAAAATTTGTGCACCTTTCAGCGGTTTCCAACTCAGTCTATAATTATTGTTGCAACAGTGCATATGGTGTACGTGAAACGATTACGTTTACAGATCAATAGCACAACCAAATATCGACTCAAGCGGAAACGTACCAGTAGGTGGTGTAGCCTCCACAAGCGAGAATGCAGTTACTGACTCTATCATCCAGAGATCGTAAAGATGGGGTGTATTGTCCTGGGTATGTTTTGCCACCTCTGCTCGACCTGTTCACGTAGTTCTGTAAGAGTTGTTGGTTGAATAGTCGAATGAGTCATTTCTCGTCCCACAAGTGGTCGATTGGAGACAAGTCCGAAGATTGTGTTCGCTGCATATCATGCAGATCACATTGAGATTCACGGGCAGTGTGTGGGCGAGCGCTATCCTGTTAGAACAATAAATCACCTTACTGTTGCAAGAACAGCAAATGAATGTGTGTAACAACATTCTAAATGTACCAAGCACTGGTTAGTGTCCCCTCTAGAAATAACAAACGTAAACGAGAGGTGTAGCTTATCGCACCCCAGACGATAAAGTGTGTGGTGGGGCCAGTGTGTCCTGGACAAATACACTCCAGGAACCGGCACTCACCTCTACATCGTACACGCATCCAACCATAATTTGCGTGCAGAAAGAATCAGCTTCGCTGAAGAACACGGCGGTACATTTCGTCTTCCAAACGATCCTCTGATGACAGCTGTCGAACCGTGCACTTCGATGCTGCGGCATGAATGGAAAAGTGGCTAGAGGCGTGTGCCTGCTAATAACAGATTCGCAACAGTTCGTGTTGATACCTTTGGTCTCACAAGCCCTCTTATCTGTGCTGTGATAGTTGTACGACTTACCACTGCTGCCCTCACAATATGACGATCCTGGCGGGCACCTGTGATTCGTGGAGTCCAGAACCTCATCTTCAGGCGTGAGAATGATGACGTGACCACTGGTGCCAATATCGTTGCACAACTCATGCAGCACGTCATACTTATGTGGCAACCTCCGAAAGGAACATACCGCCACTTCCAAGACCACAATTTGACTCCTTTCAAACTCAATCAGTTGGCTATAGGAATCATGTGTGCGTCTCCACAACATGGTTGCCTGGTTTCTTCACACGTTTGCACCAGGCTGAGCCTTCTCTCTGCTAATCATTCCCTACAAAGCGGCAGACACTATTGGCGCTCTAGCAGCTGTGCCACAACGCCATCTGTTGGCTGACGTCATTGAAACCACTATAAGTACGACTACTGTCCCCCAGTAGTATACGGTGTCATCAGATTAAAGTTGATCTCGACTTTCCAATTGGCCGTGTATATAAAAAGAAGCAATGGACACATTAACTGAACCTTTTCGTATGAACCACGATGTCTTCAGTTTTAGCATCGTATCCAGAACGCGAAATGTATGATGTTGGAAGTAATATGTTTTATAACTCGTCTTGGAACATTGCCTCTTGAACTTTTCTATCTCAACGACGCATAAATTCGAGGGTTGGATTCCCTCACTTCCCGATCGAGGACTCACAACGCCTGGGCTACACTCAGGATGTATCTTCGACGTGAAGAGCCCCTAACTTTCCTGCCGCGTTGTCGCCCATCTGCACGCCGTCACTGCAGCCAGTCGTCCGGTCGTCTCCACCACCACAGCCGCCGCCGCCGCCTACAGGTGCTAGCCACCGCCGCCGCCGCCGCCGTTTGGTCGCCACCTCCCGGTGCTCGCCGCCGCCGCCACCGCCGCCTGGTCGCCGCCTCCCGGTGATAGCCGCCGCCGCCGCCGCCTGGTCGCCACATCACAGTGCTCGCCGCCGCTGCCGCTGCCGCTGCCGCTGCCGCCGCCGCCTGGTTGCCGACTCCCAGTGCTCGCCGCCGCTGCCGCCGACACCTGATCGCCACCTCCCGGTGATCGCCGCCGCTGCCGCCGCCGCCGCCGCCTGGTCGCCGCCTCCTGGTGCTCGCCACCGTTGCCGCCGTAGCCGCCTGGTCGCCGCCTCCCGGTGCTCGCGGCCGCCAACAACGCCTGGTCGCCGCCTCTCGGTGCTCGCCGCCGCCTGGTCGCCGCCTCCCGGTGCTTGCCGCCGCCGCCACCGCTGCTGCCTGATCGCCGTCTCACTGTGCTCGCCGCCGCCGCCACCGCCGTCGCAGCCTGGTCGCCGCCTCCTAGTGCTCGCCGCTGCCGCCGTCGCGCCGCCGCCGCCTGGTCGCCGCCTCCCGGTGCTCGCCGCCGCCGCCACCTGGTCGCAGCCTCCTGGTGCTGGCCGCCGCCGCCACCGACGCCTGGTCGCCACCTCCTGGTGCTCGCCGCCGCCGCCGCCGCCGCAGCCGCCTCCTGGTCACCGCCACCCGGTGCTCGCCACCGCTGCCGCCCACGCATGGCCACCGCCTCTCGGTGCTCGCCGACGCCGACGCCGACGCCGACGCCGCCGACGCCTGGTCGCCGCCTCCCGGTGCTCGTCGCCACTGCCGCCACTGCCTGGCCGCCGCCTCCCGGTGCTCTCCGCCGCGGCCGCCGCCGCCTGATCGCCGCCTCCCGGTACTCGCCGCCGCCACCGCCACCACTGCCGCCTTTTCGCCGCCTCCCAGTGCTCGCCGCCGCCACTGCCGCCGCCGCCGCCTGGTCGCCGCGTCCAAGTGCTCGCCTCCGCCGCTGCCTGGTTTCCGCCTCCCGGTGCTCGCCGCCGCCGACGTATTCGCCCCGCTCTCACACGCCACCACCATGTCCCAACCCACCATCACTGTCAATTTCACCTCCCCCTCCACTGCTCCAACCACAATCACATGGAGCTCATCCTCCATCCCCATTCCCGTCCTTCCTTCCCACCCTGTCCACCCCACTCGCCATTTTCCGCTGTAACTACCCCCAACTCTCCTCACCCTGCCATTGTCGCCCCATCGACATCTGCAGACTTTCCGCCAATCTCTGCACCACCTCCAACAGGCTCCAAGCCAGCAGGGATTTCAGCTCGCCATTCTACAGTCTCTGTGCCACATACGCCCCCTCCCTCAGCGACTTCCGGTCCTGAGGGCGGTACTGCCTCCCGCCTTCTTCCTCTGCAATCCATCCCCCAGCCCCCTCTCCACGCTGTCGTGACTGCAAAAACTTCCAAGCACCCTAAGGTTCACCCTTCCCCCACAATCTTCTCAAAGAAAACCCCCAATCCCCGTGACCCATCCACCCCCATGGACGCGACCCCGACCCCAACCCCCGCTGTTCCTGTTAACCACACATTTGTCCTCTCCAATCCTGACCCTCAATTCCTTGATGGCCGCACCCTCACCCTGGCCATCCATAAATACTACCCCAATGCCCCTGTCTCCCTTCTTATTCCTCGCAAGGACTCAGTCCTCATTATATCCCCCAATGCTTCCTTCCACACCGATCTCGTATCCTGCATTCCACATATCACCCACTACCACACCCCAAACTCTCCCTGTCAGCCTCAACTTCCCCGACATCCGCCAACCTTCACTGCTGTGATCACGAAGCTTAACCCCATGGTCATGGAGGTTGACGTGTTGGCAGAACTCAACTCCCAGCCCAACATCAAAATCCACTCGGCCCATCACATCTTTAATGATGCCAGGCAGACTTATCTAATGCCAAATTCTCGTCCCCCATTGACCGCCTCCTCACTGAGGAAGCCCTCATCTACAATTGCCATCATAAGGTGGACCCCTCCCTTCCCCAGTCCAATCCTACCGCTTCCAATGCTGCCTCTCATACAATGACCGTGTTACCTCTGCCTGCAAGAACCTCCCTACTTGTACCCACTGCAAAGCTTCCCACTTTCTCAAGCACTGTCCCAACCTCACCTCCCTCCCCTCCTGCAACACCTGTAACAAACCACATCCTACCTACTCCTCGAAGCGTAAAGCAAAACCTCCTCCAGTCACCCCTCAGCTCACTGTCCCTGTCTGTCCTGTTGATGACCCCATCCACCCCAACAACTAGCTCCACCCTCCGCCTACTGCAGAGGACATCATCCGTTTCATCACCATTGTGCTCCCACACCTTTTCCTAAATCGCCCTCACTGCCCATTCCATCTTCCATCTTACCACCTATACCACCTACTCCCACTTCACCTTCACCCCCTCACCACCATCGTCTAATTCTCCCCTCCCATGGTACAACAACAATACTGCATCCTGTACCACAATATTCGCTCCCTGCCCACCCACAAACTCCTCTTCCTCCACACCATCCATTAGCACCACGTGGATGCCTTCGCCCTAAATGAAGCCTTCCTTCAATGCCATATCTCCATCTCCACAGCCCCCTACACACTTCACCGCACCGATAACCCGTAGTCTCTGGCACGTGGTTGAGTTGCTACAGGCCACCTCAAGCATCTCCCTGTCCGGCTCCTATCTCTCCTTAACAATCCTGCTGAACATCTCACCCTCAGAATCTTCTTTCCCACCCTTACCATCACCTGTGCCACCATTTATGTCCGCTCTCGCACCCCCATCCCATACGATTTCCTGGCCCACATTGACCGCACCTTCTCCACCTACATGATTGCCGCTGACGTTAATATCCACAGCCGTGATCCTGCCGACCTCCAGCAATGGCATCGGTTTATCACCTCCCTCCAGGGAGACCTGGTTCCCCTCCCCCAGCACACCTGACACGAATCCAACACCACTCCCGATGTGGTCCTTGCCTCTTCCAACCTCCTTGGGCGCATCACCACAGATATACTTGACCTCATTGGCAGCAACCATGCTCCTGTTCTGCTCACTATCTCTAGTGGTCGCCATCCCCACATTGCTCCTCGCCCCGACATTCCTCCTAAACTTGTCCATGATAACTCTCTTGCCAAATGGGATGCCAGCCTGGACTCCATTCACACCCAGGTTGAAGGCCATGACCTTACCCTCCAATCTCCTGATGACATCTCTCGCACTGGTGCCTTCCTGCACCAGACCTTGTCTGACGCCATCGCCACCTACATGCCCACCAAAGCCATCCACCCTCACCGCCCTGCCCTTCCTCCAATAGCTGTCATTCTCCTTCGAGAGTCCCGCCAACTCTATCGCTCTTTTCTCCGCACTCGTGACCGGGACACACTTACCCACCACCATCAATTACAATGACACATCCGCAACCTGCTTACTGCAAAGAATCGCCGCGCCTGGCGCCAGACGTGTACACACCTCAACACCACACTCCCTATAAACTCTTCCAAGTATTGGTCTGCTTTCCACCGCCTTACTGGGAACCGCCCCAACCCCGAATACGCTCTCCTCCTTGATGACGGTCCCTTTCCTGACAACCTCAGTAAGGCCACCCACTTTGCCTCTCACATTTCCGATGTTTTTTCCATACCAGATGATCCCCAATTTGATTATTCCTTCTTCCCTGACATCATCAACCGTACAAGTACCTGTGTTCCTCCCCTTGCTCCTAGCTTCCAGTACTTGAGCCACACACCACCATCTGAACTTAACACTCCCATCATTACACAGGACATCAGCTTTACTCTCCAGACTAAACACAACACTGCTCCTGGCCACGATCGCGTTGCCTACCGCCACCTCTAACACTGCCCTCCCTCCTTCCTTTCACTCCTTGCCACTCTCTACAATGTCATCCTTGCCACCAGCTTCTACCCTGACTTGTGGAAAACCTCCCATATCCTGATGTTCACCAAAGCCAACAAGCCTCCATCTGATGCCTCTTCCTATCGTTATACCAGTCTCACGTCAGTGTTTGGCAAGCTCTTGGAATCCATCCTCATCAGGCGCATTCATCACCACCTCCACTGAAATCACCTCCTCCCCAACACCCAATGTGGCTTTTGACCTTCCTTCTCTGCCAATGTCCAACTCCAACGCCTCACTCATCTCTTCTCCCTCCAGCTTAACTCCCGTTGCTCCCCCATTTTTGTCTCCCTCGACCTCGAAAAGACATACGACTGTATCTGGCATCCTGGTTTCCTGTTTAAACTCCAAACCTATGCCCTTCCTGTCAACTATATCCGTCTGATGGCCTCCTTCCTCTCCTGCCGACCCTCCTGTGTTACCATCCAATTCCCACACCTTCTACCCCTCTGCAGGTGTGCCCCAGGGCTCTGTCCTCTGCCCTCTCCTCTACCTCCTATATGCAGTAGATGTGCCCCACACACACACACCCCTCCAGTACACCTCTTTCAGTATGCCAACGACACAGCATTCCTCGCTCTCGCTCTTACCCTCCAATGGTCCCAATGCCTTCTCCGGAATCACCTTGACCTTCTTGCTGCTTGGTGTGACGAGTGGCTCCTGAAAATCAATCCTTCCAAGACCCAGGCAATCATCGAGGGTCGTACCACTCGCTCCTTCCAGCTCTTGGATTTCTCCCTTACCATCTGCGCCCATCCTGTCGGTCTCTCCCCCTCCCTCACCTACCTTGGCCTCACCATTGACCATCACCTTACCTGGATCCCTCACCTCCACTCCATCCAATCCAAAGCTCACAACTGCCCCCGATTCCTCAAACTCCTCTCTGGCCGGACTTGGGGTTTGCACCCCTCTACAGCCCTCCACACCTACAAATCCTTATGCCAGTCCCACCTGGATATCTGCCCCCCCCCCCCCCCCCCGAAATTCCGTCAGTCTCTCCAGATCCTTGAGCTTCATGCACTCCGCCTCGCCTTCTGTATATGCCTCCCATCTCACATGCGGATCCTCTATGACCTCATTCCTTTCCCCCATCTGCTCCTGTTCCTCAAACATATCTGCATACTCTATACCTCCCGCTGCCTTGATCCCCCTCACCCCCGCCCTCAGGCGAACTTTTAATCTCCTGGGTGATCGTGTTTTAAGTTTTATTTGAGCAAGCGGCTTTTATAGGTCCCTCTAATTTTATTGCGTCACCCTCTCTTTTGCTGTACATTTTACTTAGTTTTGTGTTGGAGGTTTTAATGTGTTGCAGAGTGACTGGCTCATCCTATTATTTTCGTGATCAGCCAGCCACAGTCCTCTGCTGTACAGATTTAATTCCTTCTGCCTTTCTTCTCTGTGTTGTTTTTGTTGCTGTGCTCCGGTTTCTGTGTTCTCTTACCATTGACCTTGGTGCTTTTCTTCCCCCAGAATTTTTATTTTCGTGCTTCGCCTGACTTGTGTACAGTTTCAATGTGCTCTGTGTTTTTATGAAACAAGGGACCAATGTCCTTTGCAGTTTGGTCCATTTCATCTTTAAACCAACCAACCAAGCAACCCCTCACCCCCTGGTTGCTCCTCTCCTCTCCCATCCCCACCCCCTGCCACGCCTTCACTGTTGTCCCCCCTACCCTCCATCTCAACACTTTTCATCTCCTTTCCCAAGGTGGCTTCCATCAACTCCTCTCCCGGGTGATGCCCTCTCTCCCTCCATTTATCCCTCCTATGAATTCTGATCCTCCCCCCTCCTTTCCTACGTCATTTCCCTGGGCTCCCTCTCCCCCCCCCTCCATCCTGTTTTTTTTTTTCGCGTAATCTCTCCCTACCTCCCTTCTCCCTCCCCCCCCCCCGCGAGTCCTTTTTATATGATTCTCCTTTACCTTCCTCTCTCCCTGTCGCGTCTGCCCAGCACCCCCCACGCTTCTTAGCGGTCCTCATCTTCCATCGGCTCCTTTCCCCCCTCCCCCTCCTCCGTTTTTCCTCTCCCTTCCCCCATTTTTCCCATCATCTGTCCCATTTCCCCCTACCTGCTCTCGGCTGTGATCTGTCATATTTGCCAATTTTTTAGTGCAGTGTTTCAACTGAAAGTTCCATGTTGTTCGTCTTTCCAAAGTGTTGTGAACAGAAACCATGCTGTCGCTGGGTGTGAATTTTATGTCTTTTGCGAACAGAAACCAGACTGTTGAAATGTTTTTTTAATTGTCTGTCTATTATTTTACTTGTCTGCTTCATATGTATTTTATTAGTATCATCATCCCTTTGCTCTATGTTTTAAGCTCCATAATTTCTTTTCGCCATGTTACCATTTAAGTCTCCGATTTTGTCGGCTGTTTTTATTCTTTATTATCTTCATCTGTTTACGACAAAGTCTGTAGTCTGAAGAAATACAGAAGAAAAAAAACACGACGCATTTTGTCATACGTGTTGTGTCTTTCACTTTAGTTTCTCAAGAATTTCGCTGACACTCAGACGCTGTATTAAACAGACATGTGACAAACTAGGCTGCTATTGCTTACATCCATATAGTTAATTCAACTTGAAAACATTTCTGCTTAGGTGAAAAATTATTCAGAGATAGTTGGAATTGCAGTTTTACCAGGGAACATAGTTGCACTCACTAAAATATCCCTCCTTCATTGCGGTTACTAACACATTACACAAGATCTTTAGCAGAAAAGAATGGAAAAAATAATAATTATTATACTGGCACACATGCGTGGGCAGTATGATATGCCTCATGGTAGAAACATAATGTATGAACAGTTCACACATACAGATAAAGTACACCGTAACATTAATTTCGTTTTGGATGTGGAGAGGGAAGTAGCAGTACACTACCTTGTCCTGTAAAACACAAATTCTAACAACTGACATTGTTTCAAGATTTTCAGCTCAAAATAACAACTTTAGACATATCTGTACACGATAGACCAAACCACCCACATTCTCACAAACTGGCAGCAACCACGCACGTAGCTTACAGACAGTATAGAACACATCTAAGAAACAATAAATATCAAAAAGGGTTAAAATTATCATCAACATCTAAATCTATATGCATACTCTGCAAGTCAGCCCTATAGACTGGCCATACGGTTAGAGGTGCCATGTCACGGATTACGTGTGTGTGTGGTTCTGTGCATAAGTTAATATGAGTAGTGTGTAAGTGTAGGGACCGATGTACTCAGCAGTTTGGTCCCTTAGGAATTCACACATATTTCATTTTTTTCTGCAAGTCACTAAGAAGTACATAACAGAAAGTGTTTCCCACTTTACTAGTTATTTGCCCTTCTTCCCATTCCATTCATTATGGTGTGCATCTTATAATTAATTTAATATTGTACTCACGATCGCTATGGGAGCGATTTGTTGAGTGTTGTAGTATATCCCTAGACTTTTTTATAGCTGGATCCTGAAATATTATGAGTAGGCCATCTCAGAAAAATTAGCTCCTACATTCAAGTGCTTTCCAGTTCAGTTTCTTCAACATCTAATGGGTCATAGTGTTAAATCTATGAGCATTTATGTTCTGTTCTCTATGTACATTCAATATACTTCGTCAGTCCTATTTGGCACAGGTTCAATTAAATGAGCAAAACTATAGGGAGTGTAACATGTGCGATTTGTAGCTAGTCTTCTTTGCACACAGAAAGCACTTCCCCTGTATTCTACCAATGAATTGCAGTCTGTCTACTGCATTATCTGCAGCTGATCTCATGTGATCATTCCACTCCTACCCCTACAATATGTTATACTAAAATGTCAGTACGAGTTAACTAATTTCAGTTGTAACATGTTGATATTGTAGTCATAGGATACAACGTTTTCTCGTTTTTCTTAAGTGCATACTTCTACATTACAGCAAAACAATGCAATGGATACAACAGCATAACTGTGCGCATTCTACACAACACTATCAAAATGAAGATAGTAACTTAAGACAACCAGAATAATAAAACTGCAGATGTGCTAAAACATAACAGTAGTATACAATACACATCGCTGCAGACAACTCATCCCGTTGTACAAATGGAGGAGGAGGAGGAGGATATTAGTGTTTAACGTCCCGTCGACAACGAGGTCATTAGAGACGGAGCGCAAGCTCGGGTGAGGGAAGGATGGGGAAGGAAATCGGCCGTGCCGGTTCAAAGGAACCATCCCGGCATTTGCCTGAAGAGATTTAGGGAAATGACGGAAAACCTAAATCAGGATGGCCGGAGACGGGATTGAACCGTCGTCCTCCCGAATGCGAGTCCAGTGTGCTAACCACTGCGCCACCTCGCTCGGTCCGCTGTACAAATGACACTCCAAAGCAATCTGCAACTAGCTCGTCAAAGAATTTTGTCTTTGCAGCCCCTTGTCATTTAGAGGGCCCGCACAACATACAAGCAAGGTGGGCTGCCGACCTCCCTTCTAGAGCTCAGGTCGAAACATCGCCATCGGACGTAAAGAACAAAAGGATATTCCCATAAACACGGAACTTCTTCGTGAAAATCCATATGACTGATCCACCAATTGAAAGTAAGTGACTACGTGTAGGAAGCCGCCGAATCGGCGATATAAGCGCGCCAGCAGAGTCAGACCAGCAGTATGTACCTACAAGTAACACAGCTCCAGCCAATACTTACTCATTAGAGACGGAGCGCAAGCACGGGTGAGGGAAGGATGGGGAAGGAAATAGGCTGTGCCCGTTCAAAGGAACCATCCCGGCATTTGCCTGAAGAGATTTAGGGAAATGACGGAAAACCTAAATCAGGATGGCCGGAGACGGGATTGAACCGTCGTCCTCCCGAATGCGAGTCCAGTGTGCTAACCACTGCGCCATCTCCCTCGGTCCGTTGTACAAATGACACTCCAAAGTAATCTGCAACTAGCTCGTCAAAGAAATTTGTCTTTTCAGCCCCTTATCATTTAGAGGGCCCGCACAACATACAACCAAGGTGGGCTGCCGCCCTCCCTTCTATAGCTCAGGTCGAAACATCGCCATCGGACGTAAAGAACAAAAGGATATTCCCATAAACACGGAACTTCTTCGTGAAAATCCATATGACTGATCCACCAATTGAAAGTAAGTGACTACGTGTAGGAAGCCGCCGAATCGGCGATATAAGCGCGCCAGCAGAGTCAAACCAGCAGTATGTACCTACAAGTAACACAGCTCCAGCCAATACTTACTCATTAGAGACGGAGCGCAAGCACGGGTGAGGGAAGGATGGGGAAGGAAATAGGCTGTGCCCGTTCAAAGGAACCATCCCGGCATTTGCCTGAAGAGATTTAGGGAAATGACGGAAAACCTAAATCAGGATGGCCGGAGACAGGATTGAACCGTCGTCCTCCCGAATGCGAGTCCAGTGTGCTAACCACTGCGCCACCTCGCTCGGTCCGTTGTACAAATGACACTCCAAAGCAATCTGCAACTAGCTCGTCAAAGAAATTGGTCTTTGCATCCCCTTGTCATTTAGAGGGCCCGCACAACATACAAGCAAGGTGGGCTGCCGACCTCCCTTCTAGAGCTCAGGTCGAAACATCGCCATCGGACGTAAAGAACAAAAGGATATTCCCATAAACACGGAACTTCTTCGTAAAAATCCATATGACTGATCCACCAATTGAAAGTAAGTGACTACGTGTAGGAAGCCGCCGAATCGGCGATATAAGCGCGCCAGCAGAGTCAGACCAGAGGTATGTACCTACAAGTAACACAGCTCCAGCCAATACTTACGCCGGCTCTACATAGTAGACACCCGCCATAGCATTCAGTAGAACTTTGAACCTTTCTAATTGGTAGAGTAGTACTTTGGTCATTACTTTCTTGTAATTGTTGTGTACTCTTATCTGGTTTTGGTCACAACAAGAGTTGTTCTTCTTCTTGTTGTTCTGGTATTTGGGAAATAGTGGATGCCAAGAAGGTGTTCCTTATCATAGTCAAGTGTGTTCAAACTTTATTGATAGTTCTTTCCTGCCGACCGCATGACACTACAAAACTCACATCTCAAATAAGTGTACAACTGGACTACCCTTAAATGCAAATACCACTATACAAAATAATTTAAAAACTGCAAAGAAGAAAAATAGAAACATAAGGGCACTGAAGAATGAATTACCTATTCCACATGTGGGAAACATTTAATAGAAGAAAACCATATCCGCAGTTTAATAAAAGGCACGACAATTTCGTGCAATAATCATTAAAAGAAATTGAACGCTCATTCTGTAGAAAGACTCTTTCACACAAAAATTCATAGATGGAATTGAAAATATTCATATGTCGGTCGTAGAGAACGTAGTGATGGCCTCCCACAAGGATCAATATTATCGCCACTAACGTACCAAAAATTTTCAGCACACATTCACAAAATGGTTCCCCCTGACATCAAGATTCTCGAGTATCTTCTGCTTTTATACGACTTGTCAGGTGGAACAATCTGCTTAGGACCAGAATTAGATTTTCACTCTTCAGCGGAGTGTGCGCTGATATGAGACTACCTACCAGATTAAAACTGTGTGCCACGCCGAGACTCGAACTCGGGAGCCTTGCCTTTCATGGGCAAGTGGTCTACCATCTGAGCTACCCAAACACGACTCACGCCACGTCCTCACAGCTTCACTTCCGCCAGTACCTCTTCTCTTACCTTCCAAATTTCACAAAAGCTCTCCTGCGAACCTGGCAGAGCTAGCACTCCGTGAAGAAAGGATATTGCGGAGACATGGCTTAGCCACAGCCTGGGGGATGTTTCCAGAATGAGAGCGCGCACTTCGCTGCAGAATGAAGATCTCACTCTGGGAACAAACCCCAGGCTGTGGCTAAGCCATGTCACATGATGCCCTTTCTTCCAGGATCGCTAGTTCTGCAACGTTCGCAGGAGACGAGGTACTGATAGAAGTAAAGCTGTGAGGATGGGGCGTGAGTCGAGCTTGGGTAGTTAAGATAATAAAGCACTTACCCGCGAAAGGCAAAGTTCCCGAGTTCTACTCGCGGATCGGCACACAGTTTTAATATGCCAGGAAGTTTCATATTTGCGTAGGACCGTACGACAAGGCTTATCTACATTCGCTACAAAAACCTGCCCTTTCCCACATTGAGGCTGACATATTTCAATAGTCCTTTCAAGACAATCTGAAAACAACTGCGTATTCACGTTGCCCACAAACTGAGATAGTCCAGTCACATACGGTAAGTAGCACACAGAGATGAAAAACTCATTAATATTCTCCATATGGTAACATAATTCCTCAGGTGCCGACTACGACATGAGCATCAAAATTTATCTCGCCTTCAAATCTTAACTGTATGAGTCCATACTTTGAGTCAGCCTCCAGCTACTTGTTATACAAGCACGATGTGCCTGTCTGAAACTGTAATGACAAGTCGCTGTCGTCCATGGAAGATCAAGCAGTAATAAGTATCGCAGTTGAGATCGTAGAAAAACACAGAAATAGGTGCGTGCCGTGTTGCTGTCTTCAGACCGAAGACTGGTTTTATGCAACTCTGTTCAATACAAGCCTCTTCATTTCCGAATAACTACTGGAAAAACCTCAGCCTTCTGAATCCAATATTGTATTCATCTCTGGGTCTTCCTCTAGTACTTTTACCTTTCACACTTACCTCCAATACTAAATAGGCGATCACTTGATGTTTCAGAATATGCCCCATCAACCGATCTCTTCTTTTACACACTGTATGTCGTAAAATTCTTGACTCCCCAATTCTACTCAGCACCATCTCGTTACTCACGTGCCCTACCCATATAATATCTAGCGTTCTTTTGTAGCATTACATGTCAATAGCTTACGAGGAATATCCGGAAAGTAAGTCCGACCGGTCGTGAAATGGAAACCACAGTGAAAATTAAAAATGTTTTTATTTGCAACAGCTAGCTTCAACTTCCATCTGCCTCTCTACACAGTCGCCACTCCGACTGATATATGTGTCGTAGCATTGTACCAACTGTCCAATACCTTTGTCATAGAAGATACACGCCTGTGCTTTCTGCCAGTTCTCTACGCTGATTTGCAGCTTGTTGTCTGTGTCAAAATTCTGGCTTCACAGCTAGCGGTTAATGGGAGCAGAGATGAAAATCAGAGGGAACTATGACTGGGCTGTATGATGAGTGATCAAACACTGCAGGAGCGTCTTCGTTGCCACGGCCGAGAACTGACATGAAGAAGGAAATGTTCGACTGTTGCGTAGTTTGGGCTGCATGAAACCAGGGGAAATCACAGTCACTCGTACTTGGCTAGAGACACTATTTTCTAGACGTATTTACGTGTTCACTGTGTGCTCAAAACTGAAAAGAGTGACATGAAGCGCTTTATAGACATAATGCATACATTGTCTAATACACATATGCAGCGCTTTACCGGATGTTTACTGTACTTTCCACTTCGCGAGTGATCGGAGCAAACTTTCCGAGTAGCCGTCATATATTCTCTTCTTGTCTAAACTGTTTATCATCCATGTTTCACTTGCACAAAATTATCTGCAGAAAACCTTTATAACGCTTAACTCTATATTCGATATTAACAAATTATTCTTCTTCAGAAACGCTTTTCTTGCCTTTTCCGGTCTTTACTTTAAATCCTCTCTGCTTCGGCCATCATCAGCTGTCTCGCTGCCCAAACGGCAACACTCATCTTTTACTTTTAGTGTCTCCTTTTGAGATGTAAGGAAAACAGATAGAAAAAAAAACTAATATAGTGTTGACAGTGTGGCAAAAACAATGATTCGCTGTTGGACAGAAGGAAGGTAGATGACATTTAAAGAGGGAAGCTACGCAGATGACAATTGATCAGGCCTTAATCCCCTCATGGATGACCATGTCATTAGATCCGGCGCGGGTTACTGGGTAGCTTTGTAATATATATTCAACTCGCCGCACTTTACATAGATCCGAGATCAGTTGCGACCAATAGATCTATTTCGAATCGAATGCTTCAATTGAAAATTCCCATGTTCCTCGTAACATAAAGTCTACGTAAACAAAGAGGTTTCTGATGCAACGTAACACTTTCGCCTAGGATACAAAACTGCTTGAAATTATCCGTCTCTTTGCATGTCCTCAGTTTCATTAATTTTTAGTTGACTAGCCTCCTTCGTGTGGTTCACGTTTTCGTATTTGGTTTCTCTTTTACAAATTATCCCCAGTTCTACTCAGATATATTTGGATTGGGAACCATCTCATACCCGCAGTGACTTAATACGTCTTGTGATGAAAAGAACCCGATACGAAAACACCGCTCAAAATACCTTTTGATGCATTTGACGTAATTCAGGAGGTCACAATATTTCGATTCAGACAAATATGTTCACTTAAGATGATTTTTTTGTTTGTATCTTTTTAGCTCTTCCAACCACTTCAACTTGGTTGTCAGTAGTAATATTACAAAGACAATTTGCATGCGTCAAGAACCCATAACTTCTGAAGGACTAAAAGTTCGCCATCAATATAACTTAAACTTAAGCAATAGTTAATCTGGTTAATAAGACACGACGGTTACGTCCTGAGTATTGTTTAACGACGTGGGACTGACTGTCGTGATAGTCTTGGTATGCTGTCAGTTGCATAGTTTTCAGGACGACGATTTTTGTTTCTGCAGAGCATGAAGTCGGTAAACACTGATGCAGCTTGATAGTTCACGATATCTAACAAATATTGCAATTTTCTACTTTGGGGGCAAATGAACAAATTTCACGCAACGTTTCGCTTGTGATCTATAAAGTGCTGTCTCTTAACCTGCACTACAGAAATATCCATCAGAAATCATTCTTTTTTGTGGAATGCAGAGATGAGAAAAGCAGGTCGGTGAAACAGAATAGTTACCTTCCTCGAGCAAGTGTGTTACTGTCATCATTGTTTAATTGTTTAACCATCAATACAATGTATCACACGGACGAAGGAGACGACAACATTAAAAAGGTGGTTGACACAGTATGTTCATCTCTCGGTCTCCCTCTACGATTTTTACCCTCCACGCTGCCCTCCAATACTAAATTGGTGATCCCTTGATACCTCAGAATATGCCCTACTAACCGATCCCTTCTTCTAGTCAAGTTGTGCGACAAATTTCTCTTCTCTCCAATTCTGTTCAATACCTCCTCATTAGTTACGTGATCTACCCATCTAATCATTAGCATTTTTCCATAGCACCACGTTTCGAAAGCTTATATTCTCTTCGTGTCTAAACTATTTATCGTCCACGTTTGACTTCCATACATGTCTACATTCCATACAAATACTTTCAGAAACGACTTCCTGACGCTTAAATCTATACTCGATGTTAACAAATTTCTCCTCTTCAGAAACGCTTTCCTTGCCATTGCCAGTCTACATTTTATATCTTCTCTACTTTGAACATCATCAGTTATTTTGCTCCCCAAAAAGCAAAACTCATTTACTACTTTAAGCGTGTCATTTCCTGATCTAATTCCCGCAGCATCACCCAATTTAATTCGACTACAATGCATTATCCTCATTTTGCTTTTGTTGATGTTAATCCTATATCCTCCTTTCAAGACATTGTCCATTCCATTCAACTGCTCTTCCAGGTCCTTTGCTCTGTCCGACAGAATTACAATGTCCTCGGCGAACCTCAAACTTTTTACTTCTTCTCCATGAATTTTAATACCTACTCCGAATTTTTCATTTGTTTCCTTTACTGCTTGCTCAATATACAGATTGAATAACATCGGGGATAGGCTACAACCCTGTCTCACTCCCTTCCCAACCACAGCGTACCCTTCATGCCCCTCGACTCTTATAACTGCCATCTGGTTTCTGTACAAAATGTAAATAGCCTTTAGCTCCCTGTATTTTACCCCTACCATCTATAGAATTTCAAAGAGAGTATTCCAGTCAACATTTCCAAAAGCTATCTCTAAGTCTACAAATGCTAGAAACGTAGGTTGGCCTTTCCTTACTCTATTTTCTAAGACAAGTGGTAGCGTCAGTATTGCCTCACATTTCTGCGGAATCCAAACTGATCTTTCCCAAGGTCGGCTTCTATCAGTTTTTCCATTCGTCTGTAAAGAATTCGTGTTAGTATTTTGCAGCCGTGGCTTATTAAACTGATAGATCGGTAATTTTCACATCTGTCAACACCTTCTTTCTTTGGAATTGGAATTATTATATTCTTCTTGAAGTCTGAGGGTATTTCGCCTGTCTCATACATCTTGCTCACTAGATGATAGAGTTTTGTTAGACCTGGCTCTCCCAAGGTTGTCAGTAGTTCTAATGGAATGTTGTCTACTCCCAGGGCCTTGTTTCGCCTTAGGTCTTTCAGTACCCTGTCAAACTCTTCACGCAGTATCATATCTCCTATGTCATTTTCATCTACATTCTATACAACTTCCATAATATTGTCCTCATGAATATTGCCCTTGTATATACCCTCAATGTACTCCTTCCACCTTTCTGCTTTCCTGTCTTTTCTTAGAACTGGGTTTCCATCTGAGCTTTTGATATTCGTGCAAGTGGTTCTCTTTCCTCCAAAGGTCTCTTTAATTCTCCTGTAGGCAGTATCTATCTTACCCCTAGTGATACGCGCCTCTACACCCTTGCATTTGTCCTCTAGCCATCCCTGCTTAGCAACTTTGCACTTCCTATCGATCTCATGTTTGAGACTTTTGTATTCCTTTTTACCTGCTTCATTTATTGCAATTTTGTATTTTCTTCTTTCATCAATTAAATTCAATAGCTCTTCTGTTACCCAATGATTTTTATTAGCCCTCTTCTTTTTACCTACTTGATCCACTGCTACCTTCACTACTTCATCCCTCAAAGCTACCCATTGTTCTTCTACGTATTTCTTTCCCCCATGCTCTCCCTGAAACTCTCTGCAATCTCTCTACAACAAATTACACGATAAATCACACAAATCGAAAGGCTGTGAACTCAATTAAATACCTAGGGAACACAATTACGAATAACTTAAATTGTAACAATGTCATAGATAATGTCGTCGGTAGAGTAAACCAAAGACTACGATTTACTGGCAGAACACTCAGAAAATGGAACAGGCCTACTATAGAGAGTGCTTACACTACGCCCTCTTCTGGAGAATTGCTTCTGAATTGTGTGATCCTCAGCAGATAGAATTGATGGAAAGCATTTTAAAAGTCCAAAGGATGGTAGCTAGTTTTTTAGTATAATGAAATAGAGGAGAGTGAGCCATGGATACGATGTGAGAATTCTGGTGACAGTCAGTCAATCAAATGCGTTTGTCGTTAGACAGTATCATCTCATGACATTTCAGTCACGAGGGAAGTGCGAGAGTGAAACGTTAGTGGAGAATGGGTACATTGACTGCACTTGGCACGTTTTTAGTGCACAGTCATTTTTACTAATTAATTAAATTATCTTATATTTACAACATTATATTTAAAATGTCATATAATTAATTTCATTATGTAGTAAAATATTTGTGCATTAAAAACATGCTAGTACACTCAATACGCCCATTTCCTACTATATATAAAAACCCAAACCAGTTTGGAGTACACTAAAAAATTACAACTTATCTGTAATACTACCTATTTCAAATCCTTACAGAATGAAATAAAATTGTAGTAGAAAATGAGTTCAATTTTAGTGCACTAGAATTAATTTTTTTTAAATTCATTTTGGTGTACGAAGTTCAGTGTTACATGGTCGTATAACGCTAAATTATCATGATTAGATTAGATTAGATTAGATTCTGTTTTCGTTCAATAGAACCGAAAAATTTGATAATTCTTGTGGGTGTAGAACATTTTAGAAAGTATAACATAAACACATAAAACATTTGAATATAATACTTACTACCCTGTTCATTTGTTAGGAGAGTGTCGAAACAGGTTACAATTGAGTAAACTTGAACACATAATATTTACAGAATTAACATGCTGTCACAATCAAACACTGTTATGCACTCTTAATAAATTTACCATACACAAAATATCTAATGTTGACTGTTGGGACCAAATGCTGTCAAAACTGAACTCTAACAGATATTTTTACTTAAGCTGGCTTAACAGTCTCTGTTAACATATTAGGTCTTTAAGTAGATAGATCTTATTTCTAGTATTGATATTATCTGTCGATCTATTGGTTGGAAAAAGTGATGTATTACTTGCAACAAATTTCATTAAGGAATAAATATACTGAGAAGCAGTGGTTAGAATACAGAGTTCCTTCAACAGGTTTCTACAAGATGTTCTTGAATTTACACCATAAATGATTCTTATCACATGCTTTTGCACCCTGAAAATGATGGCCATCTCCCAAGAGATTACCTAGAAAAAATCTGAGTATTTAAAGTCTGATCGTGAAATTCACTATCAGTATATTTAAGTTTCGTCATTCCTTTATATCTCAGTTTAATATTCTCTCCATCAAAAAAACTAAAAATGCCAGTCACTAATTAATTTCCAATACCTGACTGGTAAAATAATTTTAAATTCGTTATTTAGTTAGAAACACATTTTATCTCCATGTCTAGTAGTCAAATAGTCGCAACCAGTAATGTTATATCTAAAATAAATTTGTAGCTCTCTAATCTTTTTTATCAAATTAATTTTGCTAGCGTTCCTGACCTCCTTCAGTAAGGTTTCCATTATATGGAATAAAAATTTATTAATAAAACTTGAAATTTGTATCATAAATTTCTGTAACTGTGCTTTCACCACATTGAAATGAGACTTCTTTCTGAACTTGTTTGTTGATTAAATTTTTCGTATTTACATCTCTAGTTATTTGGTTGTTCTCTAATTGAATCAGCAGTTGGGAGAAGGAAGTAACTCCATAAACCTGTTTGTTGGGAAATTCAAAAGAACTGTATAACTTAAGCATTTTTCATAGAATGAGAAATTATTTTTTTATTGCACATACAGAACAACATTTCCATCCGTTTGCGGTGTTTGGACAATTTCGAGGTGTTGTACTCGGACTTGTAAAATTAAAAGAAGTTGATGGATTTGTTTCCTTCTTCCAGCTGATTGAGAATGAGACTAACAATTAAGAAATAAGTCAATAATGCCTTTCTAATTTTATTCAAAATTGTAAAAACATAACACCATAGGCTATTGGAAAAATTTATATAGCTGAAAAGTTTAAAAGGGCATCAATTATTTGACGCCAAGAATGTGCAGAAAGTTTTAGAGAAAAAAACTTGGACACAAAAATTGCTCATCATCATGATCAGCTGGATCTGAGGTGGTAGGCCAGGTCATTAAGTCCTCGTAGAAGTCTTTCCTTTCTATATGTATGTAAGTGATTATCTTCTCCACGTCTTGCATTTTTTTCTTATTTATGGGCATTTTTCCTGTGTATACAGTCTCTGTAGGAAGCGTTATTTCATCCAATAACTGTGCTTTTTTAAGTATAAATCACGTCTGAAGGATGCCATCAATGAATTCGGAGGCTACTACAGAACCCTTCGAATCAGTTGAATATTGAAAGTGTCGGTGTTTAGAAATACAAAAGTTTGGGTGTTTGTCAGTACTCTTCGTTGGTTTCTTGAAGAACTTTGGCCACCAATCCTCATAGTTCACGATTTGTTCTGAAGTCGACTATCTCACAGAGTATCCAGATTCTCTCGCTGTTTGTATCAACTCACGGTACTGGTCCAGAGTGTATATTCTGTCCATTTTCCTAATCTTACGCTTGGCGGTACCAAAGATCCTATCACACTGCAGGAACTAATGTCCACGAATAGGAAAATATTGGTGAGTTATATCAAAACGGCAAAATGATACCAAGGCAAGTAGAAATCTGACGACAGTATTATTTCGTTTCCGTCCGCCGCTAGCGTCGCTAAGAATGTGAAGTTCTTTAACAGCTGGACTCATGTCCTGAATCTTCAACTAAAGTAGGCTACATACCTCATCAGGGCCTCTTTTAGCCACACCTTCTGGATATGTATAGAAATTTGCTGATCTTGTTTTCACATCATGTATACAGAAAATGTTCAACGAAAGGTTTCTTATATAGAACGTCTCTTGCACCGCAATTTTCGGCAGTGGAAGATTTTGCAAGTAGTCAAAGACGAGGCACCCTGCTTCTTCTTTTTCATTGCACAGTTGCAACACTTCTTTTTGTTTGGAGTAAAATTTCTTAGCTCGATGTAAATGGACCATCTTTTCTGCGACTGGGACACGTTTTGCGGTGTCGTTGAGAACTGGTGATTTGATCCTCGTTTCCAATTCCTCACATGTGCTACAAACGTCAATTTGGAGCCTCCGAAATCTATATCTATGGTGCTCATTATACTATTTCCGATAAAAATCGCATTTGACACTAATTGCGTAATGAGGATATTTCTCACAAAACAGGTGGTGCAAAGATTTTATGTCTATCTCAGACATTTAATTTCCTTAGTGCAGTAATGAGAATGGTGCATTGGGAACTCATTTACATGATCATACATAACACCTAGTATTTGTGAAGGTAACACATTACCCCGGTTCATATGTTTACCGCGCTTATCAATTGCAGATTTTCCAGAAGCAATTAAAGTAGTCAAACGGAAAATCGATTAATTTTTGATGGCATATAAAACGGAAAATGCACTTCTACAAACTTGAATTACTTTGTTGACTTTGTTCAGCACCAATAAATCGAAAACGTCTCATTTCTTAGGGTATTCGTTCTTTGAACGGCGGCGTTTTGGGTCACGTCGTCTTATCAGACCCATCAGGAATGAATCTTGTTCATTTCTGTTTCGTGCATCATATAAATTATCTAGAAAATATTTCTCCTCTTCAGGAGGGAAGTAATCTGTACATTTCAAATTACAAGAAAACGAAATGTTTATGTTTCATTTTGCAGGAATAGTGTTATCTGTGGAGGTTCTCGTACATTGTTACGCAAGAAGACGCTGCCTCTTCCGTACTTCACGTTTATAGTAGTGAACATTGCGAACTCCGTTTTTCCGGTTGTTTCTGAACGAAGAAGCCACTGCAGAATCACTCTCGGAAATCGATGACATTATATAAATATGTTGTAGTACGAAGAAATTAATGATTAGTAAAAGCTCTACACGAGCACGTGGCCGCTCGGGATTAGACGAGCGGTCTGAGGGGCGCTGCAGTCATGGACTGTGCGGCTGGTCCCGGCAGAGGTTAAAGTCCTCCCTAGGGCATGTGTGTGTGTGTGTGTGTTTGTCCTTAGGATAATTTAGGTTAAGTAGTACGTAAGCTTAGGGACTGATGACCTCCGCAGCTAAGTCCCATAAGATTTCATACAGATTTGATTTGAACATTTGAACACGAACACGTAATCGCATTAACCAACTGTTTGCAATCTAACTAGTTAGAAGATATGCAGCAGATGGAGGAAGAACAAACTTGTTCCGTGCCATGTTTCCATGTATTGGCCATGCATGGCAGTAGTTGGGAGACAGTAGTGATGGGCTAAACTGCGATTTTCCGATATCAGTTATTTCTGTGAATGCTACTTTTCAGTATCTGTTATTCTTAACTGTGATTTGTCGCAGTTAAGAGTCGCAGTTAAGGAACCTAAGTCGCGTATCCCTCCGCCACTGCTATTTCTGATACTTCCGCGATTTCTGCGACTTCTGCTACTTCTGCGATTTCTGCTACTTCTGCGATTTCTGTGACTTCTGCTACTTCTGCGATTTCTGCGACGTACCACCGTATGAAAAAGTTACATCTGTCCACACAGAAAATTGCATCTCAACAAACCTGTCACTGGTAAGTATGTTTTACGTTTATTCTTCCGTTGGCTTTAATTTTGTATTAAAGAAACAACTGTGAAAATATTAATAGTGTAATTAATATGTAAGTAGCCACACAGTACCGTAATAGTTCGTGTTTAGAAAATGAATTCCAACATATTTTTATGTTCATAGGTACCTGAACTACATTTCAGTCACTCAGTAAAGAGATAATTCAAAGTATCATTGTCAACAGATCTGAAGAAATTGCCAGTCTTTAGACCGTTTTAGTCAGACGAGAGGTTAGTTTCTAAGCGTTTTGATGGACTTAATTACTTCAGTGAGATCGTTCTTGCGAATGTGATATAGCAAATATTAGCAAATATGATATAGCAAATATTAGCAATCTACTCAGTCAATTATATTGCTAGAAATTAGTGACAGCAAAATTGTTTAATAATCCTTGTGTTTTTGCAGACGCAGTTCTGACTGATTACTGGTTGCTGTACATAGCTATCCACATCAAGGCTGTTGAGAGAGATTCGTGAAGATTCAAGACAGCTCTTAGAGGATTTGCAGTTTAAAAGTGAAATAATAATGAAATAAGTGTGCGACTGATTAAAGTGTTTTATTGAAGTTGTTGTGCGATTTTAAAGGAATAATAAATGTTAAATACATTGAGTGAATAATAAAAAATCTCATTTTCCACATGGTAAGCCGTCCTATACCCCTAATTTTCCGCCACTTATTTATTGGTAAACACTTGTTGGATACAGACGTGCCGCCCCCCCCCCCCTTTCTCCACAATCTTGGTGTGACACTGACCTGTAACATATCCCGAAGTCTACAATATGTATTTTGAGGCTGTTGTTATGAAAGTGGGGAAGTACAGATCTTCCAGTAAAATCAGGAATAGCTTAAGTGCATTACTTGAAAGTGACACAGGAAAAGCTTACTTATGTAGGTGGTAGTAGTGTAGGCAAAAAGTTCTTGTGTGTGAAGTTGCCATGTAGAACACAAGGTGTAAAACTTTTCTCCCGAGTCTTGAACTGTGTCGGAACAAAAGTGAGGCATTCATATGACTGTTTTCATTTCTCTACACTTATACAGATGTCTGAGTTCTGCTGTGTTAACATTGCAAAGTCCTGTAGGCATGTGGAGTATTAACCAAAACTGTCATATTGGAAGCAGAATCAAACACATTTGTTACGTTACTTGATATTTTCAGGAGAAAAAGGGATTGTTGCTCCTTATTAATATAATACATTCAGAGTCACAGCAGTATTTGACCAACCATAACTGAAGCTGAATGTACATGTCGTTATATAAAATGAAGGGCTTATTTCAATAGTGGTACATGTCCATTACCTACACTTTTCTGTCTATAATGCTTCTGAAATTAGTGATCCAAACAAACATAAATAAAGGTTAATCTCTAGCAAGAAGCCATATGTTTGAATATTTCTGCTATCTCAACTGCAGATTTTTCAGCGCTCATTTAACTTTACGACTCTATATCTCAAAATTAACAAAAATGGACTTGTACCACTACTGAAATAAGCACATCGATCTCGTGAGGCACAAGGCTCTCATAACGAAGTACGTACGTCGGTCAACAGATGACACTAGGAAAAGTATGTTAACTGCGCATTTTAGTTGCTACTTGCGACTCTTAGTTGCGATTTGTCACAGAAATCGCAGTTTGACTCGGTAGCGAATAGCGTAGTATGAACTTTGCTCAACAGATGGCAGTGCTAACTGCGCTTTTTAGTTGCTACTTGCGACTCTTAGTTGCGACTTGTCACGGATATCGCAGTTAGACTCCATAGCGTACCGCAGAGATGGACGTAGTAAGAACTTTGGCCAACAGATGCCACTGTTAACCGCGCTTTTTAGTTGATACTTGCGACTCTTAGTTGCGACTTGTCACGGAAATCGCAGTTAGACTCCATAGCGTACCGCAGAGATGGACGTAGTACGAACTTCGGCCAAAAGATACCACTGTTAACCGCGCTTTTTAGTTGCTACTTGCGACTCTTAGTTGCGACTTGTCACTGAAATCACAGAAAGCAGTGCTAAATTCGACCAATAGATGGCTCACGTCTTTGAATGTGAAATACTATTTGCGACTGCTAACTGTGACTGAAATCGCAGTTAGATTCTGTAAAGTTGCTACTGTGATATCTGTGACTTCTCAGTCACTGTGATTTCTAACAGATACGCGATTTCCTGCCCACCACTAGGAGACAGAAATCAATCCAGTCTTTGTTTCCGTCTTCCAGCTTACGGAATATTCAGATCTGGTTTTCAAGGCTTGATAAGTTGGTTTTCGTTCCTTTCTTGTATTCTATAGTTGCGTGTACCCTTTCATGACTCGAATTCGGCAAAATCTCGATTTATTATTTTCGATGTTTATTCCCTTCTTCCAAGTACCGATTCAATTGTATCTTTTCCTTCAATTCATCCTCAGTCTTATCTTAGACTCACAGTTTAGGTTTTAAATATTCCTTTACTTTAAAGTTAAACCATTTATTTTCTTCTTCATAGTTTTATTTTTTCTCAAAATTAAAACTTTTAGGTCCAGTTCAAGCCCAGCCTGTAATGCAGTTATTTCTTTAATTAATCAGTCCATTCACCTACCATAGTACTCGTATCAGTTCCCACAGTATTTTCATCTTTATCAATATATCAAAACATCGATATCAAAACATGTAACAGCTGTTCCTAGCATATCTAATACATCGTATAAATTGAGTCATGCATTTGATGTAGTGAATGACACTGCAAAAATATTTATAACTGTGTTATTTTCCACATAATAATCCATGAAACTGTTCTTCATCTGAACCTTATCAACATTAATAAAATTTCTATCTAGATTATCTAATACATCATCAAATAGTGTCTCATAAAATAGTTGTAAACCTGTCACATACTCAGTTTTACTTTTTATGTCGTTGTCCAAATTTTCCCCATAGTGAATTTAGACATACCTTAGCTACAGCAAGTTTTCTTGGATTTTCTTATCAGGATCTAAGACAATACCTATTTTTCACGTATTTTCTGTATATATTTTTGCCTCAAACCCAACAGAGCTGGTTTCTAATTTTATTTTCGTGAAGTCTCCCACATACTTATTAAACAGCATGTTGCTTTTATCTCTAAAATGCTACACTTTGTAGATATCTGAAATATTAGATAAGACAATTGAAAATTCAGGATGAAATGTAAGGAGTGAGGAGGCTTAGGTGGGGATGAGAGGGATAGCAGTGTTGGGGGTGGGACTGTGAAGTACTGTTTCTGGGACTGTACAGGGAAGAGTTGGACAGAGGGTAGGACAACTAGGTGCAGTTGGATGGGATTGTAGGACAGCTAGGTGCAGTTAGGAGATTTGTTGGGCAGTCAGAGAGAAGTAAAACGACTGAGGGTGCATTTGCGGAATAGAGGGCTGTGTAGTGGTGGAATGGAAACAGGAGAGCCGCTAGATGGGTATGTACATTGGCTAACGAAGGATGAGGCCAGTTGAGTTGTGGGAACATAGGATATACGGCAGGGAGAGTTCCTAATTGCACAATTCAGAAGGCTGGGCTGAATCCAGATGTCACTGGCTGTGAATCAGTCACTGAAATGAAGGAGGTCGTGTTGGGCAATGTGCTCAGCAATGGGGTGATTCAGGAGTTTCTTGGTGACATTTCTTCAGTGGCCATTCATGCTGACAGATTGGTGTTGTCATGCCCATGTAGAATGCAACACAGTGGTTAAATCTTACCTTGTAGACCACATGTCTGGTTTTACATTAGTCATGCTTTGAATGGGATAGGTGACGGTTTTGACTGGACTGGAATAAGTGATGGTGGGAAGAAGTATGGGACAGGTCTTCCATGTATTACAGGGATACTGACCAAGAGGCAAGAGGTATGAAGCAGGAGTTGAGTAGAGATGGATGAGGATATTGTGTAGGCACAGTGTGGCGTAATATCACTGTGGGAGTGGTGGAGAGGATACTGGGTAGGAGATTCCTCAAGAGGAGAGATAGTCCAAGCGTTTGCAGATAATTTGATACAGTTTCCACAGTTTCCCCTGTCCTAGGTGGTACTGAATCAAAAGGGAATGCTTCTCTGTAGTCAAACATTGGAACTTCGAGAGGTGGAAATTACTGGCGAGATAACGCTTGGGAGGTCTTGTTTTCTACGAGGCTGGGAGGGTAATTATGGCCTGAAGGACTCTGTGAAATCCTTGGTATATTTCCAGAGGTAACCTCATGAATGCATATGTGACAAACACAAGAGGATAGGTTATGCCGGAGAGACTTACTGGAGCATATGGGTTGGAGCTATCAAAGTATATGTATTACTGATAGGTTTTGTATGGAGGGAGGTCCAGATGTAGCTATCTTTGATGTGGATTTCACCATTGAGCAGGATGGCCTGTTGGATTCAGTAGGACCAGATGCAGCAAATGAGTGTGAAGGTTATCAGGTTCTGGATGAATGTGGATACCGTATCATCATCCTCACTCCAGATCACAAAGATGTCATCAATGAATATGAACAGATGAGAGGTTTGGGATTCGTGTTTAGGAAGGATTCCTCTAGATGGTCCATCATTAGCTTGGCATAGGATGTTGCCATATAGGAGCCCATAGCAATACCCTGGATGAGTCAGCAGGTAATTCCTCCAAAGGAGAAGCAATTGTGGCAAAGGATATAGTTGGTCATAGCAACTCAGAAGTAGATTGCAGATTTGAAATCTATCAGGGGTTGGGAAAGGTAGTGTTCACTAGCAGTAAGACCAGGTGCATTAGAGATGTCAGTATAATGGGAGGTGACATCAGTAGCGACAAACAAAGCACCATGTGGTAAAGGAACAAGAACTGTGGAGAGTTGGTTGAAGAAATTGTTGGTATACTCTGCATAGGAGGGTAGGTTGCCAGTGATATGCTGAAGGTGCTGGTCTACAAGAGCAAACATTCTCTCAATGGAGGCACAGTAATTGACAATGATGAGGCATCATGGGTGACTGTGTTTATTGACTTTAGAAAGCATGTAGAAAGTACGGGTGTTGGATTGGTATCAGTGACGATAGAGATGTACTCCAGGGAGAACTTATGGGATGGGTTTAATGATTTGAGGACATTCAGAAGATCATGTTGGATTTCTGGAATGGGATGACTGTGGCAGGGTTTGCTGGTGGAGGTATATGACAGCTGGTGGAGTCCTCCTACCAGGCAATCCTTGTAGTTCTAAAACAACACTGGTGGAGCATTTGTTAGCAGGTAGGATTATGAGGTCAGGATCAGTTTTCAGATGGTGAAATGCGCTTCTATCTGCAGATGTAATGTTAGTTCATTTGTTTAGGGATTTTGGGATTGATGGTGAGGCATGGTCCAAGATTAAGATATTCTGGAAAGTTAAAAAGGTTTCATTTAGGACCAATGGGGTTGTTTACGGTTGAATGGAGGTGTGAATTGAGTGAGGCAGTGTTCAATATTGATCTTTGGTTGAGTCTGATTGCTGTGGTTGGTGGCAGAAAAGTGTTTCTACTGAATGGATCAAGAGAGGGAGAGAAGGTCTTTAACAAGTACTGCATGACTAAACTTGGGAGTGTCAGAAAAGGTAGGTCCTTAGGAAAGGACTATTACTTGTGTGAGACTAAAGCTTTTCGATGAAAGGTTCATGACAGTGTTTCAGATCTGTTTAGGTTCTGGGTTGTTTATGGTAGTGGGAGGTAGTTCTTGAGGGTGGGTAAATTTTGTAGGTCTGTATGACCGGGTTTGTCAGTCGTGAGGGGATGTGAGGGAGGTTTGGAGGTTCTTGTAGAGGTGGTGGATGCTGGTATTCCAAGGTGGGAGTAGGAATTGAAAAGTTTGAACAGTTTTCTGAGGTGGTATTGTGAACATTGCTCGAGTCCCTGGATGGGACAGGAGTTTCAATATGTGATGTGGGGCCCAGGTACTTGGGATTGCAAAGCAGGAGAATTTCCTGTATGGAGAACTCTTATTGTAAGGAAGTATGGCCTGTTTGACATGGTTTTGCAGGACTATGTTTGTATGGCTTAAGCATTGGTGGAATCCATACAGATAGAGGTCACTGTGGAAGGAAGTGTGGCAACTGTGGTGGATAATTTGAGGGTAAGGCCATTTGGGGAAATTAAATTTACCAGGCAAAAACACAGGAACAGTATATTGGACTGAGTTCTGGTGAGAGATGAGAAGACTTTTCTGTACTGATGGAGATGGAAGGAGCAAGGATCCAAGGTGGCGGATAAAAAAGGTCAGAAATACGTATTTAATGTAGAAACAACGTAGACCTTATAATTCTAACTTCTGACAAAGGCTCCAAATCCGTTGCTTTATACCACAAGAACTACCTGGCAGCAGGATGCCGCCAGATGTCAGATTAATATACCTACAAACCCTACCACAGAGACTCCAATCCAGAAATCCAACAGGATCTCTGGTTTCTCCTAACATCCTTAGGCTCATCCCAGGACCTCTCCTAGGAGTCCCTCTCTCTCCTCACCCCTACCACTCGCTGCACCCACACCTTTTACACGCTTCCTAACCTCCATAGCCCGAACCACCCACGATTCTTCATTGTGTCAGGTTACTGAGCTACCACTGAGAGAATCTCTGATCTCATACACCAACACCTTCAACCTATTATCCACAACCTAACCTCCTACAGAAATATACCAACAATTTGCTCCACTGACTCTCCACAGTTTCTCTTCCTCTACTGCATGGTGCCCTCTTCATCACTACAGCTGCCACATCTCTTTACAATAAAAATCCTAATGCCCATGGCCCTACCAGTACTTAAACCTACCTGTCCCAAAGCCTGACAGATTCCAGACCTGCAGCCTCCCACCTCGCCGCCATGACGAACCATATCCTCACCAATAACTACTTATCCTTTGAACGCACTTATATCGAAAAATACGACATCAATTTCTTTTCACAAATCGCTAATTTTGATTAACTGAACGTTTAGAACAATCTTTACCAGCAGATGCAGCCGTTATTACATAATGTATTATTTTGTGTATGAATGAATGAGATAAATTTTGACAGCTTTAATTTTTAACTCGGTAACTTTATCTTTCAATTCAATTATAAAGTTTTCAGACAATACTTGTTCACTTGGTAAACTAACAAAACGTATTGTGTCTTGCAATACTCCAATAAAATTTTCAGTTAAGATCAGAAGCATTGATATACTCTCCCAATTTATTCTATTTAGAAATCCTTTCATAACATTTTGAGACATTATTTGTCCACCTGACATTTGTCCCTAATCTATTCTATTATAAAACTCTCATAAAACCTTAAGATAGTTTTTAATGGTATGATGCATCTGAACAACTAAATTTTTCTCAAAATTGTTCTAAGAAGTGTTCAAATATTTTTTGTTGGTATGACATACTGTCATAATTTTCTTTATCCAGAAATTCTCTTGTAAAATCTTGAGATTACCTTTGATACACTGATATACATGACCAATTTACTTTAACCTGAATTTTCTTGCAAAATTGTCACATAATATTTTAAACCTTTATATATTATACGAATATAATATATCTCTAAATTTCTCATATAATCGTCAGATAATTTTTCTTTCTTTCATACACATACCCAACGAAATTCAGTAAATGTATCTCCATCTTTTAATCAGATCAACAACTATACATCCACACAGTTCATATAATGGCACAAAATATAAATGATTTAAAAATAAAATGAATCATCTGAACAGGTTTTCAGTTTGCATAAGTTGTTGTTCTCTAGCTTTCAGTTCATTCACCTCATTGCTATAGCTCTTGTCATTATTATTATAGCTGTTGCTGCCATTGTTTCATTATTATTGTTATTAATGCTGTTAATATGATCAATTAGTTTAGAAGACCTAATATTCCTCATTGAATTGATCTAGCTTTTATTTCACATACTTTTAGGCTCTCCATTTATAATATTGTAATTCCAGAAAAGAGATATTTGAAGACAAAAATGTCTTAACTTCTAATGATAGTTTAGCTTTTCTGCATGGAATTCCAGATTAGAATAATTTCTCCTCTGTAAAAAAAAGCAGTTACTTACTTATGCATTTATTTTACCAGGCAAGTTTATGTTAAATCTCTTAAACAAAAAGTTTAAGTGTCATACACAATATTCATTAAGTTGTTGCAGAGTAACTGAGCATCAATCCTGAAAATAATTCAAGTCAAATTTAAGATATTTTATGCTCTATTTATGAAGATGTCATGGGAGTAAAAAATTTAACCCCCTACAATGATACAGATTTCTATGAATTCAAGAATTTGACAACCTGCAAAAGCACTGACTGTACTAACCATGAAGGACACCAGTCTTTAATTTTACTAATGGAATATTTGGGAATAGAGTGGAAAACAAATATTATTTCTGTTTTCTTAAGTATTCATGAACAATATTTCTCCTGCTTGATTTTCTAAATTATTCATATAGTCATCATTAAATTGGTCTTAGAATATGGATACATAATCATTATCAGGATGACTTACAGACAGAAAATAAGACAGTTCATTTTCTCATTCATTTATGTATAAAATTTCTTAAAGAACAATTTTTTATTGTGTGATTCATCATGGGAGGAACGACCACTCCATCTTCAAATATGAAACTACAAAGTTTCATGTGTCCTCATTCAGGGCCCTTTCCAGAAATTAGCAAAAAAATTTAGTAATATGAGGGTGAGTGAATCCCTTACACAGAGAATAACACATATTTTGAAGCTAAGGATGTTGTAGAGATACTGGAGTACAAAAATGGTGACTTTCCAATTGGAAAACATGTTGATGGACATGATAAAAATTTTCGAAAATTTAAACCCAGAGAATTCTTCATAGTTAATAGATAATGAAAAATCATAGACATTTATCAGGGAAACCACACTTAGTTTCATTATATGTGAAATAAAAATTGAATTAGATTAAATAAAAAACACAAGAAAAGTCTTTTTCTATTAATTGGAGCCAACTCCAAGTACATCTAACGTTGAAGCATCTTTAATAAATATATTTCAGAATAACAACAGTATTTTTATAATAATAAGGAACTGGTGTTGTTAATCGATAAATATAATCATCCTTGGTTTAAAGTTAAGTATTTTGAAGAGATACAGCAGTATAAAGGTTCTGCTTATGCAGTTTGAAAACATATGAATAATAATAACAAAGATTGGTTTGAAAATATAACAAGACCCAGTGATTCGCCAGGTCTAGCTTATCCTGGAAAATGAAGCATATTTATCAATGAATCTCGACTATGTAAGTTGATATTTAGATCAAATAACTCTCTTGCTGAAAAATTTACTATACGCTTAACTAAAGAAGTTTTATACTCACTTAGGAAACATGGTTCACGCAAACTACAATCAACTATAGATAAATTAAAAGAAGAAATTGAAGACTTACAGATTCACAAAAAAATGCCTATGTGTGTCATGAAGAAAAGAAGAGATACAGTCACAAATTTAAAAAGATGATAAGAATTGTTTGTAGAGCAAATTACCGAAAAGCAACCATATGTAGTTGTAGCAACTGATTATTCCGCCGCACGGGGTAGCCACACAGTCCTAGGCGCCTTACCACAATTCATGCTGCTCTTCCCGTCGAAGGTTTGAGTCCTCCCTGGGGCATGGGTGCGTTTGTTGTCCTTAGCGTAAGTTAGTTTAAGTTAAATTAACTAGTGTGTAAGTTTACAGACCGATGACCTCAGCAGAATTTCGTCTCATAGGATCTTGCCACAAATTTCCAAAATATGAAAATATTTAGGTGAGAAATATGTTCTTCATTCTTCGGTTATTTGATAATGAGTTTGAGTATGATCACTATGTGATTGGTTGCTAACGATGAAATCTTCAAACATTATTATATGTACTCAGAATAGTGAAGTAACTTAAATCACTTAACAAAAGTAATTGTTATGGTCCAGATTGTGTACCAGTTAGGTTCCTTTCCGAGTATGCCGATAAAATAGCTCCATAATTAACAATAATATATAAATGTAGGTCAATGAATGACCCTCACTCAAGGACTAGAAAGTTGCACAGGTCACACCAATATTCAAGAAAAGTAGTAGGAGTAATCAACTAAATTACTGGCCCATATTATTAACATCGATATGCAGCAGCACTTTTGAACATATATTGTGTTTGAACATTATGAATTATCTTGAAGATAACGGTCTATTGATAAACAGTCAACATTCGTTTATGAAACATCGTTCATGTGAAATATAACTGACTCTTTACTTACACAAAGTGTTGGGTGCTACTGACAAGGTATGTCAAATTGATCACACACTTCTGTATTTCCAGAACGCTTTAGAGACTGTACTGCACAAGTGGCTTGTGGTGAAGCTGCATGCTTATGGAATATTGGCTCAGTTATGAGACTGCATTGCTGATTTACTGTCAGAGAAGCCACAGTTCACAATAACTGATGGAAAGTCGTCAAGTAGAGCGAAGTGATTTCTGGTGCATCCCAAGGTAATGTTACAGGCTCTTTCCTGTTCATTATCTATAAAAATAATGTCGGAGACGATCTGAGTAGCCGTCATAGGTTGCTTGTAGATGATGCTGTCTTTAATCGACTGGCAAAGTCATCAGAAGATGAAAACAAATTATGAAATGATTTAGAAAACTAATCTGTTCATTGCGAAAATTGACAGTTGACTCTAAATAACGAGAAATGGGAGGTCATCCACATGAGTACTAAGAGGAATCTGTGAAATGTTCGATGATAAATCCAAATCTACTGGCTGTAAATTCAACTAAATATGTAGCAATTACAATTGTGAACAACTTAAATTGGAAGGAACACTTATGAAATGTTGTGGGGAAGGGTAAACAAAGACTGCATGTTATTTGCCAAACACTTCGAAAATGTAGCAGATCTGTCTACACTATACTTGTCCATCCCCTTTTAGAATATTGTTGAATAGTGTGGGATCGTTACCAGACATGATTAATGGAGCACTTGAAGAAGGTCCAAAGAAGAGCAGCACATTTCGTGTTAACACGAAATAGGGGACCGAGTGTCACCTACTGTCTCATGCAAATGTAAAAATATTTTGTTGATGCCAACCTAAATATATAGAAACCATCAGTGTAAGGGAAACAGAGCTTGCACAAAAAGATACAGACATTCGTTTTTTCTCCTCGCTATAGGAGACTTCAATAATACAGAGTTATGAATGTTGTTTGATGCACCCTCTACCAGGCACTTAAATGTGATTTTCATAGTACCCATTTAGATGTAGATGTAGAAGATGTACATAGAAATAATGAATAAATGATAAGAATAGAATATAGCTCTAACCAGATCAACTTTTACAAGAAATGTAAAGAAAAATTGAATTGGAATATTGATTTTAACTGAAATTATTATTCATTAGTTAATGGATACATTCAACAACAAATTTTACAAGATGTACGAAGTCCTTTATAAAATAATGTGGCCATTACTAACAACTGTTGCAAGAATCACTAAACCCCAACCACTTAACATGTACTTCATTACCTTTTTTTCCCAGAACTTTTTCAACCGAATATACATCAGGATTTTTGTCTTATGTAGTTCTTACTCATAAAAATTTCCTTTTTTTTCTCAATCCAATGGTTTTATTAAAAATGTGGTAGTATTACCACGAATAAGATTGTCAATATTAAAAAATTTTTTTGACCCATTACATTTCTTACTTTTTCAAAAATTCCTTGAAGTTAATTAAGTCTAACTCTACCATGAATTTTATATTTAGGGTTTAGCATTAGACACAATGATAATTGGCTTATAACATTTGTCATTAAGTTCTGTTACCTTCATTTTTATCCTTGAAAGTTTTGTATTATTGTATTTATCAATCACTTTTTCAAATAGTTCTGCACAGTTATTATTTTCTTGACAGTCAAATTTTTTCCACAACTTTCCCTTAAGACGCTTTTAATTCAATAAAATGAGACTAATAACTAATGTAATATTTTATCATAAATTCTTAACAATCTTGATTAAAGGATTCATTATGATTAACTATTTGAAAACTTCTTAGGTGTCTAGTGACAGCTAAACTAACGACAGCTGAAGCAGTCTCAACACTGCATGCAGTCTTTAGAATAAATCCCCCCTTTAAGTATTTTTTGAAAGCATTAATTACATTTTTACTAGTTTTTCTCTATCACTGGGATACTCCAAGAATATTTTATGAAAAAGCAGTTATAGTTACTAAGTATTTATATCAACATCTGTTTTTGGATTTCCTTCTAAATTAGCTGAAACTGTTTGTATTGGATCTCCTTATCGTAAATCATTTATAACAAAAGAAACGATGTTTCTGCTTTTAAATTATTTCAAATGGCTTATATAATTCATTAATAAATTATTTACGAATTTTTGAAGGTCTGGGAGTATTATCTCTCTTATTCTAATATTATTTTTAACAAATTTACGTTTTTTGTTTTATATCCCATAAAAATTACTTCTATCCTTTGCCTTTCATTTTTAGTTGTTACTCTTTGCGGGTTATGTACCCCAGCAAATATTCTGTACCTCAAGAACCAGATGTGACTGTTAATTAATGTAGATTAAAAATTTAATTTATGCCCCTGTCTACTAAATCACTGCATTCGAAAACTGATTCAAAAGAAAATAGTAATTCACCCTAAACAGATACAGATTTAACAGTTTCATTCAAAGATATAAATATTTCATCTTTCATTTCAAGTGATGGATTGCTGATTTGTGTTACGTATAAAATTTACAGTTAATTGGCTTTGTATCTTATTGTCTCTATTTTCAAATCATTAGGTGCCAGGTGACTATTTATGTGTACTCCATATTAAACCATTCAGTTGAATTTCACATCGTAGCCAAATGTATATTTCCATGCTTCATCAGCAGTAACAAAATTAAATTTTATTTCATGTTTGTCACACATTCTGGATTGAAGAATACTTAACAGGCAGAAGTAGGACGTTAAATCTGGCTTTGAGAAATTATCAGTAAAAGCTTTTTTATTTCCTTTCTTTGTAGAGTGAATCTGTTATACTGTTAGAGTTATAACTATGAATTTGATTAATTTTTCATTAAGATGTGTTGTAGTGAGATGGCTACAACGTTATGATGTTCTGTTAGAGCACTTATATATTCAGGTTTTGTACCATATCCTTTGTTAACTATTGTTTGGTAGCTGTAGCATAAGAGCTTATTGGATCTTTTAGGTCTACTTATCACCTACCTTTAAAATCAATATATCCCCTAGTTACTTTAATCTGGTATGTAATTCTTTGTGAGACTGTTTGATTAAATTTTCTATTTCTGGTTTTGTTACATTTGAGTTTATTTTTCTACCTTTAGGCCGCAGAATCTTTCCAAAAATATCCATTTACTACATTCAAAATAACTTTAAGCTTATAATTATCTGATATCAGTTTTAAACAAGTAAACAGAAATGGCCCAAAATTACTTCATTTTGTTTTTGTTGACTACTATGATGAAACTCACTTAAGCCAAGATATTTAATAACTTAGCAATATATCCCCCACTGTAAGTCAGCATGATCAGAAGTATCTAAATTAAGTATTCAATCTTGTACTCTCTAGGATGATTAGGTAATTCTTCAGTCATGAGAAAACCATGAAAGTATTTAACTTTTAATTGTTTAGGAGTTTTTCTGTATCAAAATTTGTTAGTGCATTGGGACACAGATGGACTTGTTTCTTCTATTTCTTTTAATGTCAGCCCCATCTCTCTTCTCCATTGCTAAAATATGTCTTTCCTCTTTTTCTAATTCTTTATGCCCTTTTTTCTTATAAATTACTTCTTTATTTATTTTATTATATTAATATTATTTCAATATAATTATTATAAAGAAGATAACATCAGGAATGAGAAAATTTATAGAAACAATGATAATGAATTTCATGACCTGTAATTTTTTTTAAAATTAGTTCTACTGAGCTAAAAGTGCCCTTTATTTTCAACTAAAATTTTATTTCATTGCATATAAATTGTAATTAGATAGTTTAGGAAAATGTATTTTTTTCATGTCCTAAGAATGGGTTTGATTTTTATATATAGTAGTAAGCGTAGTAAGCGAGTATGTTGACGGCCCTTGGCACTACCTTTTTTACGAATTAATTACATTAATTTTGTTACATTACATGATATTACATTATATGATATAATTAACTTAATTCATTTATGCAAACGATTGTGCAGTAAAAACATGCCAAGTGTCCTCAGCATATCCACTAACATTAAATAAATATCCTGAAGTGGTCAGATAACCCTCTAAGAGGCACTAGGTTTGAAATTGCAGAACAATCACTTCGGTGCAGAGGTAGACGTAGATTGAATTGATTGCTTCAGAAACACATGGAAGATCGCAGCGACCTCAGTGCATTAACTCACCAGAGGACATACATGATGTTGACACATTTGTGAAGGACCGCAGAGCCGTGTTACATACGCTGAGTCAGGATGCAGCAAGACGAGTATCGACGAGAGCTGGGCGAGAACGTGTGCGGTACCACAGACAGTCATCACGGCGCCGTCGTTGCCACTTCCATTCTGCAGTAGTGGAGACAGCCAGGGGAGCCAACAGTGATGAACTCGGTGATTTCACTGGACACTGACGTGTCTCGGTTTTGTTTAAGCGTCACGATAGACAAACCCTTGTCAGAAGACTCTGTGGTGGATGAACGTTGCCGAATTGATTTCGTCATACTGCTACGAGCTCAACACATGGTTTGATGGTAGGGGTGCCATTGCGCGCATGTCATGGTCATCTCCGATTTACGTAGCTGGTAATTTGAACAGTAACCTTCGGATTTTCGAGATGCTGAGGCTGATAGCTATGCCTAGTTTTCAAAGTATCGGTGACGTTATGTTTCAACAAGATAATGCAGGACAGCATATTGGCTGTGATGTCCTGACTTACATCGATACAGACGATCTTCGACCGTTGATTTGGCCAGTATGCTGTTCGGATCTCTCAAATGACCCATAAACTATGGTGTCGATAGAGTATAAAAGGAAGAGTACATGTTTAAATTTGGTGGCGATTTTGGTGTATACAGGGTGAGTGGCTAGAATAGGTACCTGTATTGAGAGGTGTTACTATTAGTGATTCTGAACAAAAACATCAAATGGATGTATTTCCTCCATATAATAGTTACCGAGGAAACAGATGAAAACAATGGATAACAGGGGAAATGTAGGTGACAGTAGCTGAAACATTGTGAGCTAATGTTTTGTTTAATTGTGAATATTTCCTTACAAAAGTTATTCAGAAGTCCACCGACAATTGGAGAGCACTTTGTAGCTCTTATAGACAGATGCTGTGTTGCTGATCTCAGCTCATTTGTACGGTCCCTTACTTGAGCCACTGCATGTAAAATACGAATGAGAAAGTCCTCCTTTGTTTCCACTCACAGCTTGTAGTCTGCGCCCTTAAGCCAAAACTGGTAGTCAAATGGAGTAAGGTGGCCACGACATTACTCCAAGGCCACCGATCGATCGCCCAGCAAGCGTTTCGATGAGGTACAGTGCCAATGGCCGTTCGGAACGTGCAGGAGCCCCATCGTGCTGAACGTACACAAGACGTCGTATTGCCAAGTATTCTGGTAGCACATTTTGAATGACATCAAGATACCGTACTGCAGTTACAAGGAACGTAAAACCACTGGGTTGATGAGTTGGTCATCAGTAATACCACTCCACATGAAACGTAACTTAAGGTCACTTTAGTTGTATTCGTATGTGAGTGCTGATTAAGAAACACGAGCGACTGGCACCCGTAATTTTCAGATAGCTGTACGTCGGATACGACTGAGGAAACGGCATGTGTTCATTTGAAGTTTTTTGTTTCAGCTGTACCATAACCCTAACTAGGACAGGATAAATCTAAAAGTCACCGAGAAATGTAGACATGTATTTTTCCTACTGTACTCAATAGACGCAATAAGTGTAGATTCACTATTTTATACCCTTCCTGGCGCAGTAATTTTCACGGCTAGCAACTTTCATAGGGATAAAAACCCGTCGAGACTGGTAAATACAGTCTCACGGCGTAAAAAGCAATAACTCTTCACGGTGTGCAATAAACACTGCGAGCTGTCAAGTAAGAAATACGCTCCGCTCGGGGCCTGAGCGGTGTTTCTGCGCGTGCGTGGTGACAGGTGGATCATGGGGTCTATGGGCTGACTTGGGACTCCAGTCACGTAATTAGCAGGCGGGCCTCCGTGGCCGCAGTGGGACTTGTTAGGTCGGCCGGAGCTTACGCCGCCCCAGGAATAATGGCGCCGGGCTCAAGCCGACAGCACCCTGACAGCCCGGCGCTGTGCTCTTGTTACGTCACTATCTGTAGGAAAACAAACGTTTCTACGATACAACCACCAAAACTTGGGCAGAAGTGAAACAAACAGATGGTGCAGGGAGAACAAGCAGGTTCCGTCTTCCTAGCTTAATTTTGTATCTACATATTCTGACGCCAATGTACAGAACATGATGGTTGGAATATTGTACCAGGATTAGCGATTTTCATTCCTATTCCGTTCGCGTACTGGGCGACGAAGAAACAACTGTCAGTATGCCCCTACACACTCCCTAATTTAACTTATCTTACTATCAAGAGCTCTGCGACGGACACATAACGGTAGCACCAGAATGTCTACACAGGGTTCTTAGAATAAAGGTTTTCCAAATTTAACCAACAAGATTTTGAGAGAACTGCGTTTCTTTCTTCCAGTTTTTCCCATTGAAATTCACCATGAATTTCTGTTACACTTTCGTATGGACCTTACCGACCTATTACGGCCCTGGCACCACATTGCTTAATTTTTTCGTATGTTGTTGTTGTTGTCTTCAATCCTGAGACTGGTTTGATGCAGCTCTCCATACCACTCTATCCTGTGCAAGCTTCTTCGTCTCCCAGTACTTACTGCAACCTACATCTTTCTCAATCTGCTTAGTGCATTCATCTCCTGGTCTCCCTCTACGACTTTTTACCCTCCACACTGCCCTCCAATGCTAAATCTGTGATCCCTTGATGCCCCAGAACATTTCCTACCAACCGGTCCCTTCTTCTAGTCAAGTTGTGCCACAAGCTCCTCTTCTCCCCAATTCTATTTAATACCTCCTCATTAGTTATGTAATCTACCCATCCAATCATCAGCATTCTTAAACTCGAATAATATTCTAGAATCTATAGCAGTTGCGTCTTGTATGCGATTTTCTTTACAAATGCATCATGTTTTCCGAGGGCTATGACAGCAAATGTAGTTCTTCCATTCGCCAAATCGAACACTGATTTTTCTTGGTCGTCTTATCTAAAAACGCTGCTTAATATAAGACCTAAATATTTGCACAACGTGACGTATTCAAGATGTATACCACTAATTCGTAATCGGCTATTATCGGGCCTTATCTTACACTTACCAGTATTTAAAGAGAGCGACCATTCATTGCACCGTAGCTTTCTACGATTGTTTATGAATCGTCTTGTTACAATATTTTCCTGTAGATATCATTATCTTTAGTGTTCGTCATGTGTTGTCTGTGACTGTGGTCTCTAAAAAATGGCTCTGAGCACTATGGGACTTAACATCTATGGTCATCAGTCCCCTAGAACTTAGAACTACTTAAACCCAACTAACCTAAGGCCATCACACAACACCCAGTCATCACGAGGCAGAGAAAATCCCTGACCCCGCCGGGAATCGAACCCGGGAACCCGGGCGTGAGAACGCTACCGCACGACCACGAGCTGCGGACTGTAGTTTCTAGAATGGAGATACTTCAGTAAGTAGTATGCCGTCTTCAGACACTAAATTATATGTGGTAGGAAGCACAGATTGCTTTGTATTAGGCAAAACGTTCGCCTTGAATAAATAAAGCAATGAAATCAATTTTGCAGCCAAAACTGTTGTTTCCAAAATATTCTGCATAACGGCCGCTGTACCAACGTTGTCACGTGGAAATCCTTCTCATAAATTTTTATTACTTGACCTATGTCGAATGCATTTCGAAATTATGACACGTATTTCAAGAGCTGAACTGACTGACATCTTCGGACTTTACATCTGATTCAGTCTGTCACCCACAAGTAAACGAACGACACTGTTACCGGTTTCCCGAGAGTAAGGGTTGCATACGTTCTTAAATCACAAGTTGCGTCGAGTGATTTCAGTCACCGAGAATGCTAACAAACACTACAAATCCCTGTAAGATATTATAACGACTTAAGAAATGTATTTAAATGACCTCTTTGGAATAATTACATTTCATTCTGATCCACCTGTTAGGGATGATGTTGTAATTGAACCTTCTACCCATTCTTAAATCTCAAATAAAATTGTCATTTGAGTCGTATACTACCCTGACAAATATGCTCAACCGTTTGAAATATTAGTGGAGACAAGTTCTTAACCAAAAAGAAAGACTAATTTTTCATGACCACATGAAAGTATTGAATAATAATTATTTATTTATTCAGTTATCTCGTTTTAGACACCACTCTCGGTAAAACAAGCATTCGTTTCAGTCGTTTACTGTTGGGTGATAAACTGAAACACACGTAAAGCCAGAAATATCACTATAGCTCTTGGGAATCAAGTTTTAAATCCAAAACAAGTTTCTATTGCCCATAAAAATGTAATATTACCTTTCAATATGTTACTTTTAAGAGTCAAAAAATTCCCAACCCACCTCCAAGATTTCTGAAAGATTTCGCATTGTACACAATAAGTAAGGCTGTATAATAATTGTGTCGGTGTTCTTTATTTTATTTTATTCCTAATATTCTGTCGTTATTGATCTTTGCTTCGGTGGTAAAATATTAAAGTTCATGCAAATCCACAACAACAACACCTGGAAAATTTTCTCAGTTTTCAAACATTCCAACCAGTAGAGTTGTTACGTTATTCGTCACAAACGAGTTTCTCATTGGTTCAAAATTTGTCTCACTGTCGTGTAGTCTAGGTTGTCACTCGCGTAAGGGTATAGATACTGATACAGGCACTCCGTTTTGAATCTTGTACTTACATAATTTTTTTCTGTGAATAAAATGTCCCGACAAGTGGTTCCCATCATAGGGGTAAACACCCAGAGGGGAGTTAAAATAAAATGTTCTAAGGAGTAAAAACTAAACGATTCGATTATATTGCAGTGGTTAACTAAATTGTTTTAAAAATATTATTACTATTATGCCATTTCTGTGAGTTACCGGTAGCCACAACAAAAAGACTGTCAAACAAAGCTTTCGGTAAACAGACCCTCATCAGAATAGATAATATGCACAATCACACTCACGTAAACACAAGTCACACAAACATGACCACTACCTCTGGCTGCCAAGGTTTCATAAGACTGTGATACTTTGTCACTGTCAAGTATGACAGCGCGATGAAACTTGATACAAACCCCGAAATAACATCTACAGTGTAGTACATCCGAATCTACATAGATACTCCGCAAGCCGCCGTACGGTGCGTAGCGGAGGGTACCCTCTACTACTGCTTGTTATTTCCTCTCCTGTTTCACTCGCCAACAGAGCGAGGCAAAAACGACTGTCTCTATGCCTCCGCATGATCCCTAATTTCTTGTATCTTATCTTCGTGGTCCTTACGCGACACGTATGTTAATCGCACTAGAATCTTTCGGCAGTGAGTATCAAATGCCAGTTCGCTGAGTTTTCGAAGTTTAGTACAGAAGGTAAGCCAAAGAAACACGCAATGGGGTGAAGAGGAACGACACTTTCATTCAAAGACAATAAATACACTGAAGTAGTCGCAAATCATGATTGTCTCCTGGGTACTGCAAAAGTCAAGGCATGGATGTTAATAGCGCGTGTGATTACCGAGAAATGTACTCCGATGCTAACCACAAAGGTTTTGTAGCAGGGCGTTCCGTTCCTTCATAAGCGCGGTTGACAACTGTTGGACGGTCTTCTGTGCACATTCCTGGATGCATTACCGTCGTTAACGGTTCCATCTCTCGCCATATGAGAGTATATCCAACATTGTTGAACTTGGTCATTTTAGTGGTTCGGGGTGGGGAGGCGCGATGTTACATGGACACCAAAACTTTGAACGTGGTACACTCATCGTTCAAAGTCATTGTGACGCGTTTCTCTTTCCCCATGGGCGACTTTTCAGGGCTGCATTTGACACTGGATTCGATTTTATGGGTGAGAATGCGCGACTGCAATCAACAGCGCAGATGGAGGAGTTCTTGGGACGCAAGATTATAGGTGAATGGACTGGCCTGTCTGCTCCCCCGATTTAATTCCCATCGAGCACGAGTGGGATGCGTTCGAGAGACGTACTGCAGCACGGCCACAAGCACCAACGACCATTCAGCGGAGGTCAACCGCACTGCTGGAGGAATGGAACACCCGACCACAAAGACTATTTACCAACGTTGTAGCACTGGTGCACGTCGGAGAGCGCCACTGCCGCCCATGGTGATCACACACCCTACTAAGAACTATGCCCCGCCTTTTATAAAGCGCAGTAGACCATCACAAATGCCTCCGACTTCAGTGCAATTATAGTCTTTGACAAAAGTGTCATTTCAGTTTAAAAATGTCATTTCTGTTTGTGACACTCTGTGTTGTTTTCACTAACTTTCTGTACTGTGCCACCACTGTAGCAGATCTTTCTCTATATGTTACAAGTTTCATCGAACGATATTAATTAGCAACGATACATAGTGAGAAAGTTGCTTCCGTCCTTAAGTTTCAAATACAACTAAAGTATGTAACACAGTGTGGTGGAAGTTACAAATTGTGAGACGAATATATGAGCAACATCATAGTCACGTAGTCTACGCACTACTTATATATTTCTTGCTTTGTACCATGAACCTTTGGAAGTAAAATTGAGACACGTACGAAACATATTCTTCAAGATCTCGTGAAAATGCATTCTCCGAGTCGTAGGCAGTTAAGTAGAATTTGTTTTGTCAGTTACTTCGCAACAGATAACTGAACTATTTGACACTATAATACAACAGTAATTATGTTAATTATATTATGGTTACTAGATTCCTATAAGGCCCTCACAGTGTTACAGAAATAATAATAATAACAATAATTAATACTGTTATTGTTATTTGTGACTATGGAAGACACGAAGAATTGGTAGGTACAACTCTTCCAATTTCTGCCAGTTCAGAAGTAAGTAATGTAACAATGAAGTCATTCTCAAATAGTAAGTATAGTGCACACATTGTAAATCTCCTAGTACCACTGGGGTCAATATAATACCATAAGCGTAGGGCGGACCATTGATCGTGACAGGGCCAAATATCACAAAATGAGCGCCAAACGAAAATTGAGAGCCATATGTTTGTGACTATTACAGCACCATCTATCACAAAGCGAAAGAAGTGGTCCAAATAAACCATTCATTTTTCTTTACGTATTACACGAATATGTAACAAAAAATGTGGGTTCTATTTTTAAAAACGCATTTAATATACGTTTGACCGATGAAAGCGCCATGTAGTGGCCAAATCATAGCGCCATCTGCTTTTCCCCTTCAACCTAGACGAGTTTCGTTCTTTGTAGTTTCTTCGTTTGATGCTTATTTCGTGAGATATTTGGCCAGGTCACTGTCAATGCACCACCATATATATAAATATATATGAGTGTGTGTTTGTGTGTGTGCGTGTGTGTGTGTTTGTGTGTGTGTGTGTGTGTGCGCGTGGTTGTGGGATGATATATATATATATATATATATATATATATATATATATATATATATGTGTGTGTGTGTGTGTGTGTGTGTGTGTGTGTGTGTGTGTGTAAATACAAGATGATTGTTAAATCGTAGAATTAAGCAGTGAAACATAAGATTTACCATCGCTGTAGGGAAGCTGCATACTCACACCTTATAAAATTCACATCAGTCTTTCCATTGTGTGCCAGCCTAGTCCGCTGTAACTAGCTCTGACGTCATAAATATTGCGCAATACTTTAAAATGAAGTAAATAACCTGAAACGTTTCTAGCATGTCAGGAGTAATACAAAATCAATATGTGTTGGATATCAGTTCAATAACTTTAACCATTTTCGAAATTTGGATGTTTTTCTGTAAAAATCATTGGCACAACAGAAAAGAGCAAGAAACTTAAAAATTTATATTTAGATTCCTTTCGCATAATAATTTAGTAGAAACAGTATTCTGGATCTCACAAATTAAAATTTTAGTTGAAATTAATGATTTTCTGGTTTTTGTCCTAGAAATTAAGGAAGCAAAATAGATTAAGTTGGCGAATAAATAAAGCTAGGATGTTTAAATTTAAGTAGAAGGGAAATCCGCTACAATCATAGAAATGTGAGAACTTCAACAGAATAACAATAAAACTATAGCTGTAGTGTATCTCCAAAGAGCAAGTTCAGAGCTCGCTTACTGCGTGTAGTGTAATTAAATTAATTCTCTCGCCCAAAATATTTGACTTAGCCACGTCAGACTTTTATTATGATTACTTACTTGTGTGCCGGTCGGTGTGGCCGTGCGGTTCTACACACTTCAGTCTCGAACCGCGTGACCGCTACCGTCGCCGGTTCGAATCCTGCCTCGGGCATGGATGTGTGTGATGTTCTTAGGTTAGTTAGGTTTAATTAGTTCTAAGTTCTAGGCGACTGATGACCTCAGAAGTTAAGTCGCATAGTGCTCAGAGCCATTTTTTTGAACTTACTTGTGTGCTGATTGCACAATTAAATTGAAAGCTTCATTGGCCGTCAGCAAAGGAAGCAATGATTTATTCGATAACTTCAGGTGGTGTACTACTAGCCCAGCGTCTAGTCTGGAGAACAGATTTGATCAGGCGTTCCCTTAGCCGTCCTCACCGTGGCTTTATATGTAAGAACGCTGTGCGAAAAGAGGAAGGCCCCAGTTCTCCACAGACGCTGATTAGCGCACACCTGTGCCGGGAGTCGCGTCGCGTCGGTATCGTTGATATAAACAGCCTCGGATGCAGTAATAAGTTACTCGGGATACGCGTAACCATGAAATCGTTTTCGAGTGAAGTGTTAATTTTGGGATGACGTTAATGATCTATCTTTAGTTTGCGTATGTCGTATTTTCACGTGCCGCCGCAGGACAGACATTCTACCATTATTAGCGTGGCGTTTGATGAACATTATCATCAAATTATGGCAAGCATTCACTTAAACATTTAATTTGAACAGTTATAGTTGTCTCAGCGCATTAGACTCTGAACTGCTCTGGTAGTTGGATTCTATGGATTCTATTTGGTCTGTGACTTTCAGAATATATGAACATTTTAGAGAGAAAAGTTTTTGATTATGAATCCCAGACAATCTCCTAATTCCTCAGAGCTGTAAGCTGTAGCTATAAATGTATTTCTCAGATGAAGTGGGCACTAGGAATTCTGATTACAGGCTTCTCGTTTTGCTAACCACTTTCTGGTTGCCAATATTATGGTTAGAGAGCCAGTGTTGAGAACGGCAAACAGCATAAATACAAAATATTTATTCTATTATTCCACCCGCCGCCCCACATATGGTGCATCGGCCGGGAAACAAACTGAGTAAAAGTGTAAGTGATTTTTAAATATTCGGATTCGGAAGTGAAATGCGACATGCAACTGAGCTATGGAACAGTGATAGCCAGTGTTACGTGTGCATGTGGATGACGTGATTGGATTAACAACGCATCTGGATTGACGGAGCTGGCGCTGAGTCAGTCTCGCCGCACCGCAGTCATCCGTCGGAGCGACCGGAGCCGCGTCTGCTGTTGCGGGCACCGCCTGCAACACAGCAGTTCTCGAGGCGCCGTCTGCAGTTCAAAGCGCCGCGTCACATCAGTAATACTGGTACGGCGCGCCGGCAACGCCATACGTCGTGCAGAAGGTACCAAGTTAAGTGAAAAGCTGTTAAAACTTTTACTAACATGCACTAAAAGACTGTCGGCGATGGAACCGCAAAAAGAAACGGAAGTTAAACCTAAATCAGGACCTATGTCTGTTGAAGGAACTGTAAATCCAGACAACGGTTCAAGTGTAAATATGCATGAAAATAGTAATGTTAAAGTGAAATCCGAACTAGTGTCTCCTGTCAGTAGTGTGAAAAAGGGCAACGATTCAATAGTAGAGACCCCTGTAGTAAAGCAGAAATCAGAGAGTGTTAATTTGTTTCATGATAGAGTATCTGATGAGTTAAAAACGAAACAGTCATCAGAGGTGGTAGAGTTTAAAAAGGATAAGTTAGATATGACTCATCAATCAGATGTTTCATTTCGGTTTGTTGATTCTGGTTTTTGAGCTAGTTTTTCGTCACCTGAGTGTGATAGAAAATCAGCTAGTGAGCAACCCAAAGATAGTGGGGCTATTGATTTAAATGCTATATTACAAGCAATAGCAACCAGTAATGCTAAAATGACAGCTGAATTAAAGTCAGAAATAACTGAGGTCAAAAACAGTAATGCTGAATTAAAGTATGAGATTGTGGCCAGCCAAACTAATTTTAATAAACAATTGGAGGTAATGGACAATAGCTTCAAGGCTGGTTGCAATAAGTTGAAAGAGGATCTGGACAGTTTGAATTATAAAATTGATTACAATCATGAGGATATTAAGAAAAAGGTTGCTCAAAAGTTATTTGAGATGTATAAAACAGTAAAATCCGAAGTTGCTGAGGTTCGCAAAGACTTCCAAATGGAAGATGCGAAGCTGGAGCACAAGTTAACAGAAAAGATCGAGGCGGAATCTGAACTGTGCTCAGATAGGTTTAAAGATGTTAATATAAAAGTAAACATACGTCAAGCAGAAGTAGACGCAATCAAAACTGATACTACTCATATTGTGGAAAGAGTAGATAATGTAGAAATGAGAGTAGAAAATATTAGTGCTAACATTGCTAACATTGGGAGTAAAGTAGCTCTAGTAACTTCTGGTAATGGTAGTATGCAACAAGTTGTAGCTGCAAACGCCGCTTTTGTCGGATGTCGGCAGTTCTTGCGGTTCGATCCAGATAAAAATATCCACCTGCTAGATTTCTGGAACGATTTTGAAGACCCATCGACTTGGTCTGAACGAGAGAAAATCTCATTTATTAGAAGCCATTTAGCAGATGACACCATGCATTGGTCAGCTGATGTTATGTTGAAGTGTAAGACATTAGCGGAATTTAAAACAGCTTTCATTAATGAGTATTGGTCTAGCAATAAGCAAAATGAAATGTTGAGAGAATTTTCGAGTGGGAAACGCTTCAATGCAGGCAAGGAATCTATTAAAGAGTTTGCCAGGTCATGGATCTCACGTTTGTCACATTTGGCCGAAAAGCTAAAACCTGAAATGATAGTACTAGGTCTTGAAGCCAAACTGCCATGGTATTGGAAAACTAGAATTATATCTGCCCTTAGAGACAATCTGGATCGTTTCATTGAATATTTGGAACGTGTAGAGCGTGTGGCTGCCAATGACGAGCAAGCACGTAATAACAGAAATGCTAATAACACTAGTACTAATTTTAAGAAAGAGCAGAATGGCAATGTAAACAACATAACAGTAGGTGTTCGCCATCCTAAGAAAGGTATGAATTGGAGAAATAGTTACCAGAACCAACAATGGCATCCAAATGATAGTAATTTTGTTCCTAACAAAAATGTGCAAGTAAACAACAGTGTTGAAAGCAATGCTGTGCCACTTAACTATAATGCCAATAAAGGTAACAGTAGTAGGAAGAGGCTGGAAAACTAGTTCCCGTCTATGAGGATACTGGCGCTCACCAGGCGGTTGCTTTTCCTAAGCCAGTAATTACAGTAATTAGTATGACAGCTCAGAATACTCAAACAGAGGATTCGGATGATGGGTCGGTAGCAACCAATGATACTGCAGAAATATTAAACCACTCGCAGTATTTGATAGATACCGTGTTAGAGACGCTTTCTAAGTGGGAAGAGAAAGAGAAGGAGCAACAGTGTAACGGTAGGGAAGAGCTACAAAATACTGAATTGTCAGGTGAAGAAGCAGAAGAAATTCGTGCTTATATTTACGATGAGGATGATGTGCTCTTATCTAAAGTGCCTGTGCAGGATGTTGATATTGTACTAATAGATCTAGGACAGGAGGTAAGTGAGAATATAGACGATAGCCTGTTGTGGGTCGATGAACCCAGTAGCTGTGACCAGTTGTCACCTGAGAAGGAACCCGACGATAATAGTGAAAGTGGTTTAGCTGTAACTAGTGTTATGCCCGGTCTGGTTGCGCAGAATCGCTCAGACTACAGTAATTTGGGTCATGTTCAGCAAACTAAATGTAATGAAGTCGTGCGGTGTTTCGATTTAGAATTAATAGACCGACTGGAAAAGGCAGCTGAAAATGTAATTCAGGAAACCCCTACACACTTTGACCTAAATGTAATGCAGACAGATGTCGATCACTTTAGTTGGAGACAAATCCAAAAGGAACTATTGAATGAGTTTGAGGAACCACCTGTACAACCTAGAATAAGCCGCCCTATAATAATAGTGAATATGTTAGGTATCAATGTACGTTGTCTCTTAGACAGTGGAAGTGAGGTGAGTGCGATATCTCAGTCCTTCTTTGATGCATTACCTAGTAAAGACAAGCTTACCGTAAGGGGGGTATAAGGACTAAGAATAATTGGTGCTACTAGCAAGGTGTCAAAAACGGTAAAACAAGAAGCTTTGCTGCCCTTTAACATTAATGGTAATTTAATTGATCATCCATGCTTAATTGTACATAATCTCAGTACTGAGGTTTTAACTGGCATAGATTTCTTATCAAAATATCAGAGTGTTGTTGACTTTGAAAGAAGCCAGTTAAAAATGGTCTTGCCGATAACCGGAGTAATTACGGTACCTTTTATTGATAAACATGTAGTAACTAATGATGAAACTTGGGAGCTGCCTATACGAGTTCTGAAAAATAGGAGATATTGGGACGAAGGTGTTAATCTTAGTAAAAGTAAGCTAAACACAGAAGAAGAAGCAATTATTTTGGACAAGATAGAAGCTAAATTGCAGGAAATCGATAAAATGTCAGCTAATCAGAAGGAAGATCTGAGACAGGTTTTAAAAACTCATCATAAGGTATTTTCAAATCGACCTGGCGTGGTCAAAGGTTATGAATGTCAATTAAAGGTGAAACTGGCCAAGTATTTTTCAGGAAGCCATACCAAACACATGTAGCTAGGAAGGAGGCGGTTCGAAAGGAGATACAGAGAATGCTAGAGTGGGGTGTTATTGAAAAAGAGGTCAGTGAGTACAATAATCCTCTTGTTGTTGTACCAAAAAGAGACGGGAGTGTCAGATTGGTCTTGGGCGCTCGTTGGTTGAATGAAATAGTGGTTAGGGAAAGTGATAGACCGCAGAACATGGACGAGTTATTGCAAAAGTTCTGGGGAGTAAAATTCTTCTATGGACATCACGTGTGGATACTGGAATTTGCCACTGGCGTAAAGTTCAAGGAAGTACACAGCTTTCTTGTACGAAGGAGTTTGTTACCAGTACCGTGTGGTACCTTTCGGACTTAATATCTCTGTTTGTGCCTTTGTACGTGTGATGTGCCATGTTTTAGGACCAGACTCAATTAATAAAATCACAGTCTACGTAGATGATCTGTTAATAGCAACTCCTACCTGGGAAGAACAGATAATTTTATTAGAGGAAGTGTTAGAGGCTATTGAGAAAGGTGGCATGAAACTAAAGATTGAAAAGACACAGTGCGTTATAGAGGAAATAGGTTTCTTGTGATATATGATAACTGGAAAAGGTATTCTGCCTGACCCAGGCAAGCTAGCAGTCATTGAAAAATTTGAGGCTCCCAGAAACAAGAAGCAGTTGAGATCGATGTTCGGTCTTTTCGGCTTCTATAGGCGTTTTGTTAGTGATCAGGCTTTTAATGCGCCCTGTCTTCACCTCCTGCTGAAAAAGAGTACCACTTGGGTTTGGACAGCAGAATGCCAACAGGCGTTCGAGGTGCTTAAACAGTCTTTAATTAATAGTCCCATTTTACATCATCCTGATTTTGAAAAACCATTCTGTATGTCTGTTGATGCTAGTGGCTATGGTATAGCTGTGGAGATATTCCCAGTAGAAACAGAGAACGAACAAGAAGTGCACAAGACTATAGCTTTCGGAAGTCGATCTTTACAGGCAGCATAGAGGAATTATGGCATCTCAGAACTGGAAGCATTGGCAATTGTATTTGGGGTACAGAAATTTAAGCAGTATCTATTAGGTCACAAGATAATTGTTTACAGTGACCATAAGGCGTTGACCTTTTTAAAGATCTGTAAGTTGAGGAATGCTCGTTTCGTAAGATGGTCATTGTATCTCCAGCAGTTTGACCTTGAGGTTAAATATATTCAAGGGAAAGATAATTTGGTAGCTGATGGGTTATCTGGAAGTGCGGAGCTCTGTGATGGCGCGGGAATTACAGCAACAGACCTAAGTGAAGTACGAATGTTTGGGTTGCACGAAGTAAAGGAAGAAAGTGCATTAAAGAGGGTGAATAAGAACTTGAGACGTGAGCAGAATGCAGATGACCAGCTGAAATTAGTAAAGGGCTATTTGGGAGATGCGAACTAACATAAGGTTTCGCAATACTACTGTCTGCATAAAGGTATTCTGTTTAGGAGGAAAAAGGTAGGTGTTTCTGAGTGGAAGCTGTGCTTTCCCTCACTACATGTAGACTTACTAATCGACTATGTACACCTGAGGTATGGGCACTATGGTGCAAAGAAGTGCATTTGCAAAATTAAAAGAGAAAGTTGTGTTTGACAACATTTACCGCCGTGTTGCCAAGCGTCTAGCATCTTGTGTAGTGTGCCAGAAAGTCCGTGCTGCTAACACTAGAATACAAGGGGATATGCATTCAGTAGAGCCAACTGAAACCCTATAATTACTGGCTTGTGATTTGTTTGGCGTGGGTGCACCCATGTTTTTGTTGTTCTGGATGGATATAGTAAATGTGTTAAGCTATACCCAATTAAAAGAGCAAATGCAAAAACGTTGGTAGAAAAGTTGGAAAATGATTTCTTCATGAACGTTGGCGTTCCGAAGACTTTGCTGTCAGGCAATGGGCCTCAATTTACTTCTGACAGATTTAAAGAATGTCTGGATAAGGCCGGAGTGATACATCTGAAAATATCTGCGTATTTCCCCCAAGGAAATATGAGTGAACGTATTATGAGAGAACTGAATAGGCTTTGCAGGACTTATTGTGTTCGGAAACACTCAAGTTGGGCAGAGCACATTAAGTATTTTGAGAATGTAATTAACAATTTAAGGCATGATGCAATTGGTTTTGCGCCTTGCGAATTGATGTTTGGCCAAGAACCGCACAATGTGATTGCAGATATGGTAGAATTCCCTATTCTAACGCAAATATCCACAGACGAGAAGAAGTTAAAGGCTAGGGAAAATATAAGAAAAAGAGCACTGGAAAGGAAGGAGCGTAATTATGCAAAAGCTGTACCCACCAGTTTTGAAGTAGGTCAGTGAGTCCTTGTCAAAACTAAGGGAAAAATCAAAGAAAATAAATGCAGAAACAAAGAACTTCATGTTCGTATACCAAGGACCTTCCAGGATCATAGGAAAGCCACATGCCAATGGATATAGGCTACAGTACCCTAAGAGTAAAAAGCTATTAGGTCTCAGGAACGTGATCGTCCTAAAGAAGTTCATAGGTAGTGAATGCTTTCTGTAGGGAGGAGATTGTTCTGTAACCTCTACACAGTGTGGCAGCTGTGCAGTCCCAGCTGTGTGAGATCTTCTTTCCATTTCAGGTCTAACTCATTCTTCATCTTTCCTATCTACAAAAATTTCGACCCCTTCTTTCCAGTACGAAACTTTTCTGGAACTAATGAATTCTGTAGGGAGGAGGTTGTTCTGTAACCTCTACACAGTGTGGCAGCTGTGCAGTCCCAGATGTGTGAGATCTTCTTTCTTTTTCAGGTCTCACTCATTCTTCATCTTTCGTATCCACCAAAATTTCGGCTCTTACTCTCAAATACTAAAATCTTCGGGTATGACTATCAAGCCAGCATTAAGCTAATGAATTCTGTAGGGAGGAGGTTGTTCTGTAACCTCTACACAGCGTGGCAGCTGTGCAGTCCCAGCTGTGTGAGATCATCTTTCCTTTTCAGGTCTCACTCTATCTTCATATTTCCTATCCACCAAAGTTTCGACTCCTTCTTTGCAATACAAAAATTTTCCGTCATGGCTATCAAGCCATGAGTTCTGTGACCATTCTATCCACCGATTAGTGAATAAAATACCTAATGTGACAAACCTAACAGTGACATAAACAACAGAGAAGTATGATGTAATTAAGATACAAAGGTATTTGAGTAACAAGTATGTATAGAACCCTGGTAATATTATAAGTACGAAGTTGTTGTTTTATTGGAAATGGTCCACCAACAGTAATTTAAAAAGATATACAAATTCGTGTGCAAGCAGGATCTGAAGTGGCAGTGAAACCTATTGTATGCTGTAGAGCTAACTAATTAATAGTAAAAGAGATTGCTTAGTATTATGAAAAATATGCAGATAAGTTGTAAGAATGAACTCACCTTGTGTAGCAAGGAATGGCAATGTAATAGAATTGAACAGTGTTTGTGGTTGAGAAGTGAAGGACACGTCCTTGAAATATTTATAAGGTTGGAGCTGGCCGTTATTTGGTGTAGTGTGTAACAGGACACACCAATACGTATTGAGGTTATGAGTTGGAGGCGTGAATTCGACAATAGGTACCCTTATGTTAGATGAGACAGAGCAGCTCAAGGTGTCCTATAGGTTTAAGGAATTTAGCATTACGCTCGGCCATAATTACTTAATGCACTTTAGTGGTAGGTCGAGAGAGACTACCTGTGGTTTCAGCATCCAATCAAGTGGAAATGGATTGCAACGTGAGCAAACTGATCAGCTGCAATACACTATAGATATGAAATAAATGTGCTACCCTATGCATTAAATGTTAATAGAGTGAGTGTTAAATAAGTACATACACTAGCAACATAATTGAGTAACATAATGGCAGACGTGAAACATTATCTACAACTCAGCGTAAATCCACTTCGGTGAAGTAAGTACATAATTGCAGATGTGGAACTGATACAGCAGCAGAGGACCAATAAGTGGATTTAGTAGCCAACTAAACGTAGTGTGTTTTGAACAATTAGTACTGTACTATTACCACAAGTTACTCACATGTACAAAGAGGCTGAGAAGATAACTGCTAATCAAATATACTCATACTATCTCTAAGAATAAGGTAATCGAAGATGAGTCAGTTAGGTAAATAAAATACAGATTTGTCAGGAATGTACCGAGCATTGGTTCAGTGTACCGGCCCAGAAATAATAAATTGAGATTAAATAGGATTGATGATTGTATGCCTTGAGCATAAATTTTCTCTAGTACATGACTAATGGCGTTTTGAGCCATTTGTTTACCGATTTTATGACAGTTAAGTAACCGCGAGAGTAAAATTGAAAAAATTCTGTTAACTTTGCTCCAGTAACATATTGAAAGATAAAATGTATATATTCCCATTTCATTGTGACCCACCCTTAGATATTAAGTGAATGGAGTCTGAGGCACTCATTTTGTTTGTTCTACAGTACAAAGCAGATAATGGCAGCCTGGTAGCTGTGTGAAAGCGTGGAGTGTCTTGGACACAACTCACAGTGACCCCTATCCTTTCCCCATGTAATTTAGAGTGAATGTGAAGGATGCACACCATAGCAACTTCCCCTCCTCTATCCTTGTGAATGGAAGTGTAGGACGCCAGCCAATGCGGCTACAACCACGTGTGTAAATATGAAATTGTCATGATTTGAGAAATTTTCTTTCAGCTTTAGAAAAGACTGCTAAGATACAAATAGGTGTTTATGTATCATGAATAACTGTGTTATTGTCTTTGAATTTGTGTATGTAAAAATATTTACAGACAATTAAATGAATTTGATATTTTCATAATTTTACATATTTTTATGTGTTTGTCTGCCGAAGGCAATGTGTATGCCAAAGTGTTTCATTGATTTTGCTTAAATTTTGAGTGATAATGTTGCTTAAGAGGCAGTGAACATGCCAGCAATTTAAATAATTGAAGTAGGTAATAAGTTTTCTTTTAAAATTTCGATATGTTTACATTTCAATTTTAATTTTCATAAGGAGTTAAGCTGTACACTTGCATCCCTTTTTGTAATAAATTTTTTTTCATTTACATTCAAAAAAATTAAGTAGATGGTGATGTAGGAAAGCAGCATACTCACGCCTTATAAAATACACATCAGTCATTCCGTTGTGTGCCAGCCTAGTCCGCTGTAACTAGCTCTGATGTCATAAATATTGCATAACACTTTAAAATGAAGTAAATAACCTGAAACGTTTCTAGCATGTCAGGAGTAATACAAAATCAATATGTGTTGGATATCAGTTCAATAACTTAAACCATTTTCGAAATTTGGATGTTTTTCTGTAAAAATCTTTGGCGCAACAGAAAAGAGCTAGAAACTTAAAAATTTATATTTAGATCCTTTTGCATAATAATTTAGTAGAAACAGTATTCTGTATCTCACAAATTAAAATTTTAGTTGAAATCCATGATTTTCTGGTTTTTGTCTTAGAAATTTAGGAAGCAAAATAGTTTAAGTAGGCGAATAAATATAGCTAGGATGTTTAAATTTAAGTAGGAGGGAGATCATAAAAATGTGAGAAGTTTCAACAGAATAACTATAAAACTACAGCTATAGCGTATCTCCAAAGAGCAAGTTCAGAGCTCGTCTACTGCATGTAGTGTAATTAAATTAATTCTCTCGCCCAAAATATTTGACTTGGCAACATCAGACTTTTATTATGATTAATTACTTGTGTGCTGATTGCACAATTAAATTGAAAGCTTCATTAGCCATCAGCAAAGAAAGCAATGGTTTATTCGATAACTTAAAGTGGTGCACTACTAGCCCAGCGGCTAGTCGGGAGAGCAGATTTGATCAGGCGTTCCCTTAGCCGTCCGCACCGTGGCTTTATATGTAGGAGCGCCGCGTGAAAAGAGGAAGGCCCCAGTTCTCTCCAGACGCCGATTAGCGCACCACCTGTGCCGGGAGTCGCGTCGCGTCGGTACCATTGATATAAACAGCCTCGGATGAAGTAATAAGTTACTTGGGATACACGTAACCATGAAATCATTTTCAAGTGAACTGTTAATTTTGGGATGACGTTAATGATCTATCTTTAGTTTGCGTATGTCGTATTTTCACGTCTGCCGCAGGACAGACATTCTACCATCATTAGCGTGGCGATTGATGAACATTATCATCAAATTATGGCGAGCATTCACTTAAACATTGAATTTGAACAGTTATAGTTGCCTCAGCGCATTTGACTCTGAACTGCTCAGGTTGTTCGATTGTGTGGATTCTTTTTGGTCTGTGATTTTCAGAATATAGTGATCATTTTAGGGAGAATGGTTCTTGATTATGAATCCGAGACAATCTCCTAATTCCTTAGAGCTATAAGCTGTAGCTATAATGTATTTCTCAGATGAAGTGGGCAGTAGGAATTCTGATTACAGGCTTCACGTTTTGCTAATCACTTTCTGATTGCCAATATTGTAGTTAGAGAGCCAGTGTTGAGAATGTCAAACAGCATAAATACAAAATATTTATTCTCTTATTCCACCCACCGCCCCACATTGCGGTGTCGTAAACGTCTGAAATTTCCCATTATATGCATAGATTTCGAACTTTCACTGAGAGACATCTTAGGATTTACCAATGAAAACTGGTAAACTCTTGATCGGAGACTCCCGCCTCCGTCGTGCAGGTTCGGACACGTTTGATTGTTGCGAATTTTGTATTCAGGTAAGTTTCTTTGTTGGCAATTATGAGTTCTCAGGCCGCTCACCGCTGCATAGTTTCAGTCAGCGTCGGGCATCGTGCGTACGGTCATCTTTGAGACTCGTTTTAGTGGTGTTCCTTTTGCAGCATTACTTCTGAATGAGTTATGTTATGAGATACAGATTTTATGAACTTTTAGATGAATCAGTCAATAAGAAGAAGGATAACAAGTTTTATGTAACTGCTGAACAATATACGAGGGCAGTTCAATAAGCAATACAACACTTTTTTTTTCTGAAACAGGGGTTGTTTTATTCAGCATTGAAATACACCAGGTTATTCCCCAATCTTTTAGCTACACAACACTATTTTTCAACGTAATCTCCATTCAATGCTACGGCCTTACGCCACCTTGAAATGAGGGCCTGTATGCCTGCACGGTACCATTCCACTGGTCGATGTCGGAGCCAACGTCGTACTGCAACAGTAACTTCTTCATCATCCGCGTAGTGCCTCCCACGGATTGCGTCCTTCATTGGGCCAAACATATGGAAATCCGACGGTACGAGATCGGGGCCGTAGGGTGCATGAGGAAGAACAGTCCACTGAAGTGTTGTGAGCTCCTCTCGGGTGCGAAGACTTGTGTGAGGTCTTGCGTTGTCATGAAGAAGGAGTAGTTCGTTCAGATTTTTGTGCCTACGAACACGCTGAAGTCGTTTCTTCAATTTCTGAAGAGTAGCACAATACACTTCAGAGTTGATCGTTGACCATGGGGAAGGACATCGAACAGAATAACCCCTTCAGCGTCCCAGAAGACTGTAACCATGACTTTACTGGCTGAGGGTATGGCTTTAAACTTTTTCTTGGTAGGCGAGTGGGTGTGGCGCCACTCCATTGATTGCCGTTTTGTTTCAGGTTCGAAGTGATGAACCCATGTTTCATCGCGTGTAACAATCTTTGACAAGAAATTGTCACCCTCAGCCACATGACGAGCAAGCAATTCCGCACAGATGGTTCTCCTTTGCTCTTTATGGTGTTCGGTTAGACAACGAGGGACCCAGCGGGAACAAACCTTTGAATATCCCAAATGGTGAACAATTGTGACAGCACTACCAACAGAGATGTCAAGTTGAGCACTGAGTTGTTTGATGGTGATCCGTCGATCATCTCGAACGAGTGTGTTCGCACGCTCCGACATTGCAGGAGTCACAGCTGTGCACGGCCGGCCCGCACGCGGGAGATCAGACAGTCTTGCTTGACCTTGCGGCGATGATGACACACGCTTTGCCCAACGACTCACCGTGCTTTTGTCCACTGCCAGATCACCGTAGACATTCTGCAAGCGCCTATGAATATCTGAGATGCCCTGGTTTTCCGCCAAAAGAAACTTTGCAACGCACATCCGTTACAGACGCCATTTTAACAGCTCCGTACAGCGCTGCCACCTGTCGGAAGTCAATGAAACTATACGAGATGAAGCGGGAATGTTTGAAAATATTCCACAAGAAATTTCCGGTTTTTTCAACCAAAATTGGCCGAGAAAATAAATGTGTTGCATTACTTATTGAACTGCCCTCGTAATAATCAGTTCAGTGAAGTGACAAAACCAAAAATCTTTTCCAATAAAAAATCTGTTCACTACAGACGTTTGAAGCGATTTGACGGTCAGAGAAAGCAAAGGAGTTGGAAGAGCAGTTGAACGGAATGGACAGTGTCTTGAAAGGAGGATATTAGACGAATATCAACAAAAGCAAAACGAGGAAAATGGAATGTAGTCGAATTAAGTTGCATGATGCTGTGGGTATTAGAATAGGAAATGAGACACTTAAACTAGTAAAGGAGTTTTGCTATTTGTAGAGGAAAATAACTGATGATGGTCGAAGTAGAGAGGATATAAAATGTAGACTGGCAATGGCGGGGAACGCGTTTCTGAAGAAAGGAAATTTGTTAACATCAAGTATAGATTTAAGTGTCACGAAGTCGTTGCTGAAAGTATTTGTATCGAGTGTAGCCATGTATAGAAGTGAAACGTGGATGATAAATAGTTTGGACAAGAAGAGAATGGAAGCTTTCAAAATGTGGTGCCACAGAAGAATGCTGAAGATTAGATGGGTAGACCACATAACTAATGAGGAGGTATTGAATAGAATTGGGGAGAATAGGAGCTTGTGGCACAACTTGACAAGAAGAAGGGACCGGTTGGAAGGACATGTTCTGATGCATCAAGGGATAACAAGTTTAGCATCGGAGGGCAGCGTGGAGGGTAAAAATCGTAGAGAGAGACCAAGAGATGAATACACTAAACAGATTGGGAAGAATGCAGGTTGCAGTAAGTACTGGGAGATGAAGAAACTTGCACAGGATAGAATAGCATGGAGAGCTGCATCAAACCAGTCTCAGGACTGAAGACCACAACACCAACATCAATGATGTTCCCAACATCGGAGGTGAAGAGAAAGTCATTGCACTGGTGTCTGCTGGAAAAGAAGAATTTCGTTATTACGTTTGTTTTGATGAACTGTGTAATGTATTACATGACACCCACATTGCTATAGGCCATGGTGGCCGAACACAGACGATTATGGAAATGAATCGTAAGTACAAGAATGCAACTGTCGAATCAATGGTTACTTATTTGAGATTATGTGAGCCATCTCAGAAAAAGCAAAAAAACATTGAAAAGGGGCGTTGTAATGAAACCTGTCATACACAGTGAAATGAATACACGATGCCAAATTGACTTAATCGACATGCAGGCAAATCGAGACAATAAGTCAAAGTTCATACTTGTCTATCAAGATCATTTGACCAAATTTGATATCCTCCGCACACTAATTTAGAAATGGGATGATGAAGTAGCATGTTACCTTTTGGAAATTTTTACTGTTTTTCGTGCCCCAAGTATACCACGTTCTGATAATGGTAGACAGTTTTGTAGCCAACTCATTCACAGTTTATGTGGGTTGTGGAGTAACATAAAGATAGTCCACAGCAGGCCGAGGCACAGTCAGTATCAGGGATCAGTCGAAAGAACAAATCAGGATATCGAAAATGTTATCAACCTCGATGGAAACAGACGAAGCTTCAGAGTAGTTTGAAGGGCTGACGTATGTGGAGGCAATGGAAAATAGGGCTTTTCATTAAGAGATCTGATGTTCACCATATGAAGCCATGGCTGGGATTCCTATAAAAATGGTCTTTGTGACCTCAGTTGCTCCATGTGATTTTATAAAAAATGTAAACACTGAAAAAGTCTAGGAAACAACGTTAAACACAACTTCCACTTACTCAAAGGAAACTGAAAATGATTGTCAACGAATTGATGCCAGCAAATCAAGAGTACTGAAACAGAAGGAACAGAGGTAGAAAGTGTGTCTGCAGCATGTGAGGAAGCAGCAAAAACAGAGGATTTGACAACAGTTAACAACGAGACACCAGTGAGCCGTGCATGGCCCGTGTTCCCGCCATCATGTATTTTACACCCTGTTTTCAACATACTGTCACCTCATTACGTTAATTGTTGGTCAGTCCGTGGCTGTCCCCTGGTTGGGTTGCTGTTGTAACCTACTTTAACTTTAAGGCTCATGCTTATTTGTTTTTATTTTGTTAAAAATTTTGCAAAATTAATTTTTAAATTTGTTTTTCGAGCTTAAACATTTTGGCCTTCAGCCTTTAAAACATTATGGTAATATGTTCTAAAGTTTTGAAATTTAATTGGGCCCTCAGCCATTTCTATAGCACCTTGCAAATGTTTGTGCTTCTTTAATTATTTTATTGCTATCTCAATTGGATTTTTATCTTGTTGACTGTTAAGATTTCTTGTTTGGAGGACTTCAGCTGTGAAAGAGTTGGTTGTACAGGTTATTAAATTACAATAAATGCCACAATAGTTAGCTTTGTTACAAAAATTATTATTCACAAGGTAACATTGTTTACAACATTTTCTACTAATATGGAGTACTGCTCTTGATAATCACATTGGAATGCAAAAATATTTAAAATGCATAAATTTATAACAAATACAAACAATTTCAATAAACTACTAAGCTGATTTTTTTAATGAATGCGTGTTTAATGGTTGTTATGGATACATCATAAAATTTACTAAACTCTCTCTGTGAAAGTTCAATTTCACCAGTTAATTCTAGGAGTTATGAATCGTCTTACTTTTACAGTAACATACATATATATATTACAATGTGCTTATAGGGTAATATATATATATATATATATATATATATATATATATATATATGTATATATATATATATATGTGTGTGTGTGTGTGTGTGTGTGTGTGTGTGTGTGTGTGTGTGTGTGTGTGTTTATCTTTTTCAAAGCTGTTAGTTCTAAAAGATATGAATATCTCTGTCTGGGACAGTTAAATAGAATTATATCCTTTTAGCTGTATACTTAGAACATTTTTAAATTTAGTCATAGTTCTTTACCTGAGTACCACTAGGGTCAATATGTCCCCAGTCAATTTTTTTTTTGCTAGACATAATATTTATGAAAACAGTAACATATGATATTATGTTATGTAATATCCATGCCTATATTTTATTCAAAATAATATTCCCAATAACTTTGTGTGTGATAGTGACTGAACTTTGATAGTATTCCTGTGGTACTGATAAAACGGATTTCATTGTTAATAACAAATAATTATTGTCAACATCATAAATTAATATTTTGTACAAAATTATATCTCAGACAATACCCATGTAAAAATATAACGAAAACCTCAGTCTTTTGTTGTCTATGGCTTTTGTAGAAAAATCCTCCTCCTTGTTACAACTGTTGTACTGATGGGATGTGTGATTGACATTTTGTAACACAGAAGTCTGTAAACAACAGTACTAAAGTATTGTTATACTGCTAACTGACATTTGAAAATAAGAGTTTATGTGTTACTGAAATGAAATTTGTCTGCAGTTTTACTTCATTGTAATTCTCTTGGTATATACATGTTAAGCACAGCGATTAGCTCTATTATTCTACAATGCAGTTTCTTCGTAAATAGTAAATATCAATATTTAATGAAACATTGAGAAAAATTTTCAAATTTTAATGCATATAGTGAAGGAGAGAAAAGATTTAATATATATTATTTATTATGAGTAAAATACAGCCTGAAGCACAATCGATAAGTGATTGTCTTATGTTGGCCGCCATCTTAGAGAAATATTGCTGTGGCAGTTTTAAATTGATTTTCTATGCAAACTAAAATGTTGTTGGCTATAACTGCAATAACAATTGTGTACTAGTGGCACTCTGACCTAACAAATTCCATTTAGACGGTGAACACATCGAACTTCTATGAGTGCAAATAGCATCTTACATGACATATATTCTTATCTTCTGGTGTATGAAGCCTGGTAATTTCGTAACAACTTTGATGAAATACCTCAACAGGAAAATACATTAATATTGTGTATGTGTGGTATTGTGACAAGACTGTACATTTTGCTTGAAAGCTAGTGGTCCCCACCTCGATATAGCAGTAGCATTAATTTTGATAAACGATCGGAAACTAGCAAGGAGTCTTTTAAACAATAGCATTGAAATTAATAAAAATTACTATCTTGTGTGGTTCAGATTACTTATCATACATTTAGCTTGTTTTTTGGTTATAAATGATTACTTTTGTGAATGACTTTAGTGGCATTTACACTGCTTGAGAGAAAACGTTGCTGCACATTGCCAAATAGAGATCTCTTCAACAAACTAATGATCATTATTCGGGAAAAGCATTGATTAAATAAATTTCACATTACATTAATTACAAGTAACTAATTTTATTGTAATCTTACTGAACTTTACCACATGCACAATTATACCACACATCACAGTTAGTTTATCAAAATACTGCTGAGGTATCCAGTGTACATTACGGGCGATCTATACAACCCCACAGGTACTCAGTGAAATAAAAGTTGTTAGACATTATCAAGTTACAAAACATGACAAATGAAGAAAGATAAAATAATTTCAATGTTCCCTCGCCTTTGCCTAATGCAGGCGTCAATTGTCAACTTGACTAAAATTTTTTCTTACAAAGATATAAGTTCCAGCTTACATGTGCTATTACTTAGGGGGTACGTAACCCCCATTTGTTTTCTTTCATACTGATAAAACGAAGTCTTCAAATTAGAAACATTCATCCCCAAATTGCAAAACACGTTTTAAAGATGTGCAGTTACACATTTGCTCATCTCTGTTGGACTAGGACCAATGGGGCAGTGCAAGGATGCCTAGTCATATGAGTTCAGGAGCGGTTTTGTATCTGCCAATTCGGCGCACGAAAGCTGGTCTGACGAGTCTGCAGAATGAATTGCAGACGAGCGTGTTGTGCAGAGTCACTCATGGGAGTGCAGAAACTAGATGCGAAGGTTAACAATCATTGCTTCACACTAGTTTCGTATGAAATAAAAGAACATATAATATTTTTCGGCGATTGAACTAAATCAGAAAAGGACTGGATAACTCGAGTGGAGATGTGTGAATGCCAGTGCACCATGAATGAACTTTATACAATATAAGAATGTTTCTATGAACTTAAAGTGGAAAAAATACAGTGCCTAGCTCAATCTGTTTCACTTTCAAGTGACCTTCATTGCTAATTTTGTGTGTTACTGAGTCAGTTATCAGGATAAGAGGGAAGTAAGAGGTATACAGCGTTCGTGTCACTTGGGCACATGGTTGGAGGCTCCATTGCTATGGTACGGTCAGCTAAGAGGCAGGACTTGTCAATATAAATGGTCTGAACTAACCGCTAATATAACTGTCATAAGGTCTGAAGCGGAGACAATACATCAGCAGGATCAACAATCCATTCATCTGTAAGACACCAGACTCAACAATTAATTAGTTCTCCATTAGCAGCCTAGTGCAAGCAGGATCAAACGTTGTTTTAATAGTGATATGTTAAATAAAAACGTGCATGTGGTGATCTCTTTAACATTACCCACTGCTCTAACACTTCTAAGTAAATATAATAAATATTCATGATTTTGCCTACGAGAATGATTCTAAAATGATTTATTCATATCCAAAGGAAGTATTCAATCTTTGTATTGGTTGTTACTACCCTTCTATACCTGACACAGTTTCCTTTGTTCACTTTAGTTGTCAGTTTTGCTATCTATGAAGACGGCAAGTGATGCTGCAGTATCAGCCTTCGCTGATTTTGCTAGAATGGAGTGGCGCCTTATTTGATGTTATGCTAGTATAACTTAAAACAATTATTCATGTTGTTCTACAAAGGACGGGCTAGAATCAGAAAGCAATTCGAAAAGTACACTTTTATTCAGAGCAATATGTGAGCAAGGCGAGACTAGAACTTTCAATTTCCTCACGCTATCGATTTTATGCCATATTTGATGAAGACACATAAAGCGATTACAAATACTTTGTCTGCACGGAAATATGACTTGGTAATCAATAATAACTTCACTTGATTTAGTGAGTTGCATTCTTCTGTTATCTATAACTCAAATGTCGGCTCCTCTATTCTCATAAATCAATTGGGAAATCTCAACTACTTTACTTGTTTAGAATCACACATTCATTAGTTCATTTTCGTACACAATTTTTACTAACTAGTCGCCCTTGAGTTGTTGATATTCTCATTTTCCACACATTCGACTTTCAGAAATCTCACACTAATCTTATTGTTTTTTTTTTATTTCTGTTCTTCGACATTCAATCTAATTCTGACGATTCGAGCAATAGTGACGATTGGACGATCTTCTATGGACTTTCTTCATCATTCGATATGTGTTTTTCTCAGAACTACATGGATTTGTACCCCAGGTTGACAAATACACACGGTTATAGGGGCGGTTTATTATAGTTATTATAATTAAACCTCACACAATTATTTTCGACATTAATGGTTCTAGATAAGAGTACTCTCACAAGAGTTAGTTGCCACTGTCAATGAATTACAAATGAAGCGTGAAACACTCGAATGAGAGTAAATATTCAAAACAAGTTGATTTTCTACTAAAAAAAAAGCAGAGGAACAGACACGACGATTTTACATACAACTTTGAATTATGGTATTTGCACAGTAGTTATATACATTATCTACTTCCAAGAAAGAAACTGGGAGATTAGATGATTTTTACACTTGTTATTAGTGTGGAGGGATTATTTATCGAGTAACATGAACTCTAGTACTCACAATTAAGTTACAAGTTAGTCTCCTGTTTGACTATTACACAACAGAAACGCACTCTGACTATTAGCAATTTACACAACACTGACTGTTCACTATACACTGGCAATACCACATTTTCTTTCTTATTTAACTGCTTTTATCAACACGTGGCCATCGCACTGAATATGAATGGCGCACACATTATAAATTTTGGATAACATGACAACATACAATTAGAAGGAAAAGGCCACCAATCTTTTTCTTTTCACTATCTTATTTATTCCGATAAATTCTATGACCTAAACACACAAATTCTATAACCTACAACAATAACAGATGAGAAATGCCGCCCAGTGGGCATGGCTTTACATTGGTGATTCTCTATCTTATGGTCCCATAATTTTTTAATGCTACAGTGCACTTTCTGAATAGGATGGTGGATGTTTTGCTATACCTCACACTTCGACTCTCACAACCATCGTCACGAAACTTTCCTCCAGACCGAGCGGTACAAAAGGAACGTGACTAACCCACTACCTCTGAAACTACCTTGCTACTCTCCCACGCAAACCACTTATACTTAAATTACATGACATACACCACACTGCAACATGGAATACAACACAAGGAATAGTCACAACATTATAATCACATCAATTTCAGCTTTCCCACTTCAATTAGTATTTATCCCAGTTTCACACGACACTGCCCCACTTCGTAATTTTTCTTTCTTATTATGAACTCTGGAGGATATATGCACGACTTCCTCTGCAATGCAAGCCAAGTGGTGTTACTGGATAGACGGCTGACTCACCTTGCTTCTCTCTCAGAGCATTATAGTTTGAATCAAGCGTCACACGGAAACATAACACGCAAAGTAATATTAAGAACATATTCATCACACCCTAGTCCTCAACTGATACCATGGAGGAGTACTTCTCTTTATCATTTGTCTCATGCACAGATTGAGATTCACACAGTACTCACCACGTGGAAGTACTCGTCTCTAATTTCAAGTCCTGCACACGCAATTTCTTTGCTACATGTGGTTTCATTGTGACCGTAGGTCACTTCCGAAGATTACTACGATCCCCTTAATATTACCTGCCCGACATTTAATTCTCCCCACAAAAGTTCCTGAAATAGAGATATTATTATTCCAAACTACTCTTAAGTATTTCATATGCATACCGTGTCTCCACTCTTTTGTCCTTACGGAGCACACCTAAGACAGGTCTTACCAACACTAGGTCCAGCGGCAGAGTGCTGAAACATGGCCGTTCTTCAGGTCATCTCGCACCTCCATCGAGATGGGGGAAGACCATGCTACCCATTGGTCAGCCACATTTCAAGCGCTCAAAGCTCTGGTAAATTTCATCTCTTTGGTTCCACCAAAGGTGACCAAAAGATCGTCTCAAAGATGATCATACACTCCTGGAAATTGAAATAAGAACACCGTGAATTCATTGTCCCAGAAAGGGGAAACTTTATAGACACATTCCTGGGGTCAGATACATCACATGATCACACTGACAGAACCACAGGCACATAGACACAGGCAACAGAGCATGCACAATGTCGGCACTAGTACAGTGTATATCCACCTTTCGCAGCAATGCAGGCTGCTATTCTCCCATGGAGACGATCGTAGAGATGCTGGATGTAGTCCTGTGGAACGGCTTGCCATGCCATTTCCACCTGACGCCTCAGTTGGACTAGCGTTCGTGCTGGACGTGCAGACCGCATGAGACGACGCTTCATCCAGTCCCAAACATGCTCAATGGGGGACAGATCCGGAGATCTTGCTGGCCAGGGTAGTTGACTTACACCTTCTAGAGCACGTTGGGTGGCACGGGATACATGCGGACGTGCATTGTCCTGTTGGAACAGCAAGTTCCCTTGCCGGTCTAGGAATGGTAGAACGATGGGTTCGATGACGGTTTGGATGTACCGTGCACTATTCAGTGTCCCCTCGACGATCACCAGTGGTGTACGGCCAGTGTAGGAGATCGCTCCCCACACCATGATGCCGGGTGTTGGCCCTGTGTGCCTCGGTCGTATGCAGTCCTGATTGTGGCGCTCACCTGCACGGCGCCAAACACGCATACGACCATCATTGGCACTAAGGCAGAAGCGACTCTCATCGCTGAAGACGACACGTCTCCATTCGTCCCTCCATTCACGCCTGTCGCGACAGCACTGGAGGCAGGCTGCACGATGTTGGGGCGTGAGCGGAGGACGTCCTAACGGTGTGCGGGACCGTAGCCCAGCTTCATGGAGACGGTTGCGAATGGTCCTCGCCGATACCCCAGGAGCAACAGTGTCCCTAATTTGCTGGGAAGTGGCGGTGCGGTCCCCTACGGCACTGCGTAGGATCCTACGGTCTTGGCGTGCATCCGTGCGTCGCTGCGGTCCGGTCCCAGGTCGACGGGCACGTGCACCTTCCGCCGACCACTGGCGACAACATCGATGTACTGTGGAGACCTCACGCCCCACGTGTTGAGCAATTCGGCGGTATGTCCACCCGGCCTCCCGCATGCCCACTATACGCCCTCGCTCAAAGCCCTCAACTGCACATACGGTTCACGTCCACGATGTCGCGGCATGCTACCAGTGTTAAAGACTGCGATGGAGCTCCGTATGCCACGGCAAACTGGCTGACACTGACGGCGGCGGTGCACAAATGCTGCGCAGCTAGCGCCATTCGACAGCCAACACCGCGGTTCCTGGTGTGTCCGCTGTGCCGTGCGTGTGATCATTGCTTGTACAGCCCTCTCGCAGTGTCCGGAGCAAGTATGGTGGGTCTGACACACCGGTGTCAATGTGTTCTTTTTTCCATTTGCAGGAGTGTATATTCACATTCACTATCTGCAGTTAGCAGACGACCATACATTCATTCATTTCACAGATCTCACCAAACTGGATGTAGGGATTTATTTTTGTGGGAGTGCAGATGTGATCAATTAAATAAATAAATTGTCATTCTTTCCCACACTGGTATCCGGCTTCGCTGTATTAATTGAAATTGAGTTATTATTAGAAAAAATATGTTGTACTGACAAGAATAACGAAGAATGTTGTACCTAATTTCAATGTCGTGCGGTAATGTACCCTTTCAACAGTTCTGTAATAATGACTTGACTGCACATGTGCAGATATCTTATCGGCGAAAACACTGCTTTTCGGACGTACGTTTATGGAAATTATTTATTTGTGTCAATGTCCTATTCTCGCATTTTCGCTTGTACAGATAATAGTGGAGCACGCCATAAAAACTGTTGAGTATTTGCACTACCTGTTTCCCTTCTAACGCGTGAGGGTTTAGATTCTGGTGCTGCAAGGCATACAAGAATGAGACTTATATAACAGTAAACCATAAATAAGAAGAAAACATTCTCTAAATTAACGGCAGTCCGTTCGAAAGTTCACATTTTTGTGCATTTGTGAAATCAAAATCTACTAGTGAGTAACATCAAGTACTGTGTTGCTCCATCTCACACAATGTAGTTGCTTGAATTCCCTTTGGCATGCTGCCTACAAGGTGAAGGAGAGGTATCGTGTGATCACACTCTGTAGGTTCGGCTGATCTCGCACATTCATGTTGGCAGGTACCGAAGGTCGTTCCATTCGGTTGGTTCTTACCTTCTGATGCTAGGCATTTAGCGGGTAAGAGCTCTGTGATGGTACATTGTTGTCTTGAAAGATGAACCCATTGCCAATAAGTTAACTGTCGGGCTGGGAAACAGGCTGAACCCTCGATAGCGGGGAAAATCATCTGACATCCGTCCATGGTACAGGGACGGACTCACCTCCTTACTGACCGTGTGGATCTACATGATTCCGATATTCATCGGTTTCTGCTCGCTTCTACATACTACGACATCCATCAGACCTCAGACGAATGAAACACTCCGTCGGTGCAGGAAACACGACGTCACTGGTACTTCGCTCCAACCAGGCGTGTCCCTGCCCACGTCTTCGTGCACCACGTGTAACGTAGCAAGTTATTACGGGATGACATTCGTAGCAGTAAGTAACGCAGCCGTTTCGGACGGTGGCTGCAGGATGGCTACATTTTGTTCCCCTTTGCTCACTGCGCTGCCTGCCGTGATAACTGCAGAGAGTGACATTCAGCTGCTAAGAAAATTCATACCCACTGCCAATCTAAATAATCCATATTAGTTATTATTCGATTTTGTTCAAACTTGGTACACAGCCTTTTGTTATTAACAGGATGATGCTGTCAAAATTTCACATTTTTATTTATTATAGTTCCGGAGATAATGAAAAGTACCTGAAAGTCCTAAAACCGACGCTTACGTTTTAAAACCCAGTTAGTAACGATAACAAATTGACCTTCATTATCATTTGAAGCCATTACAAAGTTATCCGTGCATAAACTCAAGTAATTATAATTTTCTTTACAAAACTTTAGTTACTTCACATTATGTTATACAAAAATCGCTCAAAATTATTATTTGCTATTAATTTTGCTGTATGAATGCATAGAATGATTGAGGAAGTGTATGTGGGACATATTTTAAAACTTAATATGTCATTTTATGTAAAACTTTGTACAAACGAACTGTGGGAATGTTATGGTGCAACCACGATTCAGATGACGTATGTCGGTGTGAGCTTCCTTATGTATAAAAGCAGCCAGAATGAAAGTTAGAGGCGGAATAAGTTTATTTATCAATTTGGAGAATGTTTTGCACTTATCTTATTCTGATTAAGCAGTACATTAGAAACTGAAGTTTTAATGATGTTAATTACTATCTGATTATTGATTGGATAAGGCAAGTTTTGCTGCGAGAGTGATCTGGAAGAAACATTCAGATTGGTCATTTACATCTACAGCCAATCAGAATTCATCTGTTAACGCGCGAACATTGTGGAGTGGGCAGTGAGTACAACAGTTCGTGATAATCGCTTGCTAACCGGCCTACGGATAACACCATGGTAGATAGCACCATAAAAATACTCTGAGAAATGAAGAAATAGTGAGTTAATTGCGGTTCGAATACATTGTAACTGAAGCGACTGGAGATACGAACATTTTAATGAAAGTGTGGTGTTTATAAATTAAATACACTCCTGGAAATTGATATAAGAACACCGTGAATTCATTGTCCCAGGAAGGGGAAACTTTATTGACACATTCCTGGGGTCAGATATATCACATGATCACACTGACAGAACCACAGGCACATAGACACAGGCAACAGAGCATGCACAATGTCGGCACTAGTACAGTGTATATCCACCTTTCGCAGCAACGCAGGCTGCTATTCTCCCATGGAGACGATCGTAGAGATGCTGGATGTAGTCCTGTGGAACGGCTTGCCATGCCATTTCCACCTGGCGCCTCAGTTGGACCAGCGTTCGTGCTGGACTTGCAGACCGCGTGAGACGACGCTTTATCCAGTCCCAAACATGCTCAATGGGGGACAGATCCGGAGATCTTGCTGGCCAGGGTAGTTGACTTACACCTTCTAGAGCACGTTGGGTGGCACGGGATACATGCGGACGTGCATTGTCCTGTTGGAACAGCAAGTTCCCTTGCCGGTCTAGGAATGGTAGAACGATGGGTTCGATGACGGTTTGGATGTACCGTGCACTATTCAGTGTCCCCTCGACGATCACCAGTGGTGTACGGCCAGTGTAGGAGATCGCTCCCCACACCATGATGCCGGGTGTTGGCCCTGTGTGCCTCGGTCGTATGCAGTCCTGATTGTGGCGCTCACCTGCACGGCGCCAAACACGCATACGACCATCATTGGCACTAAGGCAGAAGCGACTCTCATCGCTGAAGACGACACGTCTCCATTCGTCCCTCCATTCACGCCTGTCGCGACACCACTGGAGGCAGGCTGCACGATGTTGGGGCGTGAGCGGAGGACGTCCTAACGGTGTGCGGGACCGTAGCCCAGCTTCATGGAGACGGTTGCGAATGGTCCTCGCCGATACCCCAGGAGCAACAGTGTCCCTAATTTGCTGGGAAGTGGCGGTGCGGTCCCCTACGGCACTGCGTAGGATCCTACGGTCTTGGCGTGCATCCGTGCGTCGCTGCGGTCCGGTCCCAGGTCGACAGGCACGTGCACCTTCCGCCGACCACTGGCGACAACATCGATGTACTGTGGAGACCTCACGCCCCACGTGTTGAGCAATTAGGCGGTACGTCCACCCGGCCTCCCGCATGCCCACTATACGCCCTCGCTCAAAGCCCTCAACTGCACATACGGTTCACGTCCACGCTGTCGCGGCATGCTACCAGTGTTAAAGACTGCGATGGAGCTCCGTATGCCACGGCAAACTGGCTGACACTGACGGCGGCGGTGCACAATTGCTGCGCAGCTAGCGCCATTCGACGGCCAACACCGCGGTTCCTGGTGTGTCCGCTGTGCCGTGCGTGTGATCATTGCTTGTACAGCCCTCTCGCAGTGTCCGGAGCAAGTATGGTGGGTCTGACACACCGGTGTCAATGTGTTCTTTTTTCCATTTCCAGGAGTGTAGTTTGACAGTTATAAGTTCGTGACCTTTTTTAGTCATGGCAACAATTCCACGGGCATGTTTCGTGCTCTGTACAGCATACTTTAGCGAGCACTTCTTATTATGAAAACCAGTGAAACGGCCAAACGTTTAACTGGCGAATAGTTGTGGGTCTGTGGCTGTTAGAACGTGAAAAATAGTCGGGTCGGACTTGCAAAAATTCTGGCTACAGACAGTGAACTTTGAATGATTGAGTATTACCGTAGTAAATACGGACTTTATAACCATTTCATGTGTTTCCATATGAATAAAAGTAGATTGAACCTAATTTTAAATGCTTTCTGCAAGTAGACTGTATCCTATGAACAGCCGATTTTTTAAAAATGAACTTTCAGGAACAGACTTTCAACTCAGGTTACGCGGCCACTGAGTGGTAGGCATGAGGTAGGACTATTGATGAATGATAGAGAGAATATAGGCGACGGATCCCGCCCCACTGCATATAATGTATAGAACAATTGAAAAAATCAATTCTTTCGCCTTTTTAAGTCCTTTTCTTTATAACATAGACTGCATAAGACAGATTATCGAATGACGTGTTCCACACCAACGTATTTTAAAACTCAACGTTCCGTAAAATATGGAATAAATCGTTAAAGTGCCTTTTTTATGCCCGATCGGCCCAGCATTAAGCGTGAGATGAATAGTTACATCTGAATCTCCATTTTTAATTCATTTTATTACTATTGAAAATGAGGCGAAAGCGGAGATAAAATTGTTCAGAAGCGCGCCTAATCCATAGGGAATGATAGACGACGAGATATGCAATGATGAAAACGCTGCACCAAATTACTAAACCAAACGGAGAGAGTTAAGTAACTTCTGGTGGTTTTGTGATTTACATGATTATTCGTAAATACCTCCTGATCGTCAAAAGATGACTGCATGAGAGCCGCCAGTACGGAAAAATGACACGTGCCAGTGGATAGATCACCTCTACAGATTTAAGTTTTTAATACTCATTGTGGCGTACTTTCACTAGGGGGGCAGGAATGTCAGAACATGTTGATAAAGCATCTGCTCGGTATTATCAATCAACCTAGTCAGCACCTACGTACATAAATCCGAAGCTGGCTGCATTCGTTCCTTACCAGCCAAATTGTGCCAGCTACTTCAATTACTTGTACTCACGTGTGATTCGTCGTAAAAGTTGCCCATATTCAGCACCCACAAAGTGAGTTACAAATTAGAGTGATGCTGTACACCCTGATACGTATCTCTCTTTTAATTTTCGAACAGTCATATTCCAAAACTCTGGAGATACTTATGACTCGAACCTGTGTTACAGGACCTGGGGTTCTGGTACAGTTGTTCGTCGTGGATACTACTGTGTGGGTTAACACAGCCCTTTCAGATGCCTCGGAAATGTCAGCGCACAGTTCTGTTGTAACCTTCACGGAATACCTAACAACAACTGGTAGGTAACCGCAATTAGCTGGTGGTGACCACTTCCCGACCACTACAAAATTTAGTGTTTTGTGTCAAGGTGGCGCTTCATTGTTTTTCTGACGTCGCTGTGGTGTATAACAATTAAGAGGCAAACTCCAATGCTGACAGACCTTCTGGTTGTAAAGTGACTATGTGCAAACCGTTTATGCTTCAAACGTTGACCGACTGAACAGTCGTCACAAGAATCATTGTGTCATTCTCCATTCAAACGTTGACCGTCTAAACAGTCGTCACAAGAATCATTGAGCCATTCTCCACTGGGGTCGAAGCTTACTCTTCTCAATTACAATCAGATTGCAGATTTACCTTAAACTCCATTTCACTAGTCGCGCAACCTCCCCATTGCTTTAGTTTCTGTGTGAAATTCAGCCCTGCTTTACCTCCTCCTCCTCCATAAAAAGTCAAAGTACAACAAAAAATATGTATGCACATGCTGTTATACAACTTACATTCGTATGGTAACCTCTGATTAAAGAAAACATAATTTCAATTCAACTGTAACTGATTTGAATACAACTTCTCTCTATATACAATGCGTAGTTGAAGCAAAATAGTTATCTGGCACTAAGAAAAATTTCCACTTATCTCGCGCCTTGACAACATTCTTGCAGATTTCTCGAAAGCACGACTGCAAATAGCAAACAAGTAGCAGCTAAGCTAGGTTTCTATTTCTAAATAAGATTTCCAAACTATGTTCAACCTGTTGCTTAACACATTGTGCAATGTGGTATTGCGAAATGATAAACAGTGGGGTGGGGAGAGTGTCTACTCCTCTGAATTAATATTTGCAGACAAACGTTTTAGAATGAAGTATGTACTCGTATTCAAAAAGACCGAGTAGAAATTCACGTGATCTCTAGGTACACACATGCGCGCGCACACACACACACACACACACACACACACACACACACACACACGAAGCATTTGTCTGAACAATTCTATACTTAACAAAGTGACTAACAACTTAAAAAGGTTGCACTGTTAACAGAGAATTTCTATAAGAACCGAACAGCTTATTCAGTTAATACGTTAATACATGTTTCAGGAAGTGGTCCGGTCTTTCTGTCAGCTCTGAGTATGTTAATGAAGTTAACTTGTTGCTAGTAATCGTTTCTATAAATTATGTGCGCAGTGCTGCAGTCTTCAAAAAATAACGTTATTCAAAATTTATATTCCTTTCGCCTTTCAATATTTTCCATCATATTAATCCTTGCCGTTCTATACGAAAGTTTTTTTCCCCAACAGATACAGTCACAAGTGAACACAGCAATACTGCTGAATGCATCCATCACCTTCCACACTTACCCAAGGATGTCTCAGACTATGTAGTGGGAAAGACTGTGCCACAAAAAGACCAAAGATTACTGACAATATTTTAACTTACTCTCTCTCTCTCTCTCTCTGACATTCAACGCAGATAACATAAAAAAGTGAAAATAGCATTTAAACCTTATATATCGTCCACCTTCTCTGAGCAGATTTGGTATGAGGGTCATTTCAGATAGGAACGGTATGGGGACAAAACACTAAACTTTATGTACAGAAACATACAAAATATGTTACAAATACATAGAGCAAAAACATCTTTACAAGAATGTCAGCTAAAGAGCTACAAGTACAAAACATATATAAAATTCAAGAATGTATAATTGAAGTAATCAATAGAATTCACCATCGCCAGGTTATCGTGCTTGATGATGTCCGTGAGAACGTTCTCCACAGGACTATTTTGAAAGTTTATGTGTCACATTTTGTATTGAAGTAGTACTGGTGAGCGACATTGTCTTTCTGGCACAGAGGAAGTAGATTAGAATGCGTAAATGACACAAGGTCTACATTTCTCAGGGTCAGTCACATATGGCAGTAGTAATTTGATAGAAGATTGTCGTTATCATAAATGACGAAACTTTCTGTAGCTCGTTCCAAATAATGTCACTGTTGTCAGAAGTTATGTGGAAGCAGACTGAATGAGACCAAGCACAGTTCTCACCTGACAACACACGCATTACAATCCGTAAAATGTAGTAGCATCACTTGAAGCAGACCGTAGTCAGTTGCAGCTTATATCGGCCAAGTGTGCCAACATACGTAGAGAATTTTTCAGTGCATTGTGAGTAGACATATCTATTCTGCCCTGGCAAGTTTCAACCATTCATGGTGATTGGACAATCAGTTACAATTTGTTGCATTTACAAACCGTAACAACTGATTTCTCTGTCCTCAAAAGGTAAGAAAAAAATGGTATTATAATTTTACAGTAATGAATTACAGGAATATTCGACACATTAGACAAGTCAAACGGTGTACAGTAATTGACACCATAAGAAACAATTGCTATAAGTGCAGAAGACGTCCATAATATTCTAAATCTATAAAATAAATATGTTTGCATGAACTTTAGTGAAAAATACGAAATTATAGGGAGTAAGGCAGAAGGCGATACGTAAGGATACGACTTATGAGAGCTCCATACAGTATACACTAACCATTATTCCTATATTAATGGCGCTGCATCCTACAGTAACAATTTATACGGGGAATATTCATTATGAAGAAACTCAATAGAAGGCGTAAGTTTAAGAGGTAAATTCAACCTGAAAATCCCCTAAGGTAAGACAATGCATATTGTTATGTTACCTCACATGTAAATACCAGAAGACAGTTACTCCGCAATTCCAAACATTATACAGGGTGTGTCACTAATTATTGCCATCAATGACCATCACTTCGAAGACCTTCTGTACATGGACGTTAATGGCACCTTTTTGACCTTCGTTGACCTTCAAAGACCTCACAGTTACACATAACTGAATTCGTCTCGACAGCCGCTATCAGAAAATACGTACCTAACTATAGCATCCCATCAGAAAAAGTTGACCATATCTCTGAAGCGACCCCACCTAGCAACAAAACCCCAACTTCGTATTATGGCCCCCTTTGTCCCATGTAACTTTTATTCCACAAACTTTTCAGCTCCTATTACACTTTCAGAGTTATTCTAGGTGGTAATAGTTAGTGACTCACACTCTATAATATGTGGCATTGCAGAGTAATTGTCTTCTTGTATTTACATACGAAGTAATTATGTATATAAAGGAATCTCATCCTATCTAATGGCAGAAAGAATAAATCTGAAAGGTAAAAAAAATTAAATTATCGTTTTTATTCCTCATAATTCTTGCATGTTGTCTGTCCATGTCACACCTTATGAGTGATGAATTTCATCTTCACTTCCAAAAAATTTATAATGTCCCAAACACCGAGACTAATGGAAAATGTTGTTTTATACACATGTAAAGTTCTGTAAGACTACGGTAAGGCAGGTTAGTTTTAAGGATCTCGTTATGTTTGAAATGCTTGTGAGTCATCTTTACAGTTTCCGGCCAAAATTACATGTCTTAAATGTGTAGGTAACTTTGTGAAACAAACGCGAATTAGCTCTGGGTTTGATAAGTACTGATTTCTGCATACCATGTCTTCAAAGAATTTTGTTGTTCTAGAGAACTCCTTTCAAAGTTTCGTAACTTTATAATGCTATGTTTCACCTGATCTTGTGTGGTATGCGATAAGTAAGCTGACAAAAAAGCTCGGTAGAGATCATTTACCCATTCACTACCTGTAACAATTGATCGCATTCTTATCGCAGGTTCGTTTTGCAAACAATTTGGGTCCAAGTGGTTAATTTGGTATAAAGAATGTAGAAACCGATCAGTCTAAGCCTGGGAGTGATTTTCGTCTCGTATAATTCGTGAAAACTTCGAATTTACATACTGTCGAAAAGTGTTGGATTTCGAAGTCACTGTCAATGCAAAGCAGATTGATCTCCATTGCACCTCATCGGCAATTCTTTGTCGTATCGGGGTGAGTGTGGTATTGTTCTCGCGGGAAATCACCTACATGTCATAAATTTGTAGTCACCCACGTTTACTGACTATGAATGTACGTCATCAAATTCATCCTTCTGATCGTTGCTGTTAAGCTTTCTTTCAAGACGCTCGAGTTTTTCATATATGGTGTTCTTTTAGCGCTTATCTTCCCGATTAATTTTCGCCTTTTTGTCTCTAAATTTGTTAGTAACATATTGTGCTGTGTCTGAAAACTGTACTAGCATTGCATATTTTGACTCTCTGTCTACGCTGGTTGACAAGTTTGTTATTCTCGGTGTCAGATTATCAACTTCTTCTTTTGTTGTGCCTAACTGTTCTTTATGTTCTTCAGAATCGAATGTGAAATTTCTTTTACCATTGTGTTAAGATGTTTGTTCTGTTCTTTTACCCATGTAACTGTCGCACTTGGAATCATGTTGTTGATTTCAGCCAGCAGTCGAGCTTGTCATGAAGCAAATTTGTTTCAAGTTTTCATGTTCTGTTGCAAGGTCAGAAAGTATATTTGCAAAACTGCTTATTGTTGGTTGAAGGTTAGTTTAATTTCATCCCTAAGTGATTAACTAATTTCTTCCTGTGACTTGTTGATTTTCTTACTCATTTCATCTTGTGTTTTGCCAATTTTCTTACTCATATTACTGATTCTACATAATACGTCCGATGCGCACTGTGTGTTTGCGCATAATTATTCACTGAAGGTGATGAGTGTTGTGTTCGTTAAAAATACATTGACACAAAACCTGATTCTGATATGTCTGTTTTTAGTTGTCGTAAAATTTCGTATGACTGTGGCGAATTTTGTAAGCTTTCACTACACTGTGGAGGCTTACCGCCGACCGACTCAGCTTCAGAATTAACGTGTTCATTAGCTATCGTTTGTTCTGTTTCATTATTGTTCGCTGAATTGTTTGATAATTGTGGATCCGCGGAACTTCCTTCTGTCCCATGTATACTATTGGTGTCAGCTAATTGCTCAAAGTGGATTGTCTCATACTGTAAGGAATGGTTATTTTGAACAATGCCTGCTGTCTTGTGCTACCATGAATTTTCATAGGGTTTTCTATTGTGCCAAACGTGATGAAATACTATTTCTTTGAGGGACAAAATTGCTACAATCTTTAGAAAATGAAAAAGTGTTCTTGTGGTGCACGCAAGTACTCAGAAAGGAGTGAAATCCACACAGACCCTGTACTATTACGCCGTCAGTTTATGTAATACGGTGATGAATAATAGTCACACAACACAAAAATTTCTCAAGTTGAACACAAAATGTTAAATGAGTTTCTTGTAAAAGACGTACAACATCAGAAACGTCAGCACAGCGGATTTCCTTTCCTTCCTTTTTTTTTTTTTTTTTTTTTTTTTTTCGAGACGTCAAATATCGTCTGACCACATCTTACAAAAAGAACAAACGAATTAATTTGGCAGAAAGATCATCATGTGTAACCGCCCCACTATATTAGTTTGGGTATGAAAATCGCCCCACTTTACAAAAAGTCGACATATTACCAAAACTATGTACCCACAAACTGCTATCCACCTTACACTCGTATGCTGACCTTTGATTAAACCAATCTTAATTTGAACTGAACTGTAACTAATCTGAATACAACCTGTCTCTAAATATAACGCGCAATTGAAGTCAAACAATTATCTAGCCCTAGCCAAAATTTCCACTTTCCTACAGTTTCGACAACATTCTTTGAGACTTCTCGAAAGCACAACAGCAAGCAAACGGCAGCTAAGCTAAATTTTCATTTCTAAATAAAAGCTCCAAATAATATTCAAACTGTTGCGTACCACACTGTTCAATGTGGTAATGAATAATGATAAACACTGGGATGGGGAGAGTCATTATTCCTCTGAAATGCAGTTCCAAGACAATGATTTTAGAAAGAAGTATCTATTCACAAAGACAGAGTAAAACTTCGGCTGATCTTCACTCACAACACTTTTCTGAACAATACTATACTTAACAAAGTGAACAATGTTTTTAAAATGGTGCAGTGTCAACATGGAATTTATATAAAATCCGATCAGCTTAATCAGTTAATATGTTAATGCACGTCTCTCGAAAACTGAGTGGTCTTTCTCTCAACTCTGAGTAAGTTAAGAAAGTTAACTAGCTACCAGTAATCATTTCTACGAATTAGGTACACAGTGCTGCAGTCTTCCAAAAATAACATTACTCAAAATTAATTTTCCTTCTCCCTTTCAATATATACATCATATACATCCTTTCTTTTTTCCATTCGTTAGTTACAATAATAGGTCAACACAGCACTGCTGAATACATCCATCAGCTACCGCACTTCAACTAAGAATGTATGAGACTGCACAGTGGCAAAGCCTGTACTACAAGAAGACCAAAGATTATTAGCAGGAATATAACTTGCTCTCTCTCTCTGTCTCTGATAAGCAACATAGATATCATACAAAACTGAAAATGACATGTCCACCTTGCATATCGTCCACCTTCCAGAGCAGAATTTTGTATGAAGGCCATTTGAGATAGGAATGGGATGATGACAAAACATACAAAATACGTTACAAATGCAAAGAAAAAAGTAGCTTTACAAGAATGTGAGCTAAAGAACTGTAAGTAAAACATTTACACAAAAGTCAAGAATGTATTAGTGAAGCAATTAACAGAATTCATCAGTGCCAAGTTATAATGTTTCATAATGTCTATGAGAACGTTCTGTACAGGACTATTTTGCAAGTTTAATGTTACATTTTGTACTGATGTAGTATTGGTGATCGACATTGTTTTTCTAGCACACTAGAAGTAGACTAGTGTTTCTATATGAGACAAAGCTACGCACGACGAAAGTAGGTAGAAGATTATCCTTCTTATGAATGACCAAACTTTCTTTAGCTCATTGCAAATAGTGTCAGTGTTGTGAGAAGTTATGAGGTTGGTTGGTTGTTTGGGGAAGGAGACCAGACAGCGTGGTCATCGGTCTCATCGAATTAGGGAAGGATGGAGAAGGAAGTCGGCCGTGCCCTTTTAGAGGAACCATCCCGGCATTTGCCTGGAGTGATTTAGGGAAATCACGGAAAACCTAAATCAGGATGGCCAGACGCGGGATTGAACCGTCGTCCTCCCGAATGCGAGTCCAGTGTCTAACCACTGCGCCACCTCGCTCGGTAAGTTATGAGGAAGCAGTCTCAGTGACACTATAACATTCTGTACCCTAACAAGCACAATCAGTAAAATGTAGTAATATCTGCTTGAAGCAGACTGTAGATACGTTGATAACTCCAAATCTGTCTTCTAGTATCGAAGATTCCTTATAAAAGTTAGTTGCAGCTTATATCTACGATGTATGTAAACATTTGGCAGAGAATTTTTCTGTATGTAATGGGTAGGCGTATTTCTTCTACCCTGGCAAGTTTCGATCATGTATGTTGAATCGTCAATCAGCTACAATTTGTGATATTTACAACACACAGTTAACAATATTAAGACAGGGGTAATAAGATTGTACTTCATTTAATCTGAACGAACATTTAGTGTTATGGTAACAACAAATTTCTCTGTGTATAGAAAAGTAAGAAAAAAATTATATCATGGTTTTGCAGTAATAAATTACAGAAAAATTCGATATGTTAATCACGTGAAATAGTTTACAGTAATAGAGATGATACGAAACAATTATTATATGTACAGAATGACCTTCAGAAAATTCTAAATCTATTCAAATAAATATTTCTGCGTGGACATTAGTGAAAAACACAAAAAATAGGGAGTAAGGTAGGGAGAGACAGATAAAGAAGGTGATCACACACAAAATTAAACGAATGAGGGTATTAGTCACAAACACAGATATGAAGAACACAACAGATATGAAGAACACAAATATATAGTTAGAAAAAATATTTAGTAGGGAGTACCCAGGTTCCCATTAAAGAATACTTCATGCAGTCAGTGAAATGTCAATCTATGACTATATCTAATATCGTTAGTAATTAGCAAGCTATCTAGATAAATTCCAACCCTTAGTTTATGTACCTCTTAACCCTTTTGCCCATAATGTCATCAAACTTCCTAAAAACACAACTGTTTACTTTCTTTGTGTACCTTTCGGTCGTATATTTTACACATTTTTAATGTCATATTATTTAGCTTTATTGTCCTACCTAACCATTTATCTTCTCTGGCCTATCTAATCATATTTCATCTGATATTGAGACTACATACTTATTTCTCATCTCATACTCACCTTTGTAGCCATGTCTTTGTGCAAGCATATCTTGCACAACTTCCTTTCTTAAACTGTTCTCTTTGTTTCGTCCTTACACACTTTTCATGACTTTCATACATCTTTCATGTCGTATGAGAGCTTCTGACGCTGCATCCTGTACCAACAAATTATACAGGGAATATTCATTATAAAGAAATTAAATAAACATCATAAGGGTAAGAGGCTAATTCAACCTGAAAATTCCTTAAGTTAAATCAATGCTTGTTATTATGTTACTTCACACACACACACACACACACACACACACGTGTATATATATATATATATATATATATATATATATATATATATATATATATATATATCATGGCAGAAAGAATATAGCTGAAAATTAAAAAAAATCATAATGATTATTTCATCCATAATGTCTGTCCATGTGACACCTGCGAGTAATGAATTTCATCTTCACTTCTCAAAAGTTTAAAATTTACCAAACACCTAGACCAATGGATAATGTTGTGATAACTTCGTCTCATACATATGCAAAGGTTAAAAGGTTACCTGTTAGACACCAGAAGGGTAGATTAGATTTACAGCAGTCAGTAGAGGTTAATTTTTCGCATGCATGTAGCTGTCTAGAAATCTTGGAAAAACAATATCATTCATCAGTATAAACGAGAAAATATACTCTAGCACAAAGACAAGTTACAATACGTTCAATGATGTACCACAAGCTAAAAGAGTGCTTCACAGGTCAGAATAGTAATCAGTGTTGAGCGATATTATCGTCTCCCGTAATTTTTGTTTCCATACAGTACAAAAGCATCAGTCGTGTGATAGTAATTGTTATTGTGTCTTTTCGTTAAATCGTTGTCACTGTCAAATTCCAATTCAAGAAGTAACGTTTTAAATTCTTCTAAATTACCTTTACATCTGACGGCCAAAATTACATGTGTCAAATGTGTAGGTAACTTTGTCAAACAAATGCGAATTAGGTCTGACAGACTGTATGGGTTTGATAAGTACTGCTTTCTGCGTACCATGTCTTCAAAGTATTTTGCTGGGCTAGAGAAATCAAATTGTTCAAAGTTTGGTAACACTAAAATGCTGTGTTTTACCTGCTCATGTCCAGCCTGCATCCAGCAGGCTGACAAAAATGGTCGGTAAAAATCATTTACTCTTTTGCAATTTGGAATCGTATTATTTGTTCATGGTTCCTTAGTGTTAAGATGGGATAGAGGGCAGGAGGATGCGATTGTCTCACCTTTCACTCTCAGGTTTATAGCTAGAACTGCGCGACTAAATTCCTGAAAGTGAACTATAACTAAGCATAATCACGGTGATTTGACTGGTTACTGCAAGTATCTGTAGCCGAGACGAACAACCTGTGTGGAAAAATATCAAAATAAAGCACAGTTGTCTGGCATGAAGATCAAGAAAATCAGGAGAATCTGATCTGACGACCGTGACGGAGCCCATGCAGAGAGAATGAAAGTAATATGGGAACAATTGAACATTCTGTCTGTTGTACATGACATGTTTGAATAGGTCCCAAACGTGACTAATAATAACGAAGTAGCTATAGCAATTAACAATCAGTCGAGTATGCCATGAACCTGAATTGGGTGATGACTAGGAAGTGGATTAAGGACAGAAAGGACCCACCATGCTGATAGGCGAAAGTTGATAGAAATTTGTGCGTCTACAAAAATATCGATGTGCTATGCTTACAATAACTACAGCAAAAGATTTTGCCGAGAACCCGAGAGATCTCTGGTCTTACGTAAACTCGCTGTGTTGGTGTACAGCTGCTGTCCAGCCATTCGTCGTCAGCATCATGTGCTATGGAGGATAGAAAAAGAAAATCTGAAGTTACAAATTTTGCATTTAAGATATCGCTCACCCAGGAGATTCGTACAAAGATAGTGTCGTTTGACCATCGCACAGACTCTCATGTGGGGGACATAGTAATAACTAGCCTTGGTGCAAAGAAACAACTGAAAGAGTTCAAATAAGTCGCCAGGTCTTGATGGAATCCCAGTTAGGTTTTACAAAGTGTACATCATTGGCCCCTTTCTTAACTCGCATTTATCGAAAATCTCTTTCCCAGCGCAAAGTCCCAAGAGAAAGGAAAAAAAAAATAAGCGCAGCGCCTACGGTGTATAAGAAGTGAAAAAGCTGGCAGAGTTGCTGGCCGATATCCTTAACACGGTCTGTTGCAGAATTCTTGACCATATTCTCAGTTTGAAAACAATAAATTTCCTTGTTAGGGAAAATCTGATGTCCACAAATCAGAGTGGATTTTGCAAATATAGCTTGTGCGAGACCAGCTATCCTTTTGTCACATTATATCCTGCGAACTATGGATGAAGGGTAACAGATGGATTCTACGAAAGAGAGTACTAGCATACGGAATAGGTTCCCATATATGTGAGTGGCTCGAAGAGTTCTTAAGTAACAGAGCCTAGTATGTTGTTCATGACGGCGATTGTTCGTCAGAGCTAAGGGTATCGTCAGGAGTTCCTCAAGAAAGTGTGATAGGACTGATCTTATTTTCCATTTACGTAAATGATCTGGCGGACAAAGTAAGCAACAGTCTCCGGCTGTTCGCTGATGATGGAGTGGCGTATGGGAAGGTGTCGTCGTTGAGTGACTTTAGGAAGATAAAAATGACTTAGACAAAGTATCTAGTTGGTGTGACGAACGACAGCTAGCTCCAAATGAAGAAAACTGTACGTTAATGCAGATGAATAGGAAAAACAAACCAATAATGTCTGAGTACAGCATTATTAGTGTGCTGCCTGACGCACTCGATTAAATACGTACGAGTAAAGCTGCATAGCAGTATGAAACGGAACGTGCATATTAGGATTTTACTGGGGAAGGCGAATGGCCGACTTCGATTTATTGGGAGAATTTTAGAAATGTGTGGTTCATCTGTGATGGAGACTGCATATAGAACGCTAGTGGTATCCACTGTTGAGTACTGTTCGAGTGTTTTGGAACCGCACCGGGTCGGATTAAAGGAAAACATCGAAGTAATTCAGAGGTGGGTTGCTAGATTCGTTATCGGTACCTTCGCGTAGGTATTACGGAGATGCTCAGGGAATTCAAACGGGAATTACTGGACGGAAGGCGACGTTCTTTTCGAGGAGAACAGTTTAGAAAATTTAGAGAACCGGCATTTGAGGCTGACTGCAGAACGATTCTACTGTGGCCAACGAACATTTCGCTTAAGGACCACGGAGATAAGGTTAGAGAGATTAGGGCTCGTACGGAGGCATATAGAGAGTCGTTTCTCCCTCGCCCTGTTTGCGAGTGTAACAGGAAAGCAAATGGCTAGTAGTGGTACACGGTATCCTCCTCCAAGCACCATATGATGGCTTGCAGAGTATGTATGAAGATCCAGATGTAGAACAATGTTACATCAGAGCTGCGCTTGAAGTGAAGCATCTGGCCAGCACCTTAGCAAATTGTGTTTGGTGTAATCCGCTCTTCTTTCTTATCCCAACTTTGTCCGCTAGGAGTGAGAAGTCATACGCCATTATTAGTTTTTACCGGTGACATAAAAGCATACATCAATAGGTCTGACTTTTTGCTAGATTCAAAATTAAAAAACTAACGCCTGATAATGAAGTACTCAAAAATGCCTAAGTAGGGTTCACAAATTAAGGTACACAAAGAGCGTCATCCGATTTGTCTGGGTATTAATAAATTGTCTTAATTATTTTTGTTATTTCTTCTAGGCCAAAATAAAACAAGTCTTTACCTTTCGGCATTATTCAGAATAGCTAGGAAAAGGTCCAAATTTTGAAAAAGTATAACTTTCAGGAAAGGCAGTATTTGCCTCTTTTGACATTAGAAATTTAAATACTGACGTTCGAGTCAAAGTGACTTTAGGAACCATCCTAAAAAATAGCAGGATTTTAGGAAAGTCGAATGCCCTTATACTGTTGGAATTAATTGAACTTACGAGACTGTCTCTTTCTTTAAGAACTAATGTTTTGTCGAAAAACGTTTTTTTTCTAAATTACATACTCACCGTGGGCTTCAGCCAATCCAGAATGCTTTCTAAGGTTTTTGTAAACGATTTGGTGAACAAATTTTTCAGTACCTATAGAGAACTGTGTAAAAGAGTCCTTCTGCATCGCAGGTGCGTTGATGACATTTTCATTTGTTATTTAGGGAATGTTGGTGAAATCCAGGACATAGAGCATGTATTTATTAGTATGCACGAAAAAATTCAATTCACCGCAGAATTTGAAACGGAATGTTTACTAAATTTTTTAAACTTGCAAATATCTAGGTCGGAGTCTACTTTGAACATAGACACTTACTGCAAGCCCACAACAATAGACGAGGTTATATCAGCTGACTCTTGTCATCGATCAGCATTCAGATATGCTTACGCTACACCGATATCTTATAACATGGAAACTGTCAATAGATAATTTGACACTATAGTACCAGTTGTTATGGCTAATGGATTTGCAAAACGGCTATTCGTGAGTTGGGTAAAAAAATTTCAAAAAAGATGGAAAGGCAAACGGGTAAACTTAGTGTGACCTTTGCTCATATTTCCTTTTCGTATGAAGGTCCCCTGTTCTGAAATTGGCTGATGCCTAAGGCTCCGTACGAAAAATGCATGGACTATGTTTGCACCATACCATGGATGCAAGGTCAGATGATTACAGTCTATCAGGTGTTCAGAAAATCAAATATGGACGTTATGATAATTTTTATATTGATTGGACGTGAAGGGAGCTGAAAGTAAGAATTAGAGAGCTTAATTACACTAGTAAGAGTTGTCGAGCTGCCATTTGAGGGAAATTAACCACCGTCTACTTTCGACTGAGTCGAGAGGAAAAATTTTGGACGTTTTCGTGGATCTATAAATATACGCCCATCGTCGTAGAGACCGAATAGTACAATTCACGAACAGGTTCCTAGTAAAAGACAATGGTTTTTCAATATTTCTTGTGTTTAGTTACAATAGAGAGGCGAAAAAAAATGCTGTTCTTACTTTTTTCCTTGCATCACAGTTCCATAATGTTCGACTTATTTCCTTTCGTAAGAGTCCGCCCCTGATATCTGAGTGGTCAGCGCGACGGAAGTCATACCTAACGACCCGGTTTCGATTCCCGGCAGGGTCGGAGATTTTCTCCGCTCAGGGATTGGATGTTGTGTTGTCATTTCATCTCCATCGACACCCAAGTCGCCGAAGTGGCGTCAACTCGAAAGACTTGCAGCAGATGAACGGTCTACGCGACGGGAGACCCTAGCCACACGGCATTTCCATTTCCTAAGCGAAATTAGTGTATTATGACACATAAACTTCTTGTGTTTTTAATAATTGTAGACTGCTTTTAATAATAACCATTTATAATTATTTATGCTGCTCTTGTGTCTGCCATTTTGTTGGAATGAAAGGTATGACTTAATACGCATTTTATACAATTTTATTGATTGGAAAACAAACTTTGGTTAAGGTAATACAACTGATCAGGTCTCCGCATAGAATCTTTTCGCTTACACTGTCCAGCGTTAGCGAGCTTACCTGTGCGGAGCTGTAGCCGCAACATTAAGTTATCTGCAATTAATGTTAAACTGAGAATACAGGGGTCGCGTCATGAATATCGCTTCATGTTGCATTTATTCACATCTGAAAATGGCTTTAAAGCTTTGTACTCACTACTTTCTCAATGGTATGATCTCTTTAAGTTGTCTCCATAAGGTAATTTTGAATCTTTCATATTCAAAAAAGGGCTCTGAGCACTATGGGACTTAACATCTATGGTCATCAGTCCCCTAGAATTTAGAACTACTTAAACCTAACTAACCTAAGGACGTCACACAACACCCAGTCATCTTTCATACTTATATTTCTTATTTAATACACTTGTATATCTGTTTGTACCTGTAACAAAAAAGTCTGTTACTATTTTTAGTAGATAATCTGAAGACAGGCAGTGATGTAAACGCGAAGATTCCATTAACAGAAAGATTCCATTAACATCACGTGACCATTACTCCGCGATCTACTGAATGGGAATTCGGAGGTTCGAGTCCTCCCTCGGGCATGGGTGTCTGTGTTTGTCCTCAAGATAATTTAGGTTAAATAGTGTGTCAGCTTAGGGACTGATGACCTTAGCATTTAAGTCCCATAAGATTTCACACACATTTGAACATTTTTTTGGGAATTCGGAGATCAATTTGACTACCTGCAACCTCACGAACGGAATGACCCATGGCGGCGAACGGTGCACGAAGCGTACTCGCCGACGCTAAGATGGCGCCTGGTCCCGAAATCACAAGCGTCGTAACTGCTCACCTCCGTTTATCACGATCAACTTCTCGCAGCTAGGCAATCATGGGGGTTCTCGACATTTTTGTGACTGACACAGTAAGCTTCCACCGATATGAAGAGTGCCGTATAGTCAACCTAACCAACGCTGCGTTTGCCGTTAGCTCCCCTGTGCAACGGTCGCAAGCAACGGCCCCGGGGTTGGGAGCACTCTCGTGTCTTTCCGCGGCAAGTAGCCGTATCCTGAATTTGAAGCCAACGGCTGGTTAGCGTCAGTACTCGCCATCTTGCGTTAGCGTAGAATTATTCAAATTAAGAGCAAGGAAATTCGTCCGCTCCCATGAGCCCATAGTCCGCGGGTTAGGCAAATCGACGGTTCCTAAAGTCGTCGGGGAAACTTACTTTGATAGTGATAATTAAAGATTACTTATGACGGCTTTTGAAGTAAGTACACTGTCGGAAGAAAATCAAAACACCACGAGAGACAAGGTAGATTTTGAGGCGATGACTGCATATGCCACCTAGAGGACAGTAGCTGTGCAGGTATGATTTGAACGTCGTCTGCCAACAGATAACCTAGTGGCATAGCTACCCTTCAGTAGGAAATGCTCACAGCCAAAAGGCTCAGTGTGGCGTGAAAATGTGAAGCAAGCAGGGAACCATGCCACGGAAGGGACTCGTGCTTCCTACAGTCAAGTGAGCTGGTTTTAAAGGGGCCAAATTGTGGCCTTCCACTTGGCGGGACAGTCCTTCCGGAGAACTGTTACAAAAGTTGGACGTGCTGCGTCCATTGTGCGACGATGCTGGTATCAGTGGTCTCGTGAACATTGTCACACTTGTAGACGAGGCTCTGGACGTCCAAGCCGCACAGACGCCCGCCAGCACAGTTGTAGTGTAAGGCCGGTAGTGGCAGATCGCACAGCTACCACAGCCCAGATAAGAGAGCTGTGAACCCAGAAGTGTCAACACAATATGTTGCGAACTGCTTGTTAGCATTGGGACTATAGGCACGAAAATGTGTTGGTGGTCTCCCACTCACGCCACACCACCGATGGACACGGCTCGAGTGGCGCCGTCAGACGGTCGCATGGAAGAGGCGCGCCGTCGTTTTCAGCGATGAAAGCAGATTCTGCCTGCACGCAAGTGACTGTCGTTTGTTTATGTAATGTAGACCTAGTGAGCACTCTCTCGTAGAGTGCATACGTCTAAGATACACTGGCCTCACCTCAAGCCTTATAGGGTGGGATGCGATACACTAGACCTCTCGTTCACCTTTAATGTTTCTGGAAGCGACGCTAACCAACGCTTGGTCTGTGCAGAATGTTTTTAGACCCGTGCTTTTACCGTTCTTGCAACAGGAAGGTGATGTGTTATTCCAACAGGATAATGCTCGCCGCCAGCACTATCTTCGGACCTGTGTCCAGTCGAGTATGTGCGGGATATGATGGGATTAGAAGTGACTCGTGCAACTCGTCAACCGACAAGTCTTATAGAACTACGTGAACATGTGGATCAGGCGTGGCATAACGTATCCCAGTACAGTAGTCGTGATTTATGCAGTCGACTGGATGCCGGAACAGCGCCAGCATTGCAACCAGTGGAGGTTACACCACGTACTAATACGGGAGTTTCAGCGTGGGTCGAAACCTGGTGCCTCAGAACCGCTTGTGCTATTGATCTGTAAACCTATTCATTTCATGTACTCCATTTGAACTGTTGCAGCAATAAATCTTGAGGGAATTGTAAATTCTAAACGGTTGCACAAATTTTTTCCCGGCAGTGTATTTTATCAACTCGAGATGCATATCAAATGAAAGGAAACTTTCTGAATTACCCTACTCTGACACTGAAAGTATTGTCTTAATTTACTTAGTGCACTCTCCATTTGTCACTCAGATAGACTATGCTGTAATAAAGGCTGGTGTGATACCTTGTGGCCAGTCCATGGAAGGTCAGCACTCTATAAAGCAAGTATATTCAAATAGCGCTGTCAACATCAGACTCTTTAAAAATCTACACTGCGAATTCGACTGTGTGCCACAGAAAACACTTTAATATGTAGCTCTTATATGGCATAGTCTTGTGTGGCTAGATGAAGTACCTACAGGCGTGTAGCCCGCGGGGTATTTGCCACGGCTCTGGGAGACTCAGTGTGCTAATGCGGCAGTGGAGGGAACGGGCAGAGCTTAGCTGGACGCCATGAGTCGGGGGGCGGCACTGACAAAGCGGGCAGGTAGCCCAGCAGAGCCAGAGCCCAGCCTTATCCACCTAAAGGGATCACCAGCGCCTCGCCAGCCGCAGCCAGCAGGGCGCAGGGAGAGCAAGTAAAGTCGTGAATGCCGGCGAGAAGGCGAGGATGGATGGTGTGCTCGGTGTAGATGGTGAGCGCTGAGAAGCAGTATGTATTTACACTGTTGGCCATTAAAGTTGCAACACTGAGAATGGGAGTAAATAAGGATATTTTGAGTGACCAAAAACAAAGATTAGGAAGTCTGAAGTTTTTATTGCAGCCGGATAATTTCGACTTTTTGTCAAGATATTTCGGTTGACAACCATTCAACCATCCTCTGGTGAGCGTGCTACACTGGTTTTTACTTGTCCACATCACTAACTTTATACCAAAAATATGTGCGAAGGCGCATGCTAAGAGCGACCTCAGTCGTCTTTCCCAACGTGTTCGATTATTGCTACATCTATGACGCTCGAGAACATGCGCAATGGTGATACTACAAGCGGACTCTCTGTCCGAAAGTGGACTTGGGAAGTTAAAATTTAGGGGTCCAATAAAATTTTGTCAATATCGCCACTATGAGGTTCAAGAGACGTAATGGATGCCTACCACTAGTGAAGGATAGGATTCATTTTAGTTGCCATCAACTGGATGCGATTTCATCTGCACATAGAGATTGCTTCCAATCTCCCATCAAAGCCTACATTGGTCAAACAACACGCTCAGTGACTGAAAGGTGCATTGAACATGACTGTCACACACGCCTTTCGGAGCCCGGTAAGTCGGCCATATCTGAGCATTTTATCTTCATAGGACATTCCATGGATTGCTGTGCCATGAAAACCTTGGCCTCGACGAGAACCTTCTGGGATTCAGTTATTAAGGAATCGGTGGATATACGTTTGGCGGAAGATTTCGTTAATCGGGTGATGGCTATGATTGGCCCGCTAGATGGCGCTGCCATAGGTCAAACGCATACGTATAACGACATTCCTCTCAACAGCGAGTGGTTCGCCTTCCGTAATGTTCGCACATGCATTGACAATGCGCTGACGCATGTTGTCAGGCGTTGTCGGTGGATCACGATAGCAAATATCCTTCAACTTTACCCGCAGAAAGAAATCCGGGAACGTCAGACCTGGTGAACGTGCGGGCCATAGTATGGTGCTTCGACGACCAGTCCATCTGTCATGAAATATGCTATTCACTGACGCTTCAAACGCACGCGAGCTGTGTGCCGGAAATCCATCATGTTCATGCAGTGAAATATCTTGTAGTAACATAGGTAGAACATTACGTAGGAAATCAGCATACATTGCACCATTTAGATTGCCATCGATAAAATGGGGGCCAATTATCCTTCCTCACATAATGCCGCACCATTCATTAACCCGCCAAGGTCGCTGATGTTCCACTTTTCGCAGTCATCGTGGATTTTCCGTTGCCCAGTAGTGCATATTATGCCGGTTTACGTTACCGGTGTTGGTGAATGACGCTTCGTTGCTAAATAGAACGCGTGCAAAAAACTGTCATAGTCCCGTAATTTCTCTTGTAGCCAGTGGCAGAAATGTTCACGACGTTCAGAGTCGTCACCATGCGATTACTGGTGCATAGAAATATGGTACGGGTGCAATCAATGTTGATATAGCATTCTCAACACCGACGATTTTGAGATTCCCTATTCTAGTGCAATTTGTGTGCTACTGATGTGCGGATTAGCCGCGACAGCAGCTAAAACACCTACTTTGGCATCATCATTTGTTGCAGGTCGTGGTTGACGTTTCACATATGGCTGAACACATCCTGTTTCCTTAAATACCATTACTATCCGGCGAACGTTCCGGACACTTGGATGATGTCGCCCAGGATACCGAGCAGCATACATAGCTCATGCCCGTTGGGCAATTTGATCACAATAGCCATACAACAACACGATATCGAACTTTTCCGCAATTGGTAAATGGTCCATTTTAGCACGGGTAATGTATCTCGAAGCCAATACCGACCGCACTGGCGGAATGTTACGTGATACCACGTACTTATACGTTTGTTACTATTACATCGCCATCTGTCACAAAGCGTAAAAATGGTCCAACTAGAACATTCATATTTCTTAAATTACTACACGAATATGTATTACAAATGGGGGGGGGGGGGTCCCTATTTAAAAAATTGCTGTCGATATCCGTTTGACCTATGGCAGCGCCATGTAGCGGGCCAACCAAAGCGCCATCTGGTTTCCTCCTTCAAGCTAGACTAGTTTCGTTTCTTGTAGTTTTCTCGTTTGATGCTTATTTCCCAAGATATTTGGCTCGGTCACTATCATTGGATCATCCTGTATAATTTGGGAACTTCCGTTCTGCACACACGGATACATCCATCGTGATGCTGTATGTAGAAGAGTGGCACGTCTGATGAGGCTACGTGACCAGTGTTTTCGTAGACGCGCTTCTGTCTGCTAACACAACAAAGGAATCTGGTATAGTGGCCGTCATGTTGACAGTCTGTATTGCTCGAGACGTCATCGTACTGTCCGTATGGATACTCGTCTTGCTCCAAGTAAACCCACTGCCTGACGCAAAGTGAGTGATGTGGTTGTAAGATTATACACAAAAAATCGAAAAATAGTTCTGTCACTCTGGGCGCTAGCCGCATGGCGCCGTTGACTGCGTGCGTTGAGCTGAGTATGGCTGTTCTGAACCCGTCGACTCCGATGATAAATTACAGCTAAAGTAGAGAGCAAAATCACGGATTGTCGAATGTTTCAAATGGCTCTAAGTACTATGGGACTTAACAACTGAGGTCATCAGTTCCCTAGACTTAGAACTATTTAAACCTAACTAACCTAAGGGCATCACACACATCCATGCCCCAGGCAGGATTCGAACCTGCAACCGTAGCAGCAGCGTGGTTCCGGACTGAAGAGCCTAGAACCGATCTGCCACAGCGGCCTGCTGCAAAATGTCAGGTTGCAGTCTCGATAATCCACAATCCTACTGCAGAAGAATTCCTGCACAGCTGGTAGCCATTCTTCGTTCTTATGCGAGGAATGCCACTATCATCTCATCCGCTGAGTAATCTTTCCTTGCATACAGAATGCCGACGACGTTACTCTTACATGTTTTTTTTTTTTTTTTTTTTTTTTTTTGATTGGCCGGAAGTAAAACAACTTGCATCTTCGAGAATACCATTTTGTGTGTGTTTTGTGCTGTCTTCATTGTGTTGGAATTTTAATGGCTAGCAGTGTCTACGTCTGAGACATTTTGTGGCCGTCCGCATTCAAGATAATCGTAGGTGGTGATTGTGCTGCGTAATAATTCTCTTCAAACTTTTTCTCAAATCTCTACATTTTGATTCCTCTGCTAGTTTTTCCTCAAGAGCCTTGCTATGATGGCGGAAAACTGTTGAAAACCATTTGGGCGTTAGTTCATGAAGGACGTTTAACCTCATTCTTTCAGAGTAAATGAAGATGGCTAAAATTCCTTAGCCTAATATTGGTTCTGTGGGGTCTTGCCCAATCGTCTCTTATAGGGTACCTAAAGGAAGCTGCGTTCTCGGAATGCTATACTACAATTCAAGCAAATAACATTAGTAGTTTTATTTCAATAAAGCAGGTTGGCAATACTTAACTTGAATGTGCCAAAGTGTCGCAAGAGATGGGTGGCATACAACGCAAATCCGAGTTCTTGCTATTGAAACGTCCCCTTAGAAAAATTAATGAATTACTGTGCTGATAAACCTCTACGTTATTTGATTTTCAAACAGTTGAACAAAACTGAACGTACTCAGACATTACTCTCTTTACTTATTCTGATCACCACTAAACTGACACACAATATTTTTAGTGCAACGCAATCTGACTTTCAATAATCCCTACAAAAGAATGACCCTAACTAACAATAACCTATACCTTTCATGAATCACTTACCTCACAAAATTCTTCATTACTCGAACTACTGAAATACAGCGTGCACCAATACTGCCAGCTAAATAAAAGACTCTAACTACTGAAGTCACTAACTACTGATAGGCATAGTTAGCAAATTAAAGATTTTGATAGAGAACAAACAATGTATTTACCTTAATAGTGTTCATGATATCCAGTGTTACAAATTTACTCTTTCTGGGGGACACATGTTCAGATCGCCCGCTGTTAAAATTCTGCCATCTCTCCCCCCATATCCACGACTGCTGGCGACTCACCTCCAACTGCGCGGCACTACGCGCTGTTCACAGCCAACTGCCCAACACTACAATGGTAAACATTCCAATAATGCAAACCAGAAATGCAATCACTAACAGTCGCAACTTCTTATCTATTGTGCATATACTACTACCAACGGCAACGTGTGCAGTGAAATGAAACTTAATTTGAAGAACTGGTGTCTATACGATTACAAGTTTACGAGATGAGAATACAATTACAAATGTACAAAATACATCATTAAACAACATAATAGTAAAGATAACATTTGTAGTAATATGGGCTTTACAAAAGAATAGAAATAAACATGTACATCAGTGTTACAGGAATTATGACATAAGTAAATAAATAAAATAAAAGAATAGTTTTCGAAGCATTAATTTCACACATGAGCATTGAAACAGAACAGAATTAATAATGTCTAAACATCTTTACAAGGAAAATAACATATTATTAGAAAAATTCTACAACATAACTCTTATCACATAAACAAACAAAAAGCAAAATGGTTCAAATGGCTCTGAGCACTATGGGACTCAACTTATGAGGCCATTAGTCCCTTACAACTTAAAACTAGTTAAATCTAACTGACCTAAGGACATCACACACATCCATGCCCGAGGCAGGATTCGAACCTGCGACCGTAGAGGTCTCACGCTTCCAGATTGGAGCGCCTAGAACCGCATGGCCACTTCGGCCGGCACACAAAAAGCAGGAAGAACACAAATACACAAGGGTACACAAACACATAGCGGAATAACACAAAAGGAAAGGACAGGTTTTGTTTTACTGCAGTATTTTGCGAACAAAACTTTCTTTGAAACTTCCTGGCAGATTAAAACTGCGTGCCGGACCGAGGCTCGAACTCGGGACCTTTGTCTTTCGCGGGCAAGTGCTCTACCGACTGAGCTACCCGAGCACAACTTACGCCCCGTCCTCACAGCTTTCATTCGGCTAGTACCTCGTCTCCTACCTTCCAAACATCACAGAAGCTCTCCTACGAACCTTGCAGAACTAGCACTCGTGGAAGAAAGGATATTGCGGAGACATGGCTTAGCGACAGCCTGTGGGATGTTTCTAGAATGAAATTTTCACTCTTTTTTTCTCTTTTGTACTGTGTATTGATTTGATTTTGATTTTGTTGGAATTTTCTAATTTGTTCACACTCTTCTGTGTCAGTGAAGGCTACCGGTCTTGTGTCATTCAGATCATCATCTACCTTTGTAGAGAAGTTAGTGAACTGATCTGAAAGTTCGGCTACTTTCTGCGATAATGAACTGATTTCCTCAGTGTGATTTTCTGAACCAAGTTTCAGAGCGTCCATTTGTGTTGAAAGCGTATCTACTGTGTCCTTTAAGTTTTCCTGACTTTTTGCAAGTTGCGTAACCGAATCGGTAGATGCAACTGAGTCAATTTTAGCTTGCAGGGTGTCGTGATTTTCATGAACAGTAGTTTGCAGTTCTTTTATGGCTGCTTCGTGATTCTGTAAATCATTTTCATGACGAGAAAAAATGGGTTGACAATGCTCACAAATTTGCGTTTTAACGTCATTACACAATTTTTGACATTTCGATTCGATTTTAAGTAACTCATCAGTTAAACCTTCGCGTGTTTGTTCAAGCGTTTGTTCGATTGAGTCTAACTTTTGAAGCTGTTGCTGTGTTTGTCTCTTCTTTTGTTCCATAGTGTCTAACTGTTGCTGTGTTTGTCTCTGATTTTGTTCCATTGTGTCTAACTTTTGAAACTTTTGTCCCATTTGTTCCTGATTTTGCTCAAGCGTTGTGTCTAACTTTCGTAGCCTTTGCCCATTTGTTGCATTAACTGTAATAACAATGCACTGGTGTCTGAAACATGTTTCTCAGTGCTATTCGGCAGCGTATTTGAACTGGCAATATTCGCATTTTGAAAAGCAGAAAATGTGTCTTGACTTATTTGAGAAAACGGTGAGGACGCAAAACCTGAATCTACAGTATTTGCAAAAGTGTGTCCTGTCATTTCGGATTCCTGAGACGAGCTGTTGCCGACCGATCGATCGATAATGCTTCCCTGTTCACTAATTGTTTCACTGTCTACGCCATTATTTGCAGCCTGCTCCATTTCCTTTTGCACAATTACCAAATCACTACTATGAACATTACACAGTGGCGCTAACACACTGCTTTCATCTTCACCTTCATTTCTCAGTTTACTTTGGAGCCTATTATTACGTTTTACACACGCCATTATTGTCACAATATTTCACACGATAACACAGAAAAGCACAATTTGAAGAGCAAAATAAAAAACACATTAACATAGCATTGAAAATAATATCTCGTTAATTGCAAGCGCAGCTGCGAAATACTTGGTGCAAATCTGCATGCATGCCACAACTGTTTTAGTGAACAAAAATGAAAAACTACAATTACAGCGGAAGTTCTCTCTATAATTACGAGCTAGCAATAAACAAATGCTGCAATAATCACACAAACTGCAAGAAAAAAACAGAAGAATCTAGGTGGCATACAACGTAACCGAGTTCTTGCTATTGAAACGTCCCCTTAGAAAAATTAACGAATTACTGTGCTGATAAACCACTACGTTATTTGATTTTCAAACAGCTGAACAAAAGTGAACGTACTCAGACATTACTCTCTTTACTTATTCTGATCATCACTAAACTGACACACAATATTTTTAGCGCAACGCAATCTGACTTTCAATAATCCCTACAAAAGAATGGCCCTAACTGACAATAACCTTTACCTTTCATGAATCACTTACCTCACAAAAATCTTCATTACTCGAACTACTGCAATACAGCGAGCACCAATACTGCCAGCTAAATAAAAGACTCTAACTACTGAAGTCACTAACTACTGATAGGCATAGTTAGCAAATTAAAGATTTTGATAGAGAACAAACAATGTATTTACCTTAATAGTATTCAAAAATCATATATATATATATATATATATCATGATATCCAGTATTACAAATTTACTCTTTCTGGGGGACACATGTCCAGATCGCCCGCTCTTAAAATTCTGCCATCTCTCTCCCCACATCCACCACTGCTGGCGACTCACCTCCAACTGCGCAGTGCTACGCGCTGTTCACATCCAACTGCCCAACACTACAATGGTAAATATTCCAACAATTCAAAGCAGCCACAGACTTCACACAGCACAGTTAGTGATTTTCATATAGGGCGCTAGGTGGCGTTACCAACATAAAAACCTAAACAGCCTCCTTACACTATGCTCAAAGAAGCAATGGGTATGGATCACTACCAGTTGTTCTCGTGGCACTCTCTGCTAGGCCGTGCCAATACTCCGAAAAGAAGGGTACGCGTCCATGTCCAGCTGCCGTGAATCAGATGAAGAAGACGGTGACTGCTGCCGTGTTGGTGGGTCCAGCTCCATCGGTAGGACAAAAGGAGACAGAGGAGGGAAGGCGCCATGGGGTCGTTCCGTGGTGTCGTGATGACACACTCTGCCAGCTGCTGTAGCAGCGCTTTCTGTCCTCTGCACCCGTGAATTTGCGGGGAAAAGAGGCTGAAAGGTCATCTTGTACATCACAGTGACGAAGTTGATTTTGATGGTGGCGCTGCAAGCCATCGGGACCTGATAGAAGAAACATGCAAGTGCCTAGTCGACGGACGTTCTCGCCTCACGTCTACAGACTGCTGCCGCTAGTAACCCTGTAAAAGACAATATCATGCGGCTCGAAGCGATACTTGCGGCCTTCCATCGGCGCCGGATGCTACGGAGGGTGGAGCCGCTGGAGCAGTGCCCGATGGCGGCGGCCGTGAAGCAATTCCGATGGCGTTGGTTCTTCACGAGGCGAGAAACGTTACAGTCCTTGATCCCAGGTGTGTGCCGGGCGAAGTTTGGCCATCTGATGCTTGAAAGTTTTCTCAAAACGTTCCGCTTCGCCGTTTGAATTTGGATGAAACGGTTCTCTAGTTAGGCGCTGTATGCTATTTCGTTCACGGAATGTTTCAAATTCATGTGACATGAACTGAAGCCCGTTGTCTGACACTGTTACTTCAGGTAAACCTTCTACGTAAAAAATCGATGACGACTCCTGCATTGTGCTACGTGACGTTGTCGAGTTCACTGGCACAGCAAAAGGAAACTTGTTTTGTGTACGTGAGTCAACCACAATCAATCACTGAGTATTCCAAAACGGTCCCGCAAAGTCGATGTGCACACGTTGCCATGGTGATTGCGACTTAGGCCAAGCAGAGAATTTTTGTGGTGGCGCGATCTGATTTTCCGCACATATGTGACACTCTGACGTCATCCTATGTGGGCGTCCACAGCCTCAGAGAATTTTTGTGGTGGCGCGATCTGATTTTCCGCACATATGTGACACTGTGACGTCATACTATGTGGGCGTCCACAGCCTCCAAAGTACAGTATCGACGCGTTAACTGTTTCGTACGAACAGTTCCCCAATGACCTTGGTGAAGTAATTGTAACACTTATTTTTGCAAGGATTTAGGGATCTACACACGTGAGTTTTTTATTCTGTTCACTGAGTGAGGCCAAAATGTGCGAATGTATTATAGGAAAACGTTCAAATCTGAATCAGCTTCCGTGATCTGTGCAATTTTCTTATAGTTCAGCGGGAAAAACAGAAGCAATTCAGAATCCTGAGCATCGATGTGACAACAAGATGCATCAGAAGCGTCAAAATCTTTGTCAGGGCCAATCGGAAGACGTGAAAGTGTGTCGCATTGCCACGTTGAGCTGTCGGATGATACTCAATCTCGTACTGGTACTGAGACAGCAACAAATCCCATCTTTGCTATTGTTGGACAGATCGTACAGGAACCGGTTTCGTCGGATGAAACAAGTATTGCAAAGTAGAATTTTCTGCCATTGAAAGAGTGGTGAAATTAGGTGACACCATAAACAATAGTCAAACCGACTTTTTCAATTTGTGAATAGTTACATTGAGCCGCGCCGGGTAGTCGCGTGGTCTATGGCGCCTTTTCACGGTTCCCAAGGCTCCCCCGGTCGGAGGTTCGAGTCCACCCTCGGACACGTGTGTATGTTTGTGCTGTACATAGAGTAAGTTACTTTAAGTTAAATTAAGTGTGTAAGCTTAGGGACCGATGAACTCAGCAGTTTCGTCCCATTTGGACTTCACACACATTTGAACATTTGAATAGTTACACTGAGGTTTGGGCAACACTTTTGATGCGAAATCGATATGCCTGTCTTCATCACCAATTCTGTGTGGAGCACTTCACCGATTTCGTAAGAGGAAGCAATCCAACTGGCTTGTTAGGATCAAAATGAACTAAGCATCGACCAATGAGCAATGCATCTTTAAATTTTTTTAAAGCTGCTTGCCACTTATCTGTCCAAACACAGGGGACAGTCTTGAGATGCAAGCGATGCAGCCGACCGCGGTGGTCTAGCGGTTCTAGGCGCGCAGTCCGGAACCGCGCGACTGCTACGGTCGCAGGTTCGAATCCTGCCTCAGACATGGATGTGTGTGATGTCCTTAGGTTGGTTGGGTTTAGGTAGTTCTAAGTTCTAGGGGACTGATGACCACGGATGTTAAGTCCCATAGTGCTCAGAGCCAAGCGATACAATGAAGCCGCGATTTGTACAGCATGTGACTGAAGAGGATATACACCTCGACTGTTGACGACGTGACCAGAACACTGAAACTCAGGTTAAAAAAAAAAAAAAAACCACACTTGTCCAGTATACACTTGAGCCCTGCATCATATAACACACGAAACAAAGGACGTAAATTCGCAATATATTCTTCAGGCGTACGACGTGCTAGGACAATATCGTCCAAATAGTTTGAACAGTTTGACTCTTGTACAGTCAGTTGTTCCAAACACCGTTGGAAAACGGCGTGTGCGGAAGCACTGCGAAAAGACAAACGTAAATATTTAAACAAACCCAAGTAAGTATTTACTACGCACACTCTTTGAAATTCTTCATCGACCGTTATTTGAAGATATGCGTCGCGCAAATCAGTTTTGGAAAAATAGCGTCAAGGGCCTAATTTGTGTAAGCGATCTTCTGGGCGTGGCGATGGATAAGTATCAATGACAGTTTGTGGGTTAATTGTAGACTTAAAGTCAACACAGTGGCGAATGCGACCTGTAGGTTTGGGGAGCAAACCCAGTGGTCCTGCCCAGTGACCTTCTGATATGGGCGCAATAACTCCGCTATCTTGCATTTCTTTAATTTCAGCCGCGACTTAGTCTCGTAATGCAACGTGAACAGTTTTGCCCCGGCAAAATTTCGGCTGAGCGTTGTCTTTCAGAGCAAATGTGCAACAAAATTATTAGTTTTGCCTAAACCTTCAGAGAAGAATTCCAGGAATTCTTTTAGCAAGCTAGCTACACTGTCTTTTGCAGTGAATGCAGATACTGACAACACATTGTCCTGAATGTTAAAGCCAAACAACTCGAAAGAATCAAGACCAACATATTCTCACACACGCATATCCGAGCAATAGATAGCAGGCGAAGTACATGTTCCGAGAATTGGAATGTCTTGTCCATTATAATCCGTCAGTTGCGTGTTGTACAGGTGTGGGGAGCCTAATAGTTCATATGTATAACGAATTAGCAATGTGACAGAGCCACCAGTCAACTGACATTGCACGTTTCCCCACAGATAAGTAAATGAACATAATGTTTGTTTGACTGGCGTATCACTATAGAAACGGCACGCTTGCTAGTTTTGCTAATGCTTGTTGCAGACTTTGAATACACGGCGTTAATGACATGGGTCTTGCGACTAGATTTTTTGTTCCGTTGCAAACATACGGATTGTACATGTCTTTTCCTTACCACAAGCGTGATTCTGGGCTTGTTGGGAGAGGCAGTTCTGGCGCTTGTGCCGTGAATAACACCTAGGGCAAGACTTTATTCTGTACACCTGAAATGATGGATCGGACTGTTTCAAAGTCTGTTCTCTGGGTTTGACATCAGGCACACTGCACACGATCGCATCGCGCAACATAACATCTGAATATAAAGCACAGCAAACACATTTTAATTTGCATCTCCTTGTCATACCCTGCAAATCTGTTACCCACTCGTGATAAGTTCCTTCTAACCGTTTTTTACTATCAAAGAAAAGCTGCTACCACATTCACTTGTTGGTCATAATAGTTTTTTAGCGAGTCGACAACACTGTCATACACAAGTTCACTCGTAGTGGCGTTAGGAAAGAGTTTATGGATTAATCTGAACACTGCACTTCCTCCTGTGGATAATAGATGAGGAAGTTTCACAGTACCTGACGTTGTGAGCTAGTATATGGGCATCGAACTGGGGCAATAACTCAAGCCATTCCTCGGCTTGTTCACTAAACTGTCGAAATGGTGGCATAGCAGATGCAGTAGGCGGTGCTTGTTCCGTCGGTCGCGCAGCTGCTGCATCGCGTTGAGTGGTGCTGAGATATGCTGCGTCTGAAACTGAAACATCTGCATTAGCTGTGTGGCATCTAACGCTTGGAGCCGCAGGGAATCGGCAGGAGGCGGGACAGGTGGGGCGAGCATATTGGAAGACACAAATGTAACAAATAGAGAAGTCAAATAATCAACACAAGGACAAAAGCAACGAAAATATCTACAACGCCCACCTGAAAACACTGATTTGCGAAAACAACAGGAAACTATTAAAACAATAACCACCCCTGCAAAGTAAAGACAAGAAAAAATTAAGCGCCAGCACGATATAAACGGGAAGTTCGTGGCCGGTGGCAAGTAGTTCGTTTGCATTCTCGTCACCAATTGTGAGGTCTTGCCCACTCGTCTCGTATAGATTGCCTAGGGGAAGCTGCGTTCTCGGAATGTTATGCTACAATTCAAGCAAATAACATTAGTAGTTGTACACTGCTGGCCATTAAAATTGCTACACAAAGAAGAAATGCAGATGATAAACGGGTATTCATTGGACAAATATAATATACTAAATCTGACATGTGATTGCATTTTCACGCAATTTGGGTGCATTGATCCTGAGAAATCAGTACGCAGAACAACCACCTCTGGCCGTAATAACGGCCTTGATACGCCTGGGCATTGAGTCAAACAGAGCTTGGATGACGTGTACAGGTACAGCAGCCCATGCAGCTTCAACACGATACCACAGTTCATCAGGAGTAGTGACTGGCGTATTGTGACGAGGCAGTTGCTCGGCCACCATTGACCAGACGTTTCCAATTGGTGAGAGATCTGTTGAAATTTTCGGCCCAGGGTAACAGTCGAACATTTTCCGTATCCAGGAAGACCCGTACAGGACCTGCAGCATGCGGTCGTGCATTATCCTGCTGAAATATAGAGTTTCGCAGGGATCGAATGAAGGGTAGAGCCACGGGGCGTAACACATCTGAAATGTAACGTCCACTGTTCAAAGTGCCGCCAATGCGATCAAGAGGTGACCGAGATGTGTAACCAATGGCACCCCATACCATCACGCCGGGTGATACGCCAGTATGGCGATGACGAATACAAGCTTCCAATGTGCGTTCACCGCTATGTCGCCAAACACGGATGCGACCATCATGATGCTGTAAACTGAACCTGGATTCATCCGAAAAAATTACGCTTTGCCATTCGTGCACCCAGGTTCGTCGTTGAGTACACCATCGCATGCCCTCCTGTCTGTGATGCAGCGTCAAGGATAACCGCAGCCATGGTCTCCGAGATGATAGTCCATGCTGCTGCAAACGTCGTCGAACTGTTCGTGCAGATGGTTGTTGTCTTGCAAACGTCCCCATCTGTTGACTCAGGGATCGAGACGTGGCTGCACGATCCGTTACAGCCATGCGGATAAGATGCCTGTCATCTCGACTGCTAGTGATACGAGGCCGTTGGGATCCTGCATGGCGTTGCATATTACGGTCCTGAAGCCACCGATTCCATATTCTGCTAACAGTCATTGGATCTGACCTTTATCAAAGTCGGAAACGTGATGGTACGCGTTTCTCCTCCTTACACGAGGCATCACAACAACGTTTCACCAGGCAACGCCAGTCAACTGCTGTTTCGGTTGGAAACTTTCCTCTTGTCAGCACGTTGCAGGTGTCCCCACCGGCGCCAACCCTATGTGAATGCTCTGAAAAGCTTATATTTGCATATGACAGCATCTTTTTCCTGTCGGTTAAATTTCGCGTCTGTAGCACGTCATCTTCATGGTCTAGGAATTTTAAAGGCCAGTAGTATATTTCAAAAGAGCAGGTTGACAATACTTAACTTGAATGTACCAAGGTGTCGCAAGCGATGGGCGACATACAACATATTTCCGAGTTCTTGTTATAAACAATGTTTAAACAAGCAATGGATATGGATCACTACAATCTTATATCGTAGCACTCTCTGCAAGGCCGTGCTAATACTCCGCAAATGCTGTCCACGAATGTCCGTCCGAGACTGGCAGGAGCGGCGTTTATATTCACTTCTTGCAAGTATCTCTCCTGTCGTAGTGCGGTCCTAATCAGCGCTCTACTGGCCGACGTCGTTTCACCGCCTTCTCTGGTCTTGTGTTCTCCGTCTTCGCTGCCGCGCTTGTGGTTACGCCTCAACAGGTCCGCCTTATTTATTGGAGCCAGTAGCCGGTAGTGGAACAGAAAGGCAATATTGTAAGTCGTAAACTATTTTCTACAGCTAAATCTACGTGATTACTCTGCTGTTTACAATAAAGTGCCTGGCAGAGGGTTCAGTGAACCACCTTCAAACTGTCTCTCTACCGTTCCACTCTCGAACGGCATGTGCGAAAAACGAGCACTTAAATTTTTCTGTGCGGGCCCTGATATCTCTTACTTTATCGTGATGATCGTTTCTCCCTATGTAGGTGGGTGCCAACAGAATGTTATCGCAATCGGTGGAGAAAACTGGTGATTGAAATTTCATGAGAAGATCCCGTCGCAACGGAAAACGCCTTTGTTTTAATGATTGCCACTCCAATTCACGTATCATGTCTATGACACTATCTCCCCTATTTCGCGATAATACAACACAAGCTGCCCTTCTTTGTACTTTTTCGATGTCAACCGTGCGTCCCACCTGATGCGGATCCCACACCCCACAGCAGTACTCCAGAATAGGGCGGACAAGCGTGGTGTAAGCAGTCTCTTTAGTAGACCTGTTGCACCTTCTGAGTGTTCTGCCAATGAATCGCAGTCTTTGGTTTTGCTCTACCCACAATATTATCTATGTGATCGTTCCATTTTAGGTTATTTGTAATTGTAATCCCTAAGTATTTAGGTGAATTTACAGCCTTCAGATATCTGTGACCTATGGCGTAATCGAAATTTAGCTGATTTCTTTTAGTACTCATGTGAATAACTTCACACTTTTCCTTGCTCATGGTCAATTGTCACATTTCGCACCATACAGATATCTTATCTAAATCATTTTGCGTTTTGATCATCTGATGACTTTACAAGGCGGTAAATAACAGCATTAACTGCAAACAATAAGACTGCTACTCCTATGTTGTTAATATAGATCAGGAACAATACACATTTCTTGATAAAGTACACCATTGTTAGATACTTCTGTTAGAATCTTCATCATAATAAGACATCGTTTGAGCGGCACAGGTGGATAAAGTGTAAATTTGTACATGCATTACACTCTTTATCCATTTCTATTTTGCGTGTTTTCCAAATATGTCTGGTTCCTTCGTTGTTTCGTTTATCTGTTATCTCCTGGAACCCTGCAAAGAATTTCGTTAGTCGACCTACCACTCACATTCTTTACTAGGTGTCCCACCAGCTGTTTTACTATTTTCACAATTTCATCTTCTACTCCTGTCGTTCCATAAAGGATCTCTCCGTTTTTCTCACCCTCCTAACATTTTCTAATGTGCGTCACTCAGTTTAGAGATGCTTTCTCACGTTAAAAGTCCATGTCTCTCTTTCTAAAATCTGACAATACGTAAGTTCTAAACATCGGAAAATTGTTTTCTAATACCTGAGAATGTGTCTCAGGAAGTACGCTACAACTCCAGTGTGTTACAACACCCTTACTAAGACAGTCGCACCATGTTTGGCTTACGGACAGACAAACTCAAAAAGTTTTGTTTTTGTGTGTTTGAGGTCATCGTGATCGAAGAAGCATAGCGACAACGGTTCAGGGACAGGCTCAGTGTTTGGAAAGGTTTATTCATACCAAATCCTACACGGAGATTCAAGGAAATTCCAAACACGGTGTAGGAAGCATTGAAGCATCCATCCGGACGAACATCGATAGGCCTGTGGCACAGGAATATTATGCAGATATGAAGCGTTGCTCATACTAGACAACCTGGAACTACTGGAGCCGATACAGAACGGATACGGATGGCTTTTCAATGTTCACCAGTTCGGAGGGCATCACAGGAGTCATAAATCCCTAGGGCGATCATGCACCGGATCCTTCGGAAAAGCTTACAGATATATCCATACCGATGGCAACTGTTCACTTATTGAAACCAGACAGCAAACCATAATGTATCCAGTTCGCTGTGGAAGTTTTTCGCCTTTTAGAAGAGGATGTAAATTTTCTAAACAACGTAGCATTTTCTGACGAAGCACCATTGCACCTGTGGAAGGTAAACAAACACAATTTTTGAATATGAGAGGCATACAGTCCGCATACAGTGATGGAGGAGGCACGTGACAGCCCTAAAGTGATGGTTGACTGCGTGCTGGGAAAATTTTTTTCAAACAAAGCAGTTAATTCTAACAGTTATCTTGATATGCTGCAGCTGTATGCGTTACCACAGCAGACTGACCGTGAAGACAGAGTCGTTTTCACGCAAGATGGTGCACAGCCACATTGGGCTCATACCGTGCGAGATGTTCTAGACCAAATGTTTCCAGATAGCAAGATTGGTTGGTGGTTCAATTCGCTGGCCTCCTACGTCGGCTGACATTACTCCATTGGACACCTTTCTGAGGTGTGTGTCAAGGACAGAATTTATCGAGTGTCTGTCAGACCTGAATTATTTGAACAACCGAATCGTATCTGCCAGTGCCGTTGGTGCGAACATGTTTGTGGCGAGTTTTGACAGAGCTTGACTACAGACTAGATGTTGTTCGTGTCACCAAAGGCGCACACGTTGCAGTTCATTGAATAACATAAAGACTTTAAAAGATAATGTGCCACGTAAGCGAGACATGGAGTGAATATCTTAATTAGTTTATATGCTATTACGTATTAAGGTTGTAACGTACCTTTTCAGATATCCCGTTTATAATTTACCAAAAGCACAATACGACATTTTTACTCTTCCCTCATCATTCAGCCATTGTGGTCAACTGTCCGAAAAGTAAACATTCATCAGATTTACTCTGATTTCATTGTTAATTTATATTATTTTCTGTGCATACATCAGTTATACATTATTTTAGTCATATTGGTTTCTGAAAACATCGATAATGTGAAACCCATCTCTCATTTTTCTCTCAGAATGTAATGAAAAATTTTGATCAAGCCAGTCAGGAGGAGAGATATTTGTTGACTTCCGAAATGACTTTGACCCTCTTCTACCGTTAAGATCGGGAGTATAATCTTATGAGGTGTGTAGCGAAATTTCTGACTCAATTTAAAATGTCTTGGTAGGCAGGACGCAGTATGTTACCTTGGATGTAAAGTTATCGACAGATGTAAATGGAAATGGGAAGGGGAGGTAAGCAAAGATTATAGTTGATAGTGTAGTGACAGGTCGTGGGATCAGTCACGGAAAAGTTCCTGTGGTAATTGGTATTGGAGCTGCGCCTTTCTTAGGTTCAAGTCAGCGATAGGTATCCCTGCTAAAGGGAGGCCTCTGTAATGAAGGAACCACCTTCAAATAAGGTAAGGTACCTAGGCAATCAAGAGATTACCATATGTCATCAAAATGTAAGACATATTAAAGATTAAGTTATTGAATTGCTAACTGATGTTGACTTTGATATTACTGGACACTTACAAGCACGAGTTTAAATATATATAAGAAACATTCAAATGTTGTACAAATTTAAATACTATCAAAACCATTTAGAAATCTTATTCCAGTGCTGTAAGAGGCATTTTTAACCTCATTAATGAGCAAAAAGTCCGTATATCTATGGTTTCAATACATATACGACAGATATAACGCTTTCCTCAACACATTTCTCATGCTCTTTGTAAACTTCTTTCTACTGGAACATCTAAAACAAGATACTGGTACTAACAGGCGACCTGGGTGGTTGACTAATGGAACAGGTGCAAAGTCCCAGTCACACAGGACCATGGTATTAAAAATTTCGTTAGGAAGGCAAAAAGGACGTGGTGCGGAAATAAAATGGCTAAACCTGAGGATAAAATTTCAACCATATCGTCTTTCGTGAAGGAAGCGTCTGCCCTGTAGCACAAGGTCGAGGATGTAATGTCAGTATGCAGTAACAATGTTTTTGTTACTGATAAGTCAGTATTTAATAATCAATTTTTGAATATAGAAAGTGAATCAAATAAAAATTTAGTTTCTATGCGGGATAATATAACGGTCTTAGAAAATAGCTTTCCGAGGCTGCTTCTGAAGTGTACCTAAGTGCTTCTGGAAGTTGAGAGGTTTAGTCAATAATTACATTGCTGTGGATAAACCGCTTACTTGGGTACGATGGGGTACGTAACAGGATACTAAAACACTTTGCTCAGTGCGTTAGCTAAGTATTTAGCCACATATGTAATATTTCATTCAGAAATGGTCAGTTCAGGATATTATAAAAAACTAAGTACAACTGTATCAAATTTCCTAACAGATTAATAGTGCCATGCATGTAGGTTAGATCTGCACCAAGTATTTCGCAGCCGCGCCCTCCAATAAATTGGATATTATCTTCAGTGTTATTTTATGTGTTTCCTTATTTTTCTCTTCAAATATGCTTTTCTGTGTTATCGTGTGAAATATTGTGACAACTATGGCGTGTGAACAACATAACACTAGGCTGAAAAGTAAATTGAGAAATGACAGTGAAGATGAGTGTAGTGTGTTAACACCACCGTGTAATGAAATAACAAATATTAAGAATAGTAATTTGGTAACTATGCATAGGGAAATGGACCGGCAATAAATAATGGTGTAGACAGTGAAACAGTTAATGAACAGGGTAGTATTGTCGATCGATCGGTCTGCAACATCTCGCCCGAGGAACCCGAAACGGCAGGACACAATCTTGCAAATACTGTAGATTCAGGATTTGCCTCCCACCTTTTTCTCAATTAAGTCAAGACACATTTTCTGCTTTTGAAAATGCGAATGTAGCCGGTGCCAATGCACTGCCGAAAAGCATAGAGGAACAGATTCCAGACACTAATACATTATTATTGCAACAAGTGAAACAAAATCAGATACAAATAGAACAAAATCAAAAACAATCACAGCAACAAATGGAACAAAATCGAAAACAAATTAAAGAAACACTTCAACAAACACGTGAAGGTTTAACTGCTGAGTTACTTAAAATCGAATCGAAATGTAAAAAACTCTGTAATGACATAGAAACACAAATTTGTGAGCATTTCCAACCTATTTTTTTCACGGCATCAAATTGTATTACAGAATCACGAAGCAGCCATAAAACAACTGCAAACCATTGTTTATGAAAATCACAACATCTTGCTGGCTAAAATTGACTCAGTTGCATCTACCGATTCGGTTTCGCAACTTGCAAAAACTCAGGAAAACTTAAAGAACACAGTAGATATTCTAAAACTTGGTTCAGAAAGACACACGGAGGAAATCAGTTCATTATCAGAGAAAGTAGTTGAACTTTCGCTTCAGCTAAATAAAAGATTCTAACTATTAATCACTTACCCCACAAAAATCTTCGTTACTCGAACTACTGCCAGTTATATAAAAGATTCTAACTAATGAAGGCACTAACTACTGATAGGCACAGTTAGCAAATGAAAGATTTTAATAATATGTTAGTTACCTTGTAAAGATGTATAGAGATTATTTATTCTGTTCTGTTTTAATGCTCATGTGTGAAGTTAATGTTTCGAAAGCTATTCTCAATATTATATTAATTTACTTATGTCATAATTCCTGTAACACTGATGTATATGTTCATTTATATTCTTTTGTATAGCCTGTATTCCTACAAATGTTATCAGTATCATTCTGTTCTTTAATGATGTTTTCTGTATCATTATAAAAGTATTCTTGTGCCGTAAATTTGTAATTGTATAGACACTAGTTCTTCAAATTTAGTTTCATTTTACTGCACATGTTTCTGTTGGTCATAGTCTATGCACAATATGTAAGACTTTAAGAAAAGGGAACTGTTAGTGCTCGCATGTTTGTTGATAATTCAGCAAGGGACTGGTTAAGCCTGCCGCGGTGGCCGAGCGGTTCTAGGCGCTTCAGTCCGGAACCGCACGACTGATAAGGTCTCAGATTCGAATCCTGCCACGGGCATGGATGTATGTGATGTCCTTAGGTTAGTTAGGTTTAGGTAGTTCTAAGTTGTAGGGGACTGATGACCTCAGATGTTAAGTCCCATAGTGCTCAGAGCTATTTGAACCATTTGAAACAAGGGACTGGTTAACAGCACTGCCGGTTCTAAGGACATTCAAAAAAGTTTGTGCACAGTTGGTGTTTCATGAACTTGCTATATTATCCGTAAGACTCTTCGATGGTGATTGGGCACCCGCACAGTCGCAACGGACGGCTGCTGCCAATCTCTACAAGGACTACAGTGTGTCTGCACTTTGGTGGCCCACCAATACCATAATCTCTACAAGGACTACAGTGGGTCTGCACCTTTGTTGGCCCTCTAATACCATCATATCTACAAGTCATTCTGTGGGTCTGCTTTGTGATGACCTACCTACCAACATTCTCCAAAACTTCGACTAACTCTGCTGTGGGTTTGCTCTGTTGTGGCCCATTACCTGTCTGCATGTCAAGAGTCAGCACTGTCTTTCCGTTGGAAGGACAGTACTACTTCGTCCGGACTGCGTGGAAATCCACTACTTACCTGTGTATTTTCTGTTACTGCTCAGACTTTGTGCAAAGAAAACTGCATTTACTACTGTGATGAATGATCAGGACTGCCTTTATGGACTGTGAGGACAATTTTTTTGCTTTTGACAAACATTGTATCAAAAACTGCGTGCATTGGATATCTTTGTTATTGTAATTATGAGAAATTTTATCAAATCAGTATTAGACACAGCCCAAAATAATTTGTAAAATTTTTGTCGAGATCATGGGGGCTATGTAAGTAGGCTGTTTGGATTTTCACGTTGGTGACGCCACGTAGCACTCTGTATGAAAATCGCTGACCGCGCTGTGTGCAGTCTGTGGCTGGTAGGACTCATTGTTGGAATATTGGCTTGTGTAGTGTTGGGCAGTTGGATGTGAACAGTGCATAGCGTTGTGAAGTTGGAGTTGAGCCGCCAGCAGTGGTGGGTGTGGGGAGAGAGATGCTAGAGTTTTGAGAGCGGACGATCTGTGCGTTCGTCTGTCAGAAAAATGAAATTTGCAAGACTGGATCTCATGAACTGATATATATATATATATATATATCTAAAGAATGACTTATGAACACTACTAAGGTAAATACATTGTTTGTTCTGTATCAAAATCTTTCATTTGCTAACTATGCCTATCAGTAGTTAGAATCTTTTATTTAGTGGCAGTATTGGCGCTCCCTGTTTTGCAGTAGTTTCAGTAACGAAGATTTTTGTGAGGTAAGTGATTAATGAAAGATATAGATTATTGTTAGTCAGGAGCATTCTTTTGTAGGAATTATTGAAAGTCAGATTGCGTTGCGCTAAAAAATACTGTGTGTCAGTTTAGTGATGATCAGAATAAGTAAAGAGAGAACTGTCTGAGTACGTTCAGTTTTTCTCAGCTGTTTCTGTATCAAATAACGTAAGGGTTTTTCCAGCACTGTCATTCATAATTTTCTAAGAGGACGATTCAGTGTATATGCGTTTATTTCATGACGTGTAGAAAATAAATAGTGGCTACGTCAAAGTAATGTTCAGCTTTTACATCTGCAAAAACGCAATTCAATTAAAACTTATATTTTGATTACATAGAATAGGTATGTAATGTGCGAGTCTGAACAATTCTAATTCCTTGTTAATAACACGGATGGTAAGCTTTGGTGGAAATCCCGTGTTCAGGATATTGTACAAAACTAAATACCACTCTGTTAAGCTTCCTGACAGATTAATACTGTATGCCAGATCGGGACTCGAACCCAGGACTTTTGCCTTTCATGGGCAAGCGTTAGACCGACTTCCACAACTTTAGGTCGGCCAGTACCTCATGTTTACCTTTCCAACTTCCACGTATTTGCCATTAGAAAATAATCTGTTATAAGTTATTGCCGAACGCGAAAATTGGTCCACTTTGCTCGTATTCATTCGCTTATGACGTACTCCATTATAGGCATCTGGGGTATTCTACAATCCCGTTAAGTATCGTGCCAGTAGAGACCGCAGGGACAGGCAGTAAAATCTTAAAAGAAAAACAAATGGTTGGTACACGAAATCTCTTTACTTGCTTCCCCTTCCATTTCTTGACCATTCGGATGAAATGTAATCTGCGTTGCAGCATTGGTAAATATATTATTCAGTATGCTAACCTTGGTTGAATCAATGTGATGTTTGCCTATTGCTGTCAGTACAGATGCGGCTGAAGCTGATGCAGAAGTTTTATCAAACTCTTACTCGCAGATGAAATCGTAAATCATACTCACCGTTCCGTTCTGTTACTTGGTTCAGCAATACTAACGCTATTTTGTGATGTACTCTCTTCCAAAGGCAGGTTGTTACGGTATTAGAACAGATATTAGTATCGACAAATTTCATTATTAATTTTCTTTCTAAAAAAATATTGGGAAAAAGCAGTTTACCTAAAACTAGTTCTGCATAACTGTAAATATGAGATTTTGTATCAGCCACAGCTTTGATCACAGAATGGCCTTTCTAGTGAAAATACCATCCACCATTTTAGTGATCGTAAATTTAATGTATGTGACTGACTAAATAAATTCATGAGTTACCACATAGCATGTGCTTCACTGAATAAATTAAGCTAAAACTCTGTATATTATGCACATAAGTACAAAGAAAAGAAGCTATAAATTACAAAATTAAATTGTACACCAACTTCCAACGGCCGATGGATGAAAACCATAAACGCGCTATGATAATAAGAAGAGCTATATAAAAACAGGATGGTTGCAGTATGTCTTGAAGTAATTCAATCCACGGCCACAGAGGTTAACTATTATTACAATGGATAAATTGAGACCATAAAGATTATATGCTAACGCAGCTAATTGGCGATCAAACTATTACATTCCTTACACAGTCTTCAAGGCCAATTACTTATTTTACGTTTTCACTGACGCGCCAGGAAAAGTGTTCTTTGTTGGTAATGCAAGTAGCCTAATGAAGCCAGATAGAGACGCAACAACGGAAGGAACAATAAATGATATACTCAGAAAAATATTATTGGTGTTCTCAGTGACAACACTCTACCATACAGTTCATGGCAGTCTCCGATGTCAACAGGGTAGACTTATCAATAATGGATATGTAAATATGTAAAACTAGAAATCTACATTTCCTTGATGTGCGTGCCTATCATATCCAGAATATTAAACAACGTAACAGAGATACTCTCAAAAGCTGACTTATATTTTCTCTGTTTATCACCGCTTTTGCTGTGAAACATCAAAAAGCAGGTTCAATTACCGTTCTTCCACTAATATGGAGAAATTTTCTGGGTCTGTTCCACAGCGTATACATCGCACAGGAACGGCTTGAAGTTACGATAATTGGTGGCTAATTTCAGACCTCATGTTGGGAACTTTTAAAAGAAATTATTCATGATAACAACAGCCTACAGTTCTTTTACTTTCTTATAAAGCTTCGCCCCAGATTCGTTCCGAAAAGGCGAATACGTCACGGAGATGCTCATGAAACATCGCTGGTAGGCGCTACAAAATGGCGTTGCGCATCACGGTTAGGTTTACTGTTGGAACTACGAAACTGAACGTTCCAAAAAAGACATACCATGAGAAAATCAGAGGTTTTAAGACTCACACGCAGGCTCGTTGAGATTTTGAAGGTAACAAAAAACAGTGTGCAAGTGCGAGATTGGAAGGACATGAAAAGGAAGCAGTAGTTCAGAAAGAAGTGAGAGACGGTTGAAGTATATCCTCGATGTAATTCAGTCTGAGCACTGAGCAGTTAACGAAAGCCAAGACAAACTCTCTTCTTTTTCCTCACTAATTAATTAATATGAAAACTAATACACAAACCGCATAGAAGTCTTTCATTTTTCAATCTTCGTGTGATTCCTAATCGTTACTCTTAAAGAAAGTGCTTCTACGAAAAGTGGTTTGTTTGATGTGAAGTCAGTATCAGGTTTCAGAATTTTTGTTTCCTGTTTATAGAAATTCATGTAGGTGTTGTTGTTCAATTTCTCTCGCATCATGGTGTGTCTAAATACGTTTTAATCTTCTGAAGGCGGAGAAGGGACAATCTGCTGCACACGTAGAAACTCGTATAGTTGATGTAATCTTTATCAGTTTCATCGCCTCTGGAACCAATTAGCCGACACTAATATTTGAGAGAAAACAAGCGCAATTTGTCTTCCGTGATTCCAATGAAATATATTTTTTTTTAATTTTACACGCGCCTTGCGTCATATTCCTGTGCAAAGTTGATTTTTCTTCATCTAAGTCATCCTTATAAAGTTCTGTTACGTAACTGCGGTCTTGTTGAGGAAAGAAACAAATATTCTATTTCTTCGATGTGAGTCATAGCAGCTTTAGAAAATCCATCCTCGAAACACTGAATTACAATATGTAAACTCTGGAAATAAATTCTCCTGTAATATTAACGTGGGCTGGCAAAAATATGGGGCAGAACGGCGACAACATCAAGTTCTCGAGTACTTTTTTGTATGCTTCAGATGTTCGACATCAGTTTTTCTGGAACATTCCAAGCAAGAACTCCACACTTTGTCGAAACTTTTATCAGTCTGAGGTAACATTACAGCATATAGGACATTATTAATATCGTCCATAGCTTTTTGGAAATGTAGAGAGGAATTTTGCAGGAAAGCATTCAAAGTTTCGGGTAGCTCTAAAATTTAATAAGAACTGTAGTGGCAAAGATAAATTCAAAAGAGCACAGAAAACTTAAGAAAGCTTTAGTTTTAGCAACGGAACCCAATTTTTCGAGATAGATTCCCACGAAGAACAAATTTAACTCTTCGTAATTCTGGAAAATAGCTTTCAACGAACATTCTCTGTAACACCAATTATAGAGGAAAAAGATCGGAGAGCTATACGATGAATAACGCTAGAACCTTGGCTTGAAATGTTGCATCGCTTGAGGGATCGTGTGCAAAACTCGTCGTTTCTTTGACATTTGAAAGATAGTCTCTAATCATTGTCTTGTTTTCCATTGCCTCTTGCATCTCAAGATTCGAATAATGGACCAAACAGAGAAAGTGAAGAACACCGTGGCTCAATTTATCTGAAGCTTGCTTTCAACCCAGAAGTGGTGGCCATATTTACCGCTCCGACATTAGCAATACCTTTGCGTGACTTTATATATAGTGGAAAACGAGTGAGAATATCCATTGGCATTGTCAACAACACTTTAGATGTAGTACATTCAGTATTACAGAAACGCAGACATAGTTCATTCATTTGAAAATTGTCACCACTGACACATCGAAAACAAATAGAAACCTGCACGTGTTGACGTATCTTTAGTTTTATCCACATTTATTGAATAGTATTGGGAGTGTTATACAAACCTTATCAAATTGTATAAGACTTCATTAGCCGTAACAGAACCTGCTTCGTTTGGTACGTCGTGCGAAAGCCATCTGATCTCTTTACTCCGAACCGAAGAGGAAAATTGGAAGTTATGAACTAATTCTAACAATCTATTATAATCAGAATTTTCATCTGTGTGACCACGGATTGATAAACCCTGCACCATAAGGTAACGCAGCGAGGAAACGTTCTGAACAAAACTACTCTGGCAGACTTCAGTTCTCCCTCCCTACCCTTAGACACCAAACACTGCACATCGACACCTTTATCATTAGCACTTTTCCTGCTACATCAAATCATATTGGAAAGCACTTTTCATGACAGACAAACGTTTCTAACGTTGTGTTCCAAAGGGAAACCCGACTTCAACGAATGCTTTTGTTACATCTTCGTGTGGTATAGTTTTCTTCGCAAAACGCTACTAGGGGAACACCTTTCCTTACATACAGAACAAAACACTTTTCCAGACTTTTTGTCGTATAATATCCACTTTATTTGGCTTTCCACTGTTTTTCGAAAGAAAGGCCACACCGACTTGATCAGTTTTCTTTCTTTCATTCGATATAGCTATTGTACCGCAGCCACATGAAGCAATATACGCACATTTCAAAGCCGAATCACTTTTCTTCATTCACGAGCGAACAATGGATCTGCCCATTACAAAAACCAGCTACAACAAATAAATAAAAAAAATAAATTGTAATTGTAAATAATTGCAAATGATACCGTGTAACACAATAAAAAGGTAAACTAAAAGTTACTGCTCTACAATGAACGGTACTGAGTGAATGAATATCTGTCGACCCACACCAAGCGGTTTACATCTCTACCGGCTGTTGCCCATTCGGAGGAACGTTCAGAACTTTCGTGACGTTTCGGCGTGAGAGTAAAAATGTGCGCTTCTCAGGTGCTTCTGGAGGCCGTGCTTGCATGAAGCAATGTGATAGCGCGACATCAAAATAGTGTAATTGATCGCTTTAAAGATTTCCCCCAAATTTTCTGTTTTTTATATATTCTGTTTTATTTTCCTTCTCCATTTTTTTTTCTTGTTGCTAAGCACTCCAATAAAATTTGGAGGGGCTAGCACCAGAGCATTCAAGGTTTCGGCGCCTGTGGTCTGGAGTGTACCCTTGTATGTATGTGGTTGGTGGACCAGAAACAGGTAAGTGAAGATCATTTTGAAATATGCTGCTAGAGAGAAATATTGAAAATCTGGTGGCTAGAAGAGGCACTGATTGGATACAAAGAAATTTACGACAGAGCTTGAGAGAAAAGCGAATGGTTGACAAGACACACTCTGAGGATCAAGGGATCATCGGTTTGGTAATGAATGGTAGTATCGCGGATACAAATTCTAGACTGAGACTAAAGCTTGAATCTTGTAGTGAATACAGGTTGCAGCAATGAAGCAGAGATGAAGAAACTTGCACCGAATTGATTAGCGTGAAGAGCTGCAAGAAACCATTTTTACGACCGAAAACAACAACTACGATGGAGGCTTACAACCAAAAAATTTTTACCATACACAATTAGCAAGTGGAACAGTGAACGAAGAATTGATAGTGGTACAGAGGCACCCTCCGCCACACACCAGTAATTTGCTAGCAGGAACTGATATTGAAGTAGACACTTCAATGACGTCACACGCAGAATGCAGTGCATTACGAGATTAGCAAATACATGCGAACGCTCTTACTAACAGATGTCCCGTAAGACGTAGGTGCTAGCCAGCATTATCAGGTCTGTTACCCGTTTATCGCGTCCATTTAGCAATTCGTATGGCTGCAGCTCTCTGCGATATTATATTCTGGTGCGGCGCTCTGCTTTGACCTTGCAGTGCTCGCAGTAATCACCTGACACACTATTTGAGTTCAGTGTTGGCCGAACATTACTCGTCACAGCCATTCTTCCAGGCCGCTCGTGTAACTGCTCTGGCTGGCGAGAAAACGAATTACCGACGGCAGAGCTCTATCGGCGATTACAGCGCCATCACGCGAGTGTTCGGTCGCTTCACAGGCTGGTACTCGCGAGCATAAATCCGTGAAAATCCCGGTAACAACTTAAGTAATCCACTTGTCGCCATGTGGAATGCTTTAAATCACTCGCCTGAGAGTGCTCTCCGGCTTCTACCAACTACAGCACTGTTTTAATGGTACTTACTGCTAGTGCAATTCGTAATGGAGGAGAGAGAGTTATTACCGGCGCGTGGGGTGCTATGACCAACACAGGCAAGTAACTACTGTAAACACAGTGCCACTATTACCGTCACCTTCGAGAATGACCCTATTCCTTCCTAACTGTCCTCGCCCATCTCTATAATGTCATCCTCTCTACTGGCTTCTACCCTGACCTGTGGAAGACCTCCCGCGTCCTCTTATTCTTCAAATCCAACAAACCCCCTTCTGCTGCCTCTTCCTATCGTCCCATCTGCCTCACCTCCGTCTTCAGTAAGGTCTTTGAATCCATCCTCTCCCACCGTATCCATCAGCACCTTGCTCAACACCACCTCCTCCCCCTTACCCAGTGTGGCTTCCGACCTTCCTTCTCTGCTGACGACCAACTCCTCAACCTTGTTCACCATCTGTCCCTCCAGCTCAACTCCCATCGCTCCGCCATTTTTGTTTCCCTTGACCTCCAAAATGCCTATGACCGTGTATGGCATCCCGGTCTCCTCTTTAAACTCCAAACCTACGCCCTGACTATCAATTTTGTCCGTCTGGTCGCTTCCTTCCTCTCGCACCGTCCTTCCTATGTCACCCTCCACAACACCAACTCCCGTATCTTTTATCCCACGGCTGGCGTCCCCCGGGGTTCTGTCCTCTCCCCTCTCCTTTATCTCTTGTATACAGCTGATATGCCCAAGCCACCCCCACCAGTCCACCTTCTCCAATATGCTGATGACACCACCTTCCTGGCTCTCTATCCTACCCTTCAACGGTCTCAACGTACCCTCCAAACCCACCTTAACCAGTTCACCACTTGGTGTAACCAGTGGTTCCTCCGTCTCAACCCCTCCAAAACCCAGGCAATCATCAGAGGCCGCACCACTCGCTCCTTTCGCCTCCATGATTTCTACCTCACCCTTTATGGTCGTCCTATCCAACTCACCCCCACCCTGAAATACCTTCGCCTCACCCTTGACCGACACCTCACCTGAACCCCTCATCTCCTGATCATCCAGCAGAAAGCCCATTCCCACCTATGCCTGCTGAAACTCCTGTCCGGCCGGACATGGGGATTGCATCCTTCTACCCTCCTCCACACCTACAAATCCCTCATCCGTCCTATCCTCTGTTATGCCAGCGTCGCCTGGATCTCCGCCCCCACCCGCTTTTACAAGGCCCTCCAAATCCTTGAACGCCATGCGCTCCGCCTTGCCTTCTGTATCCGGCTTCCTTCCCCCGCACGGCTCCTGTATGAACTGATCCCCTTCCCACACCTCCTCCTGTTCCTCCAACTTCTCCGCATCCTCTACATTGTTCGCAGGGTTGATCCCCATCACCCTCTGGTTTCCTCCCTCCTCTCCACCCCCTGCCCGTTGCCGCGCCTCTATCGCTGTATCCCTCCCTCTCTCCACCTCCACACCCTCCATCTCCTTCATCAGGGCAATTTCCAACGCCTCCCCCTCCAGGATGACGAACTTCACCGTGACATCTACCCTTCCTTCCAACTATAACCTGGCCTTGTTCCCCCCCCCCCCCTCCCCAGGGCCCCCTTCTCCTCTTTCCTGCTTCTCCCAGAGCGGATTTTCCTCCGTTTCCCCCTCCCCTGAGACCCTGCACCCCATACTTGCCTCTCTCCTTCCCACATCCATCCCTACCTGGACCTCTTCCGCGCGCCCCCCGCTCCCCTCCCCCATCTCTTCCCCTCCCTCCCTTCTTCAGGTCTCCCTCATCTCCTAGAACCTGGCAGATCCTCTGTATTGATCATCATCAGTGTGCCACATCAGTGTTGTGTTTAGTGCTGTTTCTTGTGTGCGTCAAGAGGTGTGATTTTAATTGTGTACTGCCTTGAGGTTCGCCGTCAGTGTTACGTTATGTGCTATGCCATCCGTCAACACCCTTATCCTCTAGTCATACTGTGCCTTGTGTTCTTTTAATCGTCGCAGTGTGTGGCTTTTTGTGTGTGCTACTTTTAAACAGTTTTTTATCTCCATTTTACAGTCACCCCGTTTTTTGTCTATTGCCTTCCATGAAGTTCCCCCTTTTTTATATCTATGTTCACCTTATTCTCTCCTTTGCTGTTTTTAAATGTCTTCTATTGTTTTGTTCTCTGTCTTTCAGCTGAAGAGCAGCGCATATGCTGCTGCCAGCCCACCCCGATGGGGAATAGAAATACAATAAAGAAAAAAAAATGCCACTATTTGTTGGTAGGTGACACGACAGACTCCAAACGCTGCCAGGTGTATCCATGACAGTGGTTGGATTGGAATGTGAAAAATGTCCGCGCATTTGAGCGCCCCACAAACCAAACATTATCATCACGATACAGGTGTATCGAGAAACATTCTTCACTAGATTTAAAGAAGAGCGTCAGTATAAATCTGCCCTAATCCTCCTCTCTCTCTCTCTCTCTGAATGACTGAATAGTCATCACGCCTGTCTCCAGCTTGGGGTTGAGACAGTTTCGTGAAACTTTGCAAGGAAATCACTTAACGTGATCTGCAGTAGCTCTGACAGAAGCTACCACGTATGACCTGAATAGATACCTTCTCCCCAAGCTCTATGATTTAAACTCTGATATGAGGAGTATACTATGCTGACTTACACACGTAACGACTCTGTATACATCGTGGCCACGACAACACATTATAGACTAAATATAACACGAGATGTCTGTACTATAATAAATAAAAAATGTGAATGGGGAAAACTATAGTACAATTACATTACAAGTAAATGTACTGCGTGTAAAAAATTGTGCTGTTCGGACTTCCTCTCTTATAATTCAATTGAAGATGCAGGCAGCCGACTCCAAAGACACCAGTGTGTCTCAAAAAATGAAGAAAATACTCCCAACATGACTCCACTTCAATATAAAACACTTAATACTGTTGTTAACCCTATTCTTATTAAGAATCATGTATAATACATAAAACTCGTAGCACATCATACCTCGAGCAATAAATTTTCACCATCCTGCTACATACCAAAGAGAGAGTGAAACAAAATTATGTACAAAGAAAAGGGAATGATGTTTTTTGTTTATATATCTGCGCCTTACTGCGCATTCATAAATAATGTCTTTGCCGGCACTTACTGTCGTTCTTTGATTCCGTCAGTATCGTTGTTCATTTCAACTTTACCATTTCCGAGGGGAAGGGTCTTTCATTATGTACCTACATAATGGCCACCAAACTGTACGTTGACATGGTATACGGTAGTACAGTGTTTTTGCATGTATATATTTATATTTTCATTCGACGATAGGGGTCGATGCCATTTATTTGTCGGCTTCTCTTTTATTTAATAGAATGGATATGTCAGCTTACCCATTGGATCTTAAGGTGCTGCAAGAAACTGAAACATAATGTACATAACGTGATAGTTCATCACATATTTTAAATTTAGGGCACTGATAAAAATGTCCACTCGGCTTCGGCCTCGTTGCCGGGATTAGCGCTTGCTGAGCAGTAGGTTTGGCGGCTAAGAACGAGTCGCCAACAGTCAACATGAAAGCTGCTACCGTCGCATTGAGTGCGACACTACCAGTTAAGTATTACATATTAAAGAATTGCCGTTGGATTTGTCTTCATTCTGGGTGCAGTGGGTGTGAGCTTATTGTTCATAATCCGACGCTGTTGCAGAAGATCTCCATTCTTACGGCTCGGGAGTCATTACACGTGGTGTGTTACGTACACCTGTGCACTTTGATTTTATATACAGTTTGCCTGAATGTAAAATAATATTATTCATTTGCTTGGCAGTAATAGAATCATGAGGTGAACTACACTCCTGGAAATGGAAAAAAGAACACATTGACACCGGTGTGTCAGACCCACCATACTTGCTCCGGACACTGCGAGAGGGCTGTACAAGCAATGATCACACGCACGGCACAGCGGACACACCAGGAACCGCGGTGTTGGCCGGCGAATGGCGCTAGCTGCGCAGCATTTGTGCACCGCCGCCGTCAGTGTCAGCCAGTTTGCCGTGGCATACGGAACTCCATCGCAGTCTTTAACACTGGTAGCATGCCGCGACAGCGTGGACGTGAACCATATGTGCAGTTGACGGACTTTGAGCGAGGGCGTATAGTGGGCATGCGGGAGGCCGGGTGGACTTACCGCCGAATTGCTCAACACGTGGGGCGTGAGGTCTCCACAGTACATCGATGTTGTCGCCAGTGGTCGGCGGAAGGTGCACGTGCCCGTCGACCTGGGACCGGACCGCAGCGACGCACGGATGCACGCCAAGACCGTAGGATCCTACGCAGTGCCGTAGGGGACCGCACCGCCACTTCCCAGCGAATTAGGGACACTGTTGCTCCTGGGGTATCGGCGAGGACCATTCGCAACCGTCTCCAGTGGTGTCGCGACAGGCGTGAATGGAGGGACGAATGGAGACGTGTCGTCTTCAGCGATGAGAGTCGCTTTTGCCTTGGTGACAATGATGGTCGTATATGTGTGGTAATCGCCGTGCAGGTGAGCGCCACAATCAGGACTGCATACGACCGAGGCACACAGGGCCAACACCCGGCATCATGGTGTGGGGAGCGATCTCCTACACTGGCCGTACACCACTGGTGATCGTCGAGGGGACACTGAATAGTGCACGGTACATCCAAACCGTCATCGAACCCATCGTTCTACCATTCCTAGACCGGCAAGGGAACTTGCTGTTCCAACAGGACAATGCACGTCCGCATGTATCCCGTGCCACCCAACGTGCTCTAGAAGGTGTAAGTCAACTACCCTGGCCAGCAAGATCTCCGGATCTATCCCCCATTGAGCATGTTTGGGACTGGATGAAGCGTCGTCTCACGCGGTCTGCACGTCCAGCACGAACGCTGGTCCAACTGAGGCGCCAGGTGGAAATGGCATGGCAAGCCGTTCCACAGGACTACATCCAGCATCTCTACGATCGTCTCCATGGGAGAATAGCAGCCTGCATTGCTGCAAAAGGTGGATATACACTGTACTAGTGCCGACATGGTGCATGCTCTGTTGCCTGTGTCTATGTGCCTGTGGTTCTGTCAGTGTGATCATGTGATGTATCTGACCCCAGGAATGTGTCAATAAAGTTTCCCCTTCCTGGGACAATGAATTCACGGTGTTCATATTTCAATTTCCAGGAGTGTATTATGATCTTGGCTATAATACAGTTTATATTGCATAGCATTTTAAGTAAACCAAATGTTCCCAGAATGAGATCCCACTCTGCAGCGGAGTGTGCGCTGATATGAAACTTCCTGGCAGATTAAAACTGTGTGCCCGACCGAGACTCGAACTCGGGACCTCTGCCTTTCGCGGGCAAGTGCTCTACGAACTGAGCAACCGAAGCACGACTCACGCCCGGTACTCACAGCTTTACTTCTGCCAGTACCTCGTCTCCTACCTTCCAAACTTTGCAGAAGCTCTCCTGCGAACCTTGCAGAACTAGCACTCCTGAAGGAAAGGATACTGCGGAGGCATGGCTTAGCCACAGCCTGGGGGACGTTTCCAGAATGAGATTTTCACTCTGCAGCGGAGTGTGCGCTGATATGAAACTTCCTGTCAGATTAAAACTGTGTGCCCGACCGAGACTCGAACTCGGGAAAGTTTGGAAGGTAGGAGACGAGGTACCGGCAGAAGTAAAGCTGTGAGTACCGGGCGTAAGTCGTGCTTCGGCAGCTTAGTTCGTAGAGCACTTGCCCGCGAAAGGCAAAGGTCCCGAGTTCGAGTCTCGGTCGGGCACACTGTTTTAATCTGCCAGGAAGTTTCATATCAGCGCACACTCCGCTGCAGAGTGAAAATCTCATTCTGGAAACATCCCCCAGGCTGTGGCTAAGCCATGTCTCCGCAATATCCTTTCTTTCAGGAGTGCTAGTTCTGCAAGGTTCGCAGGAGAGCTTCTGTAAAGTTTGGAAGGTAGGAGACGAGGTACTGGCAGAAGTAAAGCTGTGAGTACCGGGCGTGAGTCGTGCTTCGGTAGCTCAGTTCGTAGAGCACTTGCCCGCGAAAGGGAAAGGTCCCGAGTTCGAGTCTCGGTCGGTCACACAGTTTTAATCTGCCAGGAAGTTTCAATCCAAATGTTGATTATCGTAGCAAACACAAAAGATAAAATGCAGTACTCACTATTGATTTCTGTAGTTGAAAATTTAACTTCGTGGACTCTGACCTATTACGTAGGCATAAACACAACACTAAAGGATTTCTTGCTGTGAATGTTTGATTGTTAATTTGAAAACAATATTCTCATAACTCTGTCCTGGCTTATTAGAAATGAAACACTGTATCATAACTGTACCTGATTACAAAACTAAACAAGTCTTTCTCTACTTTAGTCTCTGAAATGCGCAGAAAATTACTTTTATTACACGCACAGATGTTGCAGTATGCAATGTTGTCCAGACATAAAAGCTCCACTGTATTTTTTAATATTTGAACACTATTGATTGCCACGGCTAACATGACAGCGTGAAACCAAAAATGAAAATGATTTTAATATTATTAGCCTGACCGGATTTCAGCACAGCAGCTATTGATCTCACACAAGTAAAGTTTTCACTCTCTGACTTACGTAAATTATTTACGTCACTAACATTGTACTAACAGTTGCCCATGTCCATCATAAAATGACATAATAAAATCTGCATAGTCAGCGGGAAACTGAAAGAAATACTAGGAAAGTGAGCTACAAATTATTACAAGTATTTTTAACAATTTCTATATTCAGAATTAACATAAAATTCAAAGTACACACATTTTTTTTATACATCAGTGCCAAATGGCATCGTTCTCGATTAAAAAACAGACGAAAGCGAACGAAGCGTTCAAGAGAGCGTCACAGGCTCTTACAACATTCACGGCTGCGAGAAGACAGAGACAATAATGTCGAAGCCTCCACTATTTATAAGCAATTTAATATGCTAATAAATATCTTTTATCAATTCTGCGTCGGTTTCCACAGACGTTCTTTGCAAAATTGACATACATAATATTATACGAACATAAAAATGTAAAATGATTACTTCTTTTATGCAGAATCCACATAATCGATAACTGTTCATACAGAAATGTAGTATAAGGACACAGATAAATGGTTTCGTTCATATATTATACAGATTTTACATATGTATTGCCAGGAGACGCCACACGTACTTTCATTTTCATCGGGGAAAGCCCTGGCCAACAGCATTCGTCGTCGGCTTGAGTACTGTCTCGAACAACTGTAGTTCACTTCTTGACATACCAGGCGTTGTGAGACACTGTACCCAAAAATTATTTCGTTGAACGCGTATGTTAATGTCACGACACTTGACCGTCTACTTGTTGAAAGTCGTATATATCTGACCAAAACACTGTATAAATTGCTTGTCTTTAAAGTTCGTTTCTTCACATGGAGTTTGGTTTCCAAAGAAAATTCATACAAGTATTGAGTTACAACAATATACATAACATGATAGGTTATACCTATGGCTGACATTCCATCCATCGCTTATATTATGAACATAAATTTCTTAAGTCTTAAAACGCCATAAATTTTTTATTTACTGAGTTCTGTTGCTACAGTTGTTTGTTGGTTTTTAACTTACATTCGTTCACATCACGTAAGCAAATTAATTACAAAACACATTATTATAATAAAATATAAGCATGTGATACATTTATACTTAATTTTATAGATAGGGTTTCATCACTTGCTGGAGCTCATTTCTTAGTTAGGTAGACGAGGGAGAAAAATACCCAAAATGGTCTTATGGGACCAAACTGCTGAGGTCATAGGTCCCTAAGCTTACGCACTACTTAATCTAATTTCAATTAACTCACGCTAAGGACAACACATACACCCATGCCCGAGGGAGAACTCGAACCTCCAACGGGCCGAGCCACGCTGACCGTGACAAGTAGCCTAAGACCACGCGGCTACCCCGCGCGGCTGGGATTAAAACATTGCGGATTTCGGAACTAACTACGCTTGGCGTCACCTCCTTTGTTTGGAAGGGAAGAAAAGAGTTACTCATATACTGGCTCAAGGATTTATGAGGAAATGTTGCTCGTAAAATCATGGAACAGTTGCTAAGCAACTTCTGTTTCATGGAAATGATGTGCACTATCATGTTGTTTCTTCATGCACTAGTATAGGTTACTTTTTCTAAGTCTTACCAACATTCTCAGTTTTCTGCGTTCAACTGTTTTGTGAAAATATATATATGTGTGTGTGTGTGTGTGTGTGTGTCTGTCTGTGTGTGTGTGTGTGTGTGTGTATGTCTGTGTGTGTGTGTGTGTGTGTCTGTGTGTGTGTGTGTGTGTGTTAGAAAGGGAAAGAGATTTTCTAATAAAATAAAAATTATTTATTTTATTTTTACTACTATTCTTTATTCATTTATTCTTCAAAGTAACAATAATTACTATAATATTTTCCTGTATATACCTATGAAAGGAATTAGACCTGTAACCATTTGATGGGATTTCTAGTTGTTATATGATCAATCACTGTAAATTGTGAGTTGTTAGTCATATTTACTTGGTCGTTTATTACTTGCTTTTTTTCCGCTTTTGTTTTGTATATATGATAATTTTTCAGTAATGTTAGGAGATGTCTTTAATCATTTTTTCTAATTATTTTCATATCATTTTCTCTTGTAGTAGGTTTGTGGCTATTTTCTCTCAAATGTTCTGCAAAAGTTGAGTGGCTTGTTTCATATTTCCATGATCTGATATGTCCCTTGTACTGGGTCTCAAATGTTCTGCTGGTTTGTCCTATATACCTTCCATCACATGTGTTGCACTGTAGTTGGTATATTGCTGCTTTTTGGTAGATATCTGTGTTTTTTGTTATTTTTGGAATGTGCCTTTGGAGTGAATTGTCTGTTTTGAATGCTATGTTTATTCCTTGTCTTTTGAAAATGTTTGTTATTTTATGTGTGAGTCTGTGCTTGTATGTCATTGTGTACCATTTTGAATCTCCTTTCTTGTTTTCCTGTATTCTTTGTGTCGTTATTGTTCTGTCACGGTTTGTGCCTGTTTGTTTAGTTGTTTTTTGAACTATTGTTTGTGGGTGTTTATGTACTGCGTTCACTGACTGTACTTGTTTTTAATGTTTTTGTTTAATTTGGTGTCTAGATCCCTATTGTACCCATTGTTTTTAGCAATTTGTTTGATGATGTCTAGTTCTTTCTGGTAGTTTTCTGTACTGAGTGCTACTGTGTTTAGTCCACTAGCATGTATCTGAGTGCTGATTGTTTCTGTGAATGTGTGTGATTAAAGGTCTGATATAGAATTGTGTCAGTTGTTTTAGGTTTATCAGCTATGCTGAATGTTTTCTTTTTTAATGGTTATATCTAATCACCCACATTCACAGAAACAATCACCACTCAGATACGTGCTTTGTAGACTCAACGCAGTACCACTCTGCACAGAAAATTACCTGAAAGAACTAGACATCATCACACAAATAGCAGCAAATTAAACAAAAATTTAAAAAACGAATACAGTCCGTGAACACAGTAAATAAACACCCAGAAACAACAGTACAACAGAACACTACACAAACAGGCACAAAACATGACAGATCAATTACGACACAAAGAATACAGGTAAACAAGAAAGAAGATTCAAGATGGTACACAATGTCATACGAGCAGAAACTCACGTGTAAAGTAACAACTTTTGTCAAAAGACAAGAGATAAACACAGCATTCAAAACATACAATTCACTCCAAAGACACATTCCAAAAATAACAAAAACACAGATATCTACCAAAAAGCAAGAATATACCAACTATAGTGCAACACATGTGATGCAAGTTATATAGGACAAACCAGCAGAACATTTGACACCCAGTACAAAGAAACACCTCTGAGCATGGAAAAATGAAACGAGCCACTCAACTTTTGCAGAACATTTGAGAGAAAGTAACCACAAACTTACTAGACGAGAAAATCATATGAAACTAATTAGAATAAATAATTAAAGACATCTCCTAACGTTACAGAAAAATTATCATAAATACAAAACAAAGGCTGAAAAGAAACAACTACTAAATGACCAAGTAAATATGACTAACCACTCACTGTTTACACTGATAGATCGTATAATACTCACAAATCCCAACAAATGATTACACATCTGATTCATCTCATACGTACACACAGGAAAATATAATAATAATAATTATTATTATTATTTTTAAGAATAAATAAATGAATAAAAAATACTAATAGAATAAAATAAATATTTTTTATTTCATTATAAAAATCTCTTTTCCTCTCTGATACACACACACACATACATACATACATACACACACACACACACACACACACACACACACACACACACACACACACACACACGAACACACACATTCACAAAACAATTGAATGTAGAAAACTGAGGATGTTGGTAACGCTTAGAAAAACAAATGATACTCTGTATTAAAAAGATGGCAGTTAGAGTGATGTATAACGTGAACAGTGAACTGAAAGTGAACTGTATGATGTCCACCTGTTTGCCAGCTGAGGAAAAGCAGTTTGCTTACATGCAATGAATTAGAAGTTACCTGTAAGTATCTTTCATTTCATAAAAAAACATTAAGGAATTTGTTTTAAATCTGTAACCTAGATGTGAAACTCTAACGTATGTGTAAAAATGGACAAATCATGTAATATTTCAGGACACCCACTGAAGATGCTTTTTAAAAAAGGCGAAACGCGTCTGTGTGCATAAATAAAAAAAATTATGTTCAGCGTGCAAAAAAGGCATTTTCTTTGAATGAACTGAAATTTATATACATCTGCTGCGAAAATGTCCACTATAAGAAGCGTGTCTTTTTCTGAATTTGTGGCTGTTGCAATCTTGATGGGATACGCTTTGATATGTTTCGGAAAAATATCGTGTGGTGCTACTACATATCTCATCATCATTTCTTGGATATGGACCCGCTATGTCCAAGAATACTATATCTGGAGGGTATCTTGTAACTACTGGGTGTAGCTCAGTATATTTCGACACACTGGACTCTTTTGTTTTTTGACATACTGGACACTTCTTAATACCTGTAAGAGACGCATTCTCAAATTTCAAAAAGAGCGAAGTGTTGCAATTATTTCAGTGCTTTGCCTACTCCATAATGTCCCTATACTTTATGAGAGTGTCTTATAAATTCGTCGATATAATCTTCAGGAGTACAAACACACCACTGATTATTTTTTTCATGTTTTCTATGTAACAAAACGACCCTGTAATTCTGATACCGTTTACTTACCTTTCCACCTTCATCTTGCTTAAGGGTTTGCATGATTTTACTCCATCTACGATCTTGCTGTTGTATGATTTCGCTTGGCTTACAAAACTTATTGTAATCAGACTGTTGTGTTGTACCTTGCATTAATGATGTTTTTATTTTTGTATCCTTCTCTGTTAACTCACTAAATTCCTCTAAACCTTGTGGTATCCTAGACAAGGCATCTGCAGTAACATTCCTAATTTCTTTATTATAAATGATCTCGAAACTGAATTCTTATAAATATAGACACCACGCAGCTAATCTACGATGCAATGTTTTACGTTTGAAAAGAAATGACAGTGACTAATGGCCACAGTAAACTTTGGTATTCTTACCAGACAAAAAATTTTCAAACTTTTGAAATGGCCATATTACAGCTAAACATTCCAAGTCTGACACTGAGTAGGACCTTTCCGCTTCTGATAATGTTCGACCAGCAACTCTAATGACCTTGGGTAATTCTTTACCTTCTTCTTCTCGCATCTGGAACAAGTATGGCACCAACCCCTGAGATACATAAACAAAAATCCTTGGACATAACAGGGTGGCTAAGATTGTTTGCATTGACTGACACCTGCTTAATGTTACAAAAGTCATCCTGACACTTGTCATCACATAACCTAGGCCTATTGTTTTCGTAACAAGTTGAGTAATGCATCACTGCTCATCGGTTGCTGTGGTAAGAATCTTCGAAAAATGGATGCTACTCTAAAAAAGCTCTGAACTTCAGTTTTTCGATCGCACTATTCTACGCCATCTTGGCTGATTGTATTTTCATTGTTGCTATCAATAACGGACATATATTTTTCTGCCATGTTGTATGAATATGCAAAAATAAAAATTTCATGTGCTAATTATCACACTTGATAATTGTAATTTATGAAATGCCAAAGCCTGTTTTACATCTATTATGATATGCAAACTATTGTGTTGCTATTCTTTCTGTTTCACAGACAATGTGTATCACTGAAAAATTCGTGTAAATTTTCCACCATAAAATACAAGGAACGGAATAACGAGGAAAAGGTTTCTATCTACATCAAAAGAGGCACTACCAAATGTAACCATGCAAGCAACTTGTGTAGCTGTCCTACCGTTGCTGTGCCAAACGAAACAGCTTACTATGGAAAATTTTAGGGAACCTAGGTCCATTCTTATTTCTTTCCAAAATTTTCTCCTCTATTTTTGCGCTTTTGCTTCATTTACTCCCCATTGTGATTCATGCAAACATAAAATACAGAGAATTAATTTTTGTGACTGATAACAATGTCAAAGAAATTTCTTACTATAACGATAGTTAACTAACCCTACTTACAACCGATGTCCTGAATTCCTTTCATGGTCTGCAGTTGATTATAATAAATATAGAATATATCAATGGAAAAAATTAATGAAGAATACTATTACATTATTAGTAAATGTTCTGAATGTGCTATTCGGACTTCCTCTCTTACATTCCAATTTAAGATGCAGGCAGCCGACTCCAAGGACACCAGTGAGTCTCAAAAAGTGAAGAAAAATCCTCCCAACTTGGCTCCACTTCACTTCAGTAAAAATACTTAATGCTGTTGTTAAGTCTTCTCTTATTCAGAATCCCATATAATACATACCTGTAACACTCGTAGCCCACCATACTACGAGCAGTACATCTTAACCGCCCTTCTACATAGAGATAGAATGAAACAAAATCATGGGCAAAGGGATGTAGTGACGTTATTTGTTCATTTGTCTGCGCCTTACCACACAATCATAATTAATATCTTTGCTGACGCTTATGGTCATTCTTTGCTTCAGTCACTATCGCTGTTTCATTTTTTTTAAATACATTTTAACTTTACCATGTCCAAGGGGTCTTGCACCGTGTAGCTACGCATGTCACATCTCTTCTAGCAAACTCCACTTAATAAAGAAACTTTACAACAAGAGGAAATGTATTCATTCAAATATTTTGCAGCAGAGTTCTCTCCTTGCAGCTGATTCATATGATCCACTCCACATGTGGATATACCTCCTCCCAGATTTAAAAAAAGAAACAAATAATACATAAGAAGTATAACAGATTACAAACACAAAACATTATAGTGGCTGCTGTAGTGATAATTACTGTCAGTCAACAGTTTGGTGAGGAAGTAGATGTGTAGAAGAGTCAATGACGGAATCTTAATTACGTCTTGAGATATGTAACCGTCAGTTTATTACTACAGGCACATCAAAAAGGTGTTCGGTTGACCCTCACACTTCCTATCCACATTTGGATATACCTCCACCCACATTTAAAGAAACAAACAAATAATACATAAGAAGTATAACAGATAAAAACAAAACGCAAAAAAGTACAACAAATTAAAGGAAGATTCGTAGGAACACACACATGTGTGTGTGAAAACATATATTCTTCCAATTGATCTGATGAATTTACGATCCATTGTCCTAGCTTGTAAGCAATAAGCCTGCACTCATATGAAAATAAACATCAGCTTTTTCCATCTTCAGTGCTTGTGATACAGCTTACGACAGATAGTACACAGTTAACTGTCAAGATGTGCAGTTAAGTGACAGGTTGTCATGCTAATGCAGTGTACATCTTAAAGCATGTAATTTTAACTGTTTCACTTAGATGCTGCAACTGATTATACTTATGTACTTTTGCTAATAAATATTCCTTACAGCATACGTGAGGTATTATCCAGTGGACTGCGAACTGTCAAATTGTGCCATAAGTGACAGGTTCTCATATTAGTTCGGTGTATATGTATGGCATGTAATTTTAACAATTTCACTTAGATGCTGGAACTAATGATACTTATGTGCTTATGCCAATGAATGTGTAAGGTTTTGAGGACAACTGTGTAAGCTGTAAGATTTTTTGGATTAATGTTGCAATCTTATCGCAGAGGTTCATGCATTTACACAGTTTACAATGCGACAATGTTACGACAGTTCTCAAACGAACGCATCTCGTCGTCAGAAAATGCATTAATCCTAAACACAACAATGGTAAATTTTTAATTAGAAGTTTCTTTATTAATTATTCTTACAACTACGTCACGACGTTGGCCATTACTACAGTAAATCATCTGATTCCGGTTCTATTTAGGATGTCAATCAAGTCTACGGAGGAACGTTAGTTTTGCGACAAGTTGAGCAAACGATTGCCCAAGGTCGCTCGAGTTTACAGTGGACACAACCCGGTGAACCAACAAGTTCACGACTCTGCTCGCAGTATTTACCTTAGCTGCCGTGAGCTGTCGTCTGCTTGGCTGCTCTCGTCCTCTGAAATTCCTATAAAAACTAATTAAGCCTTTGCTGTTTTTTCCAGCAGAAACTCTCCCTATGTTTCTCATTATGCAAGAAAACATGTACTCATCCATAGTCTTGGAATATGGCAATATGCACGAGCATGGCTGGAGCAGCATGCATATTAAAATGCTCTCTCAGTCCTCACAAGAACAATTAACTAACTAGCTGGTTTGTTTCTCCAAAGCTGGAGATCAAAGAAGCTACAACTAATATCTAGCTGAATGGCAGCCACAGTGAACGCAGTGTTCACATAAATTTCTCCTCTGCATCGTACAGAGCGTTATGCGCCCTGTTCTGCACTTCATGCCATTCAGATAAGAGTCTCCGAAAATTTCGCTCTTGTCTTTCTCGTAACCAAACTGTCTCTCCACCTGGCTTCTTTCGTTCCCCACGTCATGGCTTTTTTGGACCAATAGGAGGATTCCTCTTATTTTGTGGAAACTCTCTCTGTCAATCGCAAGGGCCCTGCCATTAAACTGCATCAGAATCTCGGCACTTTACTCCTTCCTAGTTCGTTTCCGCCTATCGGACGTATTGTGCCAACTCCTTATACCTAAAAGTTACATGTGTACATCACATGTGTGTTCACATGATAAACTGTGTCACTGGTATTGTTTGTATCTATTTGGAATTCCGAAACGCAGTTTTCTAAAGCTTCTTTCTGTCCTAATTCTGCTGGCCCGTTACTTGCTCTCCAGTATGCATCACTAGTCCAGTCGCTGACTCCCGCTGCAGGACGCCCCCTAATAGGTCTCTTGGTGCCTCCCATGGTGCGGCCTCTGCTTCTGTCCATGCCTGCTTCCACACAAGACGTTCCCTCTCGCTGCTTGTTTCCCCTTCTGCTCATTGACACGCATTATATAGGAGTGATGTGTTAATACTGTTGATTGAGTATCGACCCTTTTGCTACCATCGTTTGCTGTGACAACCCTTTCGCATTACATACTTATAGGCAAATCTGCTCATTACCGGCGAAGTAAGTTAGGTGTCATAATAACGTTACCATTATGGTGTACAAAACTCTTATGTAAGGTGCAAAATTGGCCTTCATTTATTCTGCCACCTTAAAATCTTCCTTTTATCTAGTGTAAAGGAACACAGTGATGAGAAAAAAAATTATGGCCACCTGCTTAATATTTTCTTTGTCCGTCTTTCGAATGACATTCGTTACTGATCCTGCGTATCAGGGATCCGAAAGTTTGTCGGAATGTTTATGAAGGTATGTGGTGTTAGATGTTTACGCACATGTCATATAATTCGCGTAAATAAGGGGCAGGTTAATTGCTCCCATTAGCGACGCCGATGAGTTCCATGGATTTACATCAGGCGAATTTGGTCGCCACGACATCAACGTGAGTTCACTATGATGCTCCTCAAACCACTGGAGAACCGTTCTGGCTCGGAGACTCGGAAAATTATGGTGCTGAAAGACGACATAGCCATCGGGGAAGAGATGGAGCCTGCAGAGATGCAGGTGGTTCGCAGCTGTTACCATATCTTCGATAACTACCACTGGTCCCATACCTGTGCACGAGAATGTCTCAAATCCATAACGCTTCTCCCTCCAGCCTGCGTGCGTAATGCACTGCACATTTCGAGCTGCCGTTCACCCAGATGGCAGCGTTTGTGCATCAAAAATGTGATTCGCCAGAGGAGCCGTGCGGGCTTTCTAGAAGGTTGGAATGATGGCGTGATGGCCCTCAGCTACGTACCCTCCGACTCAGAGTTGCAGTATTATAAGTTTCGTCTGGTTTCGTTGTCTAGGTGCTGGGATACGTAGCTGCCGCATTACAGGCCAAATACTGCTGAGTCTACAGTATACAATATGAATATACACTTGAATCGAATGGTCGAAGGTTCCTATCACTCGGCAATTGCGAATTATGAATGTAACATATAAATTTATATCTGAACGATATAAGTTGAATAACAGGGAAACAATAGATTCTTACTTCACGTAATTAGTTGTGAACAACAACATAGCTCGCGAAACATTCACTTGTAAACGCAAACTACGTCTTCACTGTAGACGCCACGGAAATCTCACAAGTGCACAGTTGGCACTCCGAAGTATTCCTATTTCTCGCGACCACGCGCAAACCGCTCCACTTTGCAAGTCCCTTTCGCGACTCCCCTCACGTCGCACCGTTCCTAACTACTGAACTGCCTCGTCGTCTCCGAAAACGATGCTCCTCCCCACTTCTGTGCAGTCTCTACGCGTGACCTTTTTGCAATGATCGTTGTGATTGGCTAGAGCGCTCCCACCCTGTCTCCAAACTAACGTCCACTCACAAACATAATTAAGCACATAAGAAATACTGGATTTACATTTAAATACTTGAAATTAAGTAAATATTCCTACGACTGGACCATAAACACCATCTAACACACATTATTAGATACATAAACAAATTAAGTAAACATGTATCAAAGGAATAGAACAAGAGGTGGTCGGTAGCCTAATGTCTCTGTGCTTTCTAAAACACAGTAAATATCTAACCAGTTTCTTGAAGAATAGTGTATATATCGGATACAAACAAAGATATAGATTAATAAATATATTTATAAGCATGCTGCTACCGTTTCTTCGTGTAACTATGGAGTACTTATGGCCTGACGCGATGTATAATAATCAGCCAATTTGAACTCAATAACTCATGTATTATCTAAATTACATGCCTGTAATTCATACCATACCATAGGTTTACACTAATAGCTTTCTACAGACACGGCGATCGACAAAATCGAATGAAGCGTTTATATTTTGGAAATTCGTTACTGGGTGTTACTCGTATAATTTACCGTCAGGTACTAAACTTTAAACTGATAAAGATATTGAAAATCTGATTACACCATCAGAATCGTCGTGCAAGTAATAGTAATGTACATATTTTTTCTGAGGTATCATGATTCATCTGGCTACTACTAATGTCTATACGAACTATGAAATGTCTGCCATTAAGATTTCACAAAGTACGTCATCTTTGGCACTGCCGGCATAGACCTCTCCTTCATCGACACAAAGCACCGTTCTCGTCACAGCGGAATTCCCAGCCACGCGGCTGGACCATGCGCCAGGGCTACCCCTCTCGTCCGGCTAGGGTTTGGCACCAAGTGTTTGCTAACGAGCTCGGCCCTGCTGCGCGGCCCGGGCGGTGGCCGCCAACTCTGGACTTAGAATGTTTCCAGGGCGCCGCAACTCGCCCGTTACCTCACAGCCGACACGTTTCCGTCGATCGACGGTCGAATCCCGATGGTCCCGTGCCTACCGTAATCGTAGTGGACGATGACGTTGAGTCAATATGGAACATGCTGTTCAGCTGCATGTTCAACAAAGTGCCACAAACGGGGTGCTGCGAAATACTTGAGCGGGCACCAGCATTGTGCTTTTTCGGTGGAGATGCCACAGAGCACCATCAATCCTACTTTACAGAGCAGACAAGCCTCCAAAGCTCACGTTTTGTGAAGAGTAATGGACGTACAACCATTCAGCGCCGAGTGGTAGTTTCGCTGTCCTCCAGCCTCGTTCCGTAGAGACTCACGACAGTAGCACGTGAATAGTCCATCAGCTACGACATTTTCGAGATCCTCGTTCGCATTCTCTCCGTGATAATTATTAGTCCTTTGTCAAAGTCGCTTATCTTAATGAAATTACCCATTTCCAGCTCATATCTTCATGTGCCTGCAATGCCATCAGAGTGGCCATAATGTTTTGGCTTATTAGTGTACGTGAGTACCTGCTAAATAGTGTTGGAAAAAGTGACATATGTTCCTAAAATGTTCGTTCATTGGTGGCGGCAGGAAGTCATGAAATGGCCAGTCGCAGGATTAACAACACTTGCGGTTTGGCTCTATTTCGTGAAAACATTTAAAATTTCCCTTTGCATTGAAATGAAGCGAAAACCAATAATCACGCATCGAAGGAATCTCTTAAAAATTTGCTTTGGAATCGATCCCTTAAAAAAGAAAAAAATGCCATTACAACAAGTTCAACGTCACTAGCGGCATGAGTGGCAGAAGTCTTAGAATTTACTTTAAAATTCTGTCTTAAAAAAATTTACGAGATGAAAATCAATAATCACCAAGCTCTAGAAGACTTAGAAGTTGCCTAGAAGTTTTTAAGTATTACTACAAGGTCAAGATCAATACAAAGTACCAGAAGGCATAGAAATATTCCCTTTAGTTAATGAAAACACTTTTTTTGAAATTTTCTAACTGTCTGGTGGCTTCAAACCTTCCTATTTGCACAATGTTGAGACTTGATTCCGTGAGTGGTACGCAGGGAAGAACAAATTTAACTAGGAATGGAAAATTAAGAAGATCTTCAGGACAGAGTGTCGCAATAAGCATAAGAACTTAAGCGACCGACGACCCGCAACCACACGTAGGCACGGAGTAACGGTCCCAGTGTGGTCGTAGTACCGGCCTCTGCCCAGAACCACACACATCTCCCGTCAAGTCAGATTTATGGTGGGGCACACCGGAACGGTTTTTAGGCCGGTCAGACAACCAAGAGCTGAGTCAGCGTACAATATGGCTAACTAGACCAGACTGCGAAACTATCAACCTGATATTAGTGTTAGATCAACTTAGACAGTAACCACGTACAACAGAAGAATAATTAACCATTTGAACCTGCTGCTGATTTGTTCCCTTAAAAAAAAAGAAAAAAAAAGACAAAACGCTTCAGTACGATTACAACAAGCCGAAGAAAATATCGTAGACAACTGGAATCAAAATATTATTTTTCCCCAGAACTCTGAATATATATTTCGTTTACATTGATTCTTGCCCACTCGTCTCGTATAGGGAGTGTCTAAGGGATGCTGCGTTCTCGGAATGCTATACAACAATTGAAGCAAATAACATTAGTAGCCTTATATCTATAAAGCAGCTTGACAACACTTCACTTGTATTTACAAAGGTGTCGCAAGCGAGAGGCGACATGCAAACAGTACAGTTCTTGCTATACACAATGCTCCTGGAAGTTGACACACGTCACTTAAACTGTTCGGCGAATCCTGTCCACTTACATCCGTATACTGAGCAGATCTACGCGGCCGAAGCTGGCAGGAGGGGCGCTTATATTCACTTCGGTTTGAGGGCGCCTCTGTCTTGGTGCGGTCCTATTCCGCACACCATTGGTTGACGTCGTTTCACCGCCTACTCTGGTGTTGCGTTACTCGTCTTCGTTCCGGCGCTTGTGTTTACGACAGAACATATTTACTAACAAAAAATTTTAACTAAAGGGTATTATTTAAACAGAAGATTAATCCGAGATGATTACGACAAACTGCCTCCACAAATCCAGTATTCGGACAACGGTGAGATTGACTGCTGATTGGAAATTTTTACTAGCTGCAATACTGCACATTACCAATATAGGGCATTTATCAATAGTCCACAGTGTCAACTACATGACAGCCATCTCCCTGTGAAGTTAGGGCTAACGGACGCCCCCTTGGGTGCAAACGTAATTCTAAAACACAAACAAAAAATACGGTTTAACAACTCGGTGCAATAACTGCCCAGACTAATAGAACTGTTCATTTTGTAAAAATATATTGAAACCGATATATTGATATTTATATCGACGTACTGGCCAATAGAAACATTGACTACACAATGTAAATACACTGCCGGTTTTAGAACTTTATATTATTGATTTATTATTTTTTATACCTTCCAGTAAAATCCTGCTAAAACCCCTTAGAGCTATAACTGAAAGGAAACGTTCCACGTTCACCTTTAGCGATAACCACTTTGCTAACAATGGTAACTGCATTTAAGTGGCACAATAAAAGTGTCCGACGGGGGTGTCGTTCTGTTTCGTCACATACTGGATCTGTCTGGAACACTTTGTTTTCGAAATTTCTGCAAACTCCAGCGACGTAGCAGTTGCAGTGTCAAAATTGTTGTTATGTTGATAGCGTCGAATGCCAATTACATCAGCATTTTTCTTCACACGTCTGCGGCCATCAGGAAGACAAATCTTGTCATTTAGATTTTTGTTCATCATTTTAAGCAAGTGTTTCTGAAGTGTGAAGAAGTGGCACGCTAGTTCCGTAAAAAACTGTTTGGTGTCGTACTTCCTCATTTCGGAAATCATCTAATTATATTAACCCACCTATGCACTCTGCATTCTTCTTCGTGCAACCAGTACTTGCTTTACACAGTAAAAGATGAAAACTCGAAGTGATGAGAGCGCAAAACTAGTAACACTCCGTCACACAGTGGAAGTAAAATTATGTTCTATCACAATTTCAAAACAATAAATTCAAATACTTAACAAAAATTACAAAAAAAATGTAATATAAAATAAAAATATCGGCACTTTATATTGCCATTCCAATATCGATAGTCAGAGAAAGCACTTTGCCTGTATATGTATATCTCGATAACTTTTGTTAAAAATACCTATGTATCGGTATTTTATCAACACCCTACTGTCTATCCCAGTAGGACTAATATAGTAGGAACCCTTCACAGATTCACCGAAAAACAGTACCACAAGCAACTCAAGCAGTACTGAAAGCAGTCATTGTGCAGCAACAGCGACGAACTGGAATTAATTAGGGGCTCAAAGAGCTCAGAAGCGTCCAAGAGATGCAAAACATGTCGTCCGCCGAGAATACCGGCCGACCAACCAACGGTCGTTCCCGATTAAATCACAAGTCACAGGCAAGGAAAAAGGTTGCAGATGAATCGCCAACTGACAGCTTTTTACCAAGACGTCATTTTGACTGACAGCAACACAATTGGGAGGGGGGGGGGTGGCAACGCACTTTGGATGGAAAACCAGTAGCCATCAGCCTCTCGCGGGACAGAGGCTTTGCTCACCTCCCACAAAATCGGCCAACCGTCATCCGGACCGCTTCAGCTCAGAGGCCCAACGTTCTCCCTTTGCTGTCCGAACGAGACTCGCTCGCCGCGAAGATTCGATCGACCTGCCGGGCGCAGCTGAAGTGCCACCGATGACCTGACAGGAAACCAAGCAGAGCAAATCATCCGGAAGAGAAATCGATAGGAGCCGCTACGTCTCAGCTCTTACAGGAGGTAGTATAGGTCAAAAATAGAAGAAAATTTCATATAATGATGTCTCTGGGAAGCAACACCTATTGATTCATGGGTATTCACGTCCAACCCACCGACAAAGTCCAGACGTTACAGGTGCTTGTGACCAATACATAGGACGCAATCCGAATGAAGCCTGATGCATCTGAAAGAGCGTGTGATTCACTGATAAGTAGGGCTATAGCATGTGTCAGGCAGCGTGGTAAACACATGCAGCATTGCCTGCAGTGTCTACTTCTGCGTAAGTGACAGATGGAAATGTGAGAACAGAATGGCCCAACAGATGCTGGTTTCCGAACATATGATTATAGGAAGTTTAGTTCTAGTTTTGATCAATTACTAGTTACTGTAAGTATGGGTGACATTTTTTTAACCCACTGCATGCCGTGATCCGCTTTAGTTAGTTACGTCAGTTGCTTCAAGATGGTTACTTTACTGAAATTGATAGTCCACAGATACCCAGTACAACAGTTTTTGGAAGTTTCGAAATGTCGCTCTTTCAATACTCTTAAGCTTTGCAGCACTGCTTACAGAAAACTATCGTCATAACGTCTACTTGTAAGTAAATGGTGGAATCCTATTTGCCTACATCTGCTTCTATACGCTACAAAACACTGTCTAGTACGTGGCGGAAGGTATTTTATGCTTCCCCTAATACTAAAATATTTTCCCGTGACTACAGTCGTCGCTACCCGTTGCTCAGCCTGCGTAGCTTCCTATCCATCCAATTTTCTTCCTGACAACTCCTTCATTTCATCGCATCTTTAACATCTTGCATTCCTCTTCTAGGTGATTCTCCACGTCTCTTCATTCAGCTGAAGCCCATTCATAGATTATTTTTGGCCATTGGTTAAGTCCATTCGTTGGAGGGGGCCATAACAAGTTAATATTTTGATTTTTAGGCATCGAGAATAGCGTCTTCTTCTCCTACAATTTCCCGTATTTTGTGGTTCTGGATGTATTCTAGTCTGGAGTTTCGGCAACTTCTTCGCCTAAAATCCATCCCAAGGAGCAACAGTTTATTTTTTTCGTTTTTGGTTACCTACTATATTTTACTGCCGTATGTGGCGAGACCTTGTGCAACTGAATTTGTCACTCAATATCAGGTAGTAAGTAGGCCAATCACTCTTTTTCCTTGACCAATTTTATTCTCAATATCTTGTGTGCTTGTTCCACCGATTTTAAACGCGTCGGCCAAGTATTTATGTGTATAGACGGCTTTAAATTTGCACAGTCATCCATCCAAATCATGCATTCTGACTTTTTGTGTTCACTGTCAGGCCGTGCAGTTTCCTGAACATGTAACTGGAGTCGACTGTTCAAATGGTTCAAATGGCTCTGAGCACTATGGTACTTAACTTCTAAGGTCATTAGTCCCCTAGAACTTAGAACTAATTAAACCTAACTAACCTAAGGACATCACACACATCCATACCCGAGGCTGGATTCGTACCTGCGACCGTAGTGGTCGCGCGGTGCCAGACTGTAGCGCCTAGAACCGCTCGGCGCCCCCGGCCGGCACTCGTCTGTGTCTCCCACCATCTGGTCATCGGTGAAAAGCAAAATATACGGCGTGTCCTGAAGGGACGCCCGTTTCAGGAGACTTCCTCCCCCAGTATTGTAAGACTTCCAAGTATATCTTAAATAAAGTTGGTGCTAATAAGTACCCTCGTCTTGATCCATATTTAAGGAGAATTCATGGGGCATTTTGCTACCGACTTTAACAACCCTCATACAGGTTTTTTATTGCCTGGACATACTTATTACCGACAGCAAAATTTTGACTTGCTAACCACAACTCATTTAGTGAGATCTATCATACAAATTCTGCAGATTAACAAATGTTAAGTGAACTGTCAATCCACTTTCTAGTCTCTTTTCAATGAAGTGACTAATCACTTTTATTTTTTATTCCTTTCATGCACTGAGCGACAGGAAAATGACTGTCTAAGAATTCTGGAAGGGGCCTAATTTCCCTTATCTTTTTCTGATGTACTTTATGTGGTGCGAGGTATATGATGATGGCAGCGTAACAGACGCACAGTCATCGTCGAATACAGGCTCTCTAAATTTTCCAACATGCAGGCCATAACGCCATGTTATGATCTTAGCATGGGGTGTCTGGACTCGTTCCTACTTGATACGGACTGCATACTTTGGAACAGTATTACAGAATTGGTTGCATTACCTTCCTGTTTGCGATTCATTTACACGTGTCCCGCTGTTTCTCACAACCGTTCTAACAAATCTAAATATTCCAAACATAATTCACGCGATTGTACCATCTTATTTCTTGTCTGAACAGGCCATGAAGACGCCACATCATCCTCAGACCACAGGCGTCACTGGATGCGGACATGGAGCGGCATGTGGTCAGCACACCGCTCTCCCGGCAGCATGTCAGTTTACGAGACCGTAGCCGCTACTTCTCAATCAAGTAGCTCCTCAGTTTTCCTTCCAAAGGCAGAGTGCACCCCGCTTGCCAGCAGCGCTTGGCAGACCGAATGGTCATCCATCCAAGTGCTAGCCCTGCCCGACAGCGCTTAACTTCTGACGGGAACCAGTGCTACCACTGTGGCAAGGCCGTTGGCTCTTTGTCTTACTACTACCCCAAAATAGCTCAATCGACAAAAAATTAGGCAAACCAGTGGGCACGCACGTATCGATCGTTAAGTATTTACAGATGGCACGGCGATCGACTCATGTGCCCAGCAGCGCGTGCTGTCTCCACATGAGCATAAGGAAGTAGCGATCAGTGAGACGATATGCTTCAAGCGGACATGGTACGAAAACATCGTTAAAAGTGAGAAAGCGACAAACTGCCAAAAATGGGCAAACGTGTTTCGCCGTGCCCACGGCCGTATGGTGTGCAACTTTGCTATATTTGTTGGTGTTTCGCAGTGGACAGTATCTACAAGCAGTGGTGTAACACACGTGGCCACGAAACCGTACGTCAGAGTTGTGGTCGGAAGAAAGATCCTGACAGAGAAGGATCGGTGACGCATATCACGGCTTAGGAATCAAAATCGTTTCCAAACCCAGGAGGAATTGCTGCATACAGTAAATGAAGGTGTATCCCCACCGGTTAGCGAGACAACATTGCGAGCAGCTTAACCTGGATTCGACGTACTTTCACAACCTTGTGGACTCACTTCTTAAGCAAGTCTGCACGGTATTAAAAGATGCTTGTAATGACTCCTCTAGGGGCGACCAATTTTTTTGCCCGGTGAACTTACTTTCTCTTTCTTTGTCTTCTTCTTTCGGTTCATCGTATAGGGCTATGTAAAGTCAATAAATTTTTAGTGTTCCATGCCTTACTATTAGACCAGTTTTGTGTCTTTCTTTTCGATTTTCGTTTCCTTTCTTATGCAGAGATTTGTATTGTTCATTTGGTTTTCGTATCTAACCTCTTTTCTTGTCTCTTTCTCTCTTTCAGGTTTATTTACACTGATGAGCCAAAATTTTTTGATCAGTTATATCTACACTTGTGAACCAAACCTTTATGACCTCTGGCCTCCGCCACCCTCTACGTTGGATGCCGCGTGGTGGTACTGCGTGTACGCGACGCGATAACAAAAGTATGTAAGCGGAGGTGACGTGGATGGTGGATCACCCTGGCGAAGATATGGGATGTAAATGGGGAAATCCATTGAAATAAGCGACTTTGTCACTGGGCACATTATTAATACACAGAGCCTGTGAACGAGTATCCCAAAAACTGCGAAGCTTTTCGGATGTTCAAGTGCTACTATCGTGAACATCTACGGAAAGAGGTAGAAGGAGGGTGAAACTACCACTAGACAATAAATAGTCGACAGTTCATGATTCTTCACAGAACGTGGGCTCCGGAGACTTATCTCCTCTCTAACGTAGGACAAATGGTGATCTTCGGCATCTCTGCCGAAATAGCACATACAAGTGTTTCGGAGTAATCGAAGACACACTGACAGCTGCGGACCACCTGCATCCCTTCACGCTTGATATTTTCCCCTACGGCGATGTCACCTTTCAGGAGCATAACTGTACGTGTCTCGGAGCCAGAACCGTACTACAGTGGTTTGAGGAGCATTAAAGTGAACTCACGTTGATATCTCCGCGACCAAATTCGCCTGATGTAAATCCTATGGAAGCCATACCGACTGCTATCGGGCGCCATCACTGCGTACGCCAACCAGCGGCCCATTATTTACGCGAATTACATGACCTGTGCGTAGACACCTAATAGCACATATCTGCACAAACCTCCCAATAAACTATCTGATCCCTGATACCCAAATTGAGTGACGTATTTCGTTGGAAAGACGGACAGACATGCTTTTTAGCAGCGGCCATAACGTTGTGGCTCATCAGTGTATGAGCTTATTTTCTGTGGTCTGGAGTTTTCCTAAGTCTTTCTCCATTTCCTTAAACCCATTTGCCAGGTTCTTTTTCTGTTGTGAAAGTATTCCAAAAAAAAAAAAATTATGTAAATACTTAAACCTGCAACCAGTCACCTTTTTTTCAAATTTATTTATTATTTCATGAACCGGTTTTCGAATCTTTTTACGTTCATCTTCAGATGGTTTTCTGAACGTAACAGCACTGCTTCTGGCATAATGTTGGGTGCCGACACAGTGACAGGAAGATGGAACCTGCTTTAATGTAATGCCGTAGGTCTTGTTAACTGTCGCTATTGATGTCAAATTTTTAGTTTTTTACTTACTGCTGCTGCTACGGTCGCAGGTTCGAATCCTGCCTCGGTCATGGATGTGTGTGATGTCCTTAGGTTAGTTAGGTTTAAGTACTTTTAAGTTCTAGGGGACTGATGACCACAGAAGTTAAGTCCCATAGTGCTCAGAGCCATTTGAACCATTTGAACGTACTGCTGCAGTATTGGCTGCTTCTTTCCGTTAGTGTCCATTTGTCTGCTTCCATTTTCAAGTGAACCATTAACTTACTTCTGATCTTACATTAACGTGATCAGGAAAATTAGTAAAGGTAGGTTCTTTTTATTTCAGTTAGACGCAATATGTATAAAAGTTACACTATTTGTAGTGAACTGCAGCAGTTTACATGACAACGAGCTTTGTTCTTGTTTTAAAACTTTTGTTCTTGGTTTTAATATTAAAGTTCATGGTCATACAAACAGCTTTAGTTATCCTTACTAATTTTCTAGATCATGTTAATATAAGAACAGAAGTAAGTCAGCAATTCATTTGAAGTTTTGTTACAATTTTAAATTTAAATGTAAAGCTCTTAGTGATACAAACAGCTGCATCTCATTGCAAATATTATAACTTTGTATTACTACTTTGTATTACTTTATTCCTGGGCATTCACGTTAATGCTAGTTGTGATTAAAGTATTTGCCCATAAATTGATTGTGTTGTACGTTAATATATGAGTAGAAATAAGGCATCAGGTAAGTTGAAGTTTGTTCTTGCAGTAATTAATTAATTAATTTATTTATTTTATTTTGAGCTTTCATGTTATGGCTAATCTGATTGAGGTATTTTCCCATCTATCGACTATAAGACATGCAAACAATAACAGATAACGTCCCTGAGCGAAGTAAGCCTATGCCATATCTTTTTGTCGAAATCTTTGTAACAAGCAAAGTTTTTATAGCACATGCTGGGCGCTGCAAAAGTTTTGCTTTCACAGTGTGAATGCATATAGAACGAGTAAAAGAGTGTGAAGTGATGTACCAACTGACCATCAGAGAGGAAGCAAACAGATGGACACTAACAAACAAAGCCTCTCATACTGTCGCCGTAAGTACAAACCTAAAAATTTGACATCCATATTGACAGATAAACAATACCCACGGCAATACATTAAAGCATGTTCCATCCTCTTATCACAGAGCCAGCACCCAGCATTATCCTATAAATAATGATGTTACTTCCAAAAAACCGTCTGAAGATGAACACGAAAATGTTCGAAAACCGGTTCATGAAATAATAAATAAATATTGAAACAACGTGACAGGTTGCAGTTTTACGTATTTACATGCAATTTACAGTCACGGGTTTTAAAATATTCGCAATGAATAAGTTTAAAATTTTTTGTCAGTCTGTTTTGGATCATTCTGAGGATATGTCGATAAAAATCGCTTTTCCTTATTGTGTGTGAAAGTTCGTAGGTGGTCTGGTAAAGAATTTCATGTTGGTGAGAATTAGTTTGTTGTCGTGCAATCTGGAATCAAGGATTTTTCATAATGTCTTCCTTTCTTTGATTTCTAGCCTCTCGACCGGGCCATGGTTGGAAATAGACAATGTTCCGGATGCACACAGGGCATTTGATTAATGTATTGTAATGTGTTATTTTTGCATGCCATGAGGAGGACTCTTTGTTATATGTGTTTCTGATGAGAAGGAGTGGAAGATAAACTTTATTTCTTCATTCTCTTTATTATTAACGTTAGTTTAGGTTTATGCCCATTTAAATAGGCCTGACATTCTTCATAACAAGTGGAAATTTTGTTCAAGCACCTCTGCTGTTTGTTACGATCGTCCGCTGACGATATTCTCCTGCAGACAACAGCATCGCCAGCGAACAGTCGGATGTTGCTGATATCGGTAAATCACTTATACTTACTGGAAACATTAGAGATACGGTTACGCTGTCATTGCGCACACCCGCTGTTACTTCCGTTTCTGTGGAACCATCGTTGTCGAGTACAACGTGCTGGTGTGATTAGTCAACTATTCCTCGGGCGATACAAATGCTTGGGAGAATACGATGATCATGTCTTGACCAGAAATGGACGATTTGGTTCGGTGTCCAACGCCTTTCGGAAATACGGTTAGAAGGAGTCTTTACTGTTGACCTTGTTACACAGGATCGGGAACGATAACTGGGTAAATAAGTGCCGAATGACTACTTAATGTTTATTAATTAAAAAAATGCACTTTGAAATTTAAGGGAATGAAAATTTAGATAATACGAAACGGCAACAAATAACTATAGACAGTTTACTCCAAAAACACTGAGCACCTTCACTTCTTGGACATGAACTTAGCTCCATATAGTACCGTTTCTATCATTAGCAAGAGTAGGTGGCCACCTAGGGTGACAATAATTTAGTGGTGGCGAAGATTGGAAAAAATGAATTCCAAAGCAAACAGCGAAAAGAATTAAGCAAATAAGGAGAAAAATGAATAATAGTAAAAATTAAAACACCGAAGTGTTTCCAAAAACGTATGATACAGTTACTTAATAAGTCTTTACTCACTCTGACGAAAGTAAACACATGGCCTCCACGTGCATGAAGACTAAAACAGCCGCTCCTCAAAATGTAACGTAAACAAACATGACCTCGATTTGAACGCTGGAGCTGGGCTCATGCGCCGGCTTGTGATCAACATTGCGACTTGCTGCCATACCTTCCTCGGTCCCTCTCTTCGTTTTGGCTCTGCAGTTCATTTGTCCTGAGTAAGTTGCATTGAGTATTGTCCCCAGAAGATGGTGTTGTCTAGTCATCTTAATTTAATGATTAAAAGCGTAGTAGGAGATGTGCATTGTTGGACGTTGTATGTTGGTAGTGGTGGTGGAGAGGGTGGGGGTATTTGGAGACTGATGGTAGTAACAAAGAGGGGGAGTAATTTTTCAGTTCTTGCTTATGGCGGCAAAAACACCAAGCAACAGCCCTCGCTCCATAGCTTATAGGTAGCCGATATACACGTTCCTTTCTGAGCTGCCACTAAGATATTACACACTGTGATGTCTCCGCTCATCTAAAAAATAGGTTTCATTAGATTTTGATCAGTGTATAAGCTCACAGCGCCAATCCCTAGAAACATCTTGGCATGCTATCTAGGCTACACTCACAGCTCAGAGATAAGACTTTAACATCCATGTCAGCAACACAGCTTAAAACATTTTTCCTAAAATAACAAACATGGTATAATAAACGTTCACATCCAATTAAACCACATGTGTCGCTCAATTAACCAACAACACTAAATAGCTTAACGGAAAGGCTTAAGATAAATGCTTAAAGTAAGTACTTACACTAATTGCCTGTAAGAGGTCTATTACACTTTCTGTCCACCTCTGCAATACAAACTCAGTTTAACATAGCAGTTGTCAGGATTGCCTCTTGCATGTCATGTAGTTTTCTCAAAAACTTGAAAAGAGAAGGGAGCTGGGGCAGAGGGCTTGAGCCAAAATATCTTAGTCTCTCATTTTAGGTTGTACACAAGCGACCTGCTAAATATAAGACGAATCAGTTGGTTGTGCCTGAGACCTTCCCCTCATTATCCACACAACCGTTTAGAGTGTATTTTCGCTCCGGATCAAAGAACTGCAATGTTAAAAGGGTTAAGAGTCCTACTATCTCCGTACTAATATTTATTTGTAAACTGGTCAACACTTGTAGTGGTTGTCCAGAAGCTTTCACCAACACTTAATCCCCTACTTTGTGAGGGTGCCGCACTATGTTGCGCCACTGCTTCTCAAGAATATCAACTTCTTTAATGACACTTTTGCTTTACTCCAATAAGCCTGCGATTTCTTAGGAGAGACTCTCCCTGACAACAGGTCATCTACTGACCATAGATTTCTCAAAGGTGTCTCAACTGAAAACTTAATGAACTCCGTAGATATGGCTGGTTAACTTTCATGTCCGATGTTGTCAAACAGGAAACACAGATGTTTGTGGTCCCAAGAACACTGACATTTACTATGGCAAGTTATTGAAGCAGAGCATACATTCTATTAACCTTCTGAATATGTGATGGATTTGCACAGTATGTTGTTGTTGTACGACGACAAATACACATACTGAGTCGCTACAAAATTTTTAAAATATGTTAGAGTATATCAGGTACCACTATCTGTGATCATAAATGAAGACTTTTAGTTGCCACCCTCGTTGGATTAAAACGAGAAAAACTGTCTACACAAAAGAAAATGTCGCAATTATCATTCCTGGATGTTGAAAGATGTCCTACCAAATTAATATACAATTTTATCAACGGTATTTTCTACTACTTTAACTGCTGGAAATCCCACTTTCGAACTCTGCATAGGTTTACTCTCGGCAGAAGTTTTACCGATTGCAATTCGGTTCTCAATACCTGAGTCCATATTATGCTATATGTAGCGTTCCATTATTTTAGTTCTAGTATTAAGGACACGTAAATGTCCATTTACTTAAGACTCGTGAAAGCAGGCGAATACAAGTGGCACTAATTCGTGAGGGACCACAGGTTTAGGCTTTTCGTCCTACTAAACACTACGGCATAAAAAGACAAACTTGAGGTAACAGGGCTTCACTACCTCGCCCTCTCCCGACCTTCCTTTAACGGCACAAATATCAGAGTAATCTGTAGTAGCTTAAAATAATTGCGGCGATACAGTATGTTATATTTTTGGATATTCGGTGCTGCTCTTCCACTCCTCCTTGCTCAAGTATCCTTCTAAGGTTATTTGCGGCAATGTTCTCTTTGCCTCGAATATTGCAGACTTCAAAACTGAAAGCTAATAACCAGCTACCTCGCAATTTGTCCCATCTTGCTGAGTCTGTAAAATATCCAACCCAGTGCTCGATAATCCTTTTATAGAAGAAAATGTATAGGTTATGGACGTTACTTAAATTTTTCTAAATCACGTAACAAATCGGAAGATTTAACTTTGGAAATCGAATTATTCTTTGCCGGCCCTTGTGGCCGAGCGGTCCTAGGCGCTTCAGTCTGGAACCGCGCGACCGCTACGGTCGCAGGTTCGAATCCTGTCTCAGGCATGGGTGTGTGTGATGTCCTTAGGTTAGTTAGGTTTATGTAGACTGATGACCTCAGATGTTAAGTCCCATAGTACTCAGAGACTTGTAGATGTGCGATTACTTAATACAACATCTAAATTGATCTATCATCTGGGAGAGAGAGAGAGTTGGACGACTCATAAAGATCGATAAAAAGCTGATAAGCTAAATGTAGATTATAAGGAGCATAGGGCAGGATAATTAAGTCCAGGATTATTTAACTAAGACAACTGACGAACAGGCACTACAACTTAATTAATAGTTAGAGTCATTTGCGCAAAAAATACGAGGGACCATGAAAGCGTTAAGAAATAAAGGTCACAGATGTGCAAACGAATACAGAATCCGTTGGTACACAACAGTACAAAGTGACAGGACGAATAAAAATGATTAACTATGGACAAGTCACACTAGGTGAATAACTTACACAGCTGGGCTTTGGTACTTTGTACGCTCAACTGTTGTTGTATGTTAACGCATTTGATTTTACATTAGGGACGAGTAAGTTTCCTAAATTACTATTAGTTGAGAATGCAGCTGTTGACGGTTTTTTTCAAAGGTGAGCAATTTTTTTGAGATATGGGAACCAGGTATGGGGTACTGGTGAATATTTTCTCTTCTTTCACAGTGTTGCCATTTGTTGTCCCAGTTTTGTGTATTTGTCTGATTGTTATTGTTTTACCCGTATAGTCGTTGATTATGGCACTGCTCTTTATTGTATCTATCTCATCATTGAGGGTGTTTTCTTCTAAATCAAGAGAGTGTACTGCATGTAGCATTGACGTAAATGCAGCGTGTTTCTGTGAGGAGGGATGGTATGATGAGTTGTCCAGTGTTGTCTGCGAATGTGGGTTGTCTGTGTATGTCAACTGACGAAACAACAGACATAATCTTTGAAAAGGTAGTAAAATATAACAATCTGTCAATTGCAGATATATCAGAAGGCAAGGACAGGTTGCAGTTAATATTGTCTCACAATTACTTTACGTCTAATTGGTAAGTATACCTATAGAATGAGGGTCTTGCAATGGGCAGTAGCATATCAAGTTTTCTAGCAAAATTTTTCTCACAATAATCGGGAAAGTAAGACTCAAAAGTAAAATAATATATTATTGGACAAATGTTGATTATACCTTCCTGCTATTTGACGGAACAAAAGATGAAACTAAAGAACTACAAGCAGTATTCAATTCTCGTCACAAAAACATAAAATTCACAATAGAACATAAGGACGACAAAAGCATAAATTTTCGGGATCTTCAAATCACGAACCACCAATAAAAAGTTCAGCATACACAGAAAACGCACATACACAGACATAACACTGGACAACTCATCATGCCATCCGACCTTACAGAAACATGCTGCATTTAGGTCCCTGCCACATGGATTACATTCCCTTAATTTAGAAGACAACAACCTCAGTAATGAGATAGATACAATAAAGAGCATTGCCATACGCAATGGCTATTGAGCCAAAACAATTAACAAATAGAGAAATGCACAAAAGTAGGACAACGAATGGCCGCACTGTGAAAGAACAGTAAATATTTGGCAGTATATCATACCTGGGTCGAATATCACAAAAAATAGCTAACCTTCTCAAAAAAAACAAATGAAATTGTCGAATTCTCAACAAATACTAAGTTAGGAAACTGACTCGACCCTAACATAAAAAAAACGCAAACATACAACAACAGTTGAGTGTAAATGCATCATGCCCCAGTTTATCTGCCTACTATGTAGGGAAAACAGGCAGAAACTTCAAAACCCATTTCCAAGAACACATAAATGCTTTCAGGCTCAACCACTTCGAAAAATCAGTCATTGGACAACATATATTATACACGAAACACGTCATCAACAGTCTACAAAACAATTTGATAGGATTACGTAATGAAGCCAATGGTAAGATCCTAAATCTGTTAGAACTATAGATATACTTCCACAAAATAAAAAAAAAACAACAGAATCTATGCTAAACGGACAAACAGATTTCGAAAGCCACAGTTATTTCTGTAATTTTAAAGACCTATTGTAAAGTTGTTTCCTGCATTTGCAAATTGTTTAATAATTATATCTTTAGCACTACGAATAAAATCTTCTTTGATCACACGATGTACAAAATCATCTGTGAAGTGTTTACAAATATGTGTATGCAAATGTGCCTCTTGAACGAAGGGATGTGTACGAAAACGATGTGGAAAAGAATGTATGATGGTGATAAAACACTAAAAACGCTTTTCTGGGATTATATGGTAGGTTTACACTTTTCATCTTTTCCACTATTTCGATCATGTTTTCCGCGTTTGACTTACGAAATTCATAATCTAACAACAAACTTTTCATGCCAGGAAGATGTGATTCACCTCATTCAAGAGAAAAAATAAAGCATTTATTAAGACAAATCACACCTGATGATGGACCCACAGGGTCCGAAATGCATCGTGTACTTAATGAAACACGAAAAGCTGTGACCGAAGGCGTTTGTTAATTCATACTTTCAATGTATTGAATACAGTCACGTCTGAAGCTGCGAAATATGGATAAAATTCAATATGACTATTCTTTGACAAAAAAATAGTATATCGGTTACTGAGAAATTTCCAATGTATTTGGTTTTTGTAAGGAAAAGTGTAAAGTATGCTGGCATGCACAGAGGTGCGTTGCAATCAGATCAGCACTTATTTGTTTCTTTCCTGCTTGTTTTGCCAGTAACTTTTCTTGCCTTCTTCTTTAAGTAAAGCTTTAAACCCGACACAGGACGCTGCTTCATCATAAGATCGATCTGTTAAAAAGACGAGATTCAGAGAAATAAAACATAGCTAAATTGTAAAGACAGCAGCAGTATCTGTAGGAACTGCATTAGCGACGAAAAACTGTAGCAGACTGCAGCTTACCTGAATATGAGTCTCTTTCATACTGTTACCGCAAATATATTTCTCCCTCATAAATTTCCTTCTCAGTCAGCAGACCATGCTTATTTGTAGCAGAGTTACAAAAAGCTGCAAAAGCTACCGAATACGCAGACGACACTGACGACAATACGGGCACACGTTGCCTCAGCAAGCCGCAACAGCAACTCTTACATTCACTACTGTTTCATTATAAATAATTCTAGACATTGGCAGAGACTGTACCGTCTGTCAAGGGTCAGGTAGTGAGACGCCAGCATATTGTTTTCATACAAAATGAGTTCAGTTTTCGAGTATCATCTGCCACGCACTTGGGCAAAATCATGCCCAGTATCTACTCGGGTGTGGTCTTTTGAACAAAGCGTTGTGGCCCGAGTTATGCTCAGGTTTGCTCACCAGAGTGTAAAGCGTATAGTCAACGATCGTAGGGAATAACGTCAGTAACCGACAGAAGTAAGCTAGTTGCCTCTATATTCCTCCTTCTTATTGGTGCAGATTGTGCATGTAATTCTGTTTATAGCTCAATTTAATGCGTGACAAACTAAGCTAGGCGGTGGAGGCCAGTGACCCTGCGTCAGAAACTACACCTCCGCAAGCCGCAATGACCGCTAAAAGCAGGTACTGGTCGCCGACATCACTATTGTTAGCGGTGGCAACTGACACACGCTTCCCTACTATTTTTTCTTAATGCTTTGTTGAATAAAATTTCAAGCCGCGTCAATTCGAATAATATTCTCGAGCTTTAGCCGTCAGGAGGGAAACCACTCATTGGCAGGGTTTTCCGCTATTTTTCTATTTTCCATCAGTCTTCTCAGTGGTTTGATGCGGCCCGCCACGAATTCCTCTCCAGTGCTAACCTCTTCATCTCAGAGTAGCACTTACAACCTACGTCCTCAATTATTTGCTGGATGTATTCCAGACTCTGCCCTCGCACAGTGTTTGCCCTCTACAGCTCCCTCTAGTACCATGGAAGTTGTTCCCTCATGTCTTAACAAATGTCCTATCATCCTGTCCCTTCTCCTTTTCAGTGTTTTCCACATATTCCTTTCCTCTCCGATTCTGCCCAGAACCTCCTCATTCTTTACCCTATCACTCCACCTAATTTTCAACGTTCGTCTGTAGCACCACATCTCAGATGCTTCGATTCTCTTCTGTTCCGGTTTTCCCACAGTCCATGTTTCACTACCACACAATGTTGTACTCCAGACGTACATTCTCAGAAATTTCTTACTCAAATTAAGGAAATATTTGATATTGGTAGACCTCTCCTGGACATGATTACCCTTTTCACCATTGCTAGTCTGCTTTTGATATCCTCCTTGCTCCGTCCGTCATTGGTTATTTTACTGCCAAGGTAGCAGAATTCCTTAATTTCATCTACTTCGTGACCATTAATCCTGATATTAAGTTTCTCGCTGTTCACATTTCTACTACTCCACATTACCTTAGTCTTTCCTAGATTTTTGTCTCAATCAATACTCTGTACTCTTTTGACTACTCATTCCGTTCACCAGAACACGTAATTTTTCTTCATTTTCACTCAGGATAGCAATGTCATCAGCGAATCGCATCATTGATATCCTTTCACGTTGAATTTTAATCCCACTCCCGAAACTTCCTTTTATTTCCGTCATTGCCTCCTCGATGTACGGACTGAACTGTAGGGGAGGACGTCTACATCCTTGTCTTACACCGTTTTTACCTTTCCTAAAGCCAAACTGATCGTCATCTAGCGCATTCTCAATTTTCTTTTCCATTCTTCTGTATATTATTCTTGTCAGAAACTTGGATGCAGGAGCTGTTAAGCTGGCTGTGCGACAATTCTCGCACTTGTCAGCTCTTTCCGTCTTCGGAACTGTGTGGATGATGCCTTTCCGAAATTCAGGTGTTACGTTGCCAGACTCGTTCTGAGCACTTCCCCCAATGATTTTAGAAATTCTGATCGAATGTTATCTATCCCTTCCGCCTTATTTGATCATAAGTTCTCCAAATCTCTTTTAAACACTGATTCTAGTACTGGATCCCGTATCTTCTAAATCGACTCCCGTTTCTTCTTCAGTCACATCAGACAAATGTTGCTCCTCATAGAGGCCATCAGTGTATTCTTTCCAACTATTCGCTCTCTCCTCTGCATTTAACAGTGAATTTCCCGTTGCACTCTCGATGTTATCACCCTTGCTTTTAATGTCACCGAAAGTTATTTTAATTTTCCTGTATGGATGTGTACGATGATCACAGGTTAGTTAGGTCTAAATAGTTCTAAGTCTAGGGGACTGATGACCTCAGATGTTAAATCCCACAGTGCTTAAAGCCATTTGAACCCTTTTCGAACTTTCCGGTATGATGAGTCTGTCCTTCCGACAATCATTTCTTTTTCGGAGTCTTCACATTTTTACTGCAGCAGTTTCGTCTTAGCTTCCTGCACTTCCTATTTATTTCATTCCTCAGCGACTTGTAGTTCTGTATTCCTGAGTTTCCCGGAACTGTTTTTACTTCCTCCTTTCGTAGATCAATTGAAGTATTTCATCTGTAACCCATGATTTCTTCGCAGATACCTTCTTTGTACCTATGTTATCCTTCCCAAATACCGTGATGGCCCTTTTTAGAGACGTCTATTCCTCTTCAACTCTACTGCCTACTGAGCTATTCCTTATTGCTGTATCTATTGTTGTAGAGATCTTCAACCGTATGTCGTCATCCTTAGTACTTCCGTATCCCACTTCCTTGCGCATTCATTCTTCCTGACTAATCTATTAAACTTCAGCCTACTCTTCATCACTGCTATATTGTGATCTGAGTCTATATCTGCTCCTGAGTACACCTTACAATCCAGTATCTGATTTCTGAATCTCTGTCTGACAATGATGTAATCTAACTGAAATCTTCCAACATCACCCAACTTTTTCCAAGCATACCTCCTCCTCTTGTAATCCTTGAACAGAGTATTCGCTATTACTTGCTGAAACTTGTTACAGAACTCAACTAATCTCCTCTCTCATTCCTTGTCCCAAGTCCATGTTCTCCTATAACTTCTTCCTGTGCCCCTTCCCCTACCACTGCATTCCAGTCCCCCATGATTACTAGATTTTCATGCACCTTTACATACTGTATTACCCTTCCAATATCCTCATACATTTTCTCTATCTCTTCATATTCTGCTTGCGATGTCGGCATGTATACCTGAGCTATCGTTGTCGGTGTTGGTTTGCTGTCAATTCTGATAAGAACAACCCTATAACTCAACTGTTCACAGTAACACACTGGCTGTCCTACCATCCTATTCACAACGGATCCTACTCCCGTTATACCGTTTTCTGCTGCTGTTGATATTACTCCCCACTCATCTGATCAAAAATCCTTGTCTTTTTCTCACTTCACTTCACTGATCCCCACTATACCTAGATTGAGACTTCGCATTTCTATTTTCAGATTTTCTAGTTTCCCAACCACGTTCCAGCTTCTGACATTCCACGCCCCCGTAGAACGTTATCCTTCCGTTGGTTATTCAATTTTTTTTCAAATGGTAACCTCCCCCTTGGCAGTCCCCTCCCGGAGATATGAATGTGCGAATATTCCGGAATCTTTTGTCAATGAAGAGATCATCATGACTCTTCTTCATTTACACATGTCCTGTGGATACACGTTACGTGTCTTTAATGCAGTGGTTTCTATTGCCTTCTGCATCCTCATGCCGTTGATCATTGCTGATTCCTCCGCCTCTGGGGCATTTCCCCACACCTAGGACAAGAGAGTGCCCTGAACCTCTGTCCGCTCCTCCGCCCTCTTTGACAAGACCGTTGGCCGGAAGTCTTCGGCCGCCAATGCTAATTATTAATCAAAATTTAAGAAAGTGGTGGGATTCGCACCCGGTACCGAAGATGTTTTGATTATGAATCAATGACGCTACCCCTTATTTCCCTTGATCTCTTTTTGTCCGTAATTGTTCGTTCTATTTGTTCGGGGCGGACGTCCCATGACGCCTGTTCAAATTCATCGTCGTTCCATGAACTCAGTTTTTTTTATTTATTAGAGAGGGCGCCTAACCCTCTGACCGAACATGCTTTTCTTTCTTTTTTTTTAAACGCAGTTTTCTTATTACAGAGGGCAGCTAACCCTCTGACCGTGGACTGAGCTACGGTGCCGGCAGCTACCGTGCTGGCAATCCCTAGGCTACAGGTGCTTATACAGCCACAAATGCGGCCTCTGGCACCAATCAAAGAAAACCGAAAAGACGCGTGCGCGGAAGGTGATTGGTTAGCTCATAGAAGCTCCGGCCCGCAGCTAGACCGAATGATGTGAGGTGGCGCGAGGGACATACGCCACATTTGGAACTACTGCTCCCGCCACCCTACAAGTATCAAGCATCCGCCGTTGCTTCCTTTCGACATCCAAAGCCCGCCCCCACACCTACTGTGTGTACACACGGTCTCTTCATTCTCTTCATTCTCACCTCAGCAGATTCTTTTATAACGGAATCCCAGCGTGTTGAGGCATGAGCCGAGACTCTCGTGTTTTCTAAAAGTACTTTGTGTCCGCGTTTCAGGCAATGCTCAGCTACTGCCGGCTTGTCGAGTTCCCTGTTTTAATATGTCGCTTGTTTTGGGTGCAACGCTCTGAAACTGTGCGAACAGTCTGACCTATACAGATGCTGCTGTATTCAGAAGGGACAGCACATACACACGCCACGCAGATGAAGAACTACGTCATCTAGCATGTATCGTGGATGCGGGCCGGAAACTGGTCTCAGGCCATGTCACTACAACACACGTCCTACGTTGCTGCTCGTTGCTCTGTGCATGACATGGGTCTAGGACCGCATTCCGAGAGACAATTAACGTGGCCTGCGGAACACTTGCACTCAGGAGAGAGTCGCAGTGATTACAATTAGGGCCACCAGAGCTAAACAGGCTTCAAAGGAAATTACTTTTGTGCAGAGAACGCACCATTCGGGAAAGCTATGTGAGGGGTGGTCCGAGATCGATACAGATCTTGATGTGCTGTGAGAAGCAGAGCAGCGGTACCGCTTTGTGAACAGGAGTTCTTTTCCGTACGTGAAACATAGGACCGACTCCGTGTCACTACTTTGTGCAGGTTGAATGACCTATGACCTAAAAAGTTATAAGACGCCTCCTCATTGACTAACCTAAACGAATAGCAGACTAACTCCCATGCTCTGGAGATGATCAGTGTGCATCTACTGGCACGCTGTTATTATATCTAGCCACATTTTGGAATCAAATATTTTCACTGGTATTTGCATCCTCATATAGAATCAGTCTGAAATGCCAGCTGCATGTGCAGTTCTTTCAATCTTCTGGGACACACAGGCAAGCACAGGGCGATTTCCACGAATTTGCCTCTCCATAGATCGGTTACAGATCACTGTCGTGTCCCTTTCACCTGAATTATCCAATCCTTGCCGCAGTGTTCACGTGGTAGATTTGTATTGACTCATGTTAACAACTGATCCTGTAATAATTTGTTATGCATGTCTGTCGTAGATAATTTCGTAGTAAACAGAGACCAATATTGATAACTCTTACATTTCATAGTTAGATGAACAAGTGGTTTGTTATCTTTTGTGAGATACAGCAATCTGTTGCGCCATATAATTTTCATTAAAAGCTTTGCCCCAGATGTTACGTAACCCAGCCTCAGCCGTTGGAACACCAGTCTTTTTGTAATCGTGAGCATCTCACGGCCAAGAAGACGCCCCATTTAAACTTGAATGTTTTTGATGGCGGCCGACACATTGAACGAACTTTTAATTCATCTCAGAATGTTGGCAGCCAAAATCTGTTAACAGATTTCGGTTCCTTTCTTTCATTGGGATTTATTATATAAAGCTTGTATCCTCTCTGTTATTACGTGGAACCTTTAATTCATGGCTGAATTTTTAGGTGCTTCGAAATAAAATTGAAATGCAAATTGTGGATACAGCGATGGTTTATTCCTCATCAAAAGGTTCTGAATCTGTCACAGAAGGTAATATTCATTGATTACTTCCGGATTCATTTCTTGTTTCCTATCTTGTGCAACCGGCCGCGCACTCATTAGCGCTTGGTTTACTTGGGAGCGTTCGTAAGACGATATGAGACACTCCAACTGATTAAGATCATTTTGACATTCACATGGTTATGTGGAAGGCTCATCTGTACACTCACACGGACTGTAGAGATCGCAGCAACAACGTCACTGGGAATAGCCATTGGCTGATTACGAGGATTAAATACCTGGCCTGCCGGAGGTATCAGCAGTTCGGATGTCGTTATTGGACCCTCTGCACACTTATTACAGATAGCTTAGCGACCGCCGCTTCGCTCTCGTAGATCGTATGGCATGCAGAGATATTCTTTTTGTTATTATTTAATCGAATTTTTATGTTGATAACAAACTGCAACAGCTTCTAAGCTTTTCACGACAATTAAGGGCACATAAGCATGACCTCTCTGGAATGTACCTTTAACGAAAAAGCGAATCTGGTACCTGGAGTCGACAGTTTTTGTTAATCATGCCTTTTGATTTCTTGTGGTGATATGTACACAGCAAGTTTCATCCCGTAGCAGATACTTCATTATATCTAACCGAGAAGCAAAATACCACTTTTCATAATTTTAGCTTAAATTTTTTTTAACGTAACGAAGTATTTTCTTAAAAATTTTCATTCCCTGTTATACCGAGAAGTCGAATACCAATTGTCATAGATGCAGTCTTAGAAATCGTTTAGTAGTTGTTCAGTGATTATTTATTTTCACCCACTGTTTTCCCACCTTAGTGGTTGAATTTCTGCCAACGGCCTTTCCGCAGTGGTAACACCGGTTCCGCGGGCTGAACTAGCGCTTGGGTGGGTGACCATCCGGTCTGCCGAGCGCTGTGGGCAAGCGGGGTGCACTCAGCCCTTGTGAGGAAAGCTGAAGAGCTACTTGATTGAGAAGTAGCGGCTCCGATCTCGTAAGCTGACACGTCCAGGAGAGCGGTGTGCTGACCACATGACCCTTCTTCTCCGCATCCATTGGCGCCTATTGCCTGAGGATGACACGGCGGACGGTCGGTACTGTTAGGTCCTCCAAGGCCTGCTCGGGCGGAGTTTAGTTATGCTTAGTTTAGTTTAGTAGTTGAATGTCTAATAATGCTGACCGATGACCTCAGTAGTTTGGTCCAATAAGCCCTCAGTATCCAATAATGCTGAAACACGTGTATTTTATTTTCTGACTGACAAACCAAATGCCAATTTCCGTAGTTCCAGCAACAAAATTCCTTTAATAGCGACATTCGAAAAGCGTTTCATCTCCTATTACGGTCCCTTAGGAGTGGAATTTTGGACAATCCATTCTTGAAAGATGCCTGCACTATAAGATCCACACCCCCTCCTTACATCAAGTTCCTATGTTTAGTGGTTTGGGCTAGGCGATGACGAGTCAGTCAATCAGCCAGTCAATCAGCCAGTTCAAAAGCTTCAAATGGCTCTGAGCACTATAGGACTCAACATCTGAGGTCATCAGTCCCCTAGAACTTAGAACTACTTAAATCTAACTAACCTAAGGACATCACACACAACCATGCCCCAGGCAGGATTCGAACCTGCGACACTAGCAGTTGCGCGGTTCCGGACTGAAGCGCCTAGAACCGCTAGGCCACCGCGGCCGGCAGTCAGTCTGGACATTGCATGTTATGTATAGTCATTACAATGGTTCCTTCCTCTCTGAGATTTGTAATGTAATGAACACTTAGTAAGTAATAACAGCTTGCATATTCAACAGATCAGAATCAAGCAAATGTTGGAAGGTGTATATTTCTCGTTGTAACTGATACTTGCATTTCCGAGCAAACGTTGCATTTTTGATGTTATGTTATGACCTACTGCGAATAACACATTGCGTAATGGAACTCAACCTAATAAAACTGTATGTGGATCTAAGCCTGTGACTTGTAGCCTAGCACCTCACAATGATATGCTGTAATTGACATAAAGAGCTTGCAACGCATGCCTGAAGAAACGGTTTAATATTACGTATAGAAAAGTATCATTTGGACAGTACTCTAAAACGTAATTATTATGTGTAAATAAAATAATGTTCTACAATAAAATGTTCTTACATGCTTCCACACTATGACACCTTTCACACGCTCAAATATTTTTAACTTTTTTGCTGTAATTTAATGTCTCTGACGACAGTGTCGTCCTGTTTACGCTCAGGTTTCCATGTAGTGCGTTACCAGCTTCTTGTAGACAGCATCCTACAAGAGCAAGTACTCCGGAAGTTGCTGTACAGTCCACAATTGAGGGTGCTCACGTATTCGACTGCAGGATGGGTGTTTCTGGCCTACGACATACGTCTAAGAAAGCAGCAGCACATCAATGGCCCAAATGCCATTGTGAAAATCATTTCAGAATGTCAAATGTACCATTACGAAAGGCATATACGAAGAGCCCTTCGATTATGGCACTCTCACAACTACATCTACATCTACATACATATTCCGTAAGCCACCATATGGTGTGTGTCGGGAGATGCCCGGTATACCACTGTGACTTCCCTCTTTTCCTGTTCCACTCGCTAATGGTTCGTGCAAACATAGGTTGCTACTTTTTACCTTGATGGACCTTTCGACAGACATATGAAGCAACAGGATAACAGCGAAATTGTAAGGGAACGCAGAGATTTGAATTCAGCTAACAAATGATGGAGAACATAAAGTACAAGTGCTATTCTATCACACAGAGATGTTAGTGAAAAAAAAGCAGGAGGAAGCAATATTTGGTTAGCTGTTCTAGAAACAAACGTTCGCGGATCATTGAACAGCACACCACGCCATGATGAAGGATGCCTCCTTTGCAGCTTCTCCCACTGGAATTGACTGACCATCTCGACGATAATTTCGACCTCACTAAATGAACTGGTTACGAGAAACGCTGCTCTTGTTTCGAGCTCCTCGATTTCTCCTATCAGTCACACCCGGTATGGATCCCGAGCTCACGAGAAATTTTCAGTTACTGGTTGAGCGACTATTTTGTAGGTTGACTGCATTTCCTGAAGATCCTTCCAGTGAGTCTGAGTCTAGCATCTGCCTCATCTGCAATAACTTTTATATGGTCGTTGCAGTTTAAATCGATCTAGATATCTTACGGATGTAATTGTTTCGAGTGGTAGTTTTACAATCAAGTAATCATACAATGGTGGGTTTTTCTACCTATTTATACGCAAAACGTTACATCTGCTGTTGTCGAGGATCAATTGCCACTCCCTGCTGCAAGTGTCGATTCACTAACGGTCTTCCTGCATTTCGTTACAATTTCCTAACATTGCTTCTTTTGTCCATACAACAGCATCATCAGCGAAATGCCATATGGAACTTTCGAAGTTATCCACTAGGTCATTTACATATATTGTGGAAAGAAATGGTCGCATAAATCTCCCTTGGTGTACATCTGACGTTATCCCTACATGTGAATATATCTTTCCTTTGAGGATGACGTGCTGTGTTCTGTTTGCTAGAACTCTTCAGTTCAGTCATGCAGCAGTGATTCTGATCGACTATCATTATTGATAACGAAAATGACTTGCGATCTTTTTTCCAATCCTTAGGGACGCCTCGCTTCTCGAACGATTACAGTACATTGGCGTTAGAAGAGGAGGAAACTATTTCGCATATTCTGTGTAGAACGACATGATACTAGGATAGGTCCCATGGTCTGTCCTCTGTTCAGTGACTTTAGTTGCTTTGCTGCTACATTGTCTTCTACACTGAAGAGCCAAAGAGACTGGTGCACCTGCCTAATATCGTGTAGGGCTTCCGCGAGCACGCAAAGCGCCGCAACACGATATGGCATGGACACGACCCATGTTTGAAGTAGTGCTGGACCAAATTGACACTATGAATCCTGCAGGGCTGTCCATAAATCCGTAAGAGTTCGACGGGGTGGAGATCTCTTCTGAACTGCACGTTGCAAGGCACCCCAGTTATGCTCAATAACGTACATGTCTGGGGAGTTTGGTGGCCAGAGGAAGCGTTTAAACTCAGAATAGTGTTCCTGGAACCCCTCTGTAGCAATTATGAATACGTGGAGTCGCACTGTCCCGTTGGAATTGCCCAAGCCAGTCCGAATGCACAATGGACATGAATGGATGCAGGTGATCAGACACGATGTTTACGTACATGTCACCTGTCAGAGTCGTATCTAGGCGTACCAGGGGACCCATACCACTCCAACTGCACACGTTCCACCCCATTACAGAGCCTCCGCCACCTTGAAAGTCCCCTGCTGACGTGCAGGGTCCATGGATTCAGGAGGTTATCTCCACACCCGCACACGTCCATTCGCTCGATGCAATTTGAAAAAAACGACTCGTACGACGAGGCAACATGTTTCCAACCATCAACAGTCCAACGTCGGTGTTGACGGACCAAGGCGGGGCGTAAAGCTTGTATCAAGAAATCTTCAAGGGTACAAGAGTGGACTTTCAGCTCCTACAGCGCAGATTGATGATGTTTGGTTGAATGGTTCGTTCACTAGCACTTGTTGATGGCCCAGTATTGATATCTGCTGCAATTTGCGGAAGGGTTGCACTTATGTCTCGTTGAGCCACTTTCTTCAGTCGTCGTTGGTCCCATTCTTGCAGGTCCTCTTTCTGGCCCCAGCGACGTCAGAGTTTGATGTTTCACCGGATTCCTGAGAATCACGGTACACTCTTGAAATGGTTCTATGGGAAAATACCCACTACATGCTACCTCGGAGATATGTGCCAGCGATCGCGGGCCGATTATAACACAACGTTCAAAATCACTTAAATCTTGATAACCTGCCATTTTAGCAGCCGTAACCGATCTAACAACTGCGTCAGACACTTTCTGTCTTACATAGACGTTCTTGACCGCAGCGCCGTATTCTGCCTGTTTACATACATCTGTATTTGAATACGCGTGCCTATACCAGTTTTTCTGGTCCTTCAGTGTATTTCGATGTGTGTCAAACTGACGTTCCTGTGACGATGTAAAGAGGAACTAAAAAGTTATTTTGGGAAAAGACTGTGAGTATTTTGACTTTCTCTGTGCCATCCTCCGTTTCGTTGCCGTTATGGTCACAGAGTGTCTTGACAGATGGCTTCTATCTGCTTACTGCTTTAACATCAGTCAAAAACATCTTATCAATATCTGTCAAGTCGGTAGATAGAATTTTACTTTTGAATTCGTTGAAAGCTCTAAACATGGATGTCGTTACGCTGTTTAGGTTCTCTATCTCTATCTCTCTCTCTCTCTCTCTCTCTCTCTCTCTCTCTCTCTCTCTCTCTCTCTCTCTCTCTCTCTTTTCTGGATGGCTTTTGCTACCGGTACGGTTATGTATGCAATGTAGCTGTCCTGCTTTTGTGGCAGTTTTCTAACACTGCTGTTGAACCATGGAGTCTCTTTTCCATCCTTCAAAACTCTGCTCAGCAGATACCTGTCTAAAGAGCATTGTATAATACTCTCGTACTTTATCCATTCATGCTCATAATATCAGCGCCAGAGTTGGCATTTTCATTGTGAGGACTCATTCCTACTACCTTTTACCTGTGGCCCATCTCTCTGGCCATTTCTCGCTCAATTCTATCTGTTTCCAGCTCTTTCTTCCCACTACTGTCTATCATCCTCTCTCCCTCTCTCAGTTTATTTGTTCCTCCGTACTTGTTCCATTCATCTTTACCTCGCTCTCTCTCTATCCATTACCCAACCCTCTCGCCGCTCATATGCTCCTCCTTCTCTCTGTCTCCATCTTGACCTCACCATACTATTTCTAATTGTTCTCCCCTTCTGCCCCCCCCCCCCTCCATGAACCATGGACCTTGCCGTTGGTGGCGAGGCTTGCGTGTCTCAGCGATACAGATAGCCGCACCATATGTGCAACCACAACGGAGGGGTATCTGTTGAGAGCCCAGACAAACGTGTGGTTCCTGAAGAGGGGCAGCGGCCTTTTCAGTAGTTGCAGGGGCGACAGTCTGGATTATTGACTGATCTGGCCTTGTAACACTAACCAAAACGGCCTTGCTGTGCTGGTACTGAGAACGGCTGAAAGCAAGGGGAAACTACAGCCGTAATTTTTCCCGAGGGCATGCAGCTTAACTGTACGATTAAATGATGATGCCGTCCTCTTGGGTAAAATATTCCGGAGGTAAAATAGTCCCCCATTCGGATCTCCGGGTGGGGACTACTCAAGAGGACGTCGTTATCAGGAGAAAGAATACTCGCGTTCTACGGATCGGAGGGTGGAATGTCAAATCCCTTAATCTGGCAGATAGGTTAGGAAATTCAAAAAGGGAAATGGGTAGGTTGCAGTTAGATATAGTGGGAATTAGTGAAGTTCGGTGGCAGGAGCAACAAGACTTTTGGTCAGGTGAATATAGGGTTATAAATACAAAATCAAATAGGGGTAATGCAGGAGTAGGTTTAATAATGAATAAAAAAATGTGAGTGCGGGTAAGCTACTACAAACAGCATAGTGAACACTTTATTGAGGCCAAGATAGACACGAAGCCTACGCCTACTAGAGTAGTACAAGTTTATATACCAACTAGCTCTTCAGATGACGAAGAAACTGATGAAATGTATGATGAGATAAAAGAAATTATTCAGATAGTAAAGGAGACGAAAATTTAATAGTCTTGGTGGACTGGAATTCGATAGTAGGAAAAGGGAGAGAAGGAAACGTAGTAGGTGAATACGGATTCGCGGTAAGAAATGAAAGAGGAAGCCGCCTGCTAGAATTTTGCACAGAGCATAACTTAATCATAGCTAACACTTGCTTCAAGAATCATAAAGAAGGTTGTAGACATGGAAGAATCCTGGAGATACTAGAAGGTGTCAAATAGATTATATAAGGGTAAGACAGAGATTTGGGAACCAGGTTTAAAATTGTAAGACATTTCCAGTGGCAGATGTGGACTCTGACCACAATCTACTAGTTATGAACTGCAGATTAAATTTTAAGAAACTGCACGTAGGTGGGAATTTAAGGAGATGGGACCTGGATTAACTGACTAAACCAGAGGTTGCACAGGGTTTCAGGGAGAGCATAAGGGAACAATTGACAGGAATGGGGGAAAGAAATACAGTAGAAGAAGAATGGGTAAAAAGACGAGGGCTAGTAGATATCCTTGGGTGTAACAGAAGAAATATAGAATTTAATTGATGAAAGGAGAAAATATAAAAATGCAGTAAATGAAGCAGGCAAAAATGAATACAAACGTCTCAAAAATGAGGTCGACAGGAAGTGCATAATGGCTAAACAGGGATGGCTAGAGGACAACTGTAAGGATGTAGAGGCTTGTGTCACTAGGGGTAAGATAGATACTGCCTACAGGAAAATTAAAGAGATCTTTGGAGAAAAGAGAACCACTTGCATGAACATCAAGAGCTCAGATGGAAACCCAGTTCTAAGCAAAGAAGGGAAAGCAGAAAGGTGGAAGGAGTGTATAGAGGGTCTAAACAAGGGCGATGTTCTCGAGGACAATATTATGAAAATGGAAGAGGATGTAGATGAAGATGAAATGGGAGATACGATACTGCGTGAAGAGTTTGACAGGCCAGTAAAGGACCAAAATCGAAACAAGACCCAGGAGTAGACAACATTCCATTAGAACTACTGACAGCCTTGGGAGAGCCAGTCCTGACAAAACTCTACCATCTGGTGAGCAAGATGAATGAGACGGGCGAAATACCCTCGGACTTCAAGAAGAATATAATAATTCCAATCCCAAAGAAAGCAGGCGTTGACAGATGTGAAAAATACAACTATCAGTTTAATAAGCTATAGCTGCTAAATACTAACACCAATTCTTTACAGACGAATGGAAAAACTGCTAGAAGCCGACCTCGCGGAAGATCAGTTTACATTTCGTAGAAATATTGGAACACGTGAGGCAATACTAGCCCTAGGACTTATCTTAGAAGAAAGATTAAGAAAAAGAAAACCTACGTTTCTAGCACTAAACAAATTTCGTAGCCTTAGAGAAAGCATTTGACAATGTTGACTGCAATATTCTCTTTCAAATTCTGAAGGTGGCAGGGGTAAAATACAGGGAGCGAAAGGCTATTTACAATTTGTACAGAAACCAGAAGGCAGTTATAAGAGTCGAGAGGCATGAAAGGGAAGCTGTGGTTGGGAACGGAGTGAGACAGGGCTGTAGCCGATCCCCGATGTTATTCAATCTGTATGGTGAGCAAGCAGTAATGGAAACAAAAGAAAAAATTCCGAGTAAGAATTAAAATCCATGGAGTAAATATAAAATCTTTGAGGTTCGCAGATGACGTGACTCTGTCAGAAGCAGCAAAGGACCTGGAAGAGCAGCTTGACGGAATGGACAGTGTCTTGAATGGAGGGTATAAGATGAATATCAACAAAAGCAAAACGAGGATAGTAGAATGTAGTCGAATTAAGTCGAGTGATGCTGAGGGTATTAGATTAGGAAATGAGACACTTTGCTATTTTGGGAGCAAAATAACTGATGAAGGTCGAAGTAGAGATGATATAAAATGTAGACTGGCAATGGCAAGGAAAGCGTTTCTGAAGAGGAGAAATTTGTTAACATCGAGTATAGATTTAAGTGTCAGGAAGTCGATTCTGAAAGTATTTGTATGGAGTGTAGCCACATATGGAAGTGAAACGTGGACGATAAATAGTTTGGACAGGAAGAGAATAGAAGCTTTCGAAATGTGGCGCTACAGAAAAATACTGAAGATTAGGTTGGTAGATCACTTAACTAATGAGGAAGTACTGAAAAGAATTGGGGAGAAGAGGAGTTTGTGACACAACTTGACTAGAAGAAGGGATTGGTTGGTAAGACATGTTCTGAGGCATGAAGTGATGACCAGTTTAGTATTGGAGGGCAGCGTGGAGGGTAAAAATCGTAGAGGGAGACCAAGAGATGAATACACTAATCAGATTCAGAAGGATGTAGGTTGCAGTAGGTACTGGGAGATGAAGAAGCTTGCACGGGATAGATTAGCATGGAGAGCTGCATCAAACCAGTCTCAGGACTGAAGACCACAACAACAATTACTCCCCTTCTATCTCTGTCCAGTACCTCCTCGCCCTGTCACTGCTCATGCGCAGGCGTGGACAAAACGAGCGAGACCCCTCGCCTTTTCGTTATGCTGATCCGCACAGCTTTAAAGTCTGCTACACAGCATAGCAGGCAAGGCGACGAAGTGCTACCGACATACTGTGCACAGGCGTGAAATTGAAAGACTATCCGAACTTTGTCAGACTGTTTTCAGTCATGTGTAAGTTTGTATTAATGCTGATTAGTGTGTTAAACACAACACGTTAATAAAAGATATAAATGAAAGAAGGAATGCTAATTAGTATGAACTGTACTAATAAAAATAAATTTCAGCTTATGAACATAACTGTTTAGTAAGACAAAGAACTCTAGATCGTTACGATTATCAAAATATTTTGCACATTCGGCCGCGTCTGTGTCAACGTTCAGATCAGTCATGCTGGATTACCGTTGCTGACCTACCATGAAAGTGTGCAAATTTAGCAGTGCGTGAAGTTATACCGAATTCAGTTAAAAATCATTCAGTGCACACTTAAGTCAATTCAGTTATTGACAGAAGTGGAATAGTATTCAGTAACAAGCATAAAATTCTACAAGAGTTTCATATTGACATCCACAGGGCGCCGGTACAGAATAAAGGTAGCAATGAAACTTATTGCGGATGCGAGAATTTCTTAAAATTGCTTTACTGTTAGTCTATCTGCCTCCATCGAGATTAGAACCGAAAACAAACCTGACCTCCCTTGCAGTAGCAAACACCTTTCGCTACGCTAGCAGACAGCCCAGGCAAACAGCCCTCTATTATTACCCCAGACATGAATAAGTGGGCAATTTCGCAATGAAAATGGCAAAATAATCTGCAGTTTCTGTTGCATAGAACTTTCTAGACTCAAAAACATGAATTTTCTACCTTTATGTAACCGCTTATGTGAGAATCATTCGGTATGTTTATCGAAATAACAAAATACTGTTATTAGCGAGTAAATTTAGTAGGATAACTCTGCTCCACCCATTTTTTGACCTTTCGCGTAAATTTTCTTTACATAAACGGCCGTATCTTTAGATTGCGCTGACATGCAAGCTCACTTTTTTTACACCACGAAAGGACTGTATACAGCAGGAGGTGCGATAAATTTCCGCTTATTTTGTCTACCCGTACTCGAGGTAAACGGATTTGAAGGTTTGGGTAGGCAGATAGACAGTCAAGAAAGTGAGACTAATAGGGTTCCATTTTTACCGATTTAGGTGACTAGATTTTAACAACGAAAGTAGCTACAACAGTTACTGAAGATGGTGGCCGCATAAATAATTCCCCCTACTCTTTATTCGAAATGATCTACTTACAGTCGATACATCAGCATGTTAATCGTAGCTGCGCTTTCGATCCAAATCACGTTTACAGGAATGCAAATAAAATCCATTTGCCTATACACGTGGTAATTCAGATCCCAGTACTAATGCCACCACGTTTTAGATGTGCGAGCTTTCCCATTGCTAGCTAGCTTGAGAAACACTTCGTCTAATGAACGTTTTCTGGCTGTGGCGAGTCTAATGGAGAATTCGAAACATTGTAGAATGCGTTTGGTAGCTATGTCGCCGTTTATTTCCTGCGGTAGTGCAGAATTATCCTACTAAATTTACTCGCTAATAACAGTATTTTGTTACTTTGATAAACATCCCGAATGATTGTCACATAAGCGGTTACATAAAGGTAGAAAATTCATGCTTTTTAGTCCAGAAAGCTCGATGTAACAGAACCTACAGATCATTTTTCCATTTTCATTGCAAAATTGCCGACTTATTCATGTCTGGGGTAATAATAGAGGGTTGTTTGCTAGCGTAGTGAAAGGTGTTTGCTACTGCAAGGAAGGTCTGGTATGTTTTCGGTTCTAGTCTCGATGGAGGCAGATAGACTATCAGTAAGGCAATTTTAAGAAATTCCCGCACCTTCAATACGTTTCATTGCTACCTTTATTCTGTACCGGCGCCCTGTGGGTGTCAATATGAAACTCTTGTAGAATTTGATACTTGTTACTGCCTACTTTTCCGCTTCTGTCAGTAATTTAACTGACTCAAGTGTGGCAGTGAACGATTTTTAACTCAATTCCGTATGAATCTTCACGCAGTGCTAAATTTGCACACTTTCATGGTAGGTCAGGAACGGTAATCCAGTACGACTGGTCTGAACGTTCACACAGACCGTTTCGCGGCCTAATGCGCATAATATTTTGAAAATTGTTAACGATCTAGAGTACTTTGTCTTACTAAAACAGTTACTTTATCGCTATAATCTGAAATTCATTTTTATTAGTACAGCTCATACCAATTAGCGATTCTTTTTTCATTTATACCTTATATTTACGTGGTGTGTTTAACACACTAATCAGCATTAACGCATTCTTACGTATGATTGAAAACATTTTGACGAAGTTGGATAGTTTTTCAATTTCCCACCTGTGCGTAGTTTGTTGGTAGCACTTCGTCGCCTTGCCTGCTATGCTGTGTAGCACACTTTAAAGCTGTGCGGATCAGCATAACGAAAAGGTGAGGGGTCTCGCTCGTTTTGTCCACGACTGTACATCTACCCTTCTCTCTCTATCCAACTCCTCCTCATCTTTTCTCTTTGTTCACCTCCCATCTCTGGCCTCTTCTTCTCCCCTCACAGTCCATTAGCTCCTCACCAATCTGTCAACTCTCTGTTTCCCCTCCTCCCCAAACTATCTTCAAACCTCCTCCTCCCTAGTTATTCAGCCGAACTCCCACTCACCTCTCTCTGTCAAACGCTTCCAAACCACTCTCTATCAGCTCACTTCCACCTCCCCCTTTTCTCTGTCCAGTTCTTCCTCCCCACCCCCTTGCTTCTTCATTTCAACCTCCCCCCCCCTCTCTCTCTGCCCATCTGTTTCTCCCACATCTATCTGTCCGGCTCCTCCTCCCAACTCTGTCTATCCCTTAATGCCTCTCCCTCTATGTGAATCTCCTACTTGCAGATCTCTGTCTGTCTACATCTTCTTACTCCATCTTTCTACCTAACTCATCCTCCCCATCCATGAATCTCCTCCTCTCGTCATTCTCTCTCCAGTCATGCTCAATTGCACGTGTATCTCCTGTAGTGCATGCTGACAGCATCCACACAACATTTCGGTATCTGAATTATGAAGGGTTGGAAACCTTTTAACCCTTTGAACCCCTGTCTCGACTCCTGTGTGCTAAGATGCTCTAACCAGCACAGTTCTGAGTCCCAGAAAGAAAGTGGTATGTGTACCAAATGTAGCTCAAATAGATCAAACGGTTTATGTGCAGGCATTGTATGTAAATATAGACACATTTACATATTTATAAATATTTACTAGCCTTTTCCCCATGCTTTCGACTTGTAGCACGTATCCCCTCCCCTCCCTGTGTGTGTCAAGCTCTTCCTCCTCCTCTCTGTACCCCTCATCCGCTCACCACTATGTGTCCATTATTTCTGTTCCTCTCTCTTTGTCTCTTTATGTTATCCTCCAATCTCCCTCTGTCCATCTCCTCCATCTGTGTTCTCTGAGTATATCTACCGCTATCTCTCTATCCATATCCACTTTCACCCCTCTCTGTCCATGTCCTCCTCCCTTTCCTACCTGCCCATTGTACCTCAACAGGTTCCAGCTGCCTCCTGCATTGCCTCCTCCTATACTCCTCTCCTCCTCCCCACTCACTCTGTGCTTTTCATCCTCCCCTATGTCTGTTCATCTCCTCCTCAGCCCTCTTTCAGTCCATTTACTCTGTCCACCTCTACATCGATCCCCTCCTCGTCCACACGCTCTATGTCCTTCTCAGTCCATTATCTGCCAACTTTGCGTGTTCAACTCTTTCCCCCCCCCCCGCCCCCCCTCTCAACCTCACCTCCACTTCTCTCTATCTGTCAGCTCTTCTTCCTTTTCTATGCATCTTCTACTCCCATCTTTCTCTGTCCAATCTCCCCCCTGTCACAGTCCTTTTTCCCCTTCCATTCTGTTGAACTGTGTACATCGGCATCTGTAGTCTCTGGAAAGCATGCCAATACAACCCACACGATAAGCATCCTCCCATCTCTGTCCATATCCTCCTCTCCACTCTCTGTGTCCATCTCACTGTCCTATTCTCTCTCTCTTTCCCTTCCTCCCTCTCTCTCTCTCTCTCTCTCTCTCTCTCTCTCTCTCTCTCTCTCTCTCTCTCTCTCCCTCTCTGTCCATCCCCTTTCCTCCCTCTCTCGGCCCACCTCATCCTCCTGCCTCTCTAACTATTCATGTCTTCCCCACTCCACATGGAAGGCATGCTAATTCTGCATCCACCAAACGCCTGTCAGTCAGGGCAGCTCACACACCAGGGCTTTAAAACACTTAACCATGTACCTCCACTGCGGTAGAAGCTAGGAGCATTGAAAAGTTTGTGTCTCTTTGTCACCAGGAGATTAACAAGTCGATTCACAAGTCCATTCTCTAATTTAAGGTGCAAGGTAATTTGCAGTAAGGTAATTTGATATGATCTCTGTTGGTCATAGTCAGGGACATAGGCTACTTAAGTATTTGTCAATGTCAATAAAATTCACCAACAGTCGTGGAACTTAAGATGTTATTTTATATGGTTAAGAAGGCTACCAGTTTCAGTATTTCACTATGCCATCTTCAGGCCCCATGTGCGTCTATCCAAATAAACGCAAATGTCATATAGAGCCTTAAATCTCTGGACGTTATGAATAAAATGATTACATTAGTGCTTCATTCGAAGACCTGGAAGCGGCCGAAGATGGATGGTGAAATGCTGAAACTAGTAGCCTTCAAAATGAAATAAAATAACATTTTAAGTTACATGGCTGTTGGTGAATTTAATTGACATTGACAATTACATATGATTCTTTGCCTCTTACACTCGCCCTAATCACTTGGGACATTCAGACTACAGCTGGTGAGTTGAAATCTTCAAATAACACTAGGACCCGACCAGAAAATTATTTCGGAAATCTTTTTCAGTGTTTCCGTCAAGTGTTCCGTCCCTACAACAACTGAGGCAGGGGAATCTTTAAATCCGATGACCATGTTTGATCCTTCTTTGTTACTTATCGTCAATCAAATTATGATGCATTCAGAATCTGTACTAACCTCACTAGAAATTATCGTATTTTTTAACTGACTTAGTTTCCAATAGCAATTTAGATTTGCATTGCAGTTAAGATCTAGTTTCAGTCAGGTTCCTGTCCCTAGTACTTTGTGGGCATTGTTACCGTTTATACGCAAGAAAAGTTCTGAAATATTTCTATAGACGCTCCTACAGTTAACTGAAACTATGTTAAGATTCTCTTCTCCGACCTGCCACAAGAATGCTCCCTTCAAACGAGAGCCTAGAAGTAAAGGACATTAATTAATTACGTAATTATAACTTCGACGGACACTTAACGCTGAGCAGTTGCGTTGGGCGGTTTTTTCACCACAGTCCTCCTCTGGGCATGGTTCTATGTGCAAACTCATTTAACTGGGCGGTCATAAGGAGGCCTACAGGTATAACTGGCTAGCAATTATTAAGAGTAAGGCAGGTAGCTTAATGAACTATTTATCACCAACAAGTTAACATCTTCATGTTTCGCACAGATCTTTAATGATTAGTACATCGCTTATTGTTTTTATGTTGCCATGTACCTTGTCTCACAAAGACATTTATTGCGGAATGGAAAAGTTTACACACTTGACTAGGAAAATAATTTTACATGCTACAGCAGTTTTTGTGTACTCGTTTTGCAGCAGTACAAAGTTAAATCCATAGTTGTCGCATTATCTAGGTCTTCGCCAACAGATTTTCCGATACGCTGTGTTGTAATCTCTTCACTGAAACCTCACGTTTACGCTTCGATGACAAATGAGGGAACAGCGCATGACAACACACCAACTTCTGTCTCGCAGGAAATATAACTCTGTAAGTACTGTTCATGTTAACATAATATTAATTCAAGTAAATGTTTAGCTTTGTGTCAAATAATACCATATTTTGACACGTTTAAACCTGTCCATCATAATTCTGCGTTATTGTCCTATCAGGAAATTGTCTTTCTACGGTCGTTATATCTGTTAACCTTCAAAGGTAGGTTCTACACAGATACATATATTTACAGAAAATTACCTGTATGGGTGTTTCAACAGACACATCTTCGTATATTGAAATGATGTTCATTGGGTTTACCTCTTTAGATTGGAGGCATTTCTCTTTTCAGTTACAAACTTCCATTACCAAACTAACGACTTTGTAATGCTTCAGGATGGGTCCTATCAACTGATCCCTTAATGTAATCAAATAAATTCGTACATTTATTTCTTCAGTTCCATTCAGTACCTCTTCATTTGTTACTCTATCTGCCCACCTAATCTGCAGCACTTTTCTGTGGCACCACATTCCTAAACCAATTTTATTCTTTATGAACGGTCTATTGTCCACATTTCACTTCCGTACAGGTCTACGCACCAGAAAAATACCAGCAGACAACGAAATCTACACTGCATGTTAGCAAATTCCTTTTTTTCCGAAATGCGTTTCGTGTTATAGCCAGTCTGCGTCCTACATCTTCTCAACTGATGCATTTATTAGTTATTTTGCTGCCCAAATATGGAAAGTCATCTACTTCTTTTAGTGTCTCATTCTTTACTTAATGCCTTCAGCAGCGCCTGATTCTTCTTTGCGCTATAATTTTTAAATACTTTGAAATACGAACAGGTTAACTTCTTGTTCATGCTAGGTAGTAAATATGTGGACGTACTGATTCCAGAATTTTTCAAGCTTCCACAGCGTCCCTGTAGTTTTGAACTGTGGAATGCATCATGCCCAGCGCCTCCGCACTGTGGCAAATATCTCGGGCTTGTGAATCCCCTGAGGAGCGCAGTTCCCCCAGCGTTTCATTATATTGCTGCAGGGAGTGTCACCGGAGACAGCAGCCGTTCGCCGCACTACCCGTGTAATATCACACGTCACATCACGCCAGGCGCCTGTCACCCAGGTTCTGCGTCGCGTGTGGGCTGACGCCACGTATGAGCTGACGTCACGGCACCCGCTATCTGCTGCCGCGGTGTACTTCACCTCGTCCTTACGGCTGCGGTCGCCTATCTCTAATTCTTTGGTGCATCTGAGAAACTCTCATGCGGCTGTGTAGAAATTACAGACGGATATCATCAGTTTGGATTCCGGAAAAATTTGGGAAGTTGTAAGCGATACTGATCCTACATCTTACCTTAGAAGGTGCCTGATTTAATTTTGACTACATTGCATTAACCTCTCTTTAGCTTTTGTTCATATTCGTTTAATAAACTGTTTTCATCAAACGATGTTTTGTGTATCAGCTGCTTCTCCAAGTTCTTCCATACGTTTGTGTTTTTGTAAAACCTAAATCCCTTGTGTTCTCCCATCTGCGAACCTCAATGTTTATATTTCTTACCCTTGGAATTTAACTATCTCTAAATTATTCCTTGGCTATCTTTATTGCTTGCCTCATGTACAGACTGAACAAAATACGGGTTAGGGTCAATAATATCATACTCCCTTCTTAAACACTGCCCCTCCCCCTCCCCATTTAATGCCCTTGGACTCTTGTAACTGCCGTTTCGTATCTGTACAGATCATAAATGACGTTTTAGCCTCTGTGTTTTTTCCCTGCTACCTTCAGAATTCCAAAGCATGTACTCCGGCTACGATCTTCAAAAATTTTCTATAAATCTACAAATCGTGTAAATGTTGGTTAGTGAATACAACCCAGCACGCTATACTGGACTGCAAATATTTAACGGATACTAAAATATCAGAGAGAGGTTCTTATACTCAACCCAAAAAACTTTGTCGGACAGGATACTCTCAGACACAGTGCCATACTGCATACTGTTAACGAAGGTTCCCAGGTATGTGACTGTCTCGAGGAATTTCAAAGTAACGGAACCCAGTAGGTTCCTCTGGGCACAAAGGTATAGTCAGGAGTGCCTCAGGGAAGCGCAATAGGACCGCACTTGTTCTCTACATACTTAAACTATCTCACGGACAGGACGAGCAGCGATGTGCGACTCTCTGGTGACGATGCTGTAGTGTGCGGAGCACTGAAGGAAGACAGGATAGTTGGGCAGATTATATGTTTGTGTGGTGAATGGTAATTTTCTGCACATGTGGAAAACGCAAGTCACTGCATATGAGCTGGAAAAAACCTGTAACGTAGGAATATAATGTAAGTTGTGTGCCGCTTTTCACAGTTATGTCGATTAAATAGCTAGGTGTAAAGTTGCAAAGCGAAAAGAAATAGAATGTTAACCTAATGTCGCTTCCTGGCAGATTAAAACTGTGTGCCCGATCGAGACTCGAACTAGGGACCTTTTCGGGCAAGTTATGTACCAATTTGGGTAGCTCAGATGGTAGAGCACTGGTCCGCGAAAGGTAAAGGCCCTGAGTTCGAGTCTCGGTCTGGCAGACAGTTTTAATCTGCCAGGAAGTTTCATAACAGCGCTCATTCCGCTGCAGAGTCAAGATCTCATTCCGGTAACCTGATGTCGATTGTATGGAAGGTGAGTGGTCGAGTTTGGTTTATTAGGAGAATTCTAGAAAAGCGTAGCTCATCTACAAAGAGGATCGCGTTTAGATCACGTGGGCGAAACATTCTTGAGTACATTTCGAGTGTTAGGGATCTAAGTAGCTCATTTATAAGGGAGACATTGAAGCATTACAACGACTTGATCTGTTACCGGTAGGTTCTACGAACATGCGAGTGGTACGAAAATGCTCCATGAACTCAAATCGGTATTCCTGGATGGAACAAGATTTTCTTTTTACGTAACATTAGTGAAAAAATTTAGAGAACCGGCATTTGCAACAGACTGCAGAACAATCCTATTAACATCAACAAAGATCTCGCGTAAAGACCGCGAACCCAGAGTAAGAAAAATCAGGGCTCGTAGGGAGGAATATAGACATTCGTTTTTACCTCGGTCCATTTGCAAATGGAGCAGAAAATGGAATGACTAACAGTAGGACGCCACACACCGTAAGGTACTTTGAGGAATATCTATATAGCTGTAGATGTAAATGACAACTGTGATATTCTCAGGAGAGTCTCCTCGTTGAATAATCCTAATATATTCAGAAAAAATTGTACGTGCTTTCCACTTGTTATAAAGACTGCGAATTTTATGCAGATAAATGGAAGGTAACAGCGGTAAGAAATAGAAAGTACCACAAGACTAGTGATGATCATCTAGAGAATGTTACATCTTTTAAATACCTAAGGGTAGCAGAAAGGAGCGATATAAAACAGAATGAACACGAAAAACTTGTAACAGGCCACGCGAATTTACGTTTTACGCCGCAAGCCATTGGTCAGTGCATGGAGGAAGTAACTTCGTAACAATATTAGCGTTTCTCGGTCCATTAGCATAGTGAATGACGGAATAACTACTGTAAGCATGCACTACAGCCGCGCAATAATCTTCATAAAATCGATCCAGGATCCGCTCCGGGTGTTACTTTTCATTCACTACTCGGTGTTGGGGGTCAGAAACTAAACTGATCCTTTGGAGGAAGGAGCATACAGTCTGTGTCGACACAACACTTGCAACCGACTCCAAAAAGGCAGTGCGCTGTTGTTTTTCATTCTATCGGGGTACCTCAGAGCCGTAATTTCTAGGTAGTGGTTATCAGTTAATGTTTTTGAACCAAGTGATGACAATGTGGCCGATTTTCAATGCTTCCTTTCTCACAACACCGGCTTAATAATTGAATGTGGTCGCTTTAACGTACGTTAATTGACAACTATTCATGCCTTAATTTGATAGTGCGAACAGTGTAAGCCTGAAATGTCCCCTCGAGGTTTGTTAACTGATCAGGTCGACAAGCCGTATTGTCCCAAACACAAATGAAGACAGCTACACTGAAAATAAAAACATTCCTTTACTTGGTCTGCAAATGAGGATAACCTGTGTTCAAAAGATTGTTGAAAAAGAAATACGCATACAGAGAAACTGTAATTTATCAGATGATGCAAAACTGTTCTGTGCCTGAAAGTTCCTGGATGATTAAAACTGTGTGCCGGACCGACACTCGAACTCGGGACCTTTGCCTTTCATGGGCAAGTGTTCTACTATCTGAACTACCCAAGCAAGACTCACGCTCTGTCTTCACACCATTACTTCCCCCAGTACCTCGTCTCCTACTTTCCAAACTTCATAGAAGCTCTCCTACGAACCTTGCAGAACTAGCATTCCTGGAAGAAAGGATATTGCGGAGACGTGGCTTAGGCACAGCCTAGGAGAGTTTCTGTGAAGTTTGGAAAGTAGGAGACGAGGTACTGGGGGAAGTAATGCTGTGAGGACGGGGCGTGAGTCTTGCTGGGTAGTTCAGGCGGTAGAGCACTTGCTCGCCAAAGGCAAAGGTCCCGAGTTTGAGTATCGGTCCGGCACACAGTTTTAATCTGCCAGGAAGTTTCATATCAGCGCAGACTGCGCTGCAGAGCGAAAGTCTCATTCTGTTTTGTGCCTGTTTCATGCAGGGGTGAACAAAAATATGGAAACACCGCGAGAAAAAAGTGCTTGTACGTAAATGCAGGTGGCAGCCACGCTTGGAAGTGGCGCTGTTGTACTTCACCACTAACGCCACCTGAGCAATGTTCTCAGTGCTTTACAAGTCTCAGTCGTCGTCAGACCAGGGTTCTGTGTAGCTGTGACTGCGTTACGTCGCCAAATTGTTGGTGGCGTATGGTGGGTGCTTGTGTAACCACGGGAGGCCAAACGTCTGGTGTGTCAAGAGCCACGGTAACGATGAATCATTCACCTGTCACCACTATTATTCTGTGCTACACTGCGCCTACACAGCATTTCGGTAAGCAATTTTCATACATGTCTTTATAATCACTCATGGATGTGTGATTACGCAAGTTCGTAAGACTTTTTCGGTTTATTTTCACATGTAGAATCGTCTCACAAATTTTGTGATATTCCGCCTGAATTTTGTATAGTATAATTATTACTATTATTATTATGTGCGATTAGACCCTGTTGGATCATACAATGCTTCTCGATTCTTTTCACTTTTTTTGTTCATTGTTCTCATTTTTTCTGCATGGGCACTATACCTTTCCTCTGTCCACTTTGTTGCTGCTTTCTTCGGAGCTTCTTTATCTGACGTAACACCCCATCTGTCAACTTTCTGCTTAAATATCTTTCTGTCAGAAATGTCTGAATGATTTATCTCAGATTTTTGTAGGTCCTCTTTGACCTCTTGTGAAATGCGTTTGCCTCGTTTCCTTTTGCCGGTCTGTTTCCTGCCATCGGACATAAAGGCGTTCACAACCTTGGAAAAACACGAACGAGAGCGAGCTTTCTCTGGAAAGCGTTCGGCATACAAGGCAACAGCAGCCTCAACATCTCTCTTACATTCTCTGTAAATTAGGATCATTTCAGTGTTTTCTTCTATGGTCGCCACATTGATAGTCCACTTGCACATCTGTCCTCAAAATGATAGGTAGGTGTGCCGGCCATAAACTCTGCTCAGATGTTATGATGTTTACAGCCATTATCTGTTCTACGTTTGGACGATACGTCATCTCTGGTCACAGTGTACTGTCTGTTTTGATACGTTGTAGTTCGCTACATGGCCACGGTGTTGCGTCGCGTAGTCCCCTTTCGATATGTCGGAGGAATACAACATTGCGAATAGGGTGTCCAATTAGATGTTATGAAATACTGACATGTCCTACCCTCGCAGCATGGAGCTGGGGCCCTACGTGCCATTGAATATTCAAGGGCCATTGAGTAGCATGTTGTAAATTACGATTGTATACCCATTTCTGTTCCTCCAATTACAGCCCTATCTGTGGCGAAACGAAGCAAATGCGTAAGATAAAACATCCGTTGATTTTGCCGTAGATTCGTGGAGTGCAATAAAAAACGAGAGTTCCCTTTGAAGATTTCAAAGTTGGTCCCCGCCACCCATGCACTGGGTGGAAGGGGTGGCGGTCGAGTGCGGTATTTTTATGTCCCCTCCGAGACAAACAAAGTGCAAATATGACTTTTTTTGATCCGATATATAGTTTTCGAGATATTTCACTGTTCTCGGTAAAATGAACACACTATATATTAACTGTACTTTCATACAGATTAGACCTATTTTTCTGAGGATGTAAAACATCTTCCAACACACTACACTATCGAACGCATATTGGAGATGGTCAAAGATTTTGAGAGCGTCTAGGTTTTTTCTCCTCTAAGTCTTATTTCCATGTGAAGAAAAAAAAATGAACAAAATTTGTCTTTTTATGAAACAAAGGTGAACTTAAATAAGTTATATATAACTGCAACCAGTCACTTTTTCGGATAATTATATTTTGTTACATGAACCGGTTTTGGAACCCCTTCAGGTTCATCTTCAGTTGGTTTCTGGAAGTTACATTATTATTGCTAGCATAAAGCTGGGTGCTAGCTTAATGACAAAAAGATAGAACACGCTTTAATGTATCGCCTTGATTGTTGCTTATCTGTCGATACGGATGTAAATTCAGATTTTTACTTACTGCGACAGTATGGGCGGCTTTTTTCGGTTAGTGTCCATCTGCCAGCCTCCATTTTGATGTCAAGTTGTTATATCACTACACACACTTCCACACATACTGTATTATTTTACACTCTGACAGCGAGACTTTTCCAGCATCCAGCATTCGTTTTACAGCTGCTTCTTGTAACAAAGATCTTGACAAAAAGATATTACATAGGCCTACTTAGCACAGTGGTGTAACTTGTTCTTTTTTACGTGTATTAAACTCGATATAAGGGCATATATTTAAGCAGACTGGCGATAACATGAGAGCACAAAATAAAATAAATAAATTACTACAAGAACAAACTTCAGGTGATCTGATATCCTGTTTCTATTTGTATATTAACGTACAACACAGCCAGTTTATACCAAATATTTTAATCATGATTGGTGTTAACATGAATGCCCAGGAATCAATGATAAAGAGTTACTGTATTTGCAATGAGATACAGCTGTCTGTATGACTAGGACATTTATATCTAAAATTTTCAATTAATAACAAACATTCAAATCAACTGTTAAATTATTTCTGTTGTTGCGTTAACATGATTTGGGATATTAGCAAGAGTAGATTCCGTTTATTTTAGCTAAAGGTACATGTATAACAGTTATACTGTTTATACTGGACTTATGCTGTTTGTATGACCTCTTTATCATTGATTCCTGGGCATTCATCTTAACGCCAATCATGATTAAAATATCTGCATTAAACTGTCTATATTATACGTTAATATACAAATAGAAATAAGGTATCAGATCACCTGAAATTTGTTCTTGTATAATTTATTCAGTTATTTATTTATTTTTTGCTGTCATGTTATCGCCAGTCTGATTAAATATGTGTCCTTATATCGACTTTCATACATGTAAAAAAGAACAAATTACATCTCTGTGCAAAGTAGGCCTATGTAATACCTTTTTTGTAAAGATCTTTCTTACAAGCAACAGTTGTAAAGCACATGTTGGATGCTGGAAAAGTCTCGCTGTCAGAGTGTAAATTAATATGGTTTGTGTGGAATTGTGTGTAGTGATTTGACAACTGGGCATCAAAATGGAGGCAGACTGATGGACACTAACCGAAAAAAGCCACCCGTGCTGTCGCAGTAAGTAAAAAACTAAATTTACATCCCTATCGACAGATAAACAATGGTCTTGGCGATACATTAAAGCGTGTTCCATCTTTTTGTCATATGCTACCAATACTGATGTAACTTCCCGAAACCCTCTGAAGGTGAACCTGAAGAGGTTTGAAAACCGGTTCATGGAATAAAACAAAAAGAATTCAAAAAGGTGATTGGTTGCAGTTTTGTATAATTAATTTACATTCAGTTTACAGTCACAGTTCTAAAATATCAGTAATGGATAAGCATAATCTACAGGTGAACTTGTTTCCAACAGCAGGAAAGAAGAATACGCTGATATTTCTGATAACAGAGGCTACAGAGAAGTTGTTTGCCTGAAGCAGACATGTTCCTTCTAGCAGACAGCAAGACTGAAGGAATTCCAGTGGAGTACAGGCAGACTACGTCACGCCTTATGCTCCGTTGTGGCTTTCCTTTCCCCTCTTGGGGAAACAGGTGACAAGGTGTGTCTGCTGACGGGAGCCGACAAATTACCGCGTCTGCAGCTCCTCGGCTACATGCGTGCCTCGTAAGCCGCTTCCGGGAAACGACGAATCTCCTCGGAGACTCGAGATGGTACATTTCACGTCACGTGTGTCGAACACGGGGAGCATCTTGTCGCCGCCAATTCCACACACACACACACACACACACACACACACACACACACACATACAGACGTACAGATGCGCTACTTCCAGAGCATCTGCGTGATCCAGCAATTCACAGAGTCTACGTTCCTTCACATGTTTGGTTGGAGACGTGTCTCCATTTCGAACAACCTATCTCGGTGATACCTGGTCCTATGAGAATTAGTGCGAACTACAGCTGCTCTAGCATTAATATACTGGTTGACAGTTGCTGATGAACAACTGACACATGCAAAGAAACAACTAGCAATTGCTACAGAGAAACCTAGCAATGACAATAAAAGGAAAGGTAGAGCGCGGCATGTGCTAATTGCAGCGAAGACTGCTTATGTATGTGGTGTAGGCACTCTGCAGTTCATGCAGTACGGTGTTCGACGAAGCTTGGTATGGAATCGATTAGTACGACATTCTGTGTGGTACGATATCGTTTCAGCATTGCATCACCTGAATGCTTACGATCATGGACGAGCAGTTGGAGGGCTCGAATCCGGCCTGTCTCCACGGTGGCCACAGTAGTCTGTAAGAGCGAACGGTCAATATCGCAATAATATTTGTTTATTTACCGATTTCGGCTTATGCGAAAGCCATCTTTAGAATTTTTTGGTCCTGCAAGGGTAGGAACAGCAAAGTTACAAACAGTATTATTACAAATGGCTTTAAAATAAGATACAGAAAATCTATAGTAAAAACTACAGACAGTATATGCCATTAAAAAAATAGAAAAGGGTTATAGTGATTACCCTATGGCTGGTGTTGGTGGCTCATCAGTTGTCTTGTGATACCACGAGAGTACACTGAATGATATCTGTGGAGCCACCGATTAAACACTGTGCAGCTCGTGCGCAGGATGTGTCTTACGCCATCACCAACCAATAGCAAACGCTTCACAAGAGCAGTATGAAATTTCCTCAGTAAGTTCTCTTAGCTCACGTACGATTACATAAGATGTTAAAACATTATCAATCATAAGTCAAGTAGTCATTTATGTTAAAATGAAATAAACAAATTTACAAACCAACAAAAGAAGCAGTGTATTCTATCGACAGTGGCGTGAAAGACAAACACATTGTTCTTACTAATGTTTGGTCGATATGGATAAACGAGAGTGGTAACTATATGCACACAGATATTACGTAAAGAGGTAATGAGAGGTAAAATTACGTACGCGCCGTTGTATGTTTACTAAGCAGTGCTCTCTGGTAACAATTTAAAAAAGATTCCGTTGCGTAGACAACGGGAAGGTTAACATGGCCGCCGTGATATCACAGCAGTGTGCACTGAAAAAGACTCCGTGGTCATGGTAACTCAACGGCCGACGTGGCATTCGAAAAATCAAAGAAGCGCGTCTGGAGTCGCCGACTACGATCAAGGTATCGATTCAGGCAGAAATCATCAAAGACGTTCGTGCCGACGGCTCGTAAATAAGCGCCGTAGGAAAGTTACTTAGTATTCTCCAGCGTCATTATTGAAACCAAATGTCAAGCCACATCAACCACGAGAGCAGCTGCTATTGTCAGTGTGCCATAGTGACAGATTGGCAGCTCTGTGTGGGCGTATTCATGGCATGGGCTTCTAGATACTTGAATACAAATACGACATGGTCTCGTTGGCAATATGATGATAAATGGTTACACAGCTCTTAATAGCATTAGGACAAATTAATGTTATTCTATTAATTCACAGGAATGGAAATATAAAGCATTTAAAAGATAGCTATGTGCCAGTACGTTTTAACTTAGATGGTCCCAAGATACACTATACAATGCATAGTATGTGAAATATGAAGTGGCGCTGACATAGACGTGAGACGTGAATAAAAACAGCCACAATCATTAATTTTCGAAAAATCAAGTTAAGAAAGAACATGTGGAACGAGTCGCAAATTGAAAGAGGGAAAGCAACATTCTTAGGTTCAAATAATACTACGAAAAAGTTCAGAATATGTTTTATGTGTTCGTTAACGAGAAGGGATGGGTCGTTTCTTTGGTCGACAAAAATCTAAAGTACTTCCAAAGTATCTAACAGGAAGAATTTTTGGACAGTATGTAGGATTTGCATATCGTATTCTGTATCATATTCTAAATGGTTAGTGATCGTCAGAAGTCGTCCAAATGCAGTTTTTCTGCGGGCTGTACCCTCCATCTGCTCTTTTAACCTTGTCTGAAAACTTCTATCAGCCTATCCAACATATACCTTATGGCAATCCTTGCGTGTTCATTTATATACCCCAGATCTTGTGAATCGATATCTTGAATTTCCGAGCGTGTACTTCCGTTTATCTGCAAGTATGTTTGTTGTAGGGGTTATGTCAGTATTTGGAAATAAACTGCTTATGCTATGAGACTCAGTTCCAAAATAGACCATTTGCGAGAAACACTTTTCAGTATTTGCCCGTTGTTGTTGCAACTGTATCTTCTGAAAAACAATGTCAACCATTTTAGTTTCATAACCATTAGCTGTTACAGTTTGTTTGAGAGCAGAAATTTCTCTTTGTTTTTGATCTGTTGAGAGAGGTTGCTTATTCATTCTATTCAAAATTGAAAAGAAAAAAGCAGTTTTATATTTGTTTGGATGACATTACTTGGCATGTATAATTGCATTAGTAGTGGTAGGCTTTCTACATATGGAAAAAGTATATTGCATTCCATTATTGTAAATTGTTAAATACAGAAAATTTATAATCTATTGTTGTTTATGTTAAATAGTAAAAACAAGGTTTTAATGCATATTATTCAATGTATCGGTACGATCGTTAAGTTCTTCCACAGAGCCTCCAAATAAGAGAGTCATTCACATAACATTCATGATAGATGACTTCCAAAACTATGTGGACTATCCCCCCCCCCCAAAAAAAAAAACCTTCACTGTGAGACTTCCTGGCAGATTAAAATTGTGTGCCCGACCGAGACTCGAACTCGGGACCTTTGCCTTTCGCGGGCAAGTGCTCTACCAACTGCGACTGAGCTACCGAAGCACGACTCACGCCCCGTACTCACAGCTTTACTTCTGCCAGTACCTCGTCTCCCACTGTGTTTGACAAAGACGTCGGCAGTGGTACCAGCCAAGGAGTTCCCCATAGCTAGGCCATCTTTCTGTAAAAATATGAAGGTATTAAAAGAAAAGTAATTAAATTCCAATGATGTCTCCAGAAGCTCAATGATCTAAGATATTTCACCAGAATTAAGCAGATTGTGATTTACTAAATTTTCTCTGAAGATATTAACAGTTTCAGCCCCAGGAATTTTTCTATACAGGTTTTTTTATATCAACCGAAGCAAAGCGTGCATCTGGAAGGAACGAAACATATACAAGCTGTCCCATTTATCTTGACCACCACAAGTAACTGTTTCTCCATATGTAAATTAGAAAATGTTTCAAGCAAATCTTCTTTAGCAAGATTGCTGTCGTTGTAGCTTGACTTTTACAAAGATATGAACAGCGGTATGAATTTTTTAAATGGCACGCTGCATTTTTTATTTGGTAATTATTTTCCTCTTATAAAGACCTATTCAAAAATGTATCACAGTGTACCATTCACTGAAACATAACGTTGTTAATTGCATAACAAAACATCGAGTTTGAGCCCGAAATCACAAACTCGTCCACATGCTGGAGTTGGCAGAAAACAAATGAAAACCAAGTAAAAATATAACACAAAATTTACTTTGACTCTCCTGTGCCACTGCCCAGGAGTAGAACGTTCAAAGGTGCTCAAAGTGGTGACCCCGACACCGATACACTGGTGCACTCGTTGAATGAAAGAATTATTTACTGTTTCCAGTGTTCCCTGCTGAAGAAAATTACAAGCAAGCGCGATACGTTCCTGCACGTCCTCTGGAGTTTTGGAATATCGCAATAGACGACGTCCTTAATGCATACCCAAAGAAAAAAGTCCAGAGGTTTAAATCAGGAGACCTAGCAGGCCAAGTAACTGTTCCTCCTCGACCAATCCGTCTGACAGGATACCTTCGGTTCAGAACACGACGTGCACCCTAGGTATTATGTGCTGGACATCCATCGTGTTGACACCACATAAGCATCCTGGTTCTTAGCGGCACTTCATCCAGAAGAGGATGAAGAATTCGTCTGAAGAAGTTGGCATACACTGTCCCGTTAAGAATACCATGGATGAAATAAGGGCCAATACTTGCAGTACCCAGCATCCCACACCAGACGTTAACTCTCCATTGACGCTGATGTTCCACCTGTCTAAGCCATCTTGGGTTGTCGCTGGACCAATAATGCATGTTCCTTGTATTTACCTGTCCATTGTTTGAGAAGGAACATTCATCGAAAATAGAGCATTGGTGAAGAAGTTCGGCTTGTAGAAGATTTGCTGCTGTGCTCAATGACGGAACTATACACGATTCTCGAAATCATTCCCAAGCAATTCTTGATGTAGGTGTACACGGTAAGGATGTAACCATTGACGTGTAAGAATACGATGTACACTGGTTTTAGGAATGACAATCTCGTGTTCAAGGTGCCTTGTGCTCACATGTGGACTCCTAGCAACGGAAGCGAGAACAGTAACTTCGGAAGCTTCGTCTGTGCGAGTGCTACGACGATTGCGTTGAATTGGGCTGAAACTTCCCGTTTCCTGAAGCGTCGCAACAAGACAAGAAAACATCAGCCGGGAAGGTGGGTTCTTGTCAGGATATCGCTCTCTGTGAGTTCTGCTGCCTGAGTAGCATTTCGCCTCCCTTCAACCACATCAACAACAAAAGAAATGTTATGTCGATGCAGTTTGTTGGAATACCAGCCTTTACTGTATGCCTACTTTACACAACAGTATTTAAAAGGACTAAACTACTTTACTAAATGTACCCGTACATAAGAAAACAGTATAGAAATTATTGTTTTGCTATCTTACATTCCCTATAGATGAGTAGCATTTCTACCTTCTCTGAGCTAGTGTACGTTCTACTCACACAACTCTTCAACTGACGGTGGTTGACGGAATGATGCGTGTGCATTCTAATTACGTTTACATTTGTCCTCTGTCAACGTCAGCACGTGGATGAGTTCCATTACCCCGAGTACCTGCAATAAGCGCTGGGAGCGTCAACGTCAATGTTGTGTTAAGTAATTAATAAAATTGTGTTTCAGTGAATGGTACAATGTGATACATTTTTGAATAGGTCTTTAGGAGAGGAAATGAATTACCGAATAAAAAATACAGGGTGCCATTTAAAAAAGTCATACCGCTGTCCATATCTTTGTAAAAAAACAAAGCTACAACGAAGGCTATCATGCTGATTTATGACCTCCTGAATTCTAAAGAACATTTGCTTGAAACATTTTGTAATTAGCATCTGGACAAAATGCTATTTAGGGTGGTCAAGATAAATGGGACACCCTGTATATATTTGCTGCCGTTTCATAACTGTTCTTAATGGAGAAATTCTGTTCGAAAATATAGCACGCTTTTAAATCTTCATTCAGTTTTCTATTGAGATTGTATCAGGGACAACGAGTGTTGTTCATTATTGGATGGGTGGGCCAACCATGTTTATGAAGCTTTATCTGGGCCCTAAGTTTTTGCATCTGTGGATTCATTATTTTTATTTGTTGGTTTTCGTTTCGTGAAAATAAGTTTCCATTTTCATCAATTGGTTTCCTAATCTTTTCTTGGAATTTTGAAAGTGGATCCTTATTTACTTTTTTGATATTATTTTCTCGGAAAAATGTTGTAACTTTCGCGATATAGATACCTTCAGTGATTACAACTAGTGTATCTCCTTTATCTGCTTTCGCTTTCTCAATTGGTATATGGTAAGTTTGTCATTGACTGCTTTATCGAGTGCTTCAATTTTTTTCCTTTGATTTAAGAGCAATACTATAGGTATCGTGTTTGTTAAGTTTAGCTCTTTTTGCTGCAACTCTTATATCAGCAATAATGCGTCTGGTATTCCTATCACTTAGTACAAGTGGAAGATTATACCACACACCTTGGTTACGGAGGGACATTTCAGAAGCAGAGAATTGAATGTTGATGAATCTAGCTGTTCGCTAATAAGAGCATTAGTTTTCTTCTCATCAGTAATATCAATGCATTTACTCCTGTATTCTATTTTCTGGTCTGTTAAGTTGAAGACAGGGAGAAACATGAGGGGAGAGGTGTAATTTATACATCCTGAGATTCAAAAAGTTCTTCCGTTTAAAGGTATCCCTAATTTCGTATTTGTTTCAAAGCATACTGCTTTTCCTTTGCTCAATTTTATTGACATTAGATTTCATGTTAATTATACCTTTTGCTCAATTTGGTATAATTTTTAAATTTAAGCATTGTTTTTTTTTAAATGACTTAGTGGCGGAGTGTAAACCAGAGTTATGTGTGCTTTTAAACTATTGCATAGAGTGAGTCATTATGAATATATGTCATACCCTGCTTTGGTACATCTACCGTTCAGCACGCCCGAAATACATACAGTGATTGTGAAAGAAGGTGTTGTTAATCATTATGACTGACTTTTCAGGTTACATTCCGGGATTGTTGAGAGTCCTTACTGTTTCAGAGTGAACGTTGTAGGGTAAATAAAACCGTACTACACAATCCTACTCTCTTTTAATGAATACATGTATACTGTTGCTTCAAAGGAAAAAAACTTTAGATTTAAAAAAAAACAGAAAGAAAGAAAAAGAACATGTAAACACACTGTGCAGCGCAGGCTTAAGCGACGTATGTCAACAACTTAATTATCACAGCTCCTACTAAAGACTAATGTTACAATTAACGAATGGACCCAGCTCGAACAACATTAAAAGGCAACAACTTTATAGGCGAAGAAAAACTTAGAAAAATCTCTTTCTAACGAAATATGTGAAAACTGCTCTCTTTGTTTATAGCAACATATTCAGTAATGGAAAATGAATTATACCTTTGAGAATTTAGTCTGATATAATTTTCAGCTCCTACACAGTATTGGCGATTTAATTTAATGCGAATTGTTTTTACCTTAATATTGGTATGAGAGAAACTGATTTCTCTTTTTTTATAATACAGTGACACTGATCGTGTGGAAATATTTTCTTTACTTATGCAGCCTCTGATTTTCTGCGATCACTTTCAGTAACTGCGAAAAAGAATCATCCGAATAAATGTTTTCATTCTAAACAAAACTCAAATTTCAATGAAGACTCATTTCAGTTCTTTTCCTGTAACAAGCCCTGCTTTAACTATAATATGAGTACTCTTTAGTTGGCACTAACCAATTCTAGTCACTTTCCTTACGTATTTTCTCCGTCGTTTACAAAATTAACTCTTCCGTAATGGTGACTTAAGCTTCCTAAGACAAAAGTGAAATTTGCAAATTTTTTTTTCTCTTAACACGTTAGGTCTTCCTAGCACGCAGTGCAAAAATACTTCGATCAGAGACCAGAAATGTTACTATATACTCAAATGAACAATTAACACAAGTTATTTATTTTACTTTTCTCTTCTGCAAAGCAGGTTGCGTTTGTTATTTCAACTTCAGCTATTTCAGCACAGTTAAACGTAACTTGTGTGCGAGTGCCAGTAAGAAAGTAAGTAATTCCTCCCACTAACGGTAAGTGAACACAAAAAAAAGAAACAGAGATCCTACGGACCATCGCTTCCTTTGTTCCTGAATATTATGCAATTTAACAAAATTCGCTTCTTCAGACGGTGGCTATTCGCGACCGACTACAGTGCCTTAAATGGAAATGGGCCACTCATCTTGAATAGGCAATGTAGTCTCCGTTTTGCTACGTGCTGTTTGCTGGATGGTTCCTCTTTACCGGGTTTTACTTTAGACAACGGTTAAGAGCATGATCAGCTCAAATGCTTATGGGCAGAGTCAGTATTAACAAGTCGAACGTTTCCGGTCGCGATCCTCTAGCGCCTATAAATGTATAAATCGACAACGTGCACTCGAGTCAATACCTTCCTCGTGGCACCACAAAATCACCCAGTTCACCAGAAAATGAGAGAAGCAACACAGTTACCTCTCCGAGTGCTTTCAGACATCTAGTCGTACAACACGGACAAAACTCTGATAATTTTCGATATAATCAATTACTCCAATGACTTCCACCAAAACAAAGACTTGGCTACTACAGTTCCTTCCACGTTACCGAGCGAGGTGGCGCAGTGGGTAGCACGTTGCGCTCGCATTCGGGGGGACGACGATTCAATCCCGCGTCCGGTCATCCTGATTCACCTTTCCGCGATTTCCCCAAATCGCTTCAGGCAAATGCCGGGTCGGTTCCTTCGACTGGGCACGGCCGACTTCCTTCCCCCACACTTCCCTAATCCGATGAGACCGATGACCTCGCTGTCTCGTGTCTTCCACCAAATAAACCCAACAAGACTTCCACGTTACACGTAAACCATTTATCGTTATTACTTGCCACAAAATAATATTAATCAGCAAAGACCTCTCTTGCCAGTTGAAACATCCCCCTTCCTAATTGGCCTATCGGATTGCGATATCAGTGACTATGATTGCGTATGCCTAGTGAAATTTTACAATGAGTAAGGCAATCATTACCGAAAGATAATAATACCGGTTAGTAGGAGGAAAGTGTTCAACAGACCTTTCTGAAGGAAAACTCTATTCTGAACCTAATCTAAATACTGATAATTTTGAGATGTCTGGAATTTAGTGCAATCGTTCACGAACCAAACAGGGGAAGAGGGTACCACGTAATATTTAATACAAAAAATACTGATTAGCAAGAAAAAAAGCATAGTTAAACGGTCACCAGCCCAATAGGGCAATGAGTATCCAAAAACATAAGAAAGGTAATGGCAGCGAAAATTAAGTAAATAGTCACAGTCGTGGCGACAGAAAGTTGTCACGTTTTTCCTTAACACACCAGTTTACGAGAAAATAATCGAATCAGAAAGCACTGAGTTTGTATTTACTTATTCTGAAATACGACATTTTGAAAGCAAATTTAATGGAAGTTGCTGGTTAAATAAGTGGCTCACTGTAACGGAAAATTACTTTCAGTAAGATCATCTTAACGTAATGCAAAATTTGAAAAAAAGCAAGCAATTTACTTTTAATTATTGAAAGACTAAATTGAATTTACCTAAGTAAATGAGCAACTGATTTACTTTTAACGTAAGAACAACAAAGTGCGTACGAAGCTAGAAGAAGTCACTCGCTAAGCCAAATACAGAATAAATGAAATTGCGCTCTCTTAATTTGTACTGTATCTTTCGTTATTAATTTTCCAGTGAAATTGAACGTTACTGTAAGTGAGTGAAGTTAACACTCAAAACCACGAATTAGTTGAACCTTTGTTATACAATTCAAGAGCGAACAGTTACTTAGGCAGCAGAATTTAGACTGAAACTGGTCATTAGCAGGGAAAATAGGCAGTAAATAGTTAATCAGTTTTCATATTTTTATGACACTCGGTTACTGCATGGAAAGGAAAGGGACCTTTATTGGTAATCATGTCTGAGGACTATGACAACGAAGGTGCCCTAGGGGTTTCGAATATTGCAGGTTATTATTCAAGAGAGTTAGTTACTAAAGTTTGTTACAGAAATGCCAAGGGTACGATATTAGTTATACTCTGTCATATAAGAATCCTAAGAGGTTGTAGCTGTGCGGACGATGAAGAATGTAGACGACGACAGTGGTGAGTTGCTGCTGCTGCTGCTGCTGCTGGTGGTGGTGGTGGTGGTTGAGAACCACCATTCGTCTCCAGACCCACAGATAACTATGGAGCAGACAATAGTTAGAATTTCCGCATCCTCCGCCTATCCATTCCGACCGTGCTCACAATACTCGCTGGTTAACAAAGTATACGCGCCTATAATGGGGTGATCATAACTGCACACCGCGCCTGCAGGAGCGCCCAATTGCTGCGTCTTCTCTCTGCTGACAGCGCGACAGATACTCTCCACACGCAAAGATAAACAATCGCAAAGCTCGTGCAATTTCGTCGGTGCCATCGATATACAGGGTGAGTCAGAAGGAAAGGTACGTGCTTTGAGGTGCGAACAAAAAACATTCATATGGACGTATGCCCTACTCCGGATGGTTTCCGAGATAGAACACATTTAATATCACTTTTGTACATTTTTCTTGAATAACTAACATTTCGTACCCTCCAGTGAAAACGTGTCGCAGTACAAAATTAAACTGTATTAAATTTCCTACCAAAAAGGTTCTATTCATTTTTTTCCCTCTAGAACTAATGGTTTGTGCGAAGACAGCGCGAGGATGTTGAAAAACTCGCTCGACGCGCATGCGCTGTAGCTTATGTAGTTTTTGTAGGCCTATTTGAGGTAGCATATTGAGGAAGCAGGTGGAGACGAACAGTCTGATACGGGACACTAGTGATCTATCAAGTTGGGAAAATACCTCAAATTAGCCTACAAAAGCTACATAAGCTACAGCGCATGTGCGTCGAGCGAGTTTTTCAACATTCTCGCCCTCACTTCTCACCAACCATTAGTTCTAGAAAAAAAAAATTAATACTACCATTTTTGTAGGATATTTAATATAGTTTAATTTTGTACTTTGACATGTTTTCACTGGAAGGCGCGGATTTCGAGTTATTCAAGAAGAACGAACAAAAGTGATATTAAATATGTCCTGTCTCGGAAACCGTTCTGAATAGGGCATACCTCCATGTGAAGTTTTTTGTTCAGAATCACTAATACTATCAATACTCAAAGCATGTACCTTTCCTCCTGACTCACCCTGTATCCAAACGAAGTTCCATTGGAAATTACCCAGCCGTTTACAGTATTAACATTATATTTACAGTCAATTACATACGTTCACAAATAATTACATTCTTACATTTATTTAGTATTAAATCCAGTCTCCGTAATAAAATTTACATATTCCGTAATATCAGTATATTACAACATACCAACAGATATCAAACGGCGAAAAATTTTGGATGTGGGAGCAGGTATTTTATCTGCATTTTTGATGTTACGTGGTACTAAACAATTCGTAGGAGCGAATACAACCAGTGGAATGTACTTGAACCAAGGTAGCCATAAATCGGGCTCGGAAGAAAAAATCTCGCAGCCACGCCAGTTAACAGTAGTTTCTTCACAACATTCGACTCAACAAACCCATAAATCTGCTCATCACAAAGTGTGGCCTAGCCAGACCACAAATCAGACCCGAGTCTAGACAGACTGTGACATGTCATCTTTAGACGAACTGACTCTTACTAAGCTCAACTTGGACTGTCTATCCTTCTCAAATGGAATCATCACTGGAAACAAACATCACCTCGACTTTTGACAATGTTGTCATTATTATCGTTTGTCTTCGACGAGCTCGAGCGGTGGGCATCTACTCTGCAGAGCCGCTAACCTCTCGTTTCTGCGACAGCCAGTGGCTGGCTCGCTGCTGCTTTGTGCACTGATCTCCTTTGGGCTCCAACGACTCTCGTATCTACATTAATGTTATAGCAAACATACACAATACTGTAATACACACATTTTTTACTTACACGAACCTTCTTTCCAGACCCAAATGCACTCAGATGAACAAGAATGGTGTGCTTACCCCTTGCCTATGACACTCTGTTTTGGATATAACTGATTTCTAGTAAAAAGTTCTCAAAATCATAAAAGCTATTGGGGAAGTGCGGCACATCTATGGATAGATTCAAGACGGTGGGAGTAATTTCGTCTAGTAGTTGGGATGCGGGACTGGTGGTGTCTTCTTCCACAGACTGTACGTGGAACACAGGAATGAAGCCTGTGACATTTTCCCATTGTCAGTGAACCTGAGTCCCTCGTTTAAGGCTGAGAGGGTCTACATGAGTAGTGGAAAGATGGAGACATTAGCAAAATTTTGATATCAAATTTATGTGCAAATTAATTAAATTGATCAATTATTTATCCCCGTCCTGACCACACCCATCTCCACCCCAACCCGTGGGATGACGTCATGTGTTCTCCTCGTCCTGCGTGTGGGTCCCCGTTTCCTGCTCCCTTCCCATCCCTTCCCTCCCCCCACGTACCCTTACGGCGAGAACGATTTTTGGCGGAAATTTCGGATGTTTGAGGGAATTTCGAATTTTCAAATGGTTCAAATGGCTCTGAGCACTATGGGACTTAACATCCCCTAGAACTTAGAACTACTTAAACCTAACTAACCTAAGGACATCACACAACACCCAGCCATCACGAGGCAGAGAAAATCCCTGACCCCGCCGGGAATCGAATTTTCTGGGAATTTTTTGCCCCAGGGCTGAGCTGACGTCCCACCCCACCCCACATCCTGGAAATGACGGGAAATTTAAACTATTGGTACTGTTTCCGGAACTTGAACCCTGGTCCTTCTGGACAGAAAGCCCAAAGGCATCCCCCAACAGATGGAAAACGCCCTGATGCGGGATAGGAAGGTAGGTTAATATAATTTAAACTATAGTTTATTGATTTTGGTTGGGTAACTAAAGTAAAGATCGCTCCTAATTACACAAATATATGCATAGGGCTACACAAGAGCTGCCTAAAATCGCAATATAGCTCAAAAATAGACGATGTTATACAATTGGTGTTAACCTGCTGGGAAAAAATTTCACAATACCACTCAAAGCTAGTGGCAGACGTACTCAAAGCTAGTGGGAATAAAGCCTGGAGTGTCAGGTGCTATCTTTATTTTTTGTGGTAGGAAATGTTTTCAACTGACGACATGCTGGTATTGGACAGAGACGAGTTTAATAGCTGTAAGAATAGAGATGAAGGCTGTAAAAATAGATATGAGGGCTGTGTGACGCTAGACTTCGCTTCAGATGGCTGCTCGACAATCACCTTGCAGTCCAGGTAACCAAAGCCAATACACACTACGCAGCTGATGGAAACTGCATGACTGTTCTAATTACACTTCATACTTGCCGTGGGAAATCCAGCACTCATAACGAATGGGTCATAATGCAATACATATACTGGACAATATCGTCGTCCGGAAAGACTGCTGAGAGAGCGGTAGCTGAATGTGCATTAACCTTCGTGGGCGTTCACGAACTAACCAACTTTGAGGCAGTCTTAACCCACCCTCCCTTCCTCCCTTCCTCTGTCTCTCTCCTCAACGTAGGTAGGGACAGGGGCCTGTTCTATCATGTCGCTGGTGGTCCACAAAGAGATCCTTCTGGTGGCGTTGACATATTTTCTCCAGTCTGCAGAAATTACAGACAGACGAAAGGCAAAATGCGGTCGCATCTATCAATCTGCTAAATGTATTTCTCGAAATGATTGGACCGTCCTGAAACAACAACAACATTCTGGAGAACTTTCCAGATCGCTTTTTCAAACGTCCGTTGCTAGGAGAACAGGCAGAGAACCTCCGCCACCTCCGCTGGCCACAGCCCCGGACTTAATGGAGACCACAGTCTTCCCCAGTTGCGGCCCTGGGGTGGGACATGTAGCCTGATGTTCAATTTGGCAGTTCTTCACTAACACAGAAGGAAAATTTAGTGGCACTGTCCCGCCCTAAGTGCTGCCCCAATGGTTGGGTGCAGCTGCTTCGGCGATCTCACGCACACAGAACCATCCCCACACAGTCACCACAAGCGACCACCCTTCTGTGGCAGGAAAAAAAAAACATTCGATGTAACTGTTGTATTTAACTACAACTTCTCTCATAAAGAAGGATCTATTTAAAAAGAAAACAAAATTGCGATGATGATAAACAGATTCTTTCCACGAAAATAGGTGAAATCCACTTTTTATGAGCAAAATTGGTATAGTTTTCACGTTCAACTGCAGGATGCAATTCTCATCTCATTATTTTACGGTATCCAATGAAGTGCACTGCCGCCAATTACATACGACCAAAATTCAGAAGTCAGGCTATACATCCCATGTATATGTCCACGCTGCATAAAACAGGGAAGAAAAACATGTGCTATTTTGCTGAGAAAACTACCGATAAATTCAGAATGTCTTCGTTATTTTGAAACCGTCATTGAAGTAAAGAAAAAGCGAGAATTTAAACTCCAAAGAAAAAACACCTACGCTGTGAAATTTCTTTCAGCTTGCTGGACAAATTACACGTCCTGAGAGCTTCTCTCGTGTTCAATTCAGTGTCTGTAAACAAACATACATGTGTGTTAAAAACATTTCAGACACGTGAAATAACATTAAAGGATACAATCTTTCACACCATTAGCTCACATATCAGAAAAAAGACACAATAATGATAATTCAAGTGGTGTCTACTGAAATGCCCCGCTAAGCCGCAGGACAGGACAGATAGAATAAATTGTGGAAAGGGGCCAAACTAAGGGGCTGTCAGTTGCAATGGAACCTACAACTTTATTATTCGATCACACATTAAAAGAGCCTAAAAAAATTATTTTCAACACGCAGTCTTATTCTTTAGGACTTAATTACTGGCTGAAAGCCACTTTAACTCAAAAACGGCTGAAGGCCAATAACTTAAAACGCAAGCGTAATCAGAAATTTAAAGGCAAGCCTTATCTTAAAACAGTTCTTTAGTTAGGTTAAAGTAAACAAGTTAAATTCAAATCGGCTGGTAGACGTAAAAATTTAAAAAACTTTTTAAAATGTCAAAAGGCTTACGTGAAACAGCACCTTAAACTAGGCTGAAGGCCTTAAGAGTAAAACAACTGTAATTTAAAACACAAAACCGGCTAGAGGCCATACAAATACAAATAACAAGAACAAACTTTAAGAAAATAAGGCAGTTCACACAAGGGTGCCCAGATGTTCGAGGGTCAGCCTGTAACTCAAACACTAACGCTCGCTTAGGTGAAGACAGGCAGTCGGGCCAACCATTCACGATCCGACGGCAACCCAACAGACCGACAGTCACCCGAGCCACCGACAAGATAACTTCCACTTCACCCGACCAGGACATAACAGGGAGTTCAACGGAACAACGTAGAAGATATTGGCGCTCACAACGAATCATACTCGGAGCTGTCAAACTACTCACCGTGCTGGACAGCAACAACACGATGAGGAAACTACACTGACTTAAATTTACGTCAGCGCTCGGGGCAGGTAACCGGAACGTTAACGGCCACAAGACAGAAGATACGCTGGTGCACTTCATATAACCAAATACAGTGAAACTCGACCGGAGGGTGGCTAGAATTTTCCTACTTGAAAACCACTTTGTTGCTCGCGGGAATATCCCAACAATCGACAACGAACTCCAAACGACAGAAGGTGAACAGTCTCGACTTGCTGGTAGGTTACATCAAAACTCAACTTTCGTCTCCACGGTCAGTGAGCCACGGACCTCTTAGCAATGAGAACAGCGCCACACTCTCCGACACCGCGTAGAGACCGCCAGCGGGCCCCGGCCAAAGTACGCCCCGCCGAGAATTCCTCGCTGCTCCACGCCAACCGATCTACTCTCAGAGCCAGTACGCCGACACCATTTAAAATAACTTGTCACTCAAAATCACACAAACAAAACACAGTTTCAAGAACACTTGCACAAAGAACTAGACAATGCTAACGGCAGTGACTGTACAATAACAGGGACGAATCACACAACCAACCCACAAACGACCGCCGGCCAAATACACGTCGTCCGGCAAAACGACCGACCGACGACCAACCAAAGTCGTCCCCACTCCAGCCACGTGAGTCGGCAACCGTCGGGCGAGACATGGCGGTCCGGACCTCACTGCTGCCACACCCCGACTGAACTTATGCCGCGTGTCAACTCAAACACTCAGTTCCGAACTAACTCTGGCACGATCCAACTAACTGGACGACACACGACGACAGGGAAGTAATAGCAGTGCAGCAAAGATAATACGGCAGGGCTTATATGGATAAGCACTGCTGCTCCTGCTCACCGGCAGGCAAGGCAGCAACTCAGTGACACCAGTAATTGAAATTAACATAACGAAGTGGCAGTACGGTAAAAATAGGATGTTAAGTATTAGATGACACGAACGCGAGCCACGCATGGCTCATCTACTTTATAATCAGAGGCAAAGTATATCGAAAGAAGTGCATTTGCCGCTAGTTTTGAGTGGTACTGTGAATTTTTTTCCCCAGCAGAATAACACCAGTTGTATGGCATCGTCAATTTTCGAGCTTTATTGCGATTTTAGGCAGTCCTTGTGTAGCCCTATGCATATAGTTGTGAAATTAGGACAAACCTGTGTAATTAATTTCTTGATTAAGACCGATCTTTACTTGAGTTTCCCAACAAAAATATGTAAAATACACTAACCTTACTGCAGCTGGGCAGTTTCCGTGTCTTAAGGGTGTACTTTGGCTGTCCGTTCAAAAGGAACGGGGTTCGAATCCCAGAAAGCACCTCGCCATATTTAATTTCCCCCCAGTTCCAGGGCGGGGGTGGGTTGGAACGTCAGCACAGACCTGGGACAATGAAATACCCCCCCAAAAGTCGGAATTCCCGCCTGTAGTGTAGGTTGGGGAGGCGAGTGGGAGTGTGTGGGAGGGAGAGGATGCTCGGACCCATGTGCAGGCTGAGGGAAGCACATGACGTCACCCGTGGGTGGGGGTGGGGGGTTGACGTGATCGGGGTGGGACTAATTAATTACTCAAATTAATGAAATTGAATATCAATTTGATATTAATTTGAAATGAAAATTGCGTGCGTGCCACGAGCTCCCTACTAGTTACGTGTGAAACGTGACTTTGAAAATGTTATCACAAATACCACAATGACCCAAAGCTAAGAGAATTTTAGTAGCTGTTCACTTGGAATGGGTGAAACTTGTACCACATGGCTGACTTTAAAGACCTTGAGCGTATTTTCAGAGGATGCCCTTTGCTTATCGTCAAGTCTTCTCACGCCATATTCTTTGATGCTGACACGCACCCTTGAAAGGATTTTCCTAAAGTTTTCGGCTGAAGTATGCTTTGTTTTACACCTGCACTCTATACCCAGCCTTATCCTATGCGTGACTACATTTAGTTCTCACGTGTTTTGCAAAGATATTCCACGCCCTACGTTCATGATGCGTGATTTAGTTTCGCTTAGCTTCGCAGCTGCTGCATGTTCCTATTTTACGACGACCTGCGGTGCCTTCTCCACGTCACTTTCACATGTCATCACGAGACCACCATCATCTGCATATGCCTTGCGTTTTTTTTTTTTTTTTGGGCCGTGTATGTAGAGCCGTCGTAGTTGTTTTTACAGAATGCTTGGCAGAGTCACCAATAGCAACCGAAGATGAGGACACCGACATAGGACAGTCTTGTCTCACCGAAATCGTGAACGCAAGTTGCCTGGTTAGCTGGACACTAATCACGATTTTCGACGTGCTGTTCTTCGAAATTCTACCAATGATGTTGACAAAATATTGGAGAAAATCCATTGCCGTCATTGTTTTGAAAAGGTACCGGTGGCTCAACCTACCGTGAGCCTTCTCGAAATGAGGCGTCATTATAGCGCACTGAAGCCTGAGAGCATCTTCCGTCACTATGATGTCCTTATATTCGAACATTATGGGTAACTGATCTGCCTACACTCGCTCTAGTTTGATATGGGCCGCTTACATCATGCATTATCACTTCCAGTCCTCAAGCAAATGTGCGCATCATACATGTCACTATTCAGGAGAGTAGTTGGTGTTAGTTTTCTTATTGACACGCTGTGTGGGTGTTTAGAAATTACCACTGCAATTCCTTCTAGAAACTGCTTTGAGATTTCTCTGTCAGAAATCATTAATTCGTTACACGACAGGGGCATTTAGATTTCTTTTGCACCTGGAGGACCTGGTAAGACTGCCGGAAGGCCGTCAGGCCCGGCGATTTGTTTCTGGAACTCTGCGCAGTTGTGGTTACCCGATCATCATCCTCATTCTCTGCTAGAAGACTCCGAGATGCAGTAACGCCAAGGCTGCCTTGAAGATCTTAAAAAAAGTCTTCTTGTGACTCGCAATTTACTGCACTGCCGGACATTAGATCAGTAAGATGTCCATAGATCATGTTTTTAATGTCGTTCTGTTCCGTGAGAACAGTTCTTTTAACTTCTGTGATAATTTTTCTATATCCTCTTTTCTCTTCACGTATTACAGGAAATAAAGAAGTTTCTACACGGAAAACAGCACTCTGCGCTCTTGCACGTGCTTGTAATCCTGTTTTCGCCTCAGAGCCAAAATTTTTGATATGGTTCTCTTGATCACAACATAACTTTTAATGAGAGATGCGTCCAGTTTTTATAGGTGCCACAGGCACTGGAAATTTTCCATTACCAAACAAATTTTGCCGCGAGTAGTTGGGGTTGGGTTGGGTTGTTTGGGGAAGAGACCAAACTGCGAGGTCATCGGTCTCATTGCATTAGTGAAGGTTTCTGAGGCCATCCTCGGCTCCTTTCGGCGGCTGGCTTATTCGGTGAAGGCAACTAGCAATGGAAGCGGGGTGCTGGCTAAGCTGTCTATTTGTAGCATCGTACCCAGGGTTCAGCGCGGTCCTTTGGTTTCGAACAGAGTGGACTGCCCAAACCAGAGACTCATACGGCTCTGCGACAATATCGAATGCTAATTTCTCGAACTCCGCTATCGGTGCTGAATTGTTGGGTTCCTCTTAATACGAGTAAGTCACGCGTGCACTACACGCAGGAAACGGCTACTAGGGTAGCGCAGTACATGTGGCGTGCACATGGGGCTTTTTTAGGTTAGAGGACTCCTCCCTTGAGAGCAAACACGATTTGCTTGTTAAATCAGCCACAGAGATCTCAGGGAATCTTGGTCCTCACAGATTACAGATAGAGAAGATTAATATGATTTTAGTAAACTGCAGGAGCGCCCAAGAAAAGGTCCCAGAATTAGTATCGCTTACTGAAGCTTATAACGGACAGACAGTATTGGGAACAGGAAGCTGGTTGAAGTCAGAATTCAATGACAACGAAATACTAAGTTCAGACTGGGATGTTTATCGTAAGGATACGTTAGTCACCAGTGCTGGCGGCGTATTTATTGCAGTAAAAAACTGGTGATCGGATGCTTTTATCGACCACCTGGGTCAGGATCTGTAGTTATAGAGTGCTTCAGACAGAGCTTGCAAAATATCGTTAGCAATTTTCCTGATCTTGCCGTTGTAATAGGGGGTAACTTCAACTTGCCAGGTATAGATTGGGAGACAGGGAATTGTGTGACATTCTTCTGGATGTGTTGTCCGAAAATTACCTTGAGCAGATAGAGAACCAACTCGTGACAGTAACGTCTTAGACCTCCTGGCAACAAACAGACAAGAACTTATCAAATCAGTTGACGTAGAGGAAAGTATCAGTGATCATAAGACTGTGACAGAATCTACCAGAATCTATGACGACGCGTCCTACAAGAAATGTTAAGAAAGGTAGGAGGATGTATTTGCTCAGTAAGGGTGACAGGATACGAATTTCAGAATATCTCAGCAGTCAGCAGCAAACATTCTGTGAAGAGGACGAAGATGTGGAGGAAAAATGGAAAAAAAATTCAAAGGCATCGCTCAATATGCCCTAGAAAAGGATGTTCCGAGTAAGGTTTTAAGGGATGGGATGGATTCGCCAAGGTTTAATAACTGTGATAGAAAAGCGCTACATAAATAAAGAGCACATCATCTCAGATTCAAGAGAAGTAGTGGAAAGGCTTCAGGACCAGATGAGATACCTATAAGATTCTATAACGTTTATGCGAAAGAACTTGCTCCCCTTCTAGCAGTAATTTATTGTAGATCACTTGAGCAACGAAGGGTAGCTAACGAATGGAACAGAGCGCTGGGCATTCCCGTTTTAGAGAAGGGCAGTAAGACAGATCCATACAACTATAGACCTATATCGTTGACGTCAATCTGTGTAGGATTATGGAACATGGTTTATGCTAAGGAATTATGACGTTCATGGAAAATGAACATCTCCTCTATAAAAATCATCATGGGCTCCTGCGAAACTCAGCTCGCTCTGTTATTTCAAGGGAATCACTTCGCAGTTGACAACGGCGGTCATGTTGATGCCTTGTTCCTTGATTTCAGTAAGGCATTTGACACCGTCCCGCATTTCCACTTAATGAAAAAAATACGAGCTTACAGAGTATCTATCGGGCAGACCTGCGACAGGATTCAAGACGTCCTTGCAGATAGAACTCTATACGTCGCACTTACGGAACTAAATCGACACATGTAAACGTAATATAGGAGTACCACATGGGAGTGTGATGGGACCGTTGCTGTTCAGAATATATATAAATGATCTAGTAGAAAATTCCGGATGATCTTTAAGGATATTCGCAGGTAACACAGTTGTTTATAGCAAAGTAGCAACGCCAGAAGACAGTAAGAATTTGCGGAACGACCTGCAGAGAACTGATGAATGGAGGAGACTGGCAGTTGACCCTGAACGTAAATAAATGTGTCATATTGCGTATGCATAGGAAAAGAAATCCACTACTCCACAACTACACCATTCATGATAAACAGCTAGAGAGAGCGTCGCCCGTAAAATATCTAGGCGTAACTATTGGTTCAAGAATCATAAAAGAAGGCTGTATACATCGAAGAAGCCTGGAGATACTGACAGGTTTCAGATAGATTATCTAATGGTAAGAGAGAGATTTAGGAACCAGGTTTTAAATTGTAAGACATTTCCAGGGGCAGATGTGGACTCTGACCACAATCTATTGGTTGTGACCTGTAGACTAAAACTGAAGAAACTGCAAAAAGGTGGGAATTTAAGGAGATGGGACCTGGATAAACTGAAAGAACCAGAGGTTGTACAGAGTTTCAGGGAGAGCATAAGGTAACAATTGACAGGAATGGGGGAAAGAAATACAGTAGAAGAACAATGGGTAGCTTTGAGGGATGAAGTAGTGAAGGCAGCAGAGGATCAAGTAGGTAAAAAGACGAGGGCTAGTAGAAATCCTTGGGTAACAGAAGATATATTGAATTTAATTGATGAAAGGAGGAAATATAAATATGCAGTAAATGAAGCAGGCAAAAAGGAATACAAACGTCTCAAAAATGAGATCGACCGGAAGTGCAAAATTGATAAGCAGGGATGGCTAGAGGACAAATGTAAGGATGTAGAGCCTTATCTCCCTAGGGGTAAGATAGATACTGCCTACAGAAAAATTAAAGAGACCTTTGGAGATAAGAGAACCACATGCATGAACATCAAGAGCTCAGAAGGAAACCCAGTTCTAAGCAAAGACGGGAAAGCAGAAAGGTGGAAGGAGTATATAAAGGGTCTATACAAGGGCGATGTTCTTGAGGACAATATTATGGAAATGGAAGAGGATGTAGATGAAGATGAAATGGGAGATATGATACTGCGTGAAGAGTTTGACAGAGCACTGAAAGACCTGAGTCGAAACAAGGCCCCGAAAGTAGTCAACATTCCATTAGAACTACTGACGGCCTTGGGAGACCGAGTCCTGACAAAACTCTACCATCTGGTGATGAAGATGTATGAGACAGGCGAAATACCCTCAGACTTCAAGAAGAATATAGTAATTCCAATCCCAAAGAAAGCAGGTGTTGACAGATGTGAAAATTACCGAACTATCAGTTTAATGAGTCACAGCTGCAAAATACTAACGCGAATTCATTACAGAAGTATGGAAAAACTAGTAGAAGCCGACCTCGGGGAAGATCAGTTTGGATTCCGTAGAAATATGGGGACACGTGAGGCAATACTGACCCTACGACTCATCTTAGAAGCTAGATTAAGGAAGGGCAAACCTACGTTTCTAGCATTTGTGGACTTAGAGAAAGCTTTTGACAATGTTGACTGGAATACTCTCTTTCAAATTCTGAAGGTGGCAGGGGTAAAATACAGGGAGCGAAAGGCTATTTACAATTTGTACAGAAACCAGATGGCAGTTATAATAGTCGAAGGGCATGAAGGGAAGCAGTGGTTGGGAAGGGAGTGAGACAGGGCTGTAGTCTATCCCCGATGTTATTCAATCTGTATATTGCGCAAGCAGTGAAGGAAACAAAAGAAAAATTCGGAGTAGGTATTAAAATCCATGGAGAAGAAATAAGAACTTTGAGGTTCGCCGATGACATTGTAATTCTATCAGAGACAGCAAAGGACTTGGAAGAGCAGTTGAACGGAATGTATAGCGTCTTGAAAGGAGGATATAAGATGAACGTCAACAAAAGCAAAACGAGGATAATGGAATGTAGTCGAATTAAGTCGGGTGATGCTGAGGGAATTAGATTAGGAAATGACACTTAAAGTAGTAAAGGAGTTTTGCTGTTTGGGGAGCAAAATAACTGATGATGGTCGAAGTAGAGAGGATATAAAACGTAGACTTGCAATGGCAAGGAAAGCGTTTCTGAAGAAGAGAAATTTGTTAACATCGAATATAGATTAAAGTGTGAGGAAGTTATTTCTGTAAGTATTTGTATGGAGTGTGGCCGTGTATGGAAGTGAAACATGGACGATAAATAGTTTGGACAAGAGGAAAATAGAAGCTTTTGAAATGTGGTGCTACAGAAGAATGCTGAAGATTAGATGGGTAGATCACATAACTAATGAGGAAGTATTGAATAGGATTGGGGAGAAGAGAAGTTTGTGGCACAACTTGACTAGAAGAAGGGATCGGTTGGTAAGACATGTTCTGAGGCATCAAGGGATCACCAATTTAGTATTGGAGGGCAGTGTGGAGGGTAAAAATCGTAGAGGGAGACCAAGAGATGAATACACTAAGCAGATTTTGAAGGCTGTAGGTTGCGGTAGGTACTAGGAGATGAAGAGGCTTGTACAGGATAGTGTTGCATGGAGAGCTGCATCGAACCAGTCTCAGGACTGAAGATCACAACAACAACAACTATCCATAGCGACCTTAAGTGAAGTGACCATGTAAAACATTGTGGCAAAAGGAGATACCAGATTCAGATTCATCGGAAGGATTTTAAGGAAATGTAACTCAACCATGAAAGAATTGGCTTATAAGCCGCTTGTTTGCCAGTATTGTTCATGTACCTTGGACCCCTTTCAGGTAGGACAGATAAAGGATATACAGAAGAACCCGTGAAGAGTGGCGCGTTTCGTCATGGGATCCTTTAGCTGGCGATAGAAGGTTACGGAGGAGCTAAACGAACTCCGTTGGCAGACGTTACAAGAGAGACGCGTTGTCCATCGCGGAGAGATTTACTGTTGAAATTTCCAGACAGCACTTTTCAGGAAGAGTCAGACAACATATTACTTCCCCCACATACATCTCGTGTATTGACCACGAGGAGAAAATTTAAGAAATTAGAACCAGTACAGAGGCTTACCGACAATCATTCTTGCCACGCAATGTTCATGAGTGGAACAGGGTTGCAGGTATCAAAAAGTGGTACCAAAAGTACCCTCCGCCACACACCATTAGGTGACTTGTGGAGTATGATGTAGATGTAGATTCAGCACCGGAAAATTACGTGGTTTCAACCATTTTTCTAGAATATTGCTGATTATTTCCCAATAAGACGACACTACTGAATTAATTTGTTCACCTGGAACATCAAATGGTAAATCGAAAAACCTTACTGTTCTTATACCGAAACCTGTACTGGTAACACTAACATTACTAACGTTTCCGTCAGTGTGCTTCAGTCTAAAGATTTCTCCACTGGATTAGACAATTTTATCACAAAGATAGGAATATATTAGTTTGACATACACAACAGTTCTCACGACCGAAAAGCAGATACTAAAAAAATTGTCACAACCTATCTTCTCAGTTTCATCAAGAAAAGATTCAAATTCGTAAGAACTAGATTTAACAAAGTTCCGTTCGAAGGCGAACTTCAAAGTGCCTGCCCTATTTAGTTGGTTTATTACTTGAACATTCTGATACTCACGCAAACACAAGCAAAACACCGGAAAGCTGCAATAAGCGCTCAGACTTGCCGCAAGCGAGCGAAACAGCCGCAGCTCACAGCGGATGTTCGCACACGACCACCGCCGAAGGCAGACTAGGCACGTAGGACAGCTCCCCCAAAGCTCAGAGTTCGTGCTACCTGTTCTTGACCTTATCGCACGCAGTTACAGCGTTGCTAGAGCCCTGTTCTTTAAATCTCAGTCCTATTAATCCTATTGGCGGGACTGGGTTTTGCCTGATACACTTTTGTTGTCTACAAGTCGGATGATGAGAGAAAGAGAGAGAGGCTGCTGAAAGACGTTTTATACGCCCTGCTAATCCCGCAGGACAGGACAGATAGTATAAACTGTGGAAAGGGGCCAAAATAAATGGCTGTCTGTTAAACTCGAACTTACGACTTTATTATTTGATCGAACATTAAGAGAGCCCCCCCCGCCCAATTTATTTATTTGTCTTTTTAAACACACAGCTTTAATCTTTGGCTGAAGGCCAGTAACTTAAAAGCAATCATAATCAGAAATTTAAAAGGCAAGCCTTATCTTAAAACAGTTCTTTAGTTAAGCTGTAGTAAACTAGTTGAATTCAAATCGTCTGAAGGCCTAACACTGAAAACTCATAAGAAACTGCGTAATATTAGTCCGCTAAATCAAAGGATAAACAATTTTCTGTGAGTCAGTTGTAAGCCTCTTTCATTACTGTTCTTTCTGTATCTGGTATGGAAGTTTTTGGGCCCTTTATGCGTGTGGTACTGACATCAGCAAATCTCATGATAGTTCCATTAGAGAAGAAGTCAACTTTTACAGTTTTCGAAAGAGAAGAGAAACTGAAATGAATGGAGAGTTAAATACAGCTTCTTGAAATGAGCAACTGCGAACTAAGACAACAAAGAAATCTGGCCACACCAAGGAAACGATGGCTACCGTAAAAGCATACGCCTGTCACTTCAAATGAGGAAGACGTTTATCTTATGAAAGAAATAGCTTACAAATGACGTTAGGAGTTTTTCGTTACAGTTGGAGGTTTTCATTACAGTTTATACAGTGTGTTCGCAGTTACCTTTCGGATCATCTGATACACACTCGTTCAGTAATTGTGTTTCGTCTTCTTGTAATGAGTAATACATTAGTATAAAGTACACTTTGTCGATAAAGATGATGCACGTATGACGGAAGTACATACTGCATTACGCTACACCTAACACACTAAAAAACATAATTATCACCATATGTATGGATCAACGACTTGAGCTTTCTTATTAAAATTTATTTACTGAAAACTGCTAGCGAAAGTGAGCTTACGCCTTCTGCACAATCTCTGCTTCCGTCCCCCTCCATTCTTTCTCTGTCCCTTTTTTGTGTGTTGTATTATTTCTGGCTTCACAGCCATCATATTCGGCCACATGAAGCTCATTTTATAGCAGTACAGGAGGCAGCTGAGGCAAGATGACGCAATGTGGTGTGAAGTACCGATGACAGATGGTTTGTTCCGTACGGGTATGGTGAGAAAGATCACCTAAATTGTGGTCCTTCTCCGCCATTGACCGCTGCGTTCGGAAGTGGCACGCCAAAATGGCCTTCTTCTGTTATTAATATTAGACAAACAAAACTGCGTATTTACTTGAATTTCAAATTAAAGCATCTCTCAATAGCGTACTATAATTCCATTATTTCATAATTATTAATAACCCGCAGAATAATAAACTACTGAAAAACGAAAAGACAGGCGATCCACTTCGATGATCTTCGGATCGCGCCTAGCTTGGATGGCTGGCGAAGTGGTTCGGCTGTAAGATCAGTGCTCGTTCGCTAGTGTACGGACATGTTGTCCGCCGTGGTAGCAGTTAAAATTTAGTTAACAATGTCTAGTGTGTAAGCTCAGAGCTGGTTCGGCGGTGTCGGAAGACAGCCATCTAGTTGAGAATAGTGTGATGCTAATTACGGAAATATGCAGTCCATTAATTTGTTGAAGAATAAAAATCATCTGTGACTCTAAAAAGGAATGTAAGTGTGCAGTTTCTCGTGTTCTGCTGACAAAAAGTGAGTGACATTCTGTAGAAACGAACTGAAAATTAATCACTTCTAAAATAACAGTTCCAAGCTGAGTGTTTCTTACAGCCTCAAGATTACGAATTCATTACCTACATGCTGTTTTCTGCGCAGGGGACAACCACAATAGAAGACTGCAGGTTGGTGAACTTTTATTAGAAGTTATGCATTCCACTCTGGGCGGAGGAAGCAAATAGGCACCCCGCGTGTACTGCACTCTTAGTACAAATGAGATCAGTGACACCTAATCTGTGTTAACACAGAGGAGGTATGACGAAGAGAATAATTTTGAGGGAGGGATTTATCATACACACGTATATATCTCTTCTCTCTCACGCCCACACTCTCCTCTTTTTCGTCTTGACGTAGTGTGTCTCTGTGTGTGTGTGTGTGTGTGTGTGTGTGTGTGTGTGTGTGTGTGTGTGTGTGCGTGTGTGTGTGTGAGTGAGAGAGAGAGAGAGAGAGAGAGAGAGAGAGAGAGAGAGAGAGAGAGAGAGAGAGAGAGACAGGGACAGAGAAAATTAGTGGGTGTATTTAGACGTGGACTGAATGCAGAATGGTAGCTGTAACACACACGTATGTGTAATGTTTTTGCGATGCAATTTGGGTACTCACATAAAGGGGAACCGTACAAAACTGGAAATGGAAACAATAAAACTTTGCCAAGAGTAATGAGTGCCATACATAAAGGAAACAGGAAAAAAAATATGAACGCAGCGCCAGAAATATCAAAAAACGCCATAACGTCAATAAGTTTACTTTGCAACAGCGGTACTCAGTGGCAGTAAATGGGAGTTTGGAATAATGGAACTGACAGTATCGCAGAGAAAGGTGCAGGATACAAAGAGAATAATATCTTACAGATAGAATAACAAGTAGAGTGAGTCCCTGTTTTGAGAAACTTACGCGCTAGTGACACTAAACAGCGACGATGCTCTCCCACGCGCGGATGTAAAATCATCTTCCTTCTGCAAAGCCACATTGCAAAGTAACATATTAGATCAGTTTGGAAAGAGCTTGTCGCAGAGGTCTAATCAGAGCTTTATAATTGATATAATGGAAAATAAGGTAATAAACAAACAAATTTCTTAAGACCTGTAACCAATGAAAAAAGGACGTCATTGTAATTCTTTAAGAACTGCGTATACAGGGTGGTCCATCGACCGTAACCAGGCCAAATATCTCACGAAATAAGCGCCAAACGAAAAAACTACAAAGAACGAAACTTGTCTAGCTTGAAAGGGGAAACCAGATGGCGCTACGGTTGGCCCGCTAGATGGCGCTCCGATAGGTCAAACGAATATCAACTGCGTTTTCTTAATAGGAACCCCCATTTTTACTACATATTTGTGTAGTACGTAAAGAAATATGAATGTTTTAGTTGGACAACTTTTTTCGCTTTGTGATAGATGGCACTGTAATAGTCACAAACATATGGCTCACAGTTATAGACGAACAGTTGGTAACAGGTGGGTTTTTTAAATTATAATCCAGAACGTAGGTACGTTTGAACATTTTATTTCGGTTATTCCAATGTGATACATGTACCTTTGTGAACTAATCATTTCTGAGAACGCATGCTGTTACAGCTTGATTACCTGTAAATAGCATATTAATGCAATAAATGCTCAAAATGAGGTCCATCGACCTCCATGCATTTGGCAATACGTGTGACGACATTCCTCTCAACAGCGAGTAGTTCGCCTCCTGTAATGTTCGCACGTGATTTGATAATGCGCTGACGCATGTTGTCAGGCGTTGTCTGTGGATCACGATAACAAATATCCTTCAACTTTCCCCACAGAAAGAAATCCGGGGACGTCAGATTCGGTGAACGTGCGGGCCACGGTATAATGCTTCGACGACCAATCCACCTGTCATGAAATATGCTGTTCATTACCGATTCAACCGCACGCGAGCCATGTGCCAGACATCCATCATGTTGGAAGTATATCGCCATTGTGTCATGCAGTGAAACATCTTGCAGTAACATCGGTAGAACATTACGTAGGAAATCAGCATACATTGCACCATTTAGATTGCCATCGATAAAATGGGAGCCAATTATCCTTCCTCCCATAATTCCGCACCATACATTAACTGCCAAGGTCGCTGATGTTCCATTAGTCGTAGCTGTCGTGGATTTTCCGTTGCCCAATAGTGTATATTATGCCGGTTTTTCGTTACCGTTGTTTGTGAATAACGCTTCGTCGCTAGACAGAACGCGTGCAAAAAAATCTGTTATCATCCCATAATTTCTCTTGTGCCCAGTGGCAGAAATGTACACGACGTTCAAAGTCGTCGTCATGCAATTCCTGGTGACAGAAATATGGTACGGGTGCAATCGATGTTGATGTAGCATTCTCAACACCGACGTTTGTCAGATTCCCTATTCTCGCACAATTTGTCTGCTACTGATGTGCGAATTAGCCGCGACAGCAGCTAAAACACCTACTTGGGCATCATCATTTGTTGCAGGTCGTGCTTGACGTTTCACATGTGGCTGAACACTTCCTGTTTCCTTAAATAACCTAACTATCCGGCGAACGGCCCGGATACTTGGATGATGTCGTCCAAGATACCGAGCAGCATACGTGGCACACACCCGTAGGGCATTTTGATCACAATAGCCATACATCAACACGAAACCGACCTTTTCCGCAATTGGTAAACGATCCATTTTAACACGGGTAATGTATCACGAAGCAAATATCGTCAGCACTGGCGGAATGTTACGTGATACCACACAGTCATACGTTTGTGACTATTACAGCACCATCTATCACAAAGCGAGAAAAGTGGTCCAACTAAAACATTCATAGTTCTTTACGTACTACACGAATATGTAATAAAAATTGGGGTTGCTATTTTAAAAACCGCAGTTGATATCCGTTTGACCTATGGCAGCGCCATCTTGCGGGCCAACCATAGCGCCATTTGGTTTCCCCCTTTAAGCTAGAAGAGTTTCGTTCTTAATAGTTTTTTTCGTTTGATGCTTATTTCGCGAGATATTTGGCCCGGTCACTATCAACGGACCACCCTGTGTACCAGCTACATGTGTCATTAAATTGGAGAAAATATTTACTTATGAAACACAAAAGACGTGATATACGTCGAGACCCTTATCTTCTATCTTCATCTTGTGTAGCTGAAAAGCGGCATAAATCCCTAGTACGTGTTGTGGTACACTTCATTTTGAGACTCAATCATTGGCACAATGGGAGTACTGACCTCCAGCATCTCTTCGCTGCAGTTCACTTTGCCCATGGCATGAGGGACCAAGTTTCTGTTAATCTGGATTGCTTAATACACTAGTGGACATGCCGTTAGAGTTTCCAATAAATTTAAATTTTTGATCTCTCTTTGCTTTTGTGGAGGATCGCACACTGGGCAGTATGTTGTCAGATGAATATCTCCATTACTGCACGGCCAAGAGTTTTGAACTTGACATTGAATATTTAAATTACGATTGTTAAGTAGTCAGTCATACAGGTGAACCCTAGAATCTCGCATTGAGAACTCATCGTGCCTACAAGTGTTTGATTGCTAATGATACTACTCTGAAACTAGCATGGCATCTCTGACATAAAAGTTGTTGCTGTTTTTGTGGTCTTCAGTCCAGAGACTGGTTTGATGCAGCTCTTCATGCTGCTCTATCCTGTGCAAGCCTCTTCATGTCCGAGTAACTATTGCAAGCAACATCATTCTGAATCTACTCAGTGTACTGATCCCTAGGTCCCCCTCTACGATTTTTACCCTCCACGCTGCCCTCCAATACTAAATTGGTGATCCCTTGATGCCTCAGAACGAGTCCTACGAACCGATCCCTTCTTCTAGTCAACTTGTGCCAAAAATTCCTCCCCTTATTAGTTACGGGGTCTACCCATTTAATCTTCAGCGTTCTTCTACAGCACCACATTTCGAAGGCTTTTATTCCCTTCTTATCTAAATTATTTACCGTCCATGTTGCCCACTCATACATGGCTACACTCCACACTAATGCTTTTAGAAAAGTCTTCCTGACACTTAAATCTGTACTCGATGTTAATAGATTTCTCTCTTCTTTAGAAATACTTTTCTTACCGTTGCCAGTCTATATTTTATATCCTCCCTACTTCGACAGTTATCAGTCATTTTACTGCCCAAATAGCAAAACTCATCTACTACTTTAATTGTCTCAGTTCCTAATATAACTCCCTCAGCATCACCTGATTTAATTCAACTGCATTCCATTAACCTCGTTTATTTACGTTGATGTTCATCTTATATTGTCCTTTCAAGACACCACTGTCCATTCCGCTGAACGACTCTTCTGGGTCCTTTGCTGTCTCTGACAGTATAACAGTATCATCAGCAAACCTCAATGTTTTTATTTCTTCACCATGCATTTTAATTCCTACTCCAAATTTTTCTTTTTTTTCCTTTACTGCTTGTTCAGTATACAGATTGAATAACGTTGGGGATAGGCTACAACCCTGTCTCACTCCCTTCCCAACCACTGCTTCCCTTTCATACCCCTCGACTCTTGGAACTGCCTTCTGGTTTCTGTACACATTGTAAACAGTCTTTCATAACGACCCCTACCACCTTCAGAATTGGAAAGAGAGTATTCCAGTCAACACTGTCAAAAGCTTTCCTAGGTCTACAAATGCTAGAAAGATAGGTTTGCCTTTCCTTAATCTATCTTCTAAGATAAGTTGTAAGCTCATTGTGGCCTCGCATGTAGCAGCATTTCTACGTAATCCAAACTGATCTTCCCCAAGGACAGCTTCTACCAGTTTTTCCATTCGTCGGTAAAGCATTCACGTTATTATTTTGTAGCCGTGTCTTATTAAACTGATAGTTCGGTAATTTTCACACCTGTCAACATCTGCTTTCTTTGAGATTGGAATTATTATAATATTCTTGAAGTCTGAGGGTATTTCGCCTGTCTCATACATCTTTCTCACCAAAGGCTATCAGTAGTTCTACAGGAATGTTATCTAATCCCGGGGCCTTGCTTCGACTTAGGTCTTTCAGTGCATTGTCAAATCCTTCATGCAGTGTCATATCTCCCATTTCATCTTCATCTACGTTCTCTTGTGTCTGCATAATATTGCGCTCAAGTGCATCGCCTTTGTATAGATCCCCTATACATTCCTTTCACCTTCCTGCTTTCCCGTCTTTGCTTGGAGCTGGTTTTCCATCTGAGCTCTTGATATTCATACAGGTGGTTCTCTTTTCTCCGAAGGTCTCTTTAATTTTCCTGTAGGCTGTATCTAGCTTACCCCTAGTGATATATGCCTCTACATTCTTACTTTTGTACTTTAGCCATCCCTGTTTAGCCATTTTGCACTTCCTGTCGATCTCATTTTTGAGACGTTTCTATTCCTCTTCACCTGGTTCGTTTACTGCGTTTTTATATTTTCTCCTTTCATCAACTAAATTCAATATCTCTTCTGTTACCTAAGGATTTATAATAGCCCTCGTCTTTTTACCTACTTGATCTTCTGCTACCTTCAGTATTTCATCTTTCAGAGCTACCCATCTTTCTCCTCCTGTATTTCTTTCCTCCGTTCTTGTCAATCGTTCCCTAAGCTCTCTCTGAAACTCTCTACAACCTCTGGTTCTTTCTGTTCATCCAGGTCCCATCTCCTTAAATTCCCACATTTTTGCAGTTTCTTAAGTTGTAATCTACAGTTCATAACCAATAAATTTTGCTCAGAGTCCATATGTGCAGCTGGAAATTTCTTAAATTTGAAAACCTGTTTCCTCAATTTTTGTCTTACCATTATATAATCTATCTGAAACTTTCCAGTATATCTAGGCCTCATCCCCGTATACAGAATTCTTTCATGATTCTTAAACCAAGTGTTAGCTATGATTAAGTTATACTCTGTGCAAAACTCTTCCAGGCGGCTTCCTCTTTCATTCCTTACCACGATTCCATATTCACCCACTGCTTTTCCTTCTCTTCCTTTACCTACTAAAACTCCCGAATCAATGGCGCTTACCTTGATATGATTTTCGACAGTTGGCTAGACGAAGTATTTCTAATGTTTTAATAAATTTGGAATCAGTTTCAAAGACCGCTAGAAAATTTTATTAGATATACTTTTTAAGAATGTGGGGTATTAATCAATAGCTCGTAACTACAAACTACGAAATACCTATTTTTCAAGATTAACATCATCAACTTATGGCGAAATAATGAACAATGTGTGAGTAATACATGTCAATTGCTTCCTTTTCCTTTAAACACGAGGGAATGTGTGTTTAGATTTCGTGTATCACATTTCAGTAAACGGTAATTTAAGTTTCTGAGAAGCGGATAGTCTCCTAATGGCGTCCGTGCCTTCGAAGAGTCAGTTGACAAGTGTTGTTTGTAGAAATCTTCATCCAAGAGCTACAATTATCACACTGCGTTCTACGAGTGCCTTATACTTTCAATATTTGTTATTAATGCTGCTGAAATTTATAAATATTTACGATGTATGTAACTTCCTGGCAGATTAAAACTGTATGCCCGACCGAGACTCGAACTCGGGACGATGTATGTTTCGTAATCATAGAACTAGAAAGTCTGATATGATCCAAACAACGTTTAGATTGTTGATAATTAATTTCTTGCTAAGATGACACAGTTCAATACATACATCGATCATCATCCTGTTATTTAGTTCGAAGAAGAGACAATTTTTATCATGATTTTGGGTAATGCATACATTTAAATCACAGTGTGCGGTTACATAAATGGGCATGTTTTGCGTTAAGTTGTAATATCACCCACACAATGAAGAATATGAGAGGAACTGGATGTTCAACGTAGTCTGGGTAACAGAGAGATTGGTAGTATGAAGAGGTTGTCAGCAGTAGTGCAGAACATTGGTAGTTACACCAGCCGTGGCAAAGCGTGCTTTTCGAATCATGCCCCTCCAGCGAGTGCTTCACCCTCCACCTCGACCCGTCCGTTACGTTCTCGCCGCCGCCACAGCCACGCCGACCATTTGCAGCGACGACCGTCAACTCTTTCAGGACTGCTAGCCCTACCTACTCCCTGTCAGCAAAAGTAAAGTCAGATTACTTAAGTGAACTGTAACATTTGTTAGAAACGCCAATTGTAATAAGGAAAAGTGAACCCTTCACTTTGCGTTCAAACTCAAAACTATCCGATTATAACTTTTTATTAAAAAAACATCTCAACTCCTAAGGAAAAGAAAGAACTGAACTTCTCCTGCACGCAGCCAACGATTTAGGAATGAGCTATTCTATCTCCATATACTGCGTCACCTTTTTCCAAAAACTGCTTAAACTTTCGATGTAACAGTGATGGATTTCCTCAGCATATTGTGTTCGTACATTTTGTTATCTTTTCCTTTGCAGACACCGTTCTAACATGTTTCTCACGTAGTGTGTCCTGATGAATGACGCATTGTGAAGGTAAATAAGTTATTCCTTTTTCCACAGTCAACAAATAAAGCTATTTACGCTATCGATCAGAGGTGGTGCACCACCACCACAAACTGCAGAGCATTTAGAAAACCACCAATTTTGTCAACATACTTTCTAATGGCATTAAAAATATCCAAACTTCCTGAACTGAGCAGTGGAACTTAAGCAAATAATTCTTCTTGGACAGAAAAGTGATCTATTGTCATGCGAATAAAAAATAATCTTTGACTGAGATCTGTTTGATTACTTCTCTAGATCGACAGTTTGCAATTAAGTTGTTTGGTTTCCTGTTATGACCGTATCAAAAAGTAAATTCTTACAGCATTATCTTACAAAGCAGTTATTCTTAAACATTAGAAACATCCTTGTAACTGAATGCTTTTGTGAAACATAATGCACATTCTTTCACGAGTCTGCCGTTACCGAAGCGATTCTGATCTTTTCCCGATGAGCACATCGCATACGTGCAGTTAACCACATTTCTATTTCAATTTTTAACTTATTCACTAAAGTGCATCGTACAGCATAAGAGAAACAGCCATGTGTTCCTTCATGGAGTGAAGAGAAATGTCGAGCAAGATTACTACCTTGTTTTTGACGTACATATTAAACGTACGGAATTTTCATCAGAAATGTCTTCAAAGGAAACCTCAATCACCTGCCAGAGCAGGTGACGTGGTTAGGTTTGTAAGGTGTGGCTGGGTAGAAGAAGGTGTCTGTTTTTAGCAATCTTCCTCTTTATTGTTGGTTTTCCCAGTACATTTTCCGGTAGCTCAGCCCCACCACTCATGGTGGAGACGTGCTGATGCACACAGCCCAGGGAACGCGACGCCGCGCTCGGTCAGCGGCTGCACAGGCGGTAGGAGGTTAGGAGCACGAGGCACGGTCCAGCTCGCCGACGCGGAGGCTCTTGACGACGCCAGGAGTCGCCGGTGCAGCAGCAGGCGACGCCCCCAGCCGACCGGTCCTCGGACACAGCGAACGCCCAGTCGATCGAACCGAATTCCAACACCCACCTCTGATGCCCTTAAATAGTGCAGACTGCTGCTGAATCCGCCGGTTATGCGGAGACGTGTTTATTGGAAGCTTCTCGATGAGTTGGCTAACACAACTGCGCCACACGCGGCCCACACCTGCGTAATTCTGCTAATGCTGCGTTCTGGCTGTTGATGGCTGCCGCACACGTACACACATACCAATGCCCGTTGCAAAACTGTGTCACCTGCATAATGCGCCGGCCAGCCTTCATCCGCCGATTGTCGTGAGGCTGGCGCATCGCGCACTGAAACACACTAAATCACAATTTCGCACCGTATTTCCTAAAAATAACCCCTTGTTCTCTGCAGCAGAGCCAAGTTATGTTGGTCACTGGGAGCCCTTATGTTAAGTGTATTATGGAGCCCCCAAGGGCTCTTTCGAAGTTGTCCAACTCCCTTGGGCGCTAATTGACTCTCCAGGTTTGCGTTCTCTCAGGGTCTGTATATCGTACCATAAAAGGCCTTTCACTGTGCCTGGTCTACTATTTTCAGACAGTAGTTTGCTGCGCGATTCTTAACAGTTATATCACTTTGGTGTATCCCAAGTACCAGGCGCAGTGCTCTACTAATGTGGTGTCGAAACCCCCTAAAGCCCCCAGAAAACTCAAGTCTCTCTGTACCTTACCACCAATGTCAATGTGCCCACACACAGACAGCATAACATATTATTGACTCGATGAGGCTGCTGTGGTACAGTCTTATTACAGTCATGGTTAGTATGAAGTTAACAGTGTTCATCTTGGAACGTTTATGTAGTTACTTGAATGCTCTTTCCTGAACCGTTTGTTACGTTGATTAAATTTTAATTGTTGGCCCAGGTATGTACCCAAGTATCTTGTGGCTATTTTTCTTTCCATACCGTCTCCATATTACTGTATGATTCGTTTGTAAGTTTCCTTTCGACGAAATGTGTAGGGTTTTATATGTGGCAACGGTGAGCCTGTTCCTAGGACATTAACTCATCAAGGGTTTAGAGTACTACTGATGATTCTGCTTCCAACTGCTTTCTCTAGCTTTCAGATTTCACAAGAAAAGAGGTCGTCTGTATCTTCTCTACGACCAATCCTCCAGTTCTAGTAGTAATAGAGTTTTTCAGTAGTGCTGTTACAGAAACTAGCCCTACAATTCGACCCCTGCTGGCATCCCACAGAAGTCTTTTCGAAAATATTCCAGTTTCGCCCCCTCCACTTGCAGACTATTTCTGCAATAGTGGGGAAGACTGTTGTATAAGGCCGCCCGGAGGTTCTGATCTCTAAGGCGTGAATACGTCGCGCAACAGCATAAAATGCGAAGCTACCTATGGCATATACTAGTCACATTCTTGCGTATTACTTTTCTGATTTGTTTACTATTTGAATAGCCTGATTAACAGCGTAATATGTCTCGTTTCCGCGTATCTGTCCGGCGATCACAGACGATTAAGTCCTGGACCTTAGCCAGTGAATTTAAAGGCTAATCAATAGATCGAACTTTGGTTCTGATGGAATTTTGTTCACAGATTTTCTTAGCGGCCACCTTCCAGGATGAAGACACTTGTCCCATCCCGAAACGTTCTTTAAATATATCATCAAGTATGGAGTGATTTGTAGTGCGACTTATAGCACTTCTGAGTGATTTCCATCAGTGTCGAGAGCCTTCTTTCTCATTCGTTCCTAAATGACCAAAGTGATTTCCTCTCGTATAAAGGGGCGGACAAAGGTGCCTACCGTATATTTTGTTTCCAGCTGTGCTCCTAACTGCGTGCGTTCAGGTTCGTCAGTCTGCAGATCATCGCCATGGAGCAGCTTACACAGGAAAAACTGCGCCATCTGCCTCCATCCTTGCGTTATTGCACCATTCCCTGCCACAGAGTCAATAATATAATAGCATTTTATTCTCTCGGTCAAAATTTAAAATGGATCGCCCCAATGATTGTTTTTTAACTGACAGCCCATGTATCTTTCCCCAGTGTGTTCCTAGCTGGGAACAGTGCATGCTTGTATTCGGTTTTACGGTAACTTGTCTAAACTGCGTATGTCTGACCTGCTTGTCTCCCATTGCCACAGCACTTTTGTACAGCTTATGATTGAAGAGATTGTGGTGTACTATGTTGGAGGAAGTTGGGTCGGAATCTGTATTATCTCTTTATTACACCCATTAGTTCGTAGTGCAAGTCAGGCTCACTTCAGACGGTGCTGGAAGGCGGAAATCCACCCACAGGCGCTGCCAGCGAAGCGTTGAAATAGGCATCTGGCCAATTATATGCCTAGAGCAGCCCAAACATGGTGCGATCTTTCGTAGTTAACGGTCCCGATCGTGACCGAGCAACTCATGTCTGGCGCGGCACGCTGACACGGCCCGCTGAATGTGGGACGTGGAGTCCCACTTGGTCATGCTAAGTTAAAGGCACAGACGTTCAGGGAACGAACCCCAGACTGGCAGCTGGCTGAAGGCGGCTGGCGGTAACGTCAGACTCGGTGATTAGGAGGATAATAGGGTCTCAGCTCCTACCTCAGCCCATTACGAAGCGATTGGACCCCCTCAGCGTGCGTTCCCGTCATGATGACGCCAGAGCGATGGTAATCCCACTGTGCAGGCCGAAACTATGACGGTTTACTACTCGTCAGATGACCAGCCTGCTGGATGGGCGGTATTGATTCGCTCCAAAACGAGTTTGCAAAAATTTGAAAATCTTTGGTAAGATCTGTGAGACCAAACTGTTGAGGTCATCGGTCGCGAAGCTTACACACCACTTAATCTGACTTAAAGTAACTTATCCTAAGGACAACACACACACACACACACACACACACACACACATGCCCGAGGGAGGACTCGAAGCTCCGACGGGGGGAGTAGCAAAACGAGTTTGTTGTGGCGTTGATGCTGCAGAAGTCTTATATCGCGCGTGTCAATGTGTTCGCGGATGCAGTAACCGTCCGGGCGCTACTGACAGGCGGATGGCAATGCCCAATGAGTTGTCTCACCGATGAGTCCATAACTCTCCTTCAGTCCGTCACCATCTGCTTCGAACATTCAGTGAGAATAAGGGTATGGTAGTCCGGGAGCCACCATACAACAGTATACTATGGTAATCTGGGAGGCACTCTACAACAGTATACCCAGTAACGTTATGAATCTTCACATTACCACGAACACTCCTGTTGGAGGAACATCCACAACTGAGCGTTATACCTGATTTTGAAAACACCGCTTCAGTTTTATTATCGCGAGACCGGTTTCGGGCTCTTATAAGCCCACCTTCAACTTCGTCCTGTGGTCCCCGAGCGCAGCGGTGGACGCGTGCCAGGCCCGATGTACTACCTATGAGCGCAGAACAGGGAGTTGCGCTCATAGGTTGCACACCGCTTGTTGTACACGTCCACCGCGGCGCTCAGGCGCCACAGCGCGAAGTTACGACACTTGAAGATGGGTTTATAAGAGCCCGAAACCTGTTGTGTGATAATAAAAGAACTTTACAACGGAAGCGGTATTTTCAGCTTCGGGTTTCACATTTCCCTTTTCCACGTATTACTATCTTCAACTATTCTTAGCTGTAACAACATACCACTCATCTTCTTCAATTTAATCTTTGCATCCTTCATGTGAAACACAATCCTAATGACCCATTACGCCTCATCACTACATCTTAAAAAATAAACACACAACCGTATGTCCTAGTGGATCTCAGGCTGAGAAGACCTCAGTCTGACACTGGCCCATAAGGTGACAGCTGGATCCCATTAATACGTGGTGCTCTCCGGATGACCGCATAGTGGTAGCAGCCTTATGGCGGAGCCCAACACTGTGACGATTGACTGCCTGATGACTCACTACTTCCATGCATACCAAGCCTGATAGGATGGCCAATACTCATTCGTGCCAGAAATCACGTATGCCGCTTGCCAAAGTATCCTCGTTGCTGTAACCGCTCAAGAACTGAGAAGCAGGTGGGCTAGGATGCACGGTGAGCGCTGTCATGCAACGTTGGTTCAGCGTGCTGCCTTATGTCATCGAGCCCATCCTCCACGTCGGCTCATGTCGCTGGAGATTTGTTTCTGGAGCGTCGCTTCCTTGGTCTAGCCAGTTCCTCATTCCATCTTACCATTTCTGGATCTAGTGATGGCGATTTGGATGACTTCATTCTGCACAAATGTTAGTACATAAGCCATTACATATGTCCTGTATCCTACAATACCTTTCACATTATGCACTGGGAAGGAGAATGTTACGTCCCGAGGTTTCTCTCAGTCCGCATATTTAGGCGCCAACTACAATTTATCTCGATTTGTGTATTAATATCTATTCGTACCACATTCTGGTCACTGTGGGAGAGCCCCTGTGGCACCTCCCAGTGTTTTGTATGTTGCAGCGCACCGCTATCTGTTACTGTATCACTTACAGTGCTGCGAGCACCTACTTGATTAGATAACGTATGTCTTCTCTCTTTGTTTGTTTGAAACATGTTGTATTCGTAAAATGTAACTTGAACAGCTCTTAATATTTCGTCTGTTGTGCCTTCAGAGATGCTGGGAGAGAAATCCAGAGTATACTCAATATATCTGTCAAGACATCTCATCCGAGTGTGTCGAAGGCTCTGCCGCGACAGCTACTGAATCCAGTGCGTGCAGCCGGATGCAAATCATAGCTCGTGTCGCCGTGAATGACGCTTGGATTGCTGAAGATGGCTAGTGTAGTACGCATACTGCAAACACGACTCATCACTTGCAGAGCTTTACCCGAAGCCTATTGAGGGCTTGTGTCATGGAGTCGAATTGAACGCCTAAACAAGAGGATGAGACTTTGCTGCGACGGTCCCGGTGGTGAGTTTCTCGAGTCCACTATCGGCTAGGGAATAGTGGGGCCTTCATTGATGGACCGTAAGTTCAATACAACAGGAAGCCCTGCCATAGAAGAGCATTTGTTGCACGCGTATGAGCTTTTTTTATATTAGAGAATCCTTCCAAGCGATGAGTGATGAACTCACTTCAAAAATCAAGAATGATCGTAAGGCTGCGAGAGCGTAAGTGAGAACCCGTGTCGCAAGGAATTTTCTGAAAAGGAGGAATATATTTTCGCTTAGTAGTAGTGACAGGATACAAACTGAAGAATGTATGGGTTGTCAACAGCCAATATTCAGCTCTGATAACGAATATGTGGCGCACAAGTAAGTAAAATTCGAAAGCATTGTTCAATACACCTTATACCAGTACGTCCTGAGCAAGATATTTAAGGATGTAAAAGACGTAAGGTGATTTAATAGACATGCTATAAAGCTGCTGCGAAAGTAAAGAGAACTTCCTCACAGGTTAAAGCAAAGTCAAAGCCTACCTGACACAAAAAAATAAAACGAAAGCAATGTGAAAAGTGTCCAATGAATTTGAAAATAAAATTTTGCCATATGACGGATTTAGAAACTCTAAGAAGGAAAGTCAGTAAGTGGACTGAAATCATCCACTCAGATCTTCAGTTGCCAAGCTGGCGCTGAAAAGAAAGATAAATGAGAGAAAGCCGAAATACTGAATTCAGTGTTCAGTGTTCAGTAACAGTTTCACCACAGATGATCGTAACAGGATTCCTGCTTTCAGCTTTCACACGAACGCCGAAAGGGCAGACATTTTCATAAGTAATCACGGAATACAAAAGCAAGTACAAAGGCTAAGAGAGGCATTGTGCATCACGGAGGACTATTGTTCAACTTTGGAGAGAGCGAGTTCTAGGAAGAGCCAGGCGTCATATTACTTACTCCCATACAGAATTCGTACAATGCACGGCCAAATGGGGAATCGACCAGGGACGGGAAACAGATAGTGGGATCAGAAGTATTCTTTACTATACATCGTAAGGCGCTTTGGAGAGCGTGTATGTAGACGTACAAAGTTTTCCAAAAGGGTGATACGAATTATCTGAGATATGAAATCAAGAAGGTCTAGCAGAAGCCTTTTAACACGTTCGCTGCGGCTGAAACTTACAAGCGTTTCTGCGATCAGCAAGCTAGTGCGGGTAACGCTTATAAGCGGCGCGTTCACTAGCTGAGTACTCAGTTTATTTAGCTCGGCTGTGCACTCATGATAGTACAGGCAGCCAACGAAATATTACGTAACGTTTTGCTGTCTGCGGTTGTGTGTTTTCGTCTTTAGTCGTCTGTGTTGTGCATTGTTTGCAATGGCGGCGAATCAATCGACACCGGGGGCTTCTAACCCAAAAAAGAGTAGGAAGAGTGAGCAATAAACTGACCATGAGTTATTGATTGTGTTAGAAGATAGTGATGTTGAGTTGAGAGAGGACGAACACAGGAGGGTGGCTGGAATTTCGAGACTGCAGAAACATACCATAGTGATGACAGTGTGGAAGCAGACTGTCAAATATGTTTCGCGACAGTTCGGAATCGGACACTACGGACGATGATGATGAAATCGCCGACGATAAAGAACCCACGCTTGCAGAAGTAAACAAAGCAGGTACGACTTGGCATGAAGAACCACATGGGATGCAGTATCATCCGTCTACAAAAGCAGAATGTTTGCAGATAAAGCCTGCTGGCAATACGCCAACGGGTTTCTTTATGCTCCTGGTTACAGATGACATAGTGCAACTCGTAGTTGATGAAACGAACGGTAACGCACGAAATAAATTTGCGAGTGGAAAAGAGCTCTAGCATTAGGAATTGGAAACCTGTAAGTACAGGAGAAATACTAGTCTTCCTGTGTATTTCATTACATATGGGTAATGTCAAATATGACCGATTACAAGATTACTTGAAGAAATACCCACTGTTCGAATATAGAGCAATAGCGATGAGTATGGGCAGAGACATACTTGATCATCTTACGCTCACTGCATTTTACGAAAAATCCAGAGTCAGGGGACCCGAATCCAGATGATCGACTATGTAAGGTACTTCCTATATTGAATTATTTTAATAACAGAATGTGTCAAGGTGTATTATCTAGGTAGGGATCTATCTTTAGGTGAATCAATGATTCTTTGGAGGCTACAATTGTCATTTAGAATATATATAGAGAACAAAAGGAATAAATATGGCATCAAATTGAACATGCTAAATAATCCAGACGGTTTCATAAATAAATGTGCTGTGTACACGGGCATGTGTGGTGATATGAGGGGAAAAGGGCATGTCGAAAAGATAGTATTACATTTGATGGAAGAGAAGCTGCATGTTGGCCATCACGTGTACATGGACAATTTTTACTGTTGAATGCAAAAACACATTGCACCGGGGTACTAACGGTAAATAGGAGAAATACCTCTAACGACGTGGTATGCGTAAAACTGGGGAAACAAGACACTGTCGCGCGATATTCGGACGACGTAATTATCGGCAAATGGAAGGATAGACGAGTGGTCTACTAGATTTCCACAGAATATCCTAATACAATGGTACGTGCGCCAAATTTACGCCAGCAAATAGTCTCGAAACCACTGTCAATTATCAAATATAACAGTTGTATGTCTGGGACCGATAGACAGGACCATATGCCGTATTATTTATGTGAACGGAAGACTATCCGCTGGCAACGAAACTGTTCCTCCGTGTTGTTGACACGGCAATGTTCAATTCACACTACTCATATAACAAATACTCAGGGCACAAAATAACGTTGTATGATTGTAGAATACAAATAATTAAGGGGAGTACTTCCACCAATTTACGTTACATAAGGTGTGCGTAACAAATATTGTAAAGACAAACACGGTGTGCAAAAGCAGGACGCAACTGAAGGAAAGAAGCAAGTTATGAGGAAGGGAAGTACAACGTGTGCGACACGGGGCAAGTGTATGGCTACGCCATACGTGTGCATAACGTGTCGAAACAAACCTGGATTCTGTTTCAACTGCTGCACAATTACGCATGCGTAATGTTATGGGATGTCGTATCTCAGAGGAAGATCTGTTCGTGTTTGATTTTTAAAGTGTTCGTATTTGTTTTATTTGATGGCCAAGTAAAGTGTTGCTACATTGATTGCTTTCTGTACAGTATGTGGACTTATTTGCTGTTTGCTATAAAAACATCAACTCTACACCTTACAAACTTAATTGTTACATGGGACTGGGTTTCCGTAGCGCCACATTGCAGATGAGTCCTGTTTCTTTTTTTATTAATTTTTAAATCTTTAGATGTTTTCACACTAACTCTTTCTCAGTGTAACGGATTTATCGTTGGAATTGCATTTTCTATCCAGTTTGCAATAAAATCAATAAATCAAAGGCGTTGTTATAATTGTTTTCAATAAATGTGTATGACCCTTGTAAGTGTCAGAAAGCATGCAGCAATTATCACATGATCGGCATGCAGCTGAAACGTACTTGTATTTCTATATCTAGCACCACCTCTTACGCAAACGTTATATTCGCTGTGAATATTACGCACGTGCACAACGTGAACTTACAGGTTTCGTAGCTCTCAACAAGCATCCGCCTAGAGCGTCAGTGGTCCGCACAAGTGACAGTGGTAAAACGAAATACGTGGATGTACTAACCAATGCATCTAGATACGTTTCTCCCGTAATAAATTGAATCGTTCAAACCAACAGCTTAGTTCATGAAATCGTTACCTAGGATAAAAATCTGTAGACAGAATAGAAGACCCATACTTCTACTTACAAAAGTAGGGTTGCTACGTCGATTATAAACCAAAAGGGCCATTCCACAAGACAGTATTGTATAGCCCCCAGTACCATGTAACCTTCCAGAGTGGTGTTGTGTCAATAGAGAAATAAAACTTCAAAATTCAGTGCCACAAGAACTTTGTGAAAATTCAGCAAGGTAAAACTAATAGATGTTAGCAAAATGAACCGAGATGAACATACCCAGCATGAGCTACACTTCAATAGAAAGAGAAAATTAAGGTTAGTGAATGAATTAAAAGTAGTCTGTGCCCCCGTCACCAACAAGAAGGAACTAATAGCACTAGATTATAAACCTGAAGCTTCTTTAGAGAAAAGAACCATTACAGCAGTGATCAACCAGGCAAACTAGATATATGTGAACCCTGTGCCCTCAGTGTAATCACACATGTAGAAGATAAGTACAACAGTGAAGATAATCTTGGTTCCACTCTCACGGAACACAACATCAACATACGTACAAACAGAGAAGAAATTCAGCCATCACTTAGCATGATTCATCTGAATGTGCGGTACCTTAGGAAGAAACTCACTATGCTACAGGTATTTGTAAATGAGCACTCGCCACAGGTGGTAGTATTATCTGAACACGGTCTAAAATGTAATGAAATTAACTTTTATAAACTAAATGGTTATGTACTGGTAAACAGTTATTGTAGTTAACAGCATAAAGGTGGAGGTGTGGAAATCATTGTGAGAGAACATATTATGTGTAAGAAACTTACATTTATTGAGCAATACAGTACAGAGGGGATATTAGAAGTAAATGGTATTTCAATTGGACTAAAATAGCATGGAGTCAAGGTAGGAAAACACAAAACCATAGGAATATACAGACCACCTTGTGCAGATGTAATCCATTTTCTCAACATCTTCAGTACCATAAGTAGGCAAACTGGTCCCAATGACCTCACTATCCTTGGAAACCTTAACATTGATATAAACTCCAACAGCATTGCTAACATGAAACTTGTAGATGAATTAACTTCATACAATCTTCGAAATATATTTACCATAGATACTAGAGTCTCAGATTTTAGTTCTACCAGGATAGATTGTGCAATAATTAACAAAACTTCTTAAGACACTACTAAGTTTATTGACACAGACTTTCATTACTGAGACTACCTTGCATAACAGATAGAGTTTTGAGCAGTACTAATATCAACTCTGTGAAAATTAAACCAGTTGCAGAGAAGCGGGATCGAATCTATCATATGGAAAGATCAGATAACAAATGGGATGAGTTTTGTAACATCCTATGAAGACACTGATTCCTGTTGTCCCATAAAAGAAATGCAGACAGGGGCAATACACAGACAGACTTGAAGAAATAACAAACTCAGACTTTCATCCAGCCTTGTTAAGCTCAGGCAAAATATTCGTGACCTGGATGACCTGTACAAATCAACAAGACTGTACATTCTCAAACAAAAAATATCACACAGATAAGAAAATCTTTAAAGCAGAGCTTTCTAACCTTAGAAAACAAGTCAACAATAATGAAATCTCTCAATCTACAAATGTAAGCAAGACCTCATGGAAACTAATCAATAAGTATCGAAAAACCTCCACAGATAAGGACAGTAACTCTTATGCACTATACAGGATGGTAATATTATAAAAGAACCCAAAGCGTTATGTAACCTTTTCCATGAACATTTCGTATCACCAACAGGAAATCCAATACACGCTTTAGAACTGTACCAAGAGATACCGAAGTGCACCCCCGCAGTAATGAGTTTCGAATACAACGAGGTTAAAGACAATGACTTCAGAAAGACAATCGTTACATTAAAGACCAAGTACTCAGCTGGATGGGATGATATGTCGACTGTAGTAGTTAAAAAAATGCATAAAAGAAATTGTTACACCATAAACTGTAGTGTTAGAGAAAGCACTTACCCTAGACTTTAAAAATAAGCATTGTTAAACCACTGCAAAAGAAGTAACTACCGCATAATATCATTGATCCGTACCTTTAGTAAGGTTTTTATAAATGGCTATAGTTTCTCACTTCTCTGCTTATTTTACAATCAACAAACTGCTAAAAAACACAGCACGGCCTTAGGAAAGGTCGGTGCACAACTAACTACTGCAGTTGCTGAATTTCTCCATAAAGTGTACACTCTCCTACACCAAGATGCGAAAACTCCTGGGATAGTCTTAGATCATTTCAAAGCCTTCGACTCCATGGATTGTTCAGTAAGAAATTGAAGGATTACAACATCATGGACTCATCTGTACTAATACTGACCATGTATTTGACAAATCGCAAACAATGTATGAAACTTTCATGTAAAATGAATAACAAGGTAGCAGATTTCCAATCTTCTAGAGATACAGTAATCCAGGTGGTACCGCAGGAATCGATCCTTGTCCCTTTCTCTCCTTGATTTATGTCAATGACGTGACAGATCTTCAACTCACGTCTAGTAACCTATGCTGATGACACCTCTTATGTATGAGGTAGAACTATGGGTCACATGGAAAAGGGTGACCCGACTGAGTCACGCAATTTGGCTCAGTCTGATCACGAGGTGTGGACATTAACTGCACGCGTTGATCACTTAGGTTGACGATCAATGAACTATACTTGACGGGATGTATCTGGAATATCTTAGGTGATTAAAAAGTTAGTAGACAAGATTACAATTAAATTCTTAGCTTTAATTCAGCATCAGCGGTGAATGACGATCTTGACTTTGTACAATAATATTTACAAGTGCAGTTATAGACTGAACTGCGAATACTTCTTTACAGTTCTGATTGCTTCACACATATAGATCAATTGTCAATGCATAAACTGTATGTGGCGCCTGGCTAGGTCGTAGCTACTGACTTAGCTGAAGGCTATGCTAACTCACGTTTATGCAAATGATATCTCTGAAGCTATAACAACTAAACTATTTCTATGCAAGTTGGCTGTAGAACTGGCCAGTCGGATAGGTTGTCTCGTAAGACCAGCCGAGTGGCGGTGACTCGCGGGTCCGAAGTGTACTGAAGGGGCCGAGGCCGATTTGAAGCCCACAACCTAGCAAATGTGATGCCTTGCGGTGCCGCCACTTTCCTCCCCCGCAAACCGGTGAACGTCCGTGGAATACGGCTTACGACTGCCTGAGGGAGGGCCCCATGCTGTCGCATGCGAGGAGGTGGGGAGCCGAAGTGCAGGCAAGGCTGTGCCACCCGCACCCCGCCAATAGTACCGCGGGGAGAAACGCCTGTAAACCTCCCCCAGGGTGCACTCCAACATAAGGTGTTGGCACCCTTATAGCTGTGGGAGGGGCCGAGTGGTCGACCTCCACCGGGTCGGGGCGCCCGACGGGCGAAGACGACCTTATTTCTGGAGTGTGCGAGAGTTCCACTCCGGAGGACAAGTGTTCACGCGGACCGATCTTCTCTTGACCCAGAGAGGCGCCAGGCTGCCGCAGCGATTACTGCGTGCACCTCCAGCGCGATACCATGCGTCTGGCCCGGCGTGTCATCGTGTGGCAGAATGGTAGGAATCGTCCGTAGCACCGGGGGATGAGGCGAGCCAGTAGATGGTTCTCAGGGGCGCTGACCGAATGGCACTGTAGCTGAAAGCAGAGGGCGAGCGGCAGATTCCTTGCGACTACAGAGGTGCAACTGATTGAGATGCCTGCGCACCTCACCAGAGGCACCCAAAACCACATACAGAGCGCGGCCGAGGCAGCGAAGAATGTGCCCTTGAAGTTTAGACCCACGATATTGGCGATAACAAATAACGTCGCCAGGAGCAAAAGTAGGAGTCCGCCGTGGCAAAGTAACACGAGACGGTGGATGTAACAACGTCATCAAAGTCCGATGAGAACGGCCATGGAGCAATTCAGCCTGTGAGCGGCCATCTCGGGACTGATAGCGATACGAGGATAAGAAGAGTAACAATGCATCCGCCCGAGAACGTGAGTCTCATAACTTTAACATCTGTGATTTGAAAGTCCTGACTAACCTTTCAGCTGCACCGTTGACTGCGGCGAAAACAGCGCTGACGTCAGATGTTGAATACCATTGGTTTTGCAAAATGATTGAAACTCTACGGACATGAATTGTGGCCCATTGTCGGAGACAATTGCTTGTGGAATACCTTCAATACAAAAAATTGCAGGTAATGCTTGGATGGTGGCCGATGATGTCGTGGTAGATATCCGGACAACAAAAGGAAATTTACTATAAGAATCAATTACAACCAACCATCGAGCATTCCAAAAAGGGTCAGCAAAATCTATATGTAGGCGCTGCCAAGGGAATGTGGCTTTAGGTCATGGAAAGAATTTCTGCGCTGGTGCTGATTTTTGTTCTGCACAAACAGAGCAAGAAGAGCAAATCTTTGTAATAGCTGCATCGATTCGGAACCAAGTACAGTGTCGGCGAGGAAGTTGTTTCGTCCCACTATACCCCACTGTCCTTGATGGAGAAGATTTAAAACAGAGAACTGTACATAACGGGGCACTATTACCCTCGATTGATCATTATCAGTACGCAACAAGACATCACTCCGAACAAAAAGTTTGTTTGTGAGCAAAAAATCGGCGAACCAACGGGTCCAAGATCCCTCACTTTGACAACAGCCATTGCGTTGTAACACATCGCAGAACAAAACCAAGGACGGGTCGGCAGCCGTGGCTGTGGCTACACGACGAAAATGTATCGGAAAAGATTCGACCACATCGTCGGTTTCTGTGTCGATGAACATAAAAGCAAGTTCGGAAGAATCGAATGCTTTATCCTCAGCAACAGGTAAACGGGACAATGCATCGGCGTTTCCGTGCTTAGCAGTGGACTGATACCAAATATCGTAGCGGTACTGCGAGAGGAAAATAGACCACCTTATAAGTTTGTGCGCCGTACGCGGAGGTACAGGCTTGTTCCGATGAAATAGCGGTGTCAGTCGATGATAGTCGGTAATTATTGTAAAGTGACGACCATATAAGAAGTCATGAAACTTCGTCACACAAAATTTGAGAGATAACGCTTCCTTCTCGATCTGCGAATAATTTCTTCGTGCAGAGGAGAGCAATTTTGACGCAAAAGCAATAGGTCTATCGCGCCAACCATCTTTATGCGCAAGCACAGCACCGATCCCGATATCAGATGCATCCACGATTAACAGAAGAGGTTTCTGGGGATCGAATGAGGTGAGACAAGTATTAGAAAGCAACGCCGATTTCAACCGGCGGAATGCGAACACGCCATACAAATGGAACACATTTACGCCTCAACCGATGAAGCGGAGCGAAAATGGAAGACGCATGCGATATATACCTATGATAATAGTTTATCTTGCCGAGTATGCTCTGCTGCTGCTTCACGTTCGTCGGCGATGGTAAGTCTCATATGGCACGTAGGTGCTTGGGACTGGGAGGTGTGCCTTGGGCATTAAGTACGTGTACCAGGTATAGCAAGTCACTGGCAAAGAATACACATTTGTCCTTCCGTAGCCGGCCGGAGTGGCCGTGCGGTTCTAGGCGCTACAGTCTGGAACCGCGTGACCGCTACGATCGCAGGTTCGAATCCTGCCTCTGGCATGGGTGTGTGTGATGTCCTTAGGTTAGTTAGGTTTAAGTAGTTCTACGTTCTAGGGGACTGATGACCACAGCAGTTAAGTCCCATAGTGCTCACAGCCATTTGTCCTTCCGTAAGCGAAGGCCGTTCTGTCGAAGGCCAGAAATAAGATCCGTAGATTAGCTAAATGTTCTTCCTCCGTCCTATCCGAGATCACTATATCGTCAAGATGAAAAAAAAAAAATGGTTCAAATGGATCTGAGCACTATGGGACTTAACATCTGAGGTCATCAGTCCACTATAACTTAGAACTACTTAAACCTAACTAACCTAAGTACATCACACACATCCATGCCCGAGGCAGGATTCGAACCTGCGACCGTAGCGGTCGCGCGGTTCCAGACTGTAGCGCCAAGAACCGCTCGTATTGTTGGAACAGTGCAGGGGCCGATGCGCACCCGATTGGCAGACATCGAAACTTGTATAAACCTAGATGCACGTTAACTACCAATACACGTTGGGATTATTCGTCCACCGGTATTTCCAAGTACGCATCGGAGAGGTCCAACTTCGAAAAATATGTGCCCGGACATAGTTTATAAAAAAGACCTTGAGTACGTGGCATAGGAAATGTCGCAATCACTACCTGCGGATTCACAGTTGCCTTGAAGCCACACAAAGTCTCAATCTTCCTGAAGGTTTCGGCAAAATGACTAAGCGCGATGCCCAGAGGGAATCCTGAATAGCCGGCCGCGGTGGTCTAGCGGTTCTAGGCGCGCAGTCCGGAACCGCGCGACTGCTACGGTCGCAGGTTCGAATCCAGCCTCGGGCATGGATGTGTGTGATGTCCTTAGGTTAGTTAGGTTTAAGTAGTTCTAAGTTCTAGGGGACTGATGACCACAGTAGTTAAGTCCCATAGTGCTCAGAGCCATTTGAGCCATTTGAATCCCGAAAAAGTTCAATTAAACCTTGGGCTTCCAAAGCGTGTAATGTTTTTGCGACCTCATCACGCAAAGCGTGGGGAACCGTGCGTGCTCTGAAAAATTTCGGTTACGCGTTTACTTCAAGTTTTAAATGTGCTCAATAATTCTTGAAGCAACCAAGGTCCGGTGCAAAGATGTCGGAAATTGCAGCACAGAGACGTGAAACACTGTCCGAAGGCCCAAGCTATTCACTAACAGGACATTATCCGAAACGGACAAGTTAAACAAATAAAAAGAATCCAAACCAAACATGTTCACCGAAGAAGTAGAACGAAGTACGTAAAAAGACAATAGTTTTGTTTGTCCTCTGTACGTGGCAAGTAGGCTGCATCGAACTATTACAGGGAGCTTCTATTCTGAATAGCTAGTCAACGTAACGTTTGCGCCACGCAAAGGGGGTTTGCCCAGTAGTTTGTAAGTGTCTTGATTTATTAAAGAAACTGCAGCTGCTGTATCGAGCTGGAATGGAATCACTTTGCCGTGAACGTCCAAGTCCACTAAAAGTTTATGGACTTTCTTACGGCACAGTCTACTGTCACGTGCAACATTGACAGACACAGACACGAAATCACAAGCAGTGGGGCGGGACTTCCGCCTATGTCTACGCGCACTATTGCTAGAACGAACACAATCACTATCCGGTAGAGTGTCACTGGTCGGTGTGTAACGTGCACTATGAATTTCCATTGGAGAAGACTCCCGAGCCACAGTAGTCTTAGTTCGATTCCGATTCCGGCTAGAAGCAACGTGCCTGGAATGAATGAGTTTTCGATTTGAGCTTTCTTTGACAAACAGATTGAACATGTCCCTTTTTGTTGCAAAAATAGCAAACAGCCTGCCGTGATGGGCAAGTTTTTCACGTATGTTTAATAACACACCGCGAGCATGACTTGAAAACAGCATTTGCTTGCCGGCGTGGCACACCTGGCGTAGAGCAAGACGGCACAGGCGCGGCCGAGCACAAGGGCTGTTTACGGCGTTGCGCAGCGTGCGCTGCAAGCTTGCTAATCTGACACATTGCTGGGGAAGTTTCAAACGACTCCAGACCCAAATCCAGTGTGTCTTCTCGATCCAATATGTCGATCACTTGGGCAAGGGAGGGCTTGGCAAGTTTCAAAATCTGTTCCCTGATACGCGTGTCAGAAACGTTCTGTGCAATGACGTCACGTACCATGGTATCCGAGTCTGAGGCCACATTAACATTCAAAGGCGCAATCGCGAGTGAGGCTATGTAAATTTGCCACCCAGTCCCGACGTCTGTCCCATCGCAAGTCTTGTCCGGAAAAATTGGTACCTCTTTGCTACAACATTAATACACTCCTGGAAATGGAAAAAAGAACACATTGACACCGGTGTGTCAGACCCACCATACTTGCTCCGGACACTGCGAGAGGGCTGTACAAGCAATGATCACACGCACGGCACAGCGGACACACCAGGAACCACGGTGTCGAATGGCGCTAGCTGCGCAGCATTTGTGCACCGCCGCCGTCAGTGTCAGCCAGTTTGCCGTGGCATACGGAGCTCCATCGCAGTCTTTAACACTGGTTGCATGCCGCGACAGCGTGGACGTGAACCGTATGTGCAGTTGACGGACTTTGAGCGAGGGCGTATAGTGGGCATGCTGGAGGCCGGGTGGACGTACCGCCGAATTGCTCAACACGTGGGGCGTGAGGTCTCCACAGTACATCGATGTTGTCGCCAGTGGTCGGCGGAAGGTGCACGTGCCCGTCGACCTGGGACCGGACCGCAGCGACGCACGGATGCACGCCAAGACCGTAGGATCCTACGCAGTGCCGTAGGGGACCGCGCCGCCACTTCCCAGCAAATTAGGGACACTGTTGCTCCTGGGGTATCGGCGAGGTCCATTCGCAACCGTCTCCATGAAGCTGGGCTACGGTCCCGCACACCGTTAGGCCGTCTTCCGCTCACGCCCCAACATCGTGCAGCCCGCCTCCAGTGGTGTCGCGACAGGCGTGAATGGAGGGACGAATGGAGACGTGTCGTCTTCAGCGATGAGAGCCGCTTCTGCCTTGTGCCAATGATAGTCGTATGCGTGTTTGGCGCCGTGCAGGTGAGCGCCACAATCAGGACTGCATACGACTGAGGCACACAGGGCCAACACCCGGCATCATGGTGTGGGGAGCGATCTCCTACACTGGCCGTACACCACTGGTGATCGTCGAGGGGACACTGAATAGTGCACGGTACGTCCAAACCGTCATCGAACCCATCGTTCTACCATTCCTAGACCGGCAAGGGAACTTGCTGTTCCAACAGGACAATGCACGTCCGCATGTATCCCGTGCCACCCAACGTGCTCTAGAAGGTGTAAGTCAACTACCCTGGCCAGCAAGATCTCCGGATCTGTCCCCCATTGAGCATGTTTGGGACTGGATGAAGCGTCGTCTCACGCGGTCTGCACGTCCAGCACGAACGCTGGTCCAATTGAGGCGCCAGGTGGAAATGGCATGGCAACCCGTTCCACAGGACTACATCCAGCATCTCTACGATCGTCTCCATGGGAGAATAGCAGCCTGCATTGCTGCGAAAGGTGGATATACACTGTACTAGTGCCGACATTGTGCATGCTCTGTTGCCTGTGTCTATGTGCCTGTGGTTCTGTCAGTGTGATCATGTGATGTATCTGACCCCAGGAATGTGTCAATAAAGTTTCCCCTTCCTGGGACAATGAATTCACGGTGTTCTTATTTCAATTTCCAGGAGTGTAGTCTGTTTGTAATAGGCATCCAATGTTGACAATCTCTTCGTATGACAAAGTAGCTATTTCTCGTCGGGGAAACAACTTGACTGTCACACGATATGTGGACACTCCGACACACGCTAAGAGAAAAGGCTGCCGCTCGTTACCTTGAATCCTGTAGGTGGCGAGATGAATTGTCGCGACCACTCCGTCCAGCTTTCCAGTGCAGAATCAGAGGCTCGAAATGGAGGTCCGACTGCGTGCTGGGGCTGCAATAGCGGTAGCGAGCTGGCGGCGGCACCTTGTTGTGCCGCACGCTGACCTTGGACGAGCTGTCCAAGTGCATCAAGTAACGTCTGCGTTTGCTGATTCTGCAAGCGGTAAAATTCTGACAGAACATCTGGTGATTTTGGCGTAGCCATTGTACACATGAAATCAGGGCAAACTCAACTGGGCAGTATGGGAGCAACACAAACCACTGTCACACACATTCTCTCGTCTGTTCTGAGTCCATAATCCGTCCAACAGTATGGTTCGTTAGAAGTCAAGAAAAACACACTTTATATCTTTGTATCACAGCTAACCAATTAGCAGCAGACTCGTCGCCATTTTTTTTAAGTACGGGGCAGACCTATAGGCCTCATGGGAAAAGGGTGACCCGACTGAGTCACGCAATATGACTCTTGACTTTGTACAATAATATTTACAAGTGCAGTTATACACTGAACTGCGAATACGTCTTTACAATTCTGGTTGCTTCACACATATAGATCAATTGTCAATGCATAAACTGTATGTGGCGCCTGGCTAGGTCGTAGCTACTGACTTAGCTGAAGGCAATGCTACCTAGCGTCTCTGCAGATGAGGTCTCTAAAGCTATAACAAGTGAACCATTCCTATTAAAGTCGGCTGTGGAATTGGCCAGTGCGCAAGCTTGTCTCGTAAGACCAGCCGAGTGGCGGCGCTCGGTCTGCTAACGTCGACAGTGGCGACTCGCGGGTCCGATGTGTACTGAAGGACCGCGGACGATTTGAAGCCTACAGCCTAGCAAGTGTGGTGCCTTGCGGCGACACCACAACAACTCCCTCTTATTTTATGAAAAAGACTTGGAGACATTACACTCAGTTGCAGCTAAGGTGTGTAGGAAGTAACCACATATTTTCTACATCAGAGCCTAAACACCAACATCAGTAAATCTCAGTTTCTAACTTTTAAAACAACTGGTTCTCATGATGCAGAGATAAACAATATTTGAGGTATTGCATCAGCAGAAACAGATAACATTAAATTTCTTGGTGTTCACCTGCACAAAATTCTCCGTGGGGTAAAACACATTACTTCCGTGTGTGAGAAAATCAGCAGTAGCCTGCATCTTATGCGTCAGTTGGCCAAAATAGTGCCAATCCAAACACTACAAACTGTTCACTATGGAACAGTTTATCCATTTCGTATTTATGGTTGTGAACTGTGGGGTTGTGTGGCAGACCTGCTCCTGAACAGAATGTTAGTGTTACATAAATGAACCATTTGGTTAATGCAAGGGCTAAAGTCCAGAGAGTCCTGTAGTGAAACCTTTGTCCAACGTAAATATCTAACAGTATATTCTTAGTAAATAATTGTTTATATTCATTCAGTGAATTCTAATCTACTTGTCTTCTATTATAACACATAATATAATTAGAATACTAAGTCAAATGCATGTACCATTACTGTAAGTAAATGCTACCTATAATGATCTACGCAGCCTATGTATGACGTTTGCAAAAGACATCAGCTTGATTGTGTAAGCACAAAAAATGTAAGTAAATAAATAAAAGTTTCAATTATCGCATGCAATCCGAGACTATACCCGAAGTAAGCTGCCTTCCTAGACTGAACTTTAATGACCTTTGTAACATTTCTGGCTTAGTCAGCCATCATATTAGGCTCCAAGAACCTGTTTCCAGATCAGTGGAGATGCAAGAAGTATATAGATGACGAAATTGAGGTACCTGTGGCAGATGTTACATACGGTACCATTCCCGCGAGAAAGACCACCTGCATAATGCTACTGCTCTGTGATTGGCTGCTGTGTTTGGAGCAAGGGCGCCAAAACGTAAAAGTATAGTTATTATTGTTAGTTAAACTACTCATTGGAATAACTTCACTTCTTAATATAAATATCTCTCAACAGCTGACTATCAATCACTCAATTTAGAATTATTAAAAACAATTTAAATAAAAACAAAAGGCTGACGAAATTGCAGACGAAGCACTTCGGAAGCGTTCGGGTCACACCTTTTCCGGTATGACGCGCGAAGTCTTTCGGGCTGTTCGTCACTCTGGATTAGGCAGTCGAGAAGATCAGACATGTTGTCTGACGTAGAACGTGTTTACAATTTTTATTTAAGTTCCTGCTCGTCACTCTGGAGTAGGCAGTCCAGATGTACAGTCATGTTGTCTGTGGCAGGATGTGTTTGCCTGTATTCAGTATTAAAAGATTCACTCCGGTAGTTATGAGGCACAGTGTAAGGATACATTTTCGTAAACATTGTGTTTGATCAAGTACTTTGCTGTATCAGAAGTTGTTGTGTTAAGATCATGTAGTCTTCTCGTGTGGCTATATTAAAATATGCGAGAGGCGTTCCAAAGAAGTGATACATTATTTCAGGACAGAACCTCGCTAAAAGTCAGTTTCAGCCTCAAGATACAGAACCTACGACCTGCATGCTGTTTTCTGCGCTGGGGACATCAACTTGAAGACAGCAGGTTAGTGAACTGTAACAGAACCTTCGTATTCCACACAGTGCAGTGGAAACAACTAGGCGCCTCACGTGTACTGCATGCACAGAACAAATGTGCTCAGTGACACGTCATCTGCTGTAATGCTGAGGGGGTAAAGGAGGATGGTCATTATTAACACCAGCAATCAATTCATTCTTCCTTTCTTGCCGTACATGGCACCCCTTGCGGGGAAATCTTCGATGTTTGAGTGCTTTGGAGATATGAGGCTTGATTATTAGCAAATAGTTAAAAATTTTAGTAAAAATTCATAACATCGAAAGTGACTAATTTGCTACTAAATTACGACAGAACTATGTAGAAACTGTTTCAAACGTCATTGAATTGTATTTGAACTCTCTTTTGAACTTTGGTTGAACTTTGATTGTTGATGCGACAGACAAATTTTTTTTTATTCACAAGAACATAACGTATGTTGAGAGTGATACTCGATGTGTTGATGTGCAATAGTCAAATTCAAATACGTGAGCGCAGTCCATAGGATTATGTTACTAATTCATCGAGAAGTTTTCGTCCTACTACGAGGCGACGCAGCGCAACGCGGGGAGGCAGCAGTAGCAGTGTGGGCAGGCGCAGTTCACGCACCAAATACACGCCTTGGCAGCCAGCACCAGCGCCGAGACATAGCTGTAGCAGCGTTGCTGAACTGGTTCAAAAAAATGGTTCAAATGGCTTTGAGCACTATGGGACTTAACTACTGTGGTCATTAGTCCCCTAGAACTTAGAACTACTTAAACCGAACTAACCTAAGGACATCACACACATTCATGCCCGAGGAAGGATTCGAAACTGCGACCGTAGCAGTCGCGCGGTTCCGGACTGCGCGCCTAGAACCGCTAGACCACAGCGGCCGGCTTGCTGAACTGGGTGTTTCAGCAGTCTGGCAAGTAGTACGTCGCGCCAGCTTAAGCAGCGGGAGCAGACAAGGAACTTCTCGACGGCAGCACACAGAATAGCATCTAAGAGTAAGTGTTCCTCTGGCACAACAATTTAATTTATTTTAAGGGCAGTTCAATAGTTGCAAAATCTTAAAGTATAGTCTAAAATTGATTCATTTAAACATATTTGGTTAAAATTCATAAATTTTATAAAGTATAAAATTTATGACAAAAGGAAAAGGAGATTTCTTCTTATAAGTAGGGAAAGAGATTAAGTAAATATGGATGGCAATGATCCTTCAAATCAGCCACAAGACTTGCAAATAAATAACATTGTAGATGATTTTGCAGCTCAGTTGCAAAATTCAGATTATAATGAGATTAATAATGTTTCTGAAAATATTGATTCTATGTTAAATGATTGCACTAAGAACGTAGATATTGTCGCTCCTGCCCAGAATGACGTGGTAAATTTGGGTGACGACATCAGAGACACAGAATCTGACGTCGACATTACAAATGAGCCGACAGTGGAGTCAGGTAGATTAAGTCGCAGAACTGATTCTGCTGACACCTTGCCAACTGAGAGTAATAGTCAGGATAAAGGAGTCGAGCAAGATCAAAATCAATCTATAATGTCAATGCTGCAATTATTTACAGGAGAGTAAAAATTACTTTTAATAGAACAAAAAGAGGAAATTATAGCAGGGAAAAAAGAAACTGAAAGGAAAATAGATAATGGGCAAAAAGAAACTGAAGAGGAATTAGGAAAGAAAATAGAGAAAGCATATGCAGGAATAATTCAAATCAATAGCAGTTTAAGGCTTTAGAACAAAAATATCGAAACTTGAAGCTAAAACTGAAGCTTGTTCCAGTAAAATAGGTAGGGGAAACAAAAGAATGGGGTAAGAAATAAGAATTATATAAGCTTGACATAAATAATACTATCAAAGTTAAAAAAGCTGAGTGATGATATGGAGGCTCAGGATTGTGTAATATCAACAATAAATAGTAATGTTAGTCAAGTAATAAAGGACCAAGTCATGGCTGCTAAAGAATGTAGTGATAAGCATGACCAGCATTTAAGTGAGTTAGCAAATATCAAAGAAGAGCAGCAAGTACTTAGTCGTAAGGTTTCACAAATAGGTGTTCATTGTAGAGGTACCACAGATGCAATTCAAGGTGAATTGAAAGAAATTAGGAAAGTAGTTAATCTTCTTCCCAATAAAAGCAAGGATAAACTGTGTGTGCATGTTAGTGATGTAACAAATTCCTCTATTGTTCACCATCCTTTCTCTAGTAGAGGTAACATACATCCAGTTGATTTTATTAAACAGTTTGGGGGTACACTTCCTGAAAACCTAACAGAAAAACAAAAAATAAAAGCTGTGGCAAGCAGATTTCAAGGAGACGTAAAATCATGGGGAACAGGGGTCAGTAACACATGTACTACATACAAGGAATTTGCACAAGCTTTCTTAAATAATATGAGCGAACGATGATGAAGGAAATAAACAGACTGTTTAGGGCTTACTGTTCTAAAAAGTATCACACTTGGGTAGATTATGTGGAAGAGTTTGAGCGAGTTATAAATGAGTTGCCTCACTCTACCACAGAAATACCTCCTCATGAACTATTGACAGGAGGGAAGACGTCTCAGTTACTGAAAAAAGGGACATAGCTCTAAGCAGGATTACAGAGAAAGCAGATAAAAAACAAAGCAAATACAACAGGCAGGCTAAGAAAAGGAAATATCAAATTGACGAATTGGTATTGATCAAGACAAGAACCAGGTCTTCTAAGATAAAGTCAGAAATTAAGAAATTTCAAGACTTGATTGAAGGGCCATACAAAATAATTAGGATACCACACTCCAATGCTGTGGAAGAAGCTAACACAAAACGGGAGTAAGCAAAGGACTCTACAGTATTGTAGACATCAAAAAATACTTTGAACATTAGTTACTCTCAGGGGGCAATAGCGTTCTTTAGATTGCTAGGTAGATGGTGACTAACAGGTACCCGAGTTAACTAACAGCATTACTTCATTTTCGTTCATGTTGTTCGTTCTTCCTCTTCTTTCATTCTGAACTGTATTCTGTCTTCTTTAACATTCTTCTCTATCCATGGCTATGACAAAAGTTTTACGTGAACTGTGACAACAAACCCAATAATTGACAGCATAGTAACCCAGCAGGATAAACGTCTGCATTGCACGGGTGAAAAACAGGAATTGACGGAATATATGTGAACAGGAAGTTTTATTACACGAAAGCATAGGATCACAGATGCACAAACAAGAGAACACGGTATTACGTTGCATTAAGAAATACCAGAATAGCTTTAAATGACGTTTTAAACATCTATCACAAAGTACACACTGGAACGATTCATTTTTGAATTTTAAAGAACCAGCAAGAATAATACTACGCATTATGTTTGAAAAATCTGACGAATGTAGCAGATAAGTGAAACATGGGCTTTAATTATATCAGACATGAAGTAGAATAAGTTTTCTGAAGATAAGCTGGCAGTCGCAGAAGAATTGGACGATGCCAAACCGGGTAAGTGACTGTGACGAAAATTACAAAAGAATAAGATTTGGTGGCAGAAAACGAGGTCAGGAGATTACTACTTCAAAGGTTGTGTTAAGCTTTATGGAGGTAAATACTATATTCTTAAGTAGGAATTGCCAGCGACATAGTTTCCGCTGTGGTAATTGTGTATGTGTTTATAGGCAAGGGATGGTCCTGCCAAAGAGGTTTATGTTGTGGAGGAGTATTATTTTGAGGCGACAGGTAAGTCGGCCAATTGTAGATGATAAGAGAGGAGCGGAGAATTATTCGTTGACGTGTAAGTCGGCCCATTATAATGTAGTGTGAGGAAGTGTAGGTTTAGGGCGACGCGTGAGTCGGCCAATTATTCAGGAGGTTATTCATTGGAGAAGTGGTTTCCGCCAACTGGTTATGAAGTACAAGGGAATAGACATATTATTATTGACATGAGTAAGACAGAACACAAACACGAAAATCTCAAGGGACCCAGACAATACATTAACGATTTAAAGATAAGGCCACATTATATAAGGTATGGAGAGTAGTTCACTGGTTTATAATATGGAGTATGAAGAGTAAAATGCTAGCGATGAACAGTTCAGTCAGCCCCTACGAAATGAAGTCACATAATGCTTAACATACGAATATTGCCGCTGTAATGTTATGAAATGATTACATATGTGTACATATGAATACGGTTCCACTGACTGTGTAAGTAGTAACAAGATTTATGATAAGAGAAAGTTATGGTAACTCTTACTGTTGAGTGACGCAACGTTTCTGGCATCCGAAATTTTCTTTAAGAGATTTATTCTGAAACGTGCTCTCAATATCTGTGAATCGCAACTATGTGCCTATTAATGATTAAGAAACTGTTGAAGTAACAACAATATGAGAGGTGTAGCAGCCAAATAAGTCTGCGTAACTAAAGAGTTACACGGCGCAGCGCCGTCTGCTAGATTTAAAGTGCACGACACCAGCTGTCGTCTGTATGAATGAATCGGCAAGTACGTCACATGTTGTGAATGGACACTGACCTTACGTTGTTACGGGCAGCGCCTTAGCCGTATGTTAGCAGTCACTGTTTACAAACAGTGGCACTGCATTAAACAAAGAATAATGTTTACTTTTTGAGTCTATTTTGGTACATATTCATTGTATGGTACAATCAGAAATTTATATCAGGGTTTATTTAAGTTCTATTAGAAATCTAATATAAGGTATTTTGTATTGTTACATGAATTGTACCAGTCCGGTACGCTGGAGTTGGAGACTGAGAATGGACAGTCACTTGTCACACCCAGCACCAATTGAGGCTGAACTATGCAATGTTAGACCACGGCATGGACAACGGAATCTCAAGTTGCTGTTGTGGATTCCATGTGTTTGTTCCTGTAATGGTGAGAGTGAAGTGCTATTTCAAAGTGTACGTCCATTAGTGAATTGCAGTTCTTTCTTTTCATTCTCCGTATTTCTTAAGTGGATGTCAGTTTGACAAAGTGTTAGTAAAGTGTCCTCTAAAAGACGGCAGTAAGCTGTTAATAATATATATATTTCAACTTTTATGTAATTTATGTAACAGTGTTTTTTTTTCTGTCTCTTAAAGGACGGCAATGAGTCGATAATAGGTGATTATTTTCCAAGGTGCTATGTGTTTAGGTAACTTCATAACTTTCTCTGGTGATTTTGAAAGACAGCTATGAGCTGATTTTTATTCTGTTTTATGTGATTTCCTTTTAATATTCTCTTATCTCTCATATGTTTTGTGTAATCATATAATGATATGCTGTTTGTAAAATGTTGACTTCTTGTTCAAATTATTGTGTGATCAGTAGAGGTAACTTCATGTTGATAATGTTTGTGGTGTAGGGTGTTACTGTTTTGAATTTATTGTAGTCATCATATAATTATCTTATTCACAGATTTTGGAAGAGTTTACTAATAATGATAGGGTAAATATGTAAAAGCCATCTCCATGTTTACGTGTTGATATCAAAATGGGGATAGTGTGATAGCTTGGCTCTTGAAAGATTACCTATTAGTTTACAGTTGTATCAAATTTTGAATCCATTTATTTATATATTTCCAAAATTGTGTGTTGTCTTCGAGAACATCCCAATTTTTGGAAATCTCCGAAGGAAGTGGATGTGTAATATTTCTGGCCTAATCAGCCATCACGTTAGGCTCCAAGAAGCTGTTCCCAGAGCAGTGCATATGCAAGAAGCATATAGATGACGAAATGTGGTGTGAGGTACCTGTGCCAGATGTTAGATTCGGTACCATTCTCGCGAGAAAGACCACCTGCATTATGCTACTGCTCTGTGATTGGCTGCTGTGTTTGGAGCAAGGGCGCCAAATCGTTATAGTATAGTTATTATTGTTAGTTAAACTACTCATTGGAATAACTTCACTTCTTAATATAAATATCTCTCAACAGCTGACTATCAATCACTCATTTTAGAATTATTAAAAACAATTTAAATAAAAACAAAACGCTGACGAAATTGGAGACGAAGCACTTCGGAAGCGTTCGGGTCACTCCTTTTCTGGTATGACGCGCGAAGTCTTTCGGGCTGTTCGTCACTCTGGATTAGGCAGTCGAGATCAGACATGTTGTCTGTCGTAGAATGTGTTTACAATTTTTATTTAAGTTCCTGTTCGTCACTCTGGATTAGGCAGTTGAGTTGTCTGTGGCAGGATGTGTTTGCCTGTATTCAGTATTAAAAGATTCACTCCGGTAGTCGCGAGGCACACACACGTGCCACAAATAGTATAAATATACATTTTCGTAAACATTGTGTTTGATCATGTACTCTGCAGTATCAGAAGGTGTTGTATTAAGATCATGTAGTCTTTTCGTGTGGCTATATTAAAATATGCGAGAGGCGTTCCAAAGAAGTGATACACTATTTCAGAACAGAACCTCGCTAAAAGTCAGTTTCAGCCTCAAGATACAGAACCTACGACCTGCATGCTGTTTTCTGCGCTGGGGACATCAACTTGAAGACAGCAGGTTAGTGAACTATAACAGAACCTTCGTATTGCACACAGTGCAGTGGAAAAAAACTAAGAGCCCCACGTGTACTGCATGCACAGAACAAATGTGCTGAGTGATACGTCATCTGCAGTAATGCAGAGGAGTAAAGGAGGATGGTCATTATTAACACCAACAATCAATTCATTCTTCCTTTCTCGCTGAACCTGAAAACGCGATACACGGCTCTGTGTGGCTGAAAACTGAATTTGTCATATTCCTTGCTTACTAAAGGCCGTGGTGGTCTAGCAAGCAGAGCAAAGACTCTGGCCCAGGAGGCCCCGTATTCAGTGCCGGGCAGGGGCGGGGATTTTTCCTCATTCTCATTCAAGACCCTGCAAAGTGGCCCCAGGTCCACTCAACCTCAGGTTGCTACCAGATGAGTACTGAACATCCTTCCTGGTGGTAAAAGGCTGCTGAGGTGATGGATGTACGACCCTCTCTCCTAGCATCATGGCGAAGAAAGGCTGTACTCCACCAAAAAACAGTCCAATAGACTCAGTCACGTGTTTGCGCCTCTGGTTATACATTTAAGTAACTTTGCTTCCAATAAATTTCGTTTACTCTAATGACTAACGCTAGGTTATTTTCGAACTAGTTTTTTTTATCACATCAGTAATATTACAAGCATATTAGTAATGAACGTAAATGGTAGTCTAAATAGTGGGGTATTGACCGGATAACATTAACGGACTGATAAGTATATTAGAATTAAAGTTACCAAATAATGGTGGCATATTTTACGTATACGTACGATAGATATTTGAATACCATTTTGGAATGAATAAAGGAAGAAGTACAGGAGTAAAATTGTACGTAGTTAGTAAACTGTTATATTAGGAAGGAGGACAAAGAACTGTAGGCTTTCATTTATTATTTTTATTATAATCTTTATGTTTTTGTCATTACTGCATTTTGATCCGTTGAAGAAAAAAAAAAAGATCTCGCACTTCATGTTTTTGTTTTTATGACGTTTTCCGATCTCTCCCCTCCCCCCCCCCCCCCCCCCAACCGCCCCACCCAGCTCCTGACTATGGTTTACTGGAAGCATCACTTTACCTATAGAACTGATTAGAGATGTCAATTATGGACAGAAAAGTTATTTTAAATAATGGTCCTAGATATCTGGTACTGATAAGTATCGTTATGCAATTTGCCAGATCTCCTGATTAACATCAGCCCACTGACGAGTTAGTGGGTCGCTAGAGCAATTTTTAGGCAGCGTTTTCGCCCTCATTTATACCTGCGCGGGTCATTTTTTGTGCAAATGCGGCTGAATATTTATGAGGGTATGCCACAAATCATGTTACCGGTGTCACGCGCGACGAGTTTCACTTCAGCAAGAAATATGCATTGCAAATAATGGGATCATCCGTCTGGTTACTTTGTTTCCGAATGCTTCTCTCAGACCGCTGATGCGCTCTGCATTTTTGTTTAATGAGCAGTGATGCGTTACAATGCAACTTACTCTTTAATCCACAACAGTTTGTTGAAAACAGTTCTAGTACTTCGCTCTAAGATTTTCCATTACAATTTTTAACTGTCATTTGTCTCGTGCAATGGCAAGAAGTGGGTCGATCTTAGTTGTTAATTCTGCATATATTTCTCGAATTATTCATACAATTTCTCCGACACAATGCTTCCTTTTTTGGGGACTATCAGTTATCAGGCTGGTTTAAAGTGTCGAGCCACGATATCCCCTCCTGTGTCAGTATTTTCATCTGAGAGGTACATTTATGTCCAATGTCGTCGGCCATTTGTTGTATGCATCTGCTCTTGTAGCGGCTTTTGAATGAACAAGTAAGGGTTAAAGTTCCTTTTCTCATTCCCAGAACAGCGTCTGTATTGCCGTAACTCTGCATTCTACTCTTTTTCTCCATTGTAATAATACCCTTGTCATCTCCTTAAAAGCTGAACAACCCACCCATTCCTTCACATACTCTATTTCATCTGCTACTGCCTGTGATGTCGGCATACATACATGAATTATAGCTTTTGGCATTGGTTTCGTTTTGTTTCTGATTAAAGTAATCCTATCACTGAACTCTGTGCAGCTGCTCATTTTTGCCATAGTCCGTCATTTATATTCTGTTGCTATTGATTAGCTGAGACGATCATCTTCTTTCCAATTTATTCCACGGAATATTCGAATGTCTCGATCGAGCCTTCACATCTCCCTTTTCAGATTTTCCTGCATACCTACCTCAATCACTGCTTTTTACGTTTTACCTTGTGTATGATTACAGAATGTCACCCTTCCGTTGTTTTCTCAGACTTTTTCTCATCGTCACTGCCCCCCCTCACACCCCCACCCCAACCCCCAGTATTTGTAGTTCACTCCCCTATATACAAATGTGGGACTGACTTTCGCCAATGGAGACGTCATAATGTCACAGACGTCTACACGTACAGGTTTTAAAATCCAACAGTGAATTGGATTCCCCTCGCAGCCAGATTGTCAGTATGCGGGAAAGGTCAGAGATACTCAGGCTTAGTAGCTTATACACAGCTCGCTCCCATGGTGAGACCCGAGGCCGTGGGCCTGTCATATCAGCCTGTCCACTGATGAAGAATGTCAGTAAATGACGGGGCTCCGCGTTGGTCCGGCAGTTTCTAAGTATTCTCTCAAGCCGTTGGCACGTGTCATTTGATAGCAAAGTGGTTGATCTGGTCTGTACTGACATTTTTGTTCAAGATTGCTCCCTAGACTGTCTTCGCACGCTCCCTTTGCTCCGGACTTTGCTTGTGATTAACCGTCCAGTTTGTGAGCTCCGTGTCATCGATTACAGAAAACGCCTACATGTTTCACCGGCTTCCAAGTCACTGGGGAGTGTCATAAACTATTACCTACGACGTGTAGGATAGAAAACAGCTCACATATCCTTAGAACTCACGCTATGTGTCCTTAATGCCAACATTCCCATTGCCTTTACCATTTTTGTACCGTAGAGCATTACTGATTCCTCTGCCGTCAGTAGCGTTTTACGTGAAACGTTATCTGAAATTCACCTTCTCTTGACAATACCAGCGGCAGAATGAGGGTGACTCCTGAAATATTCAGCCACCCTAACTTACGACTTTTATTCGAGATCGAATCAGTGGCAGGGCTGTAGCTGTGTTACTTTGGTTCTTACGGCTTCCTTGCTTCGTCCAGCATTACGATATACTGACTCCGATGTAGCATAATACATGGATGTCACCTCCTAAGTCGTCCACAATTTTTATAACAAGTTTGTAGCCAATTCGTTTCTGTTGCAAATGATCGTAAGCATTTTTCTGTGTGGAGGAGGGTACCATTACCAACCCATATCCTGAGATGAGTATACTTTTCATTCCATTTGACAGTCCTCGAGCTCTGCCTCACTTTCACAGAGGATTGCAATGTTATCATCGAATCTTATCATTGATGTCGCCCGGCGGATGTGTGTCGAGGTCTGGTGAAACGGCCAGTCTGTGGATGGTTTTTAGGCGGTTTTCCATCTGTCTCGCCGAATGCGGGCTTGTACCCCTTAGTCCGCCTCAGTTACACTAGGTCGGCGATTGCTGCGCAAGCAAGTTCTCCACGTACGCGTACACCACCATAACTCTACCACGCAAACATAGGGGCTACACTCGTCTGGTGTGAGACGTTCTCTGGGGGGTCCACCGGGGGCCGAACCACACAATAACCCTGGGTTCGGTGTGGGGCGGCGGAGGGGTGAAGTGGACTGCGGTGGTCGTCGTGGGGTTGTGGACCACTGTGGCTGCGGCGGGGACGGAGCTTCTCCGTCGTTTCTTGGTCCCCGGTTAACATTCAATACATTCAATACAATACAACATTATACAAAGCCGAGAGGAAATTCCGTTAAAAAGCTTTATTGCGGAATTAAGCTTTGGGACAGGTTTCCATTTTCAACTATCTGGATAGCAATATGAATGGTAGAGTATCACAGCCAGTTCACAAACGTCCAATCTGAGGGATTCCCACCATTGAAAGTCACAATAAGGTCAGTGTGATATCAGTTGGTGGGAAACTATCTGATGGGCTGGTTTTGAATCAGTTCTGAAATCTGCGCAATCAGAGAGGCCGCATAGTGTAGACCACAAGGTTTGGTCACGTGGAGTGAGACTTTCTGATTGGATGTATTATCGGCACGTGTACATATAAGCCAGGCAGCATCTACCGCATACTTCAGGAGTCTATGTTTCGGCTTGAAGCATTTCAGTCCAACGAAGAAAAAATTGTTTTGGTGACGGCTACTTCTAGCCAGAAAAACTGGAATTAGACCCCATTCGACTTGCTGTCATTCTCCCCACCTTCTTAGCAGCTAAATATGTGTTATAGGAAGATAGGGGATGTAGGTTATGTACAATTATTCAAAATGACAGTCACAATCATACTCTCATTTTGAATAATTGATTGTAAGTAAACCAATCGCTGTTATCTCCAAGCAACTATGTTGTCTAAAAATGTCGGTTATGTAAATGAGAGAGGCATATTTATTTACTGTTGTACAGCCTACAGAAGAATAGAGTTGTCACGTCACAACTGGTGTGGCGTTCAGATCATGGAAACCTAATCTACATATTGTTTGAGTGTAGTGTTGAGTCTTCAGCAGGAAACGAGCTATGACGGCTAAAAGAGGGGAAACATGTAAATAAATAATGGCATCTCCTTTCATCACAATTCTCTACTCAAATGGCTCTGAGCACTATGGGACTTAACATCTGTGGTCATCAGTCCCCTAGAACTTAGAACTACTTAAACCTAACTAACCTAAGGACATCTCACACATCCATGTCCGAGGCAGGATTCGAACCTGCGACCTCAGTTCCGGACTGAGCGTCTGGAACCGTTAGACCACCGCGGCCATCACAATTATCTATTCCAACAGGTATCTCTCTCACCTGGGAGTCACACACTTCATGCAAGTTAGTAGCAAATATTTACGTACTGAACCTCATACCAAAGCATTCACGTTTCTTACATAATATTCCTCTTACCAGATTTTTTCTTGCTTTCAGCATGGCTTCTGCATCTCTTTTTGCTTTTGTGTCCAAGATAGCCTCGAGTGCCTGTAAATGTATGACGCCATCCAGTTCATTTACATTGTACAGACCGTCTATATACTAGTTCACGTTTCGTATTTCCCTTCTTTGCTTAAGACTAGCTTCCATTTAAGCTCTTGATATTCATACAGTTGCTTCTCTTTACTCTAAAGGCCTTTTTTCCCTAGACGGTATCTACATTTCCCCTAATTACACACACTTCTATTGACTTAGATTTGTCCTCTAGCCACTCATGCTTAGCAGTTTTGTACTTCCAGTCAATCTCGTTTTTAGATGCTTGTATTCGCTTTCGGTTGCTTCATTTGCTTCGTATTTATAATTTCTCCTTTCATCAATTTAGGTCAACATGTCTTGTGATATCCAAGGATTTGTATTGTGTCTTTTCTTTCTACCTATTTGATACTCTCCAGCCATCACTATTTCATTTCTCAAAGTTACCCATTTGTCTCGTATATTTCGTTCCCATGTCTCAGCCGACTCTTGGCTAAAACTCATTTTGAAACTCTCATTAGTTACGGGTTCTTTTAGTTTATCCAGGGCACATATTCTTAATTTTCTACCTTTTTGTCAATTCTTGAGGTTTGATTTACTGATTATTACCAATAGATTACGTGTAGAGTCCATATGTACCCCTGGAAATGCCTTGCAGTTTAATATCTGGTTCTGAACTCTGTGTTAGCATCATAGAGGCCAAGTAATCTGCACCATCCTTCTTCTACAACCTTCTTTAATGGTTCTTAAACAAGTGAACGCGATGATTAAACCATACTCTGCACAAAACTCTATCAGAGGGCTTCCTCTTATTTTCCTTTCCCTCAGGTCTGCACTCACCTAATACTTTCCATCTCGTCCCCATTTCACTGCCGACTTCCAATAGCACATCACAGTTAAGTTTTCCTCTACCTTAACTATTTGAATAATTTATTTTGTCTTCTCATACATTCTTTCAATCTCTTCATCATTTTTGGTGTTACTTGGCATATAAACTTACACTGCTGTGGTATATGTTGGCTTTGTAGCTGTCTTCTCCATTGTAATGCGTTTTCTATACTATTCATAGTAGCTTATCCATATTCTTGATTTCTTACTCGTTGTTAGAACGACTCCTGCATTACTTCTGTTTGATTCTGTGTATACAGGGTGTTTATAAATGAATATCGGGTTTTAACGCTTTATAATATTTATTATATTAAACTTACAGTTATAAATGATATCTCAAATGAAAGAGCAACTCAAACAGTTTTACCAAGAACCTTATAAATATTCAATGTGAGCACCATTTGTCACACGGCACACATCAAGTCTATAGCCAAGTCCCTCCCAAACGTTGATAAGTGTGACTTCAGTGATTGTAGCAACAGCTGCTTCAATCCGGTTTATTAATTCAGGGAGGTCTGCTGGTAGCGGAGGATCGTACATCACATGGCGTTAGGTAGGGTGAACGTGGAGGCCATGCAAAGCAAGCCCTGTCATTGGTCCCCTTGAGGCCTATCCAGCACGTGGCTATAGACTTGATCTTCTGTCCATATACTACATCATACAGTGCAGACAAATACTGTAGTGAATTTCCGAATTTTAAACCACAACAACATAAGGTAGCAGCATATTCTAATCAATACAATCACTGTTGACACTGTGACAAAACATCTTTCCTGTCATGAAGTGAATCCATTCTGTTTTTCCATTCTCTTGTAGGTGCAACACACTTATTCTTAAGTTACAAATATGCAACAGATGAGAAACTTTCTTCATCACGTCTGAAAAGAAGTTAGTGCCTTGGCCTGTAATTGAGATCCCTAGACCAGTGAACTTTAATAACCAATTATTCACGATGGGTAGAGCCACTGTCTTTGATTTTTTTATGTGAAATAGCTATCATGTATGTGTGGCGTGAAAACTGATGTGATATTGCTAACAAATATCGATTAATTGCCAACGCCAAAAGGTAACTAAATTGTGAACACCAGTCATCTCGGGTGGTCTACTGGCTTCTATTAATCTCTCCAGCAGCATATGTTACTGACTTAACTTGGCACATTTCACACATCATACACAGATCATTGCATATGTTCCACATCCTGCTTACATGTGTGCCACCAAAACTGTTTGGCTACCAGTCGTTCTTTTCAGTGACACCCATTATCTGATGACACTTGGTTGAGCAACTACTTTAGTACTTTATCTCTCAACACAGCCGGTGTAACAAAAGAACGTCTGATTTTTGTTTACTTACATAAAAGTCTGTCATGTGAAATGAATTATGGTTGCATTGCAACTAGCTTAAAATTTTCGTCAGTTGCTTGCACCATCAGCAGTTATGTGGAGGTGGACCCTACTCACTGGAGTGGATTAACTATTTATCTGAGTCCATCAGCATTTTTGAATCTGTTGTCTCAAAATGAAATTCATTGATTTTCTTTGCCAGCACGTTAAACTGCTCGATGGATCTTTTAGACTTAACGGCCATTTCAAGGCTGTGTGATCAATTATGACTTCAGATATCCTATTATATAAATAATGCCAAAAGTACATTATGAGAAATGTGAGGGTCAGTGCCTCTTTCCCCACTATACAGCAGTTAATTTCTGATTGTTTTAACTGAAGTGAGCCATAGACAGCTGGATGTTCTGCCCCATCTATCTCCTGACTCAATTTACAGCCAAAGACACAGCACTTAAATTTCATGACAACACAAATTCTTTCTCAATATTTGGAATAAGTAATATCAGTCCAGTTTCTAATAATTCCTTCAATAGACGGATCACATCTTTGTACACTAACGACCAGTGAATTTTATTTCCTTTCTTCCATATGGAAGTGGTCATGCTATTCCTGTGACATTTGGCACAGACTTCCAGTAATAATTTTCTAGACCTATGGAAGATTGCAGCTCCATCTCCATATCCAGTGCTTTAAAATCTCTTCTAGCTTTTATTAACCTGGTGTCTGTTCACACTACCTCATTACTAATTACATGATGTAAATTCTGTACTCATCTAACATGGTCGATATTTTTCTATACTGAGTGATAGGTGCACCACGGGTAAACGCTTAAACAGTTATTTAGTCACACCACATGCTCTTCAATGTCATTTGCAAAGACAATTACGTCATCAAAATACACTATACAGTACCTTGGTTTCAGTCCCCACGGAAGTCCATCTAAGAGACGCTGAAATGTAGCTGGTGCATTATGCAATGTGAATGACATTCACTGATACTGCTAATATCCTTAAGGGAGTGTACTAGGTGTGGCTAGAAAAAAACCGGACTAGTACTGGTGAAACAATAAAAAGAATGCAATAAGGCTGAAAGTCGCGTGGCCTGTCACGTGACTCTCGCTCCGCCTACTGCTCGAGTTTCATCTGCCTCCTGCACTCAGTCTGCCCGTGGCGTCTGTTTTAAGTAGTTGACGTTTTGTCTGTGCGTCGGAAAATGTTGAGTGTACAGAAATAACAGCGTGTTAACATCAAATTTTGTTTCAAACTAGGAAAATCTGCAAGTGAAACGTTTGTATTGTTACAACAAGTGTACGGCGATGATTGTTTATCGCGAACACAAGTGTTTGAGTGGTTTAAACGATTTAAAGATGGCCGCGAAGACACCAGTGATGACACTCGCACTGGCAGACCATTGTCAGCAAAAACTGATACAAACATTGAAAAAATCGGTAAACTTGTTCGACAGGATCGCCGTTTAACAATCAGAGCAGTGTCTGAGTTAACAGGAGTTGACAAGGAAAGTGTTAGGCAGATTCTTCATGAAAGTTTCAACATGAACAAAGTGTGTTCAAAAATGGTTCCAAAGTGTCTCACAATTGAACAGAAGGAACGCCGAAGAATGATTTGTTCTGACATCCTGGAAAACATTGAAAGCCCACCTTCCTACAAAAGGTTATTACTTGCGATGAATCGTGGTTTTTTACTTACGATCCCGAAACTAAACGCCAATCGATGCATTGGAAAACTCCTGGTTCTCCACGACAAAAAAAAGCACGAACGTCAAAATCGATATTCAAGGCAATGATGATTGTTTTTTTTTTACATCAAAGGGATTGTGCACATTGATTGGGTACCAGAGTGACAAACAGTGAATCAGCATTACTACATTAGCGTCCTGGCTACCCTACGTGAGCGAGTACGGAGAAAACAGAACGATTTGTGGAGAAAAAAGTCATGGATCCTTCATCAAGACAATGCCCCAGCTCACAGTGCGTTGTCAGTGAAGACGTTTTTGGCAAAACACAACATTCCCATCTTAGATCATCCACCCTACTCACCTGATTTGGCTCCCTGTGACTTTTTTCTTTTCCCTAAAGTCAAGTCAGCTTTGAAAGGAACTAGATTTGAGACTGTTGAAGCAGTAAAAGAAAAAGCGACGGAAGTAATGTATGGACTTACCGAAAACGATCTGCAGCATTGCTATGAATAGTGGAAAATTCGTATGGAGCGGTGTAGAGACCGAGTAGGGGAGTACATTGAAGGAGATAACATCAAATTGTAAATAATTGTAAATAAATGTTTTTTCCAGCATCAGTCCGGTTTTTTTCTAGCCGCACCTCGTATATGGCATTTTTGGCTGGACCTCTAATGCTGCTTCTAACTTATGACAACCTCTCCACAGATCCATTGTAGAAAAACATTTACATGGCACCAGATTATCTAAATTTTCTGTTACATTCAGGATTAGATAAGTATCTGTAACTGCGCACTTATTAAGGTACCAAAAATCACAACAAAAAAATATTTCTTTGTCCAATACATGTTGTACTTGAAAATGATCACCATTGTTGCTCTCAAGGGACTGCCACTTCATCAATAATGCCACCTAGTATCTGTTGCTTACAAAAATTCTTCAGTTACTAGTTGCTGGTAATCTGGTATAATCTATGGTTTATGATACACGGGCAGTACATTTCTAGTTGGGATTATATTCTGTGTCACAGGGTCTCAGGAAAACACCTATGAGTAGTAAACAGAGCGTCATACTCTAAGAATAATTGTCCTGTTGCTATCTCACTGCTGTTTCCAAGTGTACTATTGCAACAAAGATGGCGGATTGCTTAAGCCTAGGATCCGTATCTGCTCTCCCCAAATTATCTTCCTTTAATTCTCCAAATCGGTGACCACCAGCCCATTGGACAACTTTCTGATCGTGACACCATAGTTATCTGTCCTGATGGGGACTAACTGCTAACCACCAATTCTAATACAACATTCCTCCGTAGAAAGCGCCCTGATTTATCTAACTCCTCTTCAATCTTCAAAAGCTCTAGTACACGTGATATATTTACCATTAAATTACTTACCATGCTCAACTGCATTAGCTTCCCAATACCTTCAGAAATATTATCACGGAAGTTGATCCTTAGAGACCTTGTATGGTGTCTAAGTGCTTCCCCTTCCACCGGGGATGAAACTGTGCAAACTGTGCAAACCATCGGCTATGTTAGGCAAAACATTTTTACCATAATCTGAAATTCAATACCCCTGAACTCAGCGTGAATACACAGTATTTCCACCCAATCCTCTTAACCTACATTATGGCACACTTAACATTCTTTCTCGCATGTGGCCCAAATTCGACCCATATACCCTGACAGCATGTTCCCATAGTCTCTTGATTGGTCTCTTTCTGTGAAACTATTACTTTCCTCTTGCAGCGCTACATCAACAGCGTCTCTAAATGTTCTTGCCCATGCACATACGATGGTCTGTATTCTGTTATTTGTCAGTCCCTGAAATAAAGCATGCTAGTTCCAGTGTATAAACCAATTTTATAGAGCCTTCTTATTATACTCTTTCTCATACTATCATTAGAGCAACACTGAATGATTTGAATAGATCATCTATCCTATTCCCCATGAGGCTTTCATTCCTTTGAATATTGTCTAGCTTGAAACACTCTATATGCATAAAAATCAGTCACACATTTATCAGAATAGTTCTCATCTAATATACTTCTCACATCACATCAGCTACTCATATTATCTCTGAGTGTCAACTTAGCCATTGCACCTCCTGTAATATTTGACTTGATGTATCCAAGTAATTACTATTTGTCTGCACTTTAACTACCTCAACTACGGCATTCATATTCCTAATGAACTCCAGCGGTTTCCATTTGTTATCTTCATACATTATGGAAACAATACTAACACCTGCTTAGCACTTACACCATTATTATCACTACAACAGGACGCCGTTTCAGACAGTCACAAAAAAAAATGGTTCAAATGGCTCTGAGCACTATGGGACTCAACTGCTGAGCTCATTAGTCCCCTAGAACTTAGGACTAATTAAACCTAACTAACCTAAGGACATCACAAACATCCTTGCCCGAGGCAGGATTCGAACCTGCGACCGTAGCGGTCTTGCGGTTCCAGACTGCAGCGCCTTTAACCGCACGGCCACTTCGGCCGGCACAGTCACAAAAGATCTTATACTTTGTTTCGATGAACTATCTTGTGTGTCCTGCTGTCTTGACATGGTGTGATTCATTCATTCTGCTAGGTTCCTTTGGTCACCTGCTTCTTGGGCGCTACTACTCGTTTGGTTGTAAATCTCCTGGATTCTCCAGTCTTCAATTGGTTGCTGCTATGCGTTTGGACTTCTGCTTCTTCCAGTACTATTCAGTGACACAAATAATGTTTTTTCTCTTATGTTCCTGCCGTAACATACACACCCCACACACCTGACAACAAAATTTTATGTCGGATTCCAGCGCAGGTCCAAGCGACCGACATAGATTCTGTGTCCTGTGTGACGCAATCTGGACGTTGATGGTCTTGTTGTTAGTTGTGTTTTCCCCTAAATAACGTTTAGAATCGGGCTGAGAATGAGTAGAAACTCTTTAGTTGTTTTGGGGTCAAAGCTGGGGAACAGAGAAGGATCTTTGGCAGGGAGGGTAATCTGCAAAAGTAGCAAGACGCAGTGAACTCGTAAAAGAGCTTAATGTCTCATTAGATACATCTATATGCAAAGTGTCGGTCCAACTAATATACACTCCTGGAAATGGAAAAAAGAACACATTGACGCCGGTGTGTCAGACCCACCATACTTGCTCCGGACACTGCGAGAGGGCTGTACAAGCAATGATCACACGCACGGCACAGCGGACACACCAGGAACCGCGGTGTTGGCCGTCGAATGGCGCTAGCTGCGCAGCATTTGTGCACCGCCGCCGTCATTGTCAGCCAGTTTACCGTGGCATACGGAGCTCCATCGCAGTCTTTAACACTGGTAGCATGCCGCGACAGTGTGGACGTGAACCGTATGTGCAGTTGACGGACTTTGAGCGAGGGCGTACAGTGGGCATGCGGGAGGCCGGGTGGACGTACCGCCGAATTGCTCAACACGTGGGGCGTGAGGTCTCCACAGTACATCGATGTTGTCGCCAGTGGTCGGCGGAAGGTGCACGTGCCCGTCGACCTGGGACCGGACCGCAGCAACGCACGGATGCACGCCAAGACCGTAGGATCCTACGCAGTGCCGTAGGAGACCGCACCGCCACTTCCCAGCAAATTAGGGACACTGTTGCTCCTGGGGTATCGGCGAGGACCATTCGCAACCGTCTGCATGAAGCTGGGCTACGGTCCCGCACACCGTTAGGCCGTCTTCCGATCACGCCCCAACATCGTGCAGCCCGCCTCCAGTGGTGTCGCGACAGGCGTGAATGGAGGGACGAATGGAGACGTGTTGTCTTCAGCGATGAGAGTCGCTTCTGCCTTGGTGCCAATGATGGTCGTATGCGTGTTTGGCACCGTGCAGGTGAGCGCCACAATCAGGACTGCATACGACCGAGGCACACAGGGCCAACACCCGGCATAATGGTGTGGGGAGCGATCTCCTACACTGGCCGTACACCACTGGTGATCGTCGAGGGGACACTGAATAGTGCACGGTACATCCAAACCGTCATCGAACCCATCGTTCTACCATTCCTAGACCGGCAAGGGAACTTGCTGTTCCAACAGGACAATGCACGTCCGCATGTATCCCGTGCCACCCAACGTGCTCTAAAAGGTGTAAGTCAACTACCCTGGCCAGCAAGATCTCCGGATCTGTCCCCCATTGAGCATGTTTGGGACTGGATGAAGCGTCGTCTCACGCGGTCTGCACGTCCAGCACGAACGCTGGTCCAACTGAGGCGCCAGGTGGAAATGGCATGGCAAGCCGTTCCACAGGACTACATCCAGCATCTCTACGATCGTCTCCATGGGAGAATAGCAGCCTGCATTGCTGCGAAAGGTGGATATACACTGTACTAGTGCCGACATTGTGCATGCTCTGTTGCCTGTGTCTATGTGCCTGTGGTTCTGTCAGTGTGATCATGTGATGTATCTGACCCCAGGAATGTGTCAATAAAGTTTCCCCTTCCTGGGACAATGACTTCACGGTGTTCTTATTTCAATTTCCAGGAGTGTATGTACGTGGATTACATCTAGTACGAACGTTTTAAGTTTAACGAGGGCATCCCACTTTAAAAATACAAGAGACAATTAGCTTTTTGTTGTAAGCAAGATAAAATTCTTGACCTAGGATATCTGGTTTGAGACAAGGGCAATTGTTGCCACTTGTCCTGTCGCCTACTGAACCAATGGTCACTTTGCCTCACTACTAACTCAATGGCTGCTTGGCCTAATTATTATACCACTGGTCCCATAGCCTACCTCACAGGAGACAAGTACCATTCAGCTAATTTTTCCTAGCAGCAAATGAAATCCACTACATTGCTAATTGAAACAAAGACTCCGTTCAACACTATTCAATTTGACATGTGTAAGAAAGTTGTAGAATTGCTACTCATCAATCAGTTACTGTTGCATCGTCCAAAGTAGTACTGTCTTCTCGTAACTGCTGTAGTCCAAACTGCCGGCGCCTTCGTTGATACTCTGCTTATTCCATTACCACTGACTACAACGCTGACCCTATGACTGTGCATAACTGCAAATAGCTGACACTTTGCATATTTCCTGAGAAACTCTTCCCGCTTCTATCCGGCTGCACATGACCCTCTTTTTTTTTTTTTCTGGAATATACCATCAATATAGCCCCTTAACTTCCATCTAGAAGCCAATCCAGAGCTGGCTTTCTCCTGTCACTAGTTTGACCTCAGTCCTCCACCTATTTGGCGTATTAACAAGTATTACCTACAGCCTGTAGCTTTGGCAGGCGGTCAAGTCGTAACCGGAAGGCAGCTGCTTCTGTTTACAAATATTCGGGTTTGCATCGCCTTGTGGCACCTGGCACCACACAGCGGTGGGTGTCTGCCGAGAAGCGCCGACGGAGTTGTTCCATTTATTTTCTTACATTTAACTAAATACTCCCAGGTCATAACACCGTAAACCTCAATGTGATACTTCTAGTCTCTTCCCACATTGAGGAAGCGAATGCTATATCTATATCTTTTGCGTCGAAATCACCACCGTATTCACAAATATTGTGGAAATATACTGTAATGTACGACAGTAATTGCTAAGCTCGTCCGTATTTTCATGGGCAGCTCTGTGAAACTTTCCTGTAACATGGCAATGTTGGCTGTCTTTCTTTAAATCCTGGTTTTTGCGCTTTGGTGCGGTATCTCTTCTCCATATGGCATTTTCGGGGGAATAGTAGTGTTATACAGTGCTTGGACGTCTGTGAAGTGGTGCATTAGGTCTTTGAGAAGCCATTTTACAGGTCTTTCATCACGATTTGAGTGGAAGCATGAGTGACTCTCATCAAATGAGCAGACAGTCTGGTAAGCGCTTCAGTGTGTTATTTTTTCTGGAGCGGAGATCGATGTGAAGAATTAGGATTGCTTTCACAGGTCTGCATTGCAACTAGTATGCTCTCCATGTCTGCGTATAGTACGAATGGGCAAGGTCCTCTTTCTTAAAGTGAGTAACTTTTACCACACTGTTTTCAGAGTCAGGGAAATAGGTCTGACATTGGACAGTCTAAAGAGTGATTGCGAAGCAGAACATCATGTGAAAGGATTTAAGCACCTATCACTAATGGGCACTGCATGTTCGTGCGCAGACAGTTGAAGTGAAGGCGATGTAGACATACTTCGTATTTGTATAGTGCTGTCACATGGCTCTTGAAATACAGAGCAAATTAGCGCTCTCGTGTAGTTGCCCACTGTAGTGGACAACTGTAGCTGTCGCTTCTTTGGCGGTTTTAATCAGTTCTGAAGCTCCAAATGCTCACAGGGTACACACACAGCGCCAGTAAGAGTAACCAGTAGAGTGCAGTGCGTGCGTTCGCAGCCTCAGGACTGATTAAAACCGCCAAAGAAGCGACGTTTACAGCCGTCCATTGCAGAGGACAATTGCAGCACAAGCTTAACGTGTTACTTCGTGACTTTGTATGTTAAAAGTACAGTGGCTTTAAAGCAAAATGTCTTCAGTTCCTTTCTTCTTTGCTAATATCTTGAAATCAAAAAGACATATCGTGGTTTTATCCGCTCATATTAAGCTATATCTCTTTCCTTTATTGGGAAGGTGATGCCAGTGTGTGCAAACTCCTTTGAGATATCATGGATATCCTTATTACTTGACGTACACTGAGTGTTTTTTAATACTCGTTTTGATAGCAGACATTAGTGACCATAGAAAGTTATGTTCATTATTCTGAATGTTGGGTGTAGCACACTAACCGACAATTTCACTTGGTAAAGGAAAGTAACTTGACCAACTGCCTACTGGACCGTACCTAAAATGTTAACATTTAACCATGTAATGAAATTTAAAGAAATTATACAACCTTGCACGTGAAATTTCGATGGATATGTGTAAATTTTTTTTGAGATATGCTCATAAATGACTCACATAAATCCATGATTTTAGTAATAAACCCTACCTCCACTCCTCATAAATAAATATTCGGTGTTTCTACCTGATCTTCCTTTTAGACTGAAATTAACAGAGGAGTACTAATTAACATTTTACTAAGTTGAATGTGAGTGAGAAATAATTTCACTAGTTTAGCCTTGAACAAGGTGCCTCATAGAATAATGAGCGATCTTGAAGCCAATATTTTGGATGGTATCATAAGTTACTCTTCCATTATGAACTCTACACATTACTGCAAACTTCATTTCAGAGGAGGCTTCCTTGCAGGCTTAAAGAGAAGCGATTTAGGATGTGACTTACAGTTGAGTTGTGTGTGGCGTTGCACGTGCTGGTGGTGGTGATGATGGTGATGGTGGCGCCAGTCAAGGTGTTGGTGGTAGAAGCTGTAGGATGCCCTCACTTTCGGTATCTGCCGTCGTGGTGGCAGTGGTGTTGTGGATTTCCTGGCCTGGGACTCCACGTGAAAACGTAACAAGTTACTTGTTATATACACAGAGCATTTCATAAGTTGTATGTTAGCAAGGTTAGTGAAAATACCTGTCGTAGTGTATAGCAGAACTTAGCTTTGAAGATCTTCCGACTGGAGGATCAGCTGTTACAGCTAGCTACGCAGTGTAATGTGGGGTACTGTAACTCACCACATGTAGATTACTTCCCCTTCTAGTGTTGGTGTAAATAGACGTCTCTTCTCTGATCTGCAACAATCTTGTTCAGGTGAGAGATTTTTTTGTTGTTTTATGAATCTGAAGAAGAAAACAATAAAATACACGTTAATACGTTTCGCAGAGATTCAACAATAGCCGTACTCCTAGAAAGCCTTGTGAAGATACATGTCGAATGTATACGTACTAACTTATGGTTCTGGTAGCCGGTTTTATCTCAGTTTAGTGCCCTCTCTTGAGTGATGTCTGTAAATAAAGTGACAAAGAAAGTGTAAAGAGTAAGCAGTGCTTCAACTGAGACAGAATGTCATCGTCATTGATATAAGACTGAAGGGGGACCACTCTTGCTTACCTCCATCCATCACAGTAGAAAAAAACCAACTGTTTATTGCTCATACCGGAATTCCGTGTTCCACCGAAACAACTTTGTTAAGTGGCTGCCTAGTCGGTTTGTGTCTCTACATAACTCACACAAACTGCTTAAAGAGAGGAATTCGATGTGCAAGCGCTTTTCTGATAAGCTTTGTCAATCAATGAGCGCTGTTTCCTCTACAGGCTTCGAAAAGAAAACGCCTGAATTCAGTCAAGCGCTACAGAAGACATAGAACCATCTGCAGAACACATTATAGTAGTGCAAGACACTCTGGTTTATTTTTCACTTCAGATCCGAGTAAAATCCCGAGCTATCAAAGAAATTCTCCATCGTCTTCGTCAGTAACAACTGCTGCCATAGCTGTTATTGTGGGGACGATTCGTAGTTTAGAGATGACCTGTGATAAGATGGTGTACGTCATAACTATGTCATGGTGCCAGAGTTTCTGTCCAAGCCGACCTTAGTGGTGCCAACACTGAGAAAATAAAATTTCAGGAGAAGACTCCAGTGCATAAGAAGGGAATGTCATCACTTAAGAATGGAATTAGAAAATGTATTAAATTTCGATTTCAGGGATGGCTACAGGTTCAAGTCTGGAAAGTATTTCAAGGTACAAGACTCCTGCCCCTATTGCAATGGTCACGAAATTAGGAACGCAAGAGAAATTTCTAATTTATTTACTGGTCGATGACTTCATACGTCAGTACGGTGGTCTTTGCCGTGGTATGGCCCGTGTCCCACACTCAGTGTGAGATGGAATTCTGAAGCAGGGCTGCAGCATCTGGTGGTGTTGGCGATCCTGCTGACGCAGCACAGCGTTAGCTCCGCGCAATAAAGCCAGTGGCGAGTATACGCCACCTGCTCGCAGCTTATGGCGATTAACAGAAATATGCACGCTACGCGACATGAGCTCTGAAGACTCGCAGACTGCTGGTGTGTCAAACAATGGTAACCACTGAGCGACTTAGCCCTAGTGGATTTCCTTCGCAACCCAGAAGTGTCAACACGAGCTGTCGACGTGCAGGTCAGCAGCTCCGAATAATAGACGCTGCTGCTCATTCTAGACTTCTTGTACAAGTATACTCGACCAGTAACTGACCAGGAGAATGTGCTGGTAGAATGCAGGATGCCCAATAATTTTCTCGTCTGAGCTAGTAGTATTATTATATTCCTCTGCCAGGTGCGTTGTCGTAGGAGACAGGCTTCCGTCATATATTCGGCGTTGCGCTGTGCTGCGAGAGGTCGCAGCATGGCGCACCACTGGCGACAGAATGCAGCATTGGTGGTTGTACGGCGGCCTGACGACGGCTAGCGTCAGCATTAATGCGGAGTCTAGCTGTAGAATTGAGACTGTGGTTGACTGCATATTACTTGCCTGGTTGTGATGGACTAGTTGCAACTTGGGCAGCAATCCATCTCACCTGCTCATCCCCATGACTTTCTGGATTCATAGGAGGCCTGATCCACTCCCTGTCACTGCTTGCATTACGTAGATCAGGAGTGTCGAACATTTTAGCTTACCTGGGCCACGTTGGAAGAACAAAAGTATCTTCGCGCCACACGTAAGATATTTAACACTAACAATACCAAAAAAAGTGCGATTGACAAGTGAGACAAGCGTATCGTGTGGTGGCAGTTCCATAACGAAAATATTCTTTTTATCATAACTTTACATAATCGGACTTTTATGGTCTTTCTGGCCAGTTTCATACCTGCTTACATGCTTTGGCAACATATGGCCTGCGGGCCATGATTTTAGCACTCCTAGCATAGGTGTTGCAGATGACTTAAAAACATCGCACACATAAAAAGTTACGTTATTGTTTGTCTGATATCAGTCAGCACTGATATAGTGAATCGTGGAAAGTTGGGTCCCAGCCCTGTGTTCGTTACAAAACAAATCTTTGATCGTATAAGACGATAGAGTACAGTGACCGATCTCTTCTTTGAATTCATAGTGCATTACTCGTCACTGAGTTTTGCTGCTATGCACAACGATAACACCGTCACAGTGAGAACAACAAGCTTAGGTGTATCCCAGGATATCCTTATCATTGGCTTGTTATTAGTGGGTCGCCTAATCATGTAAATATTGTAGGTCATCTTAAGGAAGCTTGGAATCTTACTCAAGATTGAGACTGACAGACATTTATTTCGTCTAACGACTAATAAAAATGAAAAAAGGGAACAAAGACCACTAAAACTCATATCAAATTACAAAAAGACACTAAAACTGTGGGAGGTTCCACAAAGTGTGGAAGTCTGTGTGGACAAAGTGTCCCACGATCTGCTAATTTGGGTAGCTCGCGAAATCAAAGTTAACGATTCAACAAGATACGACAAATTACAACCGAACTAAGCAACACAAGTTGCGTGGCAGAGTGAGCAAGTAGCCATCTGCTCAGAAAATGGGTAGTACTGTCAGGCTTACATTCTCAAAAATCGACAAACGATGCATCCATCAACACCAAACAGTGGTTAGAAGACAAATGATTCATAACGGCAGCGAGCAAAAGACCACGAAACATATGTCTCCACAACTCTTTACTTTATTAAAAAGAGAATCATGTAGATATCGGGGACAGCTCAATGCTGTTGCCAACGTGATGGATGAGAATACCGATAATTTCATAAAAAAATAGGAACGTTGTAGAAATGGCATACAAATGAACCTTAACCAATAAAAGGATTGTAGTAGTATGGACCAGTCTCGAGAGGTCGACTTTTTTTGTACCAAGCACTATGGCGGGCCTACTCAGTTCGACTGGATCCACCAAATGTTTGGGTGAAATCAACGCACCATCCCACAATGGTCAGGAGGCGTACCGGTGTCTCGCCTTTTGATATCCCTAGAGAAGAGCAAAAAAAGTCTTGCTCTACTGTTCTCTGTGGATGGCGTGGCAGCACAGTGCCCTTCGCTCAGGGCTGTGAGAGGCCCGGCTCGGGCTACAAAAACACGAAGCAGGCGTTACCCTTACTTCTGAAAAACTGCCAAACTCTCAGGGTTCCTCCGCCCCACCTATTAAGATTTATTGATCGCCTCCTGCGCGCAAAAGAAACCCCGAAATAATTTCAGACATGAATCAATACCGCGTGGCGATATGTGACAGTAATGACACATACTTAGTCACTTAGTCTTTTGCCGGCCGCGGTGGCCGAGCGGTTCTAGGCGCTTCAGTCCGGAACCGCGCGACTGCTACGATCGTAGGTTCGAATCCTGCCTCAGGAATTGATGTGTGTGATGTCCTTAGGTTAGTTAGGTTTAATTAGTTCTAAGTTATAGGCGACTGAGGCCGGCCGAAGTGGCCGTGCGGTTAAAAGCGCTGCAGTCTGGAACCGCAGGACCGCTACGGTCGCAGGTTCGAATCCTGCCTCGGGCATGGATGTTTGTGATGTCCTTAGGTTAGTTAGGTTTAATTAGTTCTAAGTTCTAGGGGACTAATGACCTCAGCAGTTGAGTCCCATAGTGCTCAGAGCCATTTGAACCACCTAGGTGACTGATGACCTAAGAAGTTAAGTCGCATAGTGCTCAGAGCCATTTTTTTGGACATCTCCCCATCCAGTTAGCCCGGAACAGGCAAGGAACTTACATTTTCTCTGTAGTTATATTTCACTAAGTTGTTCGCTCAAAATTTTCCATGTATCAGATAGCTGCATTAAGGGACCAAACAGATTAACTGATAAACAGTTAATGTCACACCCAGACCAAGCGTGTCTATGAGATACATAACGATTACTTATTTTTCGTGTTTTATGGACAATGAAGTCATCTTAGAATCAGTTTCCAGTAACTGTTAATTTACCTTCAGTGGTGTGGCGTCCAGAAATGGTAAGAAATGTGTAAGAGAAAAGGACTCACAGCGTAATTTGGCATCAAATCACAATAAATTAGTATGCACATGAAACAGGACACTACCAGAAACAAAGATGCAACCACAATCTGACTGGTATTTTGGTCTTTTTCCAGATTTTTTTTTATTTAAAAGGCTAATGCTTTCTGTCAAGAAGAAAAGCATATTCGACCACTCAGTCATGATCCAAATCCAGATCCAGTACGTGAGCACGTTTCCACACTACCACATGAGGGGTCAGCCACTCACTGCCACATGATGGGTCAGCCACTCACTGCCCCAAAACTGGCAACTCACGTCTCTTTGGGACGTCTCCAGGCTCGTCTTCAGTGGCTATCGTAGCCCAGTCTCTATGTGGGACCGAACACTGAATAATACTCCAGTCAATGAGCTTCCAGGCCAAAGATATGTCTGGAGGGGCCCTGGAAAGCGATGGTATAGCAGTCTGACTGTCGCTGGCCGTACGGCCCGACAACCAGGAGTGATGGTCTGGGGCGTCATTTCTTTTCATAGCAGGACCCCTTTGGTTGTTATCCGCGGTTTCCTTACACGATAGCGGTACGTCACAATATTCTACGGCGCATCTTACTGTCATCCGGGACTTACATTTCATGAAGGTAATACCCGTTCGCAAACGGTGACAGTTTCTTCGTGCTTGCCAAACCCTACCTTGGCCAATAAGTTCGACGGATCTTTCACGTACTGAGGAAGTTTGAGAACAACTGGCACGACCATCATTCGAACTTGGAATTATACGATCTAACGCGCCAGTTGTTTAGAATCTGGCACGATATCCCTCAGAATTATATCCAACGATTCTGTCAATCAATGCCAAGCCGAGTAACTGCTTACCTGAGGGCCAGAGATGGACCAGCACGTTACTGACTTGCTCAATTTGTGAAAATCTTTCTCTTGAATAAATTATCCAATTTTTCTGAAATTGTAACCATTTGTTTGGCTGTACACCTACATCACATCTATTGATTTTCTTAGTGTATTTACATTTTCCATTCCGACAAATTAAAACTTTTGTTTTACCATCCTTGCTATTTGCTTTTATTTGTGAGGATTCACTAATTTCCATTATTTTTTTAAAAAATTTTATATCTGACATTCTCATACATATCATTACATCAAATGTCTTGTTATTCTCCCTGTCAATTTTATTCGAATATTTTGGACGGCCTGAGATATTGAGATTCTGTAGTCATCCTAGTGACATGATACTTCTGACTGTAAATTTTCAAAGACAGTATCTAACTTAAGTTTACATTCCACTTTTGGTGTTTCTCTTCCTTACGTTCGATTTGTTAATCCAAAACATCGCTTTTTACAGGTATGTCATGAAATGGATTCTTGTAATGCCTTTCTTTGCTCTTGAACTTATCATTTCATTTTGATTGCATAACATAACTGATATAATTATAAATTTAAAATTCTCCAAGATAATTTATGAGGATCTATGAATTTAATTTCATGTTACGAACTTCCAATCACTGTGAAAAATATTTTGCAGATTAATTACCTGCCAAACTCAACTGATTTTTCTATTTTATTTGTTGTTTAATGTATTATGTTCTTTGTCCTAAGGAAATGCAGAGCACTTTCCAGTGGTCTGTGCAGGAATAGATCACCATAGCCAGTCTGTGCAAAGCAGCCGTATAATCACGTTGTTAGGTAAAAAGGTGAGTAGATGAGAACAAGATAATGACAGAAATATGAGCTCGAAGGAACATTAACCACTGCTGATCAGTATCCCAGTACTCTGTGTAGCCGTAGCACAACAAAAAGCTAAAGAAGACAAAGTACAGAATCAATGTTAATAGCGAAGGGTTTATCAAAAAGACATCAGTACTAATGGCAGGAGAATAATCTTTGAGGCATTCCTTACCTTTCTTTTGAATGTTCTGTCTCAACATGTTGCTACACTTCTGCCAAAAATTAGAGTACGTTTTCATACAACGTGCTTACTGAAGCTTTCTTGTTTTGTAAGGCTACAGATTTGGATGAAGTTCCTACGTGTAGAAACATTACCTTACTCGTTTTTGACGGACAGGAGCCAACAGAGGTCGCCGAGATGCACAACCATCTTGGCGTGTATGCGTTTTGGCGCATACCGATGTGGCAGTCGAGTCTGAGGGAGCGAAGAGTACCAATTGTTTGAGTCAAGTTACTTCTGTGTGAATAAGAGAAAACGTGTAATTTCTTACAGCGACCTGCTCAGCCTAAAGGTAGTGGCTAAGCCTAGTGAAGTTATGCGTCATGTGAATGCTGGTTTGATGTGATGAAGATATGATATCTTAGGAATATTTTCTATGAATTGAAAATATAACAGAGTCAGTGTTTAAGGCAAACTGTTTCTGATTTCAAGAGGCCTTCACTATCAGTTTTTGTGGTATTAGTGCAACAGTTACGTGGGTTAGTGAGAGTATGAGTCTGTTAGGGCATGTCTCACGCACAAGATAAAAAACGTCATCACTGCGACAACCGTGCAAATTTTGACATTCTCTCAAAATCAGAAGTGCGATACCAAACAGTAAAGGCTGGATTCTAAGGAATTCTTTATTCGACAACTACATTTAAGGCATAATAGGATGCGGGTCTTACATTTTAGAAGTGATTTGTCAAAATGTTAGTATTCGGTGAGCGGAAAAATGGTACACTGTCCGTATAACAGTGGAGGAAATTACTGCACAGATTTGAAAGTTACTTTAAGATGCATAAGAAGTCACATTACTTAGTACCTGGAACCGCATCACATGAAAAACTGTATCAGGTCCACTTGAAAACATCGAAAAAAGGAATCCTATAATATGAAAGACAAGGCAAACAGCCAACTATTTTTTCAACGAACTATAAATTCACACGATTTCTAGCTCGATACAGCTATCAAGAAATTTAATGAAACCAGTAAATTTAGAACACCACAGTATATACGTGTGTATGTGAGTAAGTGAGTGTGTGTGTTTGTCTGATATTTTGACCGGCCTACTTTGTTACCTTTCCCCCTTGCTTCATTTTTTTCTGTTTTCTTTACGCCGATAATTGGTTTCGTCGTACACATGCATCAGGACGGGAAAATTTCCGTCGCGAAATTAACCTCGCAGCTGACGGCAGCGGCAAAAAAATTTCTCAGAGAAGTTAATGGAAATATAGCGGCGATTTATTGCGTATTTACGAGCAGGCAGAGTAGTAAAATTTATTGGCGGTGCGGTCCATGCGGCAGGCGTTGATAGTCGATAGTAGACGACGACGCGAGCGATACGATAGCTCGCATGGGCGAGGGCCGACGTCACGCAGTGGCTAATATGGCGCGTCTTCGCAGATACCTGCCGCCGATAGTCGCCTGTTTATGGCGCATGGAAAGGGAGGGGGCGAGGGGCGGGGGCCAATTCAATTTCGGCTGCGGGAAATAAAGTGGTCACCCCTGGCGGCTATTTGTTTTGCGCATGGAGATACAGCAACGGCCCTACGTCATGCACGGCGAGAACGAAGACACCGCCTGCTATATACCACTCGGAGCTGGCTAGGCTTGTTTTATTTTTCTAATAAAGCCGACGAGTCACAACCCTGTGCGGGTCCTCCCGCCGGAGGTTCGAGTTCTCCATCGGGCATGGGTGTGTTTGTTGTTCTTAGCATAAGTTAGTTGAAGTAGTGTGTAAGTCTAGGGACTGATGACCACGTCAGTTTGGTCCCTTATGAATCCACACACATTTGAACATTTGAGTCACAACCCTGTAGAGGACGGGCCTGCAAACATCGGCCCACGAAGCCTGAAAACAGATACTTCTCAGTATGTTTATGGGAAACTTTTACATTGAGTATGGGTTTTACTACTCTGATGGAAATGAAGAGTGTTACTTCAACGAGCACTTGACCGAGCGCCACGAAACTAATACTGAGATATTTCTATGTAACTGTGGGCTATGTTGGCAAAAATTTCATCCTTATGCAGGCGTACTTTCGATATTTTCGTGCTAATATTATCGTTACAAGTGAACATTGAAGTGATAACATGCCGCCTACAGCCATTCTTCAGGCGGGGATCACAATGCAGCATGCTCACAACACATTCACTTGTTACTTATCGCCATCTTTTGGAAATACAGGGTACATATAAAGTAATTCTGTTTAATGTTTTGGTAGTGTCTTTGCCTATGTTTGGTTCAAACGGCTCTGAGCACCATGGGACTTAACTGCTGAGGTCATCAGTCGCCTAGAACTTAGAACTACTGAAACCTAACTAACCTAAGGACAACACACACATCCATGCCCGAGGCAGGATTCGAACCTGCGAAACCTGCGACCGTAGCGGTCGCGCGGCTCCAGAGTGTAACGCCTAGAACCGCTCGCCCACTCAGGCCGGCACGTATGTTTGGTAAGAATAACAACGACATAACCTTATGTGGTGTATTTTGCTATGTGTCAGTCAGTGGTCATATTGAATACGTATTACATTTACATCAATATATAGATTAGCCCTCATAATCGTGGATAGGAACGTATTCACATTAACTGCAGGAGAAAATACAGCATTATAGTAATAACTGTTACATTCTAATCTTAATCTAGTTGATGGATCGTTGAGTAAATCAGCTTAAATTTGTGCTGGATTGTGGATTGTTAGTTACTGGCGACGTCCGTATGATTCTGGACGTGATAAATTCACGTCATAATAAATACTACCAGACATAACATTCGTAAGGAATACTGTGACATATGGCCTAAGCTTTGCGTAATGTTGTAGAAGCATAACGATCTGCTCAGCCTTTAAACAAGAACATTAGCCTGTCCGAACTGATAGGCACAACAACATAGAAACAGAAGCACCAATTAACCAAAGAGATATAGCTGAAGAAGATAATTTTGATTTAACTTTAATTCGATTGACATTAAACCAAATGGACTTTGTAAACTATTCTACGACGGAATAGGATGAAATGTAACTTAAAGCTATACTACAAAATCATCATACGGAGTGACAGAGATGAAAATTTTGGCAGTCAAACCGTGGATCCAATTCCACAGCTATCTTCGATAAGTATCCGCAGGCTTGAAAATTCCCTTGAATTCATACCAGCTTTCTAGAATGAAATATTCACTCTGCAGCGGAGTGTGCGCTGATATGAAACTTCCTGGCAGGTTAAAACTGTGTGCCGGATCGAGACTCGAACTCGCGACCTTTGCCTTTCGCGGGCAAGTGCTCTACAACTGAGCTACCCAAGCACAACTCACGCCCCCTCCTCACAGCTATAATTCTGCCGGTACCTCATCTCCTACCTTCCAAACTTCACCGAAGCTCTCTTGCGAACTTTGCAATATCTTTTCTTCCAGCAGTGCTAGTACTGCAAGGTTCGCAGGAGAGCTTCTGTGAAGTTTGGAATGTAGGAGATGAGATACTGACAGAATTAAAGCTGTGAAGACAGGGGGTGAGTCGTGCTTGGGTAGCTCAGTTGGTAGAGCACTTGCAAGCGAAAGGCAAAGTTCCCGAGTTCGAGTCTCGGTCTGACACACAGTTTTAATCTGCCAAGGAAGTTTCATATCTGCTTTGCTACATGTGGCAAATCAAGTTAAATGTGTTAGTCAACGAACCGCGGATCTCTGATACCGGAAATGTCATCCTACGATGTAGCTGATAGCATTCCCCACCAATTCTTCAATTACTCTTCCTTTAGGTATTTCTTAACTTCATAATATGCTTACAAGAAACCGCAACTAAGTCAGAAACAATGTCACGAACTATGATGACACATACTGAAGTACGTTATTTCTGAGAACCACAAGAATTTCGTTCTCATAAACCATAAATTACAGATAGATTGCCACATTCACGTTTTGGTATACAGTCTCCTAAATTCAACATATTTTTTCTAAGAAATGTGCTGTGAGCTGATAATCTCATGTATTTTGCAATAGTTCGGCAGTTAATTCTCGTACTGTCCTGTTATTGTTTAGCATACGCTTTTCCATGTTCGACAGCTGAGTGTTATTCCATTGCGCTGTGGATCTATTAGCCTCCGCTAGTTCCTGTATTTGCTCTATTATGTCGTTCAAATTCCGGATGTCTTCACTGTCACCAGGGCCAAACACCTGTTTTTAGTAGTTTTCCACTAGCATCAAGCGAGCCCCTCTTATGTACCAGGAGTCGTGTTACCAAGTCCATTAACTGCCTAAGTTATTGCCTTAGTGTTTCATACGGGAGTTGTAAACCTCAGTAATCCCTTTCTATTGTAGTTAATAGTCCCTCTACCTGTACTTCTTGATGCATCTCCTCAAATGCATCTTGCAATCTATGCACTTCATTCCTAACCTCCCATGCACTGAAAGTAAGTAAAAGCACCGACAGATGGGTTTTCAGCATGATGTCTGGTTGCCTGGAGAACATTACTAAAGATCCAAGAAGCTGGACCCATAACACCAGTTCTTACTCGCCTTCTGCTAGATGCAGCATCACCATGACACGACACTCTTTCAGGACTCCAGTACAGTATGCGACTTAAGAGAAAGGAACGTCTATCACTATCTCTCCCTCCCTTCAGAGGACGAGATTACCCAGACAAACTATACACCTTTCATGTACAAAACTACATTGTATCGATTCCTGACAATGACTAATAAACACACACTTTAAAACATATTACAAATGGAACAAATTAAAACCACATGACTTTGTAATAATCCATTCAAGTTAAGTATAATACAGACAAACAACAATGTTAAATCCTATTTATCTGCATGGCCTAATGGCTTATGGTGTTTTAGATGTACTATGTTCTCAGGTTGTCTGTTTCTTCTTTGTCCCATGCGGGTTCGCATTCTGTACTGCAGTGGCCATTGTAATCTGTGGCTATGCATCGGCAGCTTAACAAGTTCCACATAAATAATCAGTCTTCGATGTTATTTGTACTTCGACACTGACAGGTGACGTCATTTCTGCTACTTGTTATATTCCATGGTATCGGCTCAGATATTTCTTCAATTTGCTTTTTGGTGTAGATGGATTCGTTACTGATTCCCACTGGCCAATCCCTTATTGTGGTAGCCTCCCTATATGTTGTCGTATCTGCTCTTGTCGTTCTAAGAGTTTCATATTTGATCTTTTATTTGTTACAAATTGTTTCTAATTTCTTACCAAATTTTATTACTAATTCGACATAATATCTAATTTTTAGTTTAATCATTTCGAAAGGCAGAGGTATCTTTCTCCCATGTACAGGATGTAATCAATAAGTAGGAGGACTGAATTAGTTTAAATTTTTTTATTGAACTAAGTGGTACAAATCCTTAGTCTTCCTCGAAGTAGCAGCCTTGTGCTTTGGTACAACGCGCATAACGCGATTCCCACTGCACGTACGCCTTCTGGAACTCGCTTTCCGCGATCCTCTTTAGAGACGCCGTCGAGGCGTTTTAGACGTCTTCTTCGGAACCAGATAGCTGTCCGTGGAGGTCTCGCTTGAGCCGGGGAATGAGGAGGAAGTCCGCTGGCGACAGATCTGGACAGTAGAAAGGATGGGGCAACGTGCAACCCTGTGCTTGGCCAAGCATTCCCACACCTGTAGTATGTACTGGCACGGCGCGTTGTCATGGTGCAGTTTCCAACAAGTGACGATGTCTGGCCCCACTTGGAGGATACGTTTGCGCAACCTTTGAAGCACTTGCACATAAAATTTAGCATTCAAAGTTTGTTCAGGGGGCTCAGATTCCCGTTGCATCACACCATGATGGTCAAAAAAGCCGATGACCATGGTTTTGACTCTTGACTTACTCATTTTGGATATCTTCAGATGCAGGGAATTGGTGGTGTTCCACTCAGTGCTCTGGCGTTTGGTCTCCGGGTTGCACTCAAAACACGACGATTCATCACTGGTAATCACAGTGTGAACAAAATTTGAACACAGTTCAGAATTTCCTGGGGAATTTGCACATGATTCAGTTTTTGTTCACCACTCAGGATTTTTGGTACAAACTTGGCGCATACCTTTCGCATGACCAAATCCTCGGTAGCAGATTTTCGGATGGTACCATATGAAAGTCCCAGCTCATCATCCATCAGACGAATGTTTAAGCACTGGTCGCAGTCCAGGACGCCTTCACTTTGGCCATATTTTCATCAATCCTTGATGGGCAACTGGCTCGCTAATCGTCTTCGACGAGCTCCTGCCCCTCCAAGAACAGCTTGTGTCACTAGAACACTGTTGAGCAGCTCAGGGCAGAATCCCCGTAGGAGTCCTTCGTCATTATGAGGGCCTCCATCCCGGTTTTCTCAAGTTTCGAGCAGAATCTGATGGCATAGTGCTGCTCGAGATTTTTCTCCATCTTGAAACGCGACCGCCCCCTCCCCCTTCAACACCATGTTATCGCTACAGAAATTCAGTCCTACTACTTATTGATCACACCCTGTATTACGTCATATGGTGAATAACTGGTAGTTATATCGACTATCGAATTATATGCTTCAGTTACAAAATTTAAACATACACCCCAATTTTCATGATTACTATTAACGTAATATCTCAACATAATCGAAATCGTGTGATGAATTATTTCTGCTCTCCCATTGGCTTGATGGTGGAACGGGTTTGTTTACAGCCTCCTAATTCAGTGTAATCGAAACAGTTGTTTCATAAGATAGTACATGAAATTGGTACCTCGGTTGGTAAAGCTAAATGCCAAATGAGAGCAACCAATTATTTACTAACACTTTAGCAACTGTACTTGTTTTTTGGTCAGGAATTGCCACAATTACTGTATAATGTGAGATATGGTTAATTACAGTCAATATGCGTTGTTTTCTGCTGGTGATTGGGCGTAAAATGTCAATCCCAGTCATATTAAATGATTTAGACGATTCTGGTAGACGTTGTAAAATAATTGGTCAGCGGCTAAAGTCAGCCCGTTTCACATAAGGTATTCAGTTCCTGATATGTTGATTGACATCTCACTATTGTTCTGGAAAGGTGCCGGTTCTGCCACTCGTTGTCTGCACTTTGTTATTCTACATAGGAACCTGCATCACATAACGAGGTAGTGATGTGGATTCTTGATAGTGAGCATCATCAGCTTGAGCTTTTCGCCGTCCATCAACGCTCCTGCCGAGTTTTCACACAACTGCAGTTTTACTACTCAAACCGTTTCTTTGGAATGGTTTTTCATAGCTTATGTATTACTTCATAATCAAATTCATATCAGCGGAGTACCCACATTGCTGCAAGGATATTTCAATCTAAATAGCTATTTGAGAGCATCATGCTCTGTCACTGCTTTAAACATTTGGTCATATAAAGGGCAGCAGAAGTACATTACACTGTAGATTACTGCTAACAACTCTTTTGCAGTAGAGGAAAGATTTTGCTCTGCTTTGTTCAGCTGTTGGGATGCACACGCCACAGGCTGCACTTTACCTTTTATATTCTGTCCAAGACACACACAAGAGCCATATTACTTTCATCACAAAATTGAATGAATTCTTTTTCAAAGTTGGGAAATATCAAAACTGGATCCGATTTCAGTGCTTGCTTGAAAGTATTGAACGCCTTCTACCATTCAGCAGACTTTCCATATTTTACTCCTTTTCATAAGAAATGTTCTGTAAATTATGGCAAACTGCTTCACGAATTGACAATGATAATTACAGAGATGGATGAAACTTTGCAACTGTTTAACTGTCTTTGGGGGAGAAAAATTTTGAACTCCTGTGTCCACTTCCTCGCAATCTCTGAAACGTGGCAGGTGCATTCCTGAGTTTGTATGGCGTTTGACAAAATTGAATATGACTCCAGGAAACGAAAAATTGCCTTTTGCCGGTCCTATGGTGCTACTTCCAGTTGATTATATCAATTCTTTAAATGGATTGTGGAGAAATAGTTACATTGGCGCAAGTTGTCAAGAATCTCTTGGTAGTGGATATGCATCAATGATTGTTTGTGCATTGAGATATCGGTAGACATAGCAAAATCTGTATTTTTTAGTGTCATCTGGTGACTTCTTCAGGACCTGAATTACGGGTGCCCCCTGGCAGTTGGCTGTTGGTCGATATATTCTTCTATTATCAGTTGCATACACCTTGGAACGCGTAGTGGGTTTTGTACAACGGAGCATTATTCCCTGTTCGTATTCTGTGTGTTGCGGGAGTGATGTTACTAGTATCAGACCACTCAGATTATACAAATCCATGAACTACAGTAACAAAGCTTCATTTGCTTACCTATTATTCTTTTGTAAATGTTTCACTCTCTCAGATAATGCTAATGCATTGACAGTTAGCTTGAGGCAGAGGTCCTCACTTGACCTATCCACATCATCTTCGTCCAAAACATCCAAATTAGCAAAATGGCACACTCACTTGGTCCCTACCAAAATTATCCTGACTGACTGGAACCGTAAAATCTCCAGTGTCGTCACTGACGCATGCTATACTTCTGTGTAAGAAACGATGTTACTTATTCAATTCTTCATTAGTTTCCAGTGGCTCTACAGCATATAATAAACGATTAGGTAGGTGCGTATCTAGTGTAACCGAGAAGAACTTCCCTATACTTTGACATATCATATCCTGCAAACTGGACTTCAACGCCTGTGTCCACTATTTGTTGGGTACCACCTTTATGATAGGCGAACCCCTCGTTAACAAGCGGCAATATACGTACGTGCTCTCGAAAACACATATTTCCCACGATAAAACTGAGTTGCGTTCTCCACAATTACTTCACGTCAATTTCACCTACTCCACGTAACCTGTGTCATGACGACCTCAGTCTCTTTTTGCCCAAGATTACCAGATTGGCTACTGACATGTGACCCTGTATCCACTAGAAATGTATGTTCCCAACCATTTACTTTACCTAGCAAGCAGCATAACATCTCTCTGCAAACTTTTCAGCAGTATTTTTTTCTACAGGGAATGTCGTCCGACGGATGAGGCTGTTCAAAAACCAATAATTAGGACGTTGCGTATCCTGTGTTTTCTTCCAACACTTGCGCACTTTGTGACCTGCCTCCCAACGTTCATATCATTCGGGCTGATGACAATGTTTTCTGATGTGGCCCGTACGCTCACATCTAAATCACTTCACTTCAGCAGAAAAAACACTGTGATTACTCTCTCTTAGTGTAGCAATGTCGATCTCCTCCAGTCCTAATGGCAGCAGAGAAGTCACTTGGGTTCTCCGTTCTGACCCTCCTTAATATATCGGCAAAAATACCCCTTATAAGTACTATTCTCTGCCCCGTGGAGAATAAAAGTATTGGTCTTCGCATTCTGCATTAGTTCAAATGTTTGAGAGCTCAGCTTCCTAAACCTGTCAGAGTAGGATTCCACTGATTATATATCTAGCCGTATTTAAGGACGTTTCTTCTGACCGTTTCCTAATTTGTCGTCAGTCTATTTATCAGTAATAAGAACAGATACATCCTCGATCATTTTCGCCAGAAAAGTCGCTGTGAGATTAGATGTTGCGGGGTCGTTAGAATGGGCGAGTGGACTCAACACGGTTTTATTTCCCTCTGAATCAAATATTCCTTCTCTCCCCCCTTCCCCCCACCCCAAACAGCTTCCCATTGTTCTATTCTCCTATTGTCCCTGTTGCACTGTAGATTCCAACAACACGGGTATCTGCTCCACGATAGCTTCCACCAGTTCATTCAGAGCTGCTGCTCATGTGTCTGGTATTTTTGTAAACTGCTTCTGTCGTTATGCTAGAAAAGGAGGAAGTTACACACACAATGGGCAAAAGAGAGCTAAATTTCACGTAATGTTTATGTCGTGTCATAGTCCAAAGAGATTCTGTGCTATGGTTGCCTCGTGACCAACTCTTCTACATGTACTACAGGTAGCTGACACAGCTTGAACACATGGAAATTCATGCCCTGATAAATTACGATATGAACACCTAAGTGGCTTTGAAAATCCCTTGAACTCAGTAAGGCAAATACACATACACACACACACACACACACACACACACACACACACACACACACACACACACACGCACACACAAGAAGAAAGCAAAAAAACATCAGTCACTCTACACACCATACTGTTACAAAGCGCCAGTCATAGCTGCTGACCTCAAGCCAGAGCTGTGTAGATGGTTGTCTGCTGTTGTCCTAGACGTGTGATTATTCCATTGACGTCTCCAACACCAGATATAGATCCCTACAGTCGTCAAGAGGGAGCTGGACAGTACGCCTTCGAAAATAAAAAGGAAATAATAAAGTAACCGTCACCTGGAATGTCGGGACCACGTTCTGGTACCGCGCGCCACGGAATTTCAGACCGTGCCAGGTGGCATGGAGGTCGAAGACCCCTAGAGGTCTCTGCCCCATTGTGCCGTAAGACATGGAGGCGAGCGCCTCCTGGCCCACATTTAGTGTGAGGGCGCCACCGTGGAACACGTGGTCCTGGCGGCCAATAGCGGCGCCCCCGATCATGTATTTAAGCGCCTGCCTCTCGCTCCGCCAGCTAGTCTAACCTTGCTTGCGTCTCTGGACATATGGCATTGCCTTAGACAGCGTATTTACATTCCTGTTCGGTGTACGAGTGGACGTGATTTTCTTGTGACTCAGTTGTTTCAGTCTTGTTGCTGTTTGTTAGGTCCTTCATTAGTCGTGTTCGTCCTTTTCCATTTGTGTTGCTGTTGGCGGGCCGCTCCGTGGGTCTCGCCGTACTCCGTCACGTCAACCCCGTGACCGTTCTGGTCGCAGTTACAACATTTTGACGACGAGGTAAAGAGTGGTCGTTGTTGGCATGGAGGCAAAGTTGGTCTATCTGCTGGAGCAGCAGCAGCGGCTCATGCAGCAGCAGCAGCTCCAGTCAGACATCTTACAGTAGTCGCTGTGATTGCTAACGGACAAGGTCCATGCCCGGGACACATTGCCACAACAGCTTCCGAGTCCACGGGTGTCCGATGCGTTCCCATGTCCGCCGTCGTTCCCCCCATTTAATGAAGCTAAAGAAGACTGGGAGGCGTACTTACATCGACTGAAACAACGTTTCACGACTTATCGAGTTACGGACGACTCCTTGCAGCGGTCGTTGTTTTTGTTTTAGGCCTCCACAGACACGTTCTTTCTTCTCTGCAAGTTGGCGCCATTGTCCGATCCGGTGTCCCTCTCTTTCCAGGAGATCTGCCTTTTTTGGCAAACTATTATTCCCAACGCTATCATATGGTCGCCTCTGGGCTGCAGATCCTCCAGTACCATAAACAGCCTGGTCAATCGTATCGTTCCGGGGTCACGGACTTGCAAGGTCTCAGCCGTCGATGCGATTTTACATGCACCAATCAGCAGTGTATTGCTTTGTATGCGGACTCCTTGATCCGAGACGTGGTGGTTCAGCTGGCTGCCGATCCTGAGGTCCGTATTGCAGCGTTGAAACTCGATAACCCCTCGTTCCAAGAGATCCTCCGCATTGCTCACTCCTTTGAAATTGCTCAAGCCGCAAACGAGCGTCTTATGACGCGGCCGCAAGTGATGGCAATTGAGGCGTCACGGTGGGCTCCACCCTTGCGCCGTCGACGTGGACCAGCCGACAGAGGCCGGCGCCGTCGAGACTCCTCGTTGCCCAACGTCTCTATGGCATCAGTGCCTCTGGTCGCCCCTCGTCGCCGGTCGCGTGGCCCAATTCCGTCTTGCCCACACAGCTTTACTGCACATTCTCGAGATGATTGTCCCTACCGATGGAAAACCTGCACGCTGTGTAACAAGGAGGGCCACATCCGATCCATTCGTCGTAGTCGCTCGACTCGCTCCAGTCCTGCCCTTCCTGGGCCTCAAGATACCGTCCACGCTTTGCAATCGGTAGTCCGACAGGACGATCCATCGGCGCAGAAGCTTTTCCTCATGCTTCGCCTTTTCACTGCGGATGTCAGTTTTCAGGCCGATACTAGGGCCACCGTCTCCCTGATTAATATGGCGACATATACCTGGCTGGGCTCTCCTGAGTTGTCACCTCCCTCTCGCCGTTTGGTCGCCTATGAAGATGGTTCCATTCGCCTTCGTGAACAATTCGTCGTCCACGCTAAGTACAAGCGTGTTCCCCAGCTCCTTACCCTCTTTGCCGTCGGCCATCCTCCGGCTTCAAATATTATCAGCCTAGATGCGTTTCAACTGTTTAATTTTTCATTTTCCGACGAAGTTAAGGTCGTTCCCACGGCTGTTCCTTTTCAGGACCTGGACGGTCTGTGCTCCGCTTTTGCGTCGTTGTTTGCAGCGGATCTCGGATGTGCTTCCAGTTTTCAGGCGCACATCACCCTTCAGCCGAATGCGCAGCCTCGCTTTTTCCGCGCTCGGCCCCTTCCGGTGGCCTTACGGCCGGCAGTCAAGCAGAAACTCCTTTGGCTTCAGGCTGCTGGCGTTCTGGAGCCGGTGACTTACAGTGCATGGGCGACACCATTGGTGGTCCACCGGAAACCCAATGGGTCCCTTCGGCTGTGTGGGGGCTTCAGTACTACTGTCAATACTCAGTCCCTCGCGACACTTACCCCATTCCCCAACAGGACGACCTTCTCGCCAAGCTTGCTGAGGCATACCACCAGTTACCCTTGGATGCTGAATCTCATAACATTATCGTTATCAACACGCCTTTTGGTTTGTACAAGTACAAGTGCCTTCTCTTTGGCGTCTCTTCGGCGCCGGCCATTATCCAGCAGTTCCTGGAGCAGCTTACACAGCCTATCCCTGGCTGCATGAATTATCTGGATGACATCTTGGTCATCGGGCGTTCCCGCCAGGATCATTTGCCAAATCTCAGTGTATTATTTCACTCTCTGCAATCTGCGGGTTTAAGCTGTCAGCTGGACTAGTGTTGGTTTTTTCTTTTTTTTTTTTTTTCAACTGGAAGTGAAATACTTAGGCCACTGGCTTAGCAAAGATGGCATTCGCCCTTCTGGTCGTAATGTCGCGGCCATTGAGGACCTTCCTTGTACCAAGGACTCATCAGACCTCCAGATATTTTTGGGCAAGGTTACTTGTTATTTAAAGTTCTCGCCCCAGGCTTCCTCTGTTGCTCAACCCCTCAATCACTTGCGTCGCAAAGGGATACCTTTTGATTGGACTCCTGCCTGTAACCAGGCTTTTCTCCGTTTAAAGGTGATGCTGCAGTCCGCCCCCTTCTCTCCAGTCCGCCCCTTGGTCTTGGCGGCTGATGCGTCGGCTGCGGCACTGGGGCCGTCCTCGCACATCAGGATGCCGATGGCTCCGAACAGCCCATCGCTTATGCCTCTAAGACGTTGGCCCCAGCACAATGGAACTATCCCAGATTGCAAAGGAGGCCATTGCGATCGTGTTCGCCGTCCAAAAATTTCACACCTATCTTTTTGGGCAAAGTTCACGCTCCTGACGGATCATAAACCCTTGGTTACGCTTTTCGGACCCCACTCTCACATTCTAGAGTGGACGGCTCAATGTGTCCAGCGCTGAGCGTTGTTTTCAAGAAATTACGCTTACACCACCCAGTATAAACCCACCGCCCACTGTACTAACACGGACACTTTGTCACGTCTACCAGCAGGCCACGATCCTGCCTTTGACCAATAGGAGGTCCTCTGCTTTCACATTGATTCCGCCAGCCAGGATGCACTGGATGGTCTGCCTCTCAAGGCTGCTAAGATTGCCATGGCTACCTGCCGAAATCCTATCTTGTGACAGGTGTTCCGCTACCTGGTCCACGGGTAGCCCTCCTATGTTACTCGTCGGATGTGGTCTGATTTCAGCCCCTGCCGCCACCTGTCCCACAGGCTCTCTGTGGTCGATGATGTCCTTCTGTAGGCCACGGAGTCAGATGCCCATCGGGTGGTCAGCACTCCATTTTTGCGGCTTTGGGTGCTCAGTTTGCTACAGCCTGCTCACTGGGCTATGTCCCATATGAAAATGTGGCTCGCCAGCACGTGTATTGGCCCGGCATCAATGACGCTGTTGACTGCCTAGTCTGTGGGTGCACTGTGTGTGGGTATCACCAGGCAAGCCCTCCCTCAGTCGTTTGTACCCTGGCCTGTTCCTCGCCGGCCCTGGTATCGCATATTTTGTGGGCCCGTTCTTGGGGTCCATGTGATTACTTATTGTTGACGCCTACTCCAAGTGCTCATATGTCGTCCGCATGGCATCCAACACCATGGAGGCTACAATCACGACCATGGACCAGGTTCTCGCCATTGAGGGGCTGCCACACACGTTGGTCTCTGATAATGGCCCCCAATTCATGGCGTCCTCCTTCCACGACTTCTGTCAGGCCAACTGTATCAAACATATCGATAGCCCCCCCCCCCCCCCCCCCGCTTTCCACCCTTTGTCCAATGGCATGGCGGAGAGGCTTGTCTGCAGTTTCAAGCAACAGTTGACAAAGGTGGTCGACACATCTCCAACTACGTCGTCCCTCACCCGGTTTTTGAGCACCAATCACACTTTGTCAATTGACAGACGCAGTCCAGCTGAGCTCCTTCACGGGCAGAAACTGCGGATCCTGCTCCATTTGCTGATGCCATCCTTTTCCCACACCCACTCCCGGACCTCGCAGCATTATGCCCCTGGCACGGCCGTGTGGGCCCACGAGTACAGGCGCAAAGCGGGTTGGACGCCCGCCACGGTCGTCACGGCCCATGGGCGGCATGTGACGTCGGTGCAGATGTCAAAAGGGTTGGAGAGGTGCCATCATAATCAGCTCCACCCACGTGCCCCTGCAGGACTCGCGCCGCCACCTCCTCCCCTAACTCCTTTGGGTACGGACGTGGTCTTCGAGTCGCCACCCCTACCCCCAGTTGCCGTCTCCCTGTGGGCCTGCCACTGGACCTCCTC